>NC_060142.1:128767328-129373828 GCF_021461385.2 Schistocerca piceifrons | reverse complement strand
ATTCATTTCAATTTAAAGATTTTATTCAATGGATGATCATTCCTTTCGTGAATCACAAAGCATAGGCCAGCATTGCACGGAGCTGTGCCGAAAATTTTTTATATAAGAGCAGATATATTCGCAGTTTTTATTGAGGTAAGAATTTTTGCATTTTTTATTCAGAATACAGGGCCGAGGCGCAGCGCTGCTGTCGTCATAGAATTTACCAGGTTACTGAATTTTTTTATTATTTTGGTGTTTAGGAATTTTTCTGTTTCGAACTTAACATTAAATGAGAAAAGAATTTTGTGGTTAGATTAAATGTGAATGCATTTCTGCACGGAGACTATAAATGGGAACCAATTTTGTTCAGAGGTTACAATATTTAAAATTCATTTAATTCTTATTTCCGAGGGGAGGTTACATCTGGTTCATTTTCATTTTTTAACTTATATTATTGTGGGGAGGTTACAATTTTTACTCGGTTTTAGCCGTTCATGCTTGGGTAGTTCACTCGAATGAAATATTTTAACAGTTAATAGAGACAACGTCGGCGTGGCAGAAAGCACTACGTTTTATTGAATGTTTGATACTACACACAAAATTTCTAAGAAACGATACAAAAGCAAATGTAAATGTCGTGTGACGAGGGCCTCCCGTCGGGTTGACCGTTCGCCTGATGCAGATCTTTCGATTTGACGCCACTTTGGCGACTTGAGCGTCGATGGGGATGAAATGATGATGGTTAGGACAACACAACACCCAGTCACGGAGCGGAGAAAATTTCCGACCAAGCCGGGAATCGATCCCGGGCCCTTAGAATTGACATTCTGTCGCGCTGACTACTTTTTTTTTTTTTTTTTTTTTTGGTTGGATATTGATCGTTGCATTTGGTCTGGGCGAACGTCACAAGACATCCGTTCAAGTTGATCGTTGATTCTTTGACTCAGTTTTTTTTTATTACAGAGAGCACACAGTCCTGTGACCCAACACGCTGAGTTACCGTGACGGCGCCACTCGGCTACCGGGGGCGAACGATACAAAAAAAGGAAATAAAGATAACAGTTTACAAAGCAAAGATGATTCCGACGGTGCATACAGAAAGCGAGACGTGGGTACGGCAGCATCGATGCTGAAGCTAACGGAGAAGAGGTTGTTTCGAGCTGTAGACGTAGTTTTACATGTATCTCTAGACAGCTACTCTGGTGGAAACGTGATCAGCGTCGATGACAAACGCGAAAAATTAAAAGCATACAGAGTAAAAACATGATGTACAAGAAACGTCTGGACGACTACGTTACAGGCGTGTTATCATGCAGGCGTGTTATCTCTTTTGAAGTCAGCAGAAGAGGCTCTGGGAAACCAAGCAAACAATAATGAACTAGTCCAATCCTAGCGTTAAGGTGCTTTTTAACATTTAAATAGTCCCCGTGTGGACGTAGTTTTGTCGAAGAATTAGGATGATGTGCACGGACGACAAACATTAGTATATAAAATAAAGCACCGCCGTTAAAGAGGAAAGGGAGCCAGTTAATCTGACTCTTCTCGAATGTCTCGTAAACCAGTACGACGAATTAAAGAAAAAGAACCTCGCACAAGGTTAGACGAGTTCCGATCACCGGTAAGCAAAAAACCGCCCAATGGCAGCGGTGATCGCGAAACCCACCCCTGTCACTAGCTGCCCACTGATTCTCCCCAAAACAGTAATTTTTCAGGGAGTCTGCAGTTAAGTGACACACGTCCTGTACAACACAGCTTGCTAAAAACAGTCTCTGTTGCCCCTGCACTTCCTGGAGATGTAATCTGGAGCAGATGACTTTGGGTGGGTGGCGCCAGGGCGGACTGCTTTCCAGGCACAGTGCGGCCTGGTTCTAATACCTGCTTGGCATTCCCTCCGCATGGGGCGAGCGGCTATTCTATAGATGGGGGTGGAGGGCTGCCACCCTGCAGTTTATCTCCCTACCGCGCTTCCCTCATCCTCTGGAGAGTCCAGACTCTCCAGTAATTACCTTCCTTTGCATAGTTTTACAACAAGAGTTTGGACTGAGAATTCGAGAACCACTTTTTCAAGTCCCAAACGTTGTTTTAAAATTATCAAATTCTGGTAAATCAGCATCTGGCCACATCAAAAGATATTTGACAAAAGTTTTCTTTCCCAGTCCAGGAGAAAAATTTATTGTTGTTAAATTTTTAGGGTGGTCAATGTGAAAGAACCTTTTTTGTGCATCGTACCCGAGGACAAGGAGCCTGTCCATCTGGCTGATGCCAAAATGCTCGGCGGGACGGGTGCTGCCGTTGAACATTCGTGGCTTTCGATACTGGAAGAACTTTGTGAGAAAATTTTTAGATCCAGTTCTGCTGAATGATTACAGTGTCAATCTCCACCTGACAAACAATGTAGACTAGATATAGTCACCAGTACAAGTCAATTCCTTTTGCCGAAATTTTGCAGTGAAGGGCACTTGCTGGCACAAATCAAGACATTAGGAGTATAGCCCACCACCGTTTGATAATCCCGCTGAATTTTATTTTATATTGTGTTGTCCACTATGTGTATTAAAATGGCTTAAAGCACTATGGGACTTAACATCTCAGGTCATCAGCCCCCTAGACTTAGAACTACTTAAACCTGACTAACCTAAGGACATCACACACATCCATGCCCGAGGCAGGATTCGAACCTGCGACCGTAGCAGCCGCGTGGTTCCGGACTGAAGCGCTTAGAACCGCTCGGTCACAGCGGCTGGCCTATGTGTATTATGTGAAGAAACTTCGCTCATTTTATGGTTCAAATGGCTCTGAGCACTATGGGACTTAAATTCTGAGGTCATCAGTCCCCTAGAAATTAGAACTACTTAAACTTAACTAATCTAAGGACATCACACACATCCATGCCCGAGGCAGGATTCGAACCTGCGACCGTAGCGGGCGTGCGGTTCCAGACTAAAGCGCCTAGAACCGCTCGGCCACTCCGGCCGGCCCTCATTTTATGTGCATGGTGTAAAAATAGTTGTTTTAAGCATTTATTTGCAGATTATCACGATTCTAATGATTTTATATCCTGATAATAAGTTATTTATTATTTGCAGTTCACAAATTACACTTACGTAAAATGGTAAACAAAATACAAGAAAACTTGAACAAAAATAATAATAATTTAAAACATAAAAACAAAGATAAGTAAAACAAATAATTATAATGATAATGAACATCTAGATATTTTATGTAGATGTGTTGCAAATACTGCCATAGCACACTGTGTACTACTTTTATTCCAAAAATGGCATTTCAGAAACCAGCTTTATTACACGTGGATGGATGTAGTATTTACACATGGATGGATGTGGTGAGACAGCTCCTTTGACTGGTGTTGTAACAAAAGTTTTCATTTTGCAAAATTAACTAACGGTGGTGGAGTATTTTGCAAAATTTCAGTGTTGATTACACAGTTTTCAAGAATGTTAATCACATTTCCACTGCTATATGGAACATGTTTTTGTATTTCATGGTTCGAACATATCACCTCTAAATCTAATACGCCAAATTACCATTCCGTGTGTGTTCTGTGAGTTAAAAGTGAAATGGCGAAACGAAAAAATGCGTACCCCATTATTCTTACCCCTTTGCGTACCCACCATGGGTATCGAGTCGATTTATTTACACCTGGGAATGCTCCCTTGTCAGTTGCAGATGTCCATCACATCAAATCCTTTGTAGAAGCAGTATAGCGTGGGTAGTATCACAGAGGCAGAACAGCGTACGTAGTGTTGCAAAGGCATTGTAGTGTATTTTGTGTGACAAAGGCAGTGTCGTGGTGTTTTGTGTCACAGAGGCAGTGTATGGTGTTTTGTGTCACAGAGACAGTGTAGCAGGTGTAGTGTCACAGAGACAGAGTAGCGTGTGTAGCGCCCTGGGGCAGCATAGTGCGTGCAGTGTCACAGAGGCAGTTTATCATTTGCACTGTCAGGAGGGCTGTGTTCTGTGTGTAGGTCTCAGAACCGTGTAGTACGTGTAGTGTCACAGCGGCAGCGTAGCATACACTGAGAAGCCAAAACGTTATGACCACTGACCACCGTGACGTTGGATGCCGCCTATTGGCGTCGCGGGCACGTGACAAGGTAACAAAAATAGGTACGTGGAGCAGACACTGACGGAGATCATCAGATATGGGCTGCAAACGGGAAATCTATTGAGATAAGCGACTTTGACAAAGGGCAATTATTATTACGCAGAGCCTGTGAGTGAGTACCTCGAAAACGGCGAAGCTGGTCGTATGTTCACGTGCTACTGTCGTGAGCATCTACGGAAGGCGGTAGAACGACGGTGAAACTACCACTAGGCGATAAGTGGTTGGACGTCCACGATTCTTCACAGAATGTGGGGTTCGGAGGTTTGTCTGCTCTGTAGAGTAGGATAGATGGTGATCTGTGGCATTTCTAACGAAAAGGGACAATGCTGGTGCATGCGTAATTTTTTCGGAGCACAACCGTTCATCATGTGAGGCGTCCACATTTTTTGGAACTTACATGAGCTTCATAATTACGATACACAATAAAATAACTCTATATTGTTAACAGGAAACAATTGTAATAATCTCATGTACCGAATAACAAAAGAATATCTACCCTTATAAGGCTAGCGGCGACCCGGCAAGAAAAATAAAAATTCGCCTACAACGAGGAAGTGGTTGGCTGAAGCAAAATGTGTGACGTAGAGGAGACATGGGGCTGTCTCGTCTCGCAGCGGGCCACACCTATGTGTGGAAAAATAGCGAACAACGTTGAGACCTTTCAGTCTGCGAAGTGAGGGCGGTACGCTTCACCTATCGCGTTGACAGATGTAAAGCTGTAGTCCATATTCCTGCGGGAATTTTTGCAGGCAGAGCATTGCGCACATTGCTGCATCCCTTAGCGAGTGTGCAATAGCCATTCTACATCTACATCCATACACCGAAAGCCACCTGACGGGGTGTGGCGGAAGGTACTTTGAGTACCTCTATCGGTTCTCCCTTCTGTTCAAGTCTAGTATTGTTCGTGGAAAGAAAGATTGTCGGTATGCCTCTGTGTGGGCTCTAATCTCTCTCATCTTATCCTCATGGTCCCTTCGCGAGATGTACGTAGGAGGAGGTGAGGGTATGTTCTCCAAACTTCAACAAAAGCCCGTACCGAGCTATTGAGCGTCTCTCCTGCAGAGTCTTCCACTGGAGTTTATCTATCATCTCCGTAACGCTTTCGCGATTGCTAAATGATTCTGTAACGAAGCGCGCTGCTCTCCGTTGGATCTTCTCTCTCTCTTCTATCAATCCTATCTGGTACGGATCCCACACTGGTGAGCAATATTCAAGCAGTGGGCGAACAAGTGTACTGTAACCTACTTCCTTTGTTTTCGTATTGCATTTCCTTCGGATTCTTCCAATGAATCTCAGTCTGGCATCTGCTTTACCGACGATCAACTTTATATGATCATTCCATTTTAAATCACTCCTAATGCCTACTCCCATTTGTGGAATTAACTGCTTCCCGTTGCTGACCTGCTATACTGTAGCTAAATGATGAAGGATCTTTCTTTCTATGTATTCGCAGCACATTACACTTGTCTACATCATGCGTCAATTCGCTGCAGATCCTCCTGCATTTCAGTACAATTTTCCATTGTTACAACCTCTCGATATACGACAGCATCATCCGCAAAAAGCCACAGTGGAATTCCGATGTTATCCACAAGTTCATTTATGTATATTGTGAATAGGAACAGTCCTACGACACTCCCCTGGAATCACTCTTACTTCGGAAGACTTCTCTCCATTGAGAATGACATGCTGCGTTCTGTTATCTATTATTTTGACTAGGGAAAATTTAACGTTCTACTGAATGCAGGAAAGTTGAGACAGCGTGATTCAGTGAAGGTCAGAGTAGGGAATTAGTGTTTCAGATCCAGCACAGAGAGAACGCTGCCGCAGTTCCCGATTGGTAATGTACTAATGTGCATTAGGCGACATTAAATGTTGACTCGAGAGTTTGCTCGCTCCAACCTGCGTACGCTTTGAATATACAATTTCAAGAGTTGAATACTAACATACCCTCCATTCAGTACATAAGAGTTTGATTGGTTCAAAAGATAAAATTTCATTCTCTACCAACTTAGTCCATTGAACAGCTACAACAACGTAGATGTAAATTTCACTGATGAAGATTTGTGTTGCTAGTTATAATATTCTCATATATAGAGATAAAGATTTAGTAATTACATATTCAGTGTCTAAATCTTAATTATATTGTTGAGAGTTGAAAGTAATTGAACTTTCTTGTTATGTATCACTTGAACCCTGAAAGCAGTGATAAATTTAGAATGAAAAAGGGAGAGGTTGTGTTATCATTTTAGAAAAAAATCCCAAACTCTCATTTATATTAATTTGTGCAGTCTTGTTATGTCACAGCAGGATTTCTAAATGATTTCAGACGATCCGCACCTAACATTAGCGGTATTGCAGGGCCAAAATTAATAGCTATGTAGAATGTCTGTTTACCACCCTGGTACGTTACCCACTTGCGAGCGATGACTAAATAGCTTTACCGACCAGCACGTTACACAAAATAACAACACGTTACAATCGTACATTATTGAACATGGAGCTCCGCTGCAGACCACCTCCAAGTGTTCACACGTTGACCCAGCGACATTGTCACTTTCTATTGTAGTGGGCACGGGACCAGCAGGATTCGACCATCGATGAATGGAAATGTGTCAACCCTTTGGGTGAATCACATTTTTGCTACAGTAGGTCGCTGGTCGTGGCACGTGGATGGGTGACCATCCAGGCCGCCATGTGCTGTTGCCATTTTTCGGGGTGCACTCAGCCTCGTGATGCCAATTGAGGAGCTACTCGACCAAATAGTTGCGGCTTCGGTCAAGAACACCATCTTACGACCGGGAGTGCGGTGTGCTGACCCCACGCCCCTCCTATCCGCATCCTCCAGCGAGGATGACACGGCGGTCGGATGATCCCGGTAGGCCACTCGTGGCCTGAAGACGGAGTGCTTTTAAGTCGCTGGTCGTCTCCACAGACGCCGTCATCGAATTGAACGGCGGCTGGGAAGATATAGCGCGCCACGGACGCAGGCTGGTGGGGGCAGTACTATGCTCTGGGAGACTTTCCCCTGCACTTGCATGGATACTGTGGCAGTAATCGAAGACACGCTGACAACTGCATCCCTTCCTGTTCGATGTCTTCCACGACTGGGATATCATCTTTCACCTGTATAACTGTCTATGTCTCGGAGCCATAACCATGCTGCAGTGGTTTGAGGAGCATTATCGTGAACTCACGATGATGTCTGGGCGACCAGATTCGCCTGAGGCCCGTTATTTACGGGAATTACATGACCTGTGCGTAGACATCTAGTGCCACATACCTGCACAAACCTACCAACAGACTGTCGGATCCATGATATGCAGAGTCAGTGATGTGCCGGGTGGTCAAAAAGTCAGTATAAATTTGAAAACTGAATAAATCACGGAATAATGTAGATAGAGAGGTACAAATTGACACACACGCTTGGAATGACATGGGGTTTTATTAGAACCGAAAAATACAAAAGTTCGAAAAATGTCCGACAGATGGCGCTTCATTTGATCAGAATAGCAATAATTAGCATAACAAAGTAAGACAAAGCAAAGATGATGTTCCTTAGAGGAAATGTTCAGTATGTCCACCATCACGCCTCAACGCTGTAGTCGAGGACTAATGTTGTGAACAGCGCTGTAAAGCATGTCCGGAGTTACGGTGAGGCATTGGCGTCGGATGTTGTCTTTCAGCATCCCTAGAGATGTCGGTCGATCACGATACACTTGCGACTTCAGTTAACCCCAAAGCCAATAATCGCACGGACTGAGGTCTGGGGACCTAGGAGGCCAAGCATGACGAAAGTGGCGGCTGAGCAAGCGATCATCACCAAACGACGCGCGCAAGAGATCTTTCACGCGTCTAGCAATGCTTTGTTTTGTTTTTTGTTTTTTTTTGTTCTAATAAAACCCCATGTCATTCCAAGCATTTGTGTCAATTTTTACCTCTCTATCTACATTATTCCGTGGTTTATTAAGTTTTCAAATGTATACTGACTTTTTCACCACCCGGTATTTCACTCCTAAAAAGGACAAACAAGTTATTGAGCAGGTGGTCGTAATGTTTTGACTCATCTGTGTACGAGCCGGTCGAGCTGGCCGAGCGGTTCTAGGCGCTTCAGTCTGGAACCGCGTGACCGCTACGGTCGCAGGTTCGAATCCTGCCTCGGGTATGGATGTGTGTGATGTCCTTAGGTTAGTTAGCTTTAAGTAGTTCTAAGGTCTAGGGGCCTGTGGCCTCAGAAGTTAAGTCCCATAGTGCTCAGAGCCATTTGAACCATCTGTGTGCGCAGTGTCACGGTGTGTGTGTAGTGTGACTAAGGCAGTGTAGTGTCCCTGCCCCGTTCCTCCCTGCTCGCCCACCGCTTCCCTTTCCCTCCGGCGCCGGCAGAGCCACTTCCGCCCCCCACATCCTCCTCCTCCTCCTCGGCCTCCTCCCGACTATCGACCCGATGCGTACCTCCCCTTCCTTATCTCCCCACGCGCCTCGCTTCCTCCTCATAACCGTCTCGGCCCGCTTCTCCATTTATCCCCAAATGGCTCTCGGAATAGCGCTATACGCCGCCACAAATGCAAAGTAGCGAGGGGGTTACGACTACGCTCTTCTCCACAGAACATAAAGTTTTGACTGCGATCTGTTTAATCTAATGGCGAAGCGAGTTTCTTTGATCAGTGAAAGTCGTCAATCAGAGGATTCTAGCTAGTGTGTTTTTGTTTTTCTTGTGAAAGGGATTGCAATTTTTACTTCCCTGCTTCTTTATGAGGGCAGCTAGGTTTTCGTATCTCAGGCGGTGTAAACGGAACCCTTACAGAACTACTTTGTTGTCCATGTGTCTGTCTATCTGTCAGTTGTTAAGGAACGTATGGCTCAGGAATGGGTAGACGTCAAGTTGAAATTTATATCCATACAGAAGTTTACAGTCCCCTGGCTGCGTAAAAATTTTAAGCTTTTACTTCACTGCAATCAAAAGACTTGGACAGGATTTGTGATTGGTGTAAAGAATGGCAGATAACTCTAAATATAGATAAATATAAATTAATGCAGATGAATAGGAAAAAGAATCCTGTAATGTTTGAATACTCCATTAGTAGTGTAGCGCTTGACACAGTCACGTCGATTAAATATTTGGGCGTAGCATTGCAGAGCGATATGAAGTGGGACAAGCATGTAATGGCAGTTGTGAGGAAGGCGGATAGTCGTCTTCGGTTCATTGGTAGAATTTTGGGAAGATGTGGTTCATCTGTAAAGGAGACCGCTTATAAAACACTAGTAAGACCTATTCTTGAGTACTGCTCGAGCGTTTGGGATCCCTATCAGGTCGGATTGAGGAAAGACATAGAACCAACTCAGAGGCGGGCTGCTAGATTTGTTACTGGTAGGTTTGATCATCACGCCAGTGTTACGGAAATGCTTCAGGAACTCGGGTGGGAGTCTCTAGAGGAAAGGAGGCGTCCTTTTCGTGAATCGCTTCTGAGGAAATTTAGAGAACCAGCATTTGAGACTGACTGCAGTACAATTTTACTGCCGCCAACTTCTATTTCGCGGAATGACCACAAAGATAAGATAAGAGAGATTAGGGCTCATACAGAGACATATAGGCAGTCATTTTTCCCTCGTTCTGTTTGGGAGTGGAACAGGGAGAGAAGATGCTAGTTGTGGTACGAGGTACCCTCCGCCACGCACCGTATGGTGGATTGCGGAGTATGTATGTAGATGTAGATGAAAAGACCCGGCCATTTTCGTCACATATTTTGATATCTTACCAGTATCGATATCGATAACAGGCATACGTCGTCGAAATTCTTAACTCTCGCTATGGATGAACTATCCATATACTAATTCAGTTTGTCCCGGAAACCTCTGTGTGTGGCTCCTAATCGCACTTTCCCAATTTTTTTGTTTTTTCGAGTATAGCTGTGGAAGAACAGTAGAAAAAAAAAGTTCAGATGGCTCTGAGCACTATGGGACTTAACATCTGAGGTCATGAGGTCATCAGTCCCCTAGAACTTAGAACTACTTAAACCTAACTAACCTAAGTACATCACACACATCGATGCCCGAGGCACGATTCGAACCTGCGACCGTAGCGGTCACGCGGTTCAAGACTGACGCTCCTAGAACCGCTCGTCCACATCAGCCGGCAGACCAGTAGCAGTTTCGTCTTAGCTTAGTACGCATACGACTTCGAATCAGGCAGGCTGAGAAAACGGTATTTTTGTGGTGTAGATGTGATGTGTCGCTTCATTCTCGAAAGCACGGAACGTTTTGCTTCAACTTGGTACGAGTATGACTTTCTGTTGGGGGGGGGGGGGGAGATATAAAAAAAGAGCTGTGCAGGTAAGACGCTCCAGGCACCCTTAGGCGTGCCGTGCAGCTGTAGCGTAATGTTAAAACAATCGAAAATAAACCTCTTAGAGCGGAATCCATACTTTTTGCAGGCGTTTGACTGATTAAACCCCAGGCGTGAGGATGGTTGTGGCAGTGGGATGTACTGTGAAGTGGGTTTTAGATCGCCATGGTGCTTGCTGAAGAGTCGTTTCGCGCAAAATTTTTATTATTCCTGCCCGTGGAGAGGAAACTGAAAATGTTATGTATAAACATATATTGTGTTACATGAATATTAGGTTGAATCTGCAGAAGATTTTATTTCTTAATTAGTGCCCTGAATTTATATTTTTAAAACTTGTAAATCAACTAAGTTTCCTTTTTATACAGTCGACTTCGAATCGAATATAAGATTTGGATAAACAATCAGGTAGAGCTGTTAACTGCAAGCAACAGAATCAATTAAGAAGTACTGTAATTAGTGGTCGAACTCTATTTATGAATTACATGCTCTCAGCTTAAAAAGTCATATTGAGAATGAGCAGAAGAAGATGAAAATAGGAAACTTTTGACCGTGATATAGGAAATTACGAATACTGAATGTTTTCGTTGTTGTCTCCTCATTCAGCCACAGTGCTTTAGTAGCGAAAAGAATTCCATTTCGCCAGAGTAGGTTTAATTTCCCAGGTCAGGGAATGGCCAGAAGGGTAGAGTTTCTGCGGTACTGCCATTTGATAAGTCGATATATTTTCACTTGAACATTAATGAGCCACAAATAGTTACTTGTGTCATACAGACGTTTGTGAGGAACAGTTTGTTGTCTTAAGAAGTAGGATAGCCACGTGGATCAGTTTTTACGTAAAGCAAATGGCAGGCTACTACTCATTGGTAGGCTACTGAAAAATAGCGTTTTGCCTGTGTTGAATGAATGGCGTGTGACTAGGGCCTCCCATCGGGTAGACCGCTCGCCTGGTGCAAGTCTTTCGATTTGACGCCACTTCGGCGACTTGCGCGTCGATGGGGATGAAATTATGGTGATTAGGACAACACAGCACCCAATCCCTGAGTGGAGAAAATCTCCGACCGACCCAGCCGGGAATCGAATCCGGGCTCTTTGGATTGGCATTTTGTCACGTTGACCACTCAGCTGCCGGGGGCGGACAGTTTGCCTGTAAAAGAAATTGCTTACAAAACACCTACAGGGCAGGTGGTACTCGCTAAGTGTTTGTGTCTCAGTGGCCGTGTCGGTATCTATCGTAAGGGGGAGTCGGGCAATTGCTCGCATTCAATATTTGAAGCTGGTGATGAACCTGACAGATTGCAACTACCACTGCCCTCTTCTACTTCTTGTAAGTAACAAACAGGAACCGGAATGCAGGCGCCAATTAAGTTCTGGAATGTGTGTGTATGAGGTAAATAAAACACACCTGTTTCTTGTTTTTTCAGCAGACAAAAAAATAAGAAAGTAAGCTTGTAATTATCGCTCGTTTACTTTTATATGAACATGTTATTAAAACTTGTAATTTATTGTATCATTGCAGGACATGCTTTACAAATACAGCAATTCAAAATACAGAAGCTGATGGCGTTAGTACGTAACGGTAGGCAGTGGTACTGGTCCGCTGAACAGGTACGCATCTAGTGGAAAAGAAGCTGGTAGAAGCTGAAATGAAGAGGAAAGCCGGCCGCGGTGGTCTAGCGGTTCTAGGCGCTCAGTCCGGAGCTGCGCGACTGCTACGGTCGCAGGTTCGAATCCTGCCTCGGGCATGGATGTGTGTGATGTCCTTAGGTTAGTTATGTTTAAGTAGTTCTAAGTTCTAGGGGACTGATGACCATAGATGTTAAATCCCATAGTGCTCAGAGCCATTTGAACCATTTTGAAGAGGAAAGTATGGAATGAAAAGAACAATAGCCTGAGTTGAACAACAGGAGTGGGGAATCTGTAACATGATACTTTTATCAACGGCCTTAAAAGAAGAAAGAGTAAAACCAGGAGTAAGGACGAAAGACCAAAAGTTATTGCTCGTTTCCAGCATTCGCCATCATGATGATGACGATGATCACAGTAGCCAGTGTAGTGGCACACTGAAATCGCTACCTACACGTAGTAAAGAACCTAATGAGATATATTACATCTGTAGAGAAATAGGTGACGACAAAGATTTGTGGTACAGATGTGTTAGGCGCTCTGCTTGCAGTCATGCTGAATGTACTGAAAAAGACACCCAAAAGCTACGAAGAGGTGCTTATCCAAGAAATGAACGTTTTAAGAATTGTTAAAATGAGGACACAAAGCAATTATACATTCCATGCTAGTGTTTAAGTACATTCAAATATTATGATTTCCTATCAGAAGCTGGCACGTAATTTAAGCCCGAATTAGTTTCACTCGTGTACGCTGCCTGACAAAAAAAGTGAATCTCCGAGAAGGTGGGGGGGGGGGGGGGGTATGAAATACAACTTCACGGGTTGAGAATGTCTGTGATACAACTTCAGTGACTAGAAGATCGAATCAAATTTTCAGAAAACTTGGCAGTATGATCCTCGGCCGATGCTCTGATTCCTTTGGGAAGGCTGTCATAAAGCCGTTGTATCCTCTGCTGATGCAAACTGGCGAACTGCTATAACTGTTCCTTGATAGACCAATGTACTGGCAAAGGAATGAGGCTGACATTAAGAGCTGGTCCCACACTCTTGCTACCGGGAACAGATTTGGGGATTAATTGTCAATAAAATTCGCCAACAGCCGAGTAATTGGGATGTCATTTTATTTTATTTTGGTACCAGTTTCGGCATTCCACTATGCCCTCTTCAGGTTGTAATGGTACTTGAATTACGTAACCATTACGGCACCTCACCTCAACCTCTCGATACCAGCAATATCGTACTGTTTTTCTGTAAAGTAGTTAAGATATTTCTGAGACAACATTAAGATTTGATTTAATTAATGTAGAGGTGCTTTGATACATTGATATGTTTATACTGCAATGATATTATTCTTATGTGAATTCTTTCTTTTGTCACTATGATCTTTGACGTACTTGTAACTCTGATTTTTGGGCGCGTAGGCGGTTACTGGAGAGTCAAGTCTTGGTCGTCATGTTGAAAAGACGCAAATTGTAGTCAGTTTATGAAATGTGAACTTTAACAGTGAGGAAGATATTTTCAGGTATGTTTTATATTGTGAAATGATGTTTTGTGAGTTGCGTGATATTGCAACAAAAGTAATAAAAAATAAGTGTAACTTAGATGCGGAGTGCTGATTACTATTTTACATCACCATTGTGCTAACTTGCAAAAGTTTAACGTTCAAGAATGGTTTGTGAAGCGCATCTATAAAACTTTTGAATATCGCAGAATAACACCTAGGCCTCTTTGCATCCGAGCTTGGAATTATCACCACCTAGATTTTCGACGATTGAGCCATGAGTTCACAACGAGGCCAGCGTGGGAAACACGAAAAGATGAGTGCCTAGTTTAACCATTATTTCAAGAAATGACTTTATTAACTGTGCTCTAAAGACACCTGCCACATAATATAACTTTGTTGTTGCCCGAAAGTGCAATATTTAGCAGCGTGAGCAACACTACAATCATAATTAATTTTTGACCGTTGTTGTGGTAGGGTTGTTAGAAGGTCCATTATGCAACTCTCAAAAGTAGACGATATTTTCCTACAGTGCCATATATTCCTGGATGTCGTCAATTCAAAACCGTATCCCAAGTGCTTCATTGGAAGACTTTATTGCAACGTTTAAGTCTTGAATGAAGCACTTGGGATACGTTTTTGAATTGACGACATTCAGGAATATATGGCACTGTAGGTTTTGAATTGACGACATCGAGGAATATATGGCACTGTAGGACAATATCGTTTATTTTTTAGACAAGCTTATGGGGCCTGAAGATGGGACAGTGGAATGTCGAAACTGGTAGTCAAAATAAAATAAAATAACATCCCAACTACACGACTGTTGGCGAATTTCATTGACCAACTGATGTCCCCCGCCCATGATGGATCAACAGAGACTAGATCTGGCGATGGTGGTGGCAACGGAAATACCTCATTATCACACACGGACAAGTTCCATGTGAGATCGAGCATTGTCCTGTTGATAAACGAGACCACGGTAGTGTCCAGTGAGAGGTGACACGTGAGATAGCAGCACGTCCGTGGCTTGCCGCTGTGTCGTCAGAGTTCCCTCAATCGCCGCCAGCCTTTACCTGAGCTCATACCCGGTGGCTTCCCAATCAAACACCGCTACACCCCTCCAAAAGATTAGGAGACTGGGGAACTCTGCTCAGGTTGTTGCTGCCGGTGGAACACAGTCCGAAGCGATTCACCGGCAGACCACCCTTGCTGGTGGCAGCATCCAAACGCAGCCGTTTATGTTGTAGTGTTAGCGGCAGCCTGCACGTTGGACGGTAAGTACTTACAAGGGAACCTCCCCATCGCACCCCCCTCAGATTTAGTTATAAGTTGGCACAGTGGATAGGCCTTGAAAAACTGAACACAGATCAATCGAGAAAACAGGAAGACGTTCTGTGGAACTATGAAAAAAATAAGCAAAATACACAAACTGAGCCGGCCTGTGTGGCCGTGCGGTTCTAGGCGCTTCAGTCTGGAACCGCGTGACCGCTACGGTCGCAGGTTCGAATCCTGCCTCGGGCATGGATGTGTGTGATGTCCTTAGGTTACTTAAGTTTAAGTAGTTCTAAGTTCTAGGGGACTGATGACCTCAGATGTTAAGTCCCATAGTGCTCAGAGCCATTTTGAACACAAACTGAGTAGTCCATGCACAACATAGGCAACATCAAGGAGAGAACGGGCTTAGGAGCGTCGTGGTCCCGTGGTTAGCGCGAGCAGCTGCGGAACGAGAGATACTAGGTTCAAGTCTTCCCTCGAGTAAAAAATCTTTTTCTTTATTTTCGCAAAGTTATTATCTGTCCGTTTGTTCATTGACGTCTCTGTTCACTGTAATAAGTTTAGTGTCTGTGTTTTGCGGCCGCACCGCAAAACCGTGCGATTAGTAGACGAAAGGACGTGCCTCTCCAATGGGAACCGAAAACATTTGATCGCAAGGTCATAGGTCAACCGATTCCTCAACAAGAAAACACTTCTGATACATTCTATACGACACTGGCGACACCATGTGCTTCACATGACAGTAATACGTTGTCGACGCACCTAACTTGTACACTTGGCGAGTGGGTAAAAAGATTCCTCTGCCTTGCCCGATACTACGGCGCAGTTTACCTCGCATCGTACGGACGGACGGACAGATAATAATTGTCTGAAAATAAAAAATTAAACTTCTCCCTCGAAGGAAGACTAGAACCAAGGACCTCTGCTGACGCTAACCTCGGGACCACGGCGCTCCTGAGCTCGTACTATCCTTGATATTGCCTATGATGCGCATGGACTACTCAGTTTCTATATTTTGCTTATTTTTTTCATAGTTGCACACAACTTCTTCCTGTTTTCTCGATTGATCTGTGTTCAGTTTTTCAAGGCTTATCCACTGTGCCAACTTATAACTAAATCTGACGGGGGTGCGATGGGGAGGTTCCCTTGTGAGTGTGGCCACTGCTGGTCTCCGACCAATGCTGCGAGATGACACAGCACTTTGCAAGGATCCGTTAGTTGTTCTCGGATGGCAGGAGCAGATGTGGAAGGGTTACGTTGTACCTGGTGCACCATACTGTGACTTTCGTTCGTGGTGACCAGGCTTGGTCGAACGGAAACCTACAGACGAGAACGCCTGCCCTCGGAGAACGTGTGCTCTCACCTTCTCATGCAGTGCAGCAACGGGTCACCGTCACATCCGACTGCCCTATATCTCGACATTGCACGATTCGAGCAGCCGGCCAAAAGGAAACCCACAAGGGGCCCTTTCAAACCTTGTCAGGTACTGATAACGCTGTCTCAAGCAAGTATGCGGCCTCTCCGGCTCCTTCACAGTGCATCCCTCTAATGCTTACAGCTAAACTTCACTGTACTATTTTTTACATTTAAATTGATGTAGAATAGAAAAAGTAGATTCGCCAAATCCTGAAACAGCAAACCTACCTTAGACGGGACACACGCTAGGGAAAGGAAAATATAGAAGAAAAACGGGGGAACTATAACTATTTTATGTACAGTTAATTCTAGGTTACTTATTATGAATGTGTAAAATAATAATTTTTATTTAAGTGCGCACTATTCTCCCACTTTCTTTTATATATGCTGCATTAAAAAAAAAAAAAAAAGCAGCCGTGCTGAAAACCGTGAAATGGAGGGCTGAAAAGAAGGACAAAGGAGTGTAGTGTGTGTAGTGACAGCGGAAGGAGTGCGGGGAACGGAAATTCATCGAACAGCGCCACAAGAGAACACTGTGTAAGGTGGCTACAATTTCGCACCTTACAAGAACTCATCCACATACTTTGCCGTGAACTACAACCACAATTACATATCATTTGATAGGTTGTACATCGTATACAGGGTGAGTCACATAACGTTACCGCTGGATATATTTCGTAAACCACATCAAATACTGACGAATCGATTCCACAGACCGAACGTGAGGAGAGGGGCTATACAAACCATAAAAAAATGCACGGAAGTATGTTTTTTAACACAAACCTACGTTTTTTTAAATGGAACCCCGTTAGTTTTGTTAGCACATCTGAACATATAAACAAATACGTAATCAGTGCCGTTTGTTGCATTGTAAAATGTTAATTACATCCGGAGATATTGTAACTTAAAGTTGACGCTTCAGTACCACTCCTCCGCTGTTCGATCGTGTGTATCGGAGAGCACCGAATTACGTAGGGATCCAAAGCGAACGGTGATGGACCTTAGATACAGAAGAGACTGGAACAGCACATTACGTCCACATGCTAACACCTTTTTGTTTGTCTTTTTCACTGACGCACATGTACATTACCATGAGGGGTGAGGTACAAGTTCGACGGGCGCTTCATAGGACGTGGAGGACGCATAAATTGGCCAGCCCGTTCTCCTGATCTTACACCTCTGGACTTCTTTCTGTGGGGTACGTTAAAGGAGAATGTGTACCGTGATGTGCCTACAACCCCAGAGGATATGAAACAAGGTATTGTGGCAGCCTGCGGCGACATTACACCAGATGTACTGCGGCGTGTACGACATTCATTACGCCAGAGATTGCAATTGTGTGCAGCAAATGATGGCCACCACATTGAACACCTATTGGCCTGACATGTCGGGACACACTCTATTCCACTCCGTAATTGAAAACGGAAACCACGTGTGTACGTGTACCTCACTCCTCATGGTAATGTACATGTGCGTCAGTGAAAAAGACCAATAAAAAGGTGTTAGCATGTGGACGTAATGTGCTCTTCCAGTCTCTTCTGTACCTAAGGTCCATCACCGTTCCTTTTGGATCCCTACGTAATTCGGTGCTCTCCGATACACACGATCGAACAGCGGAGGAGTGGTACTCAAGCGTCAACTTTAGGTTACACTATCTCCGGATGTAATTAACATTTTACAATGCAACAAACGGCACTGACTATGTATTTGTTCATATGTTCAGATGTGCTAACAAAACTAACGGGGCTCCATTTAAAAAAGCGTAGGTTTGTGTTAAAAAAACACACTTCCGTGCATTTTTTTATGGTTTGTATTAACCAATTACACTAACCCCTCTCCTCACGTTCGGTCTGTGGAATCGATTCGTTAGTATTTGATGTGGCTTACGAAATATATCCAGCGGTAACGTTAGGTGACTCACCCTGTATATGTATATTTAAAGGAGACTGACATTGTCACGTACACCTTGTAAATAATTGTTAACGCTTATTGCGTGAAACGTGACGGAGTGTCTTTATTATAAAAACGGCATAATGAGTGATCGCCTATACCAGTAGAGGTTGGAACGCCAGTGGAGATGAAACAGCAGGTAGAACTCAAGCTCTGTGTGGAAGGCTCGCACAGGTGTTGTTCCTGCTTAAACACAGGAAGTAGGAAGATTGACGTCGTGACACCTGAACGCTGCGGCACTAAAGAGTCGCGACCTGCAGGTTTTGTGGCCAGACGGGAAGGATTATACTTCGGAAACTACTAAAATCTTGGACGCAGCTGAGAGCGACGAGGAAGTGTCACCTTGGAAATCACGCAGGCTAGGTTATTTCCGCGGATTTTAACTCAGAAGCGTGCCATTGTACGAGTATAGGTTTTTCCTCGCAAACTTTCCGCCCTGGACGACAAAAGACTAAAATACGGTTGGTCGGCGTTGGGAAGAATCTGTAGGGAGAGAGAATATTCCGTGGTTTCGGGAATGTGATTCGGTTTCGGAATTACGATGGTGGGGAGCTGAGCCTTGTTGGGAGCCCAGCGGTGGAGAGACGAGGCCTTCTGTTGTGAGCGCCCGTGTGTGACGGTCGCCCGGTACCATCTCTATTAGTAAACACGGACTTGCTGTCTCTGCTCTCAGGAGAGCTTATAGTTAGAACAGTTAGGCACTGTACTGTTGTGAGCCCATACGATTCTGGACTTCACCTCCAGGTTGGAAGTCGTCGTTAAGTACGCAGCGATCAGTAACTGAGAGCACTTCCTCTGCCTACACTTACGTTGAGGCGTTATCTGAAATCCGTCCCTGTGGCTGGGAGTTCGCGTTTCTCGTCTGTAGAACACAGAGGAGAAGACTGTATTGGAGTATATTTGTCAGAGGACCGCCTTCTGCCGTCCTAGTGTTTGAAAGAGTTTATTTGTGGCTGGAGTTCTTTTATGGTTGCAGACGAGTACGAGAAGCATCACCTCGACGCACCGGACGCAGTACATACGCTGATATCGCAAATTGCTTTGGCTTATTAGGGATATAAAAGCTAAACAGCTGTGATCACGTAAATTTATTTCCACTGAGGTTCCACACCACCGTAAATCATCTTTAAAAGTAGTGTCTTGTAGTGTTTGGTACGTAGATGGTGTCAGTCATTTCGCATTATTGACATTAGACTGCGCAGCCATAATAAGAGGCAGAGTTGGGCAATTGCTCAGTATTTTTACTTAGGAAATGTTAACTTTGTGATATAAAGGTTTTTTTAATCTAGAATAAAAATATAATCAGGAACAACGTTTATCATTTAGTAGGATTAGTTGCCATCATGATTCATTTGTGTGTAGATTATAATTTCTAGAATTAAGAGATCGTAACACCTGCTTCAGGGGGTATTCAGACAGGGCCAAATCTTCATTTTAGCGTTTATTATTTTCCGATGCGCACATTCATTTTACACCCGCCTGGAGTAGCGTCTTGGAACTGAACGTCCGCTGCAATTTCGACACCTCAATCCGACCTCTGGAGCAATGGCTGCCACTCTTCAGTAATGAGTGTCATGTAATACAATACGAAGGGATGAATTTTCTAATACCTAAAGCTTGCTTTTTTTTATTCCCATCCTCACGCTTATTTAACACCTGACGGACAGTGGCATCGGTGATGCGGTGTGGGGTTCCGGTCCGTGCGTCATGCGCCAGCGGCACCTGCCCTTCACCTAATCGCTTGCGCCGCGCCTTGACCCTTGTGACAGACATGCAGTTTAGTGCCCGTCCTACATCTGTGCCGTTCTCTGCTGAATTTCCGCTCCTCGCGGTCGAGAAACGCACAGCACTCCTTTGCTCTTCTTTTGAAGCCTCCATTTTAGTATTTCGGGCACGATGAGTGCAGTGGACGATCGCCGCGTGCAAGTGTTCGCATTGTCGTCACGTGCGTGTGGCCCATGTCCCTGTAGCGGCCAGTTTGGGGCCTCAGCTCTCTTATAGGGACCACGCCTTCTTCTGTAGTCAGTGCCATCACAGCCGGCCGAAGTGGCCCTGCGCTTCTAGGCGCTGCAATCTGGAACCGCAAGACCGCTACGGTCGCAGGTTGGAATCCTGCCTCGGGCATGGATGTCTGTGATGTCTTTAGGTTAGTTAAGTTTAAGTTCTAGGGGACTAATGGCCTCAGAAGTTGAGTCCCATAGTGCTCAGAGCCATTTGAACCATTTTTTTGCAACGTGCATCTGTTTGGATCTGCTTGCTGTGCGGAAGCCTCCGTCTCCTTTTATAATTTTTACCCTTCTCCCCAACCACTTGTCCCGGCATTACCAACTGACGTTTCCTCCATGCCTCACGCTATTTCCTATCGACAGATTCGTTGATTTAGTCACGTCCTGCAAAAAATTTCATTTGCCTCCACCTTGTCCTTATTAGTTGTTGATCTACCTATCTACTCTTTAATATTCTTCTGCAGCACCACATAACAAAAACCTTCTGGACTGTTATCGCCCCCCGCCCCCGGGTTCCCGGGTTCGATTTCCGGCGGGGTCAGGGAACTTCTCTGCCTCGTGATGACTGGGTGTTGTGTGCTGTCCTTAGCTTAGTTAGGTTTAAGTAGTTCTAAGTTCTAGGGGACTGATGACCATAGATGTTAAGTCCCATAGTGCTCAGAGCCATTTGAACCATTTTTGTTATCGCCCACGTTTCGCTTCCGCTACACTCCACACAATTATCTCCAGGAAACTTTTCCTGACATTTATATTTAATTCCTCTTTTATTAAAAATTCTTTTCTTGTTATTGGCAAGTACTTTCTGTATCGCCTCTACTTCAGTACTGCCCAACTAGTAAAACTCTACCACTACTTTAAGTGCCTCATTTCCTAGCCTAATTCCCCTATCATCGCCTGATTTGATTCGACTGCACTCCATTGCCCTTGTTGATACAGTTTCCGCACCATCTCTAGCATTTCGAAGCGCCCAGCCGACTCTTGTAAGGTGAGCGACTTATGTTTTGTGCTCTGCTGACTGACGTCACCTGCGAGCGCTGTGGCTTTATCATTAGCTGGTGATTCCTGTTCAGGGGAGGACGTTGAATTTTTCACATATGCAGTCACTTCACGTACGTCCGCCCCCGGTAGCTGAGTGATAGCCGGCATGGTAAATCAGTGTGTTCGGTCGGAGGGTTAGCTGAGTTAATGGATCAACAACGAACTGAAACGGATGTCTTCTTGTGACATCCGCCCCGAGCAGATGCAACGAACGATAACGAACAACATGAGATTAAAAAAAAAAAAGTGGTCAGCGCGACAGAATGTCAATCCTAAGGCCCCGGGTTCGATTCTCGGCTGGGTCGGAGATTTTCTCCGCTCAGGGACTGGGTGTTGTGTTCTCCTAATCATCATCATTTCATCCCAATCGACTTGCAAGTCGCCGAAGTAGCGTCTAATCGAAAGACTTGCACCCGGCGAACGGTCTACCCGACGGGAGGCCCTAGTCACACGACATTTACATTATTTTACTTCACGTCTTCCCTTATCTGCTATGATTGCAGCTAGGATAAAACATTTGCCAAGTCCTTTCCTCCCGTAGGCATAAACACCATCCTCGTAAACGCCAGCACATGGATTTGCCTGAATGAGAGCCATTAAGTCCTGCTCTAAAATGGACCAATTAAAAATGTTGTTGCACTCGTAAAGTAATAAAAAAAGCTGGCCTCAACAGCAATGATTGTTAGAGCTCTGCCGTGTTTTACTAGGCGTTGTGTTACAGCGGGAAGTCTTTTGCGATCCAGCCTAGTAAAGTCTTTCTACTGGACGCCAGTGGGGCGATCTGCGTCTCGATAACCCACCCCATTTATCCAACTGCAGAGAGGGGACCTGCAACTTAACGCGGAAGCGGAGCACGGCGCAATTTGGCATTTTACACTTTAGCGAGTCATCGGAATTGTTAAAAGAATGAACCAGTAATAGAAAAATACCATCAGCAACCGACGCTTACGCTCTTAGCCAGCAAACAAACACTAAGTTTCATAAACACTTGTCGTATAATAAAAGACCTGTAACAATGCAGTCTAAACGAAGTTATTTTACTTCTGTAAACCTCTCATAATTTAAGATATTTTTTGCTGTGGATAGTCGTAATATCGAGATTTCGAAGGTGTATAAATTCGGGAAGAACATTGACAACGGTATGAGGGCAGCGAAACACCTATTCACGATGACTGTTGCATGGTTTTACTGATGGCATGAAATTTAACGCGGTTAAATTGACGTGTACGGGATGTCAGTGACATGAAAAACAAATATCAGCAAATAGTTGTTGCGATGTAGACATACAAAAAAGATTTATTCATCTGTGTAGCGAACACTCACGGACGAAGACTGCTGGAGATTTGGGATTACGTGTCACGAAGATCCAGCTTTCCTGCAAAACCGTCATAAGAGGGGCAGTTCGATTCAGATTGAGGCTTCAACGCACCCTTCGTCTCGCCCTCAAGAGTGTTCAGTGGCTGCGGCCAGAATCCACGCATCGTTAAGCCTATTTTACGCGACGACACTGGGTTGCCACTCGTTGCGTGAAACGAGTCTCGCGACGTTGGTGTTCACTTAAGGTTCGTCGTTTTGTGAGTGACGTAGATGTGCCTAAAATGAAAATTTGGCAG
The DNA here is from genome assembly GCF_021461385.2 of Schistocerca piceifrons. Lineage (NCBI taxonomy): Eukaryota > Metazoa > Arthropoda > Insecta > Orthoptera > Acrididae > Schistocerca > Schistocerca piceifrons. Next base: position 129,350,953 of record NC_060142.1, on the reverse strand, counting down.
CTGCACGAGTTGTTGCGGAGTTAATGCCTGTTTGAGTGAAATCGCCGCATAGGATGAGAAATAAGAAACGTGCTTGGGTTCATGAGTGAATCATGAAAAGACGTCAGTTCGGTTGCTCAGCGATATTGCTGAAAGATACTGTAATGAAAGACCTAGAAGTTATCGTAATTATCTTACAGTGTTACCAGGACAGTTCACTTTCCTTCTGAATAGTTAGTACTGGGGTAATGAAGAATAATATTGTATTGCATACAGCATTGGCGCCAGAACTGTAAGTACAAATCATATTGCGTGCTAATAAGGTCCAGAACTCTCGTCCTGCTAGAAGGCTTAGTTTTAGTTGGTAATGACGTATTTCCACTGAGTTTCAAAGAAGGAATAGGCCTAAAGCTCGCTGGGCTCTGAAAAGGGCATTTGGAATTCACTGTCGGTGCTACATGTGCTCCCCAAGAGTACGTGCAGCCACAGGGCCGGCCGGAGTGGCCGAGCGGTTCTAGGCGCTACAGTCTGGAACCGCGCGACCGCTACGGTCACAGGTTCGAATCCTGCCTAGGGCATGGATGTTTGTGATGTCCTTAGGTTAGTTAGGTTTAAGTAGTTCTAAGTTCTAGGGGACTGATGACCTCAGAAGTTAAGTCCCATAGTGCTCAGAGCCTTTTGAACCATTTTGCAGCCACAGGTAAGAGACCAGAAGCGCGTTGATAATGAGCATCACCAGTCGGGAATAAGGAGAAGCATAAACTCAAAGCTACAATAATTGTCGGAAGCGGGCCTCATTAAGGCAAGTACGGTTTGCACACTACTTTCTGGCACATAAATGTATACTTTGACAAAATTTCGAGGTTCAGTCATATCTATTTCTGAATGGGAAGCATTGCTGTCACTCTCACATATATGAATATTGAGCAAAGAATTCAAATTACCAGATTTATGTATCTTTTCCACTTGTTAACGATTTCCCTTAAAAAAGAAACGGAACCTATCACACACACACCCATGCCCGAGGCAGGATTTGAACCTGCGACCGTAGCGGTCGCGCGGTTCCAGACCGAAGCGCCTAGAACCGCTCGGCCACACCGGCCGGCTCGAAGCAAGGAAATTTGGACATTTGTAGGAAGTTCCTATGGGACCATTCTGCTGAGGTCATCGGTCCCTGGGCTTAAACACTACTTAATCTTAAACTAACTTACGCTAAGAACGACATACACACCCATGCCCGAGGGAGAACTCGAAACTCCGACGCAGGGAGAACTGTGGCAAGATGCCTGAGACTACGCGGCTACCCTGAGCGGCTCGAACCAAGGGGTTTTAGGTCTGTAGAAGTTAACTGCTCAACAGCCAGACATTTTGGATGCCTGCATTTTTCTAAATTCATTTGTATATATAGTCCTAAATGAATGAATTTTGAAACTTCCTGGCAGATTAAAACTGTGTGCCGGACCGAGACTCGAACTCGGGACCTTTGGCTTTTGCGGGCAAGTGCTCTACCAACTGAGCTACCCAAGCACGACTCACGTCCCGTCCTCAAGGCTTTACTTCTGCCAGTACCTCGTCTCCTACCTTCAAAACTTTACAGAAGCTCTCCTGCGAAACTTGCAGAACTAGCACTCCTGAAAGAAAGGATATTGCGGAGACATGGCATAGCCACAGCCTGGGGGATGTTTCCAGAATGAGCTTTTCACTCTGCAGCGGAGTGTGCGCTGATATGAAACTCCCTGGCAGATTAAAATTGTGTGCCGGACCGAGACTCGAACTCGGAGGGCTTCTGTAAAGCTGTGAGGACGGGGACGTGAGTCGTGCTTGGGTAGCTCAGTTGGTAGAGCATTTGCCCGCGAAAGGCAAAGGTCCCGAGTTCGAGACTCGGTCTGGGCACACAGTTTTAATCTGTCACGAAGTTTCATATCAGCTCACACTCCGCTGCAGAGTGAACGTCTCGTTCTGAATGAATTTTCCTCTACAGCTCAGACACTTCCAACCCATTCATCTTCAAACCGCGTGCGGTGGTCTCGTGCGCAGCAACGCGCGGTGATTTGAATGGCTCAGACACCTGTGCCTAGCATAGATATCCAACAAGAGGACAATTTTCTTCGTTCCCCACTTCATACTTCAGTTTTCTTACACTCAAGCGATGCATCTAACTTCCAGGCTCATGCAACTAGTGCCGCCAAAGCTGGAACAAGCCGAAAGTGTTTTATTTCACCAACGAGTTACACGAACGCGCGACGCATTCACAGTGTTTAGATAGCGCAATCCAGTGTCGTCGACGGGACCAACGGCCTTGCCGCCGTGGTAACAACGGTTCCCGTCAGATCACCGATGTTAACCGCTGTCGGGCTGGGCTAGTACTTGGATGCGTGACCATCCGGTCTGCCGTGCGCTGTTGGCAAGCGGGTTGCACTCAGCCCTTGTGAAGCAAACTGAGGAGCTACTTGATTGAGAAGTAGCGGCTACGGTCTCGTAAACTGACATACGGCGGGGAGAGCGTTGTGGTGACTGTAGTGTCGGCAGACTTGCCAACACTACGCACACTAATAGAAAGAGGCTGCCAAGATGCACGCGCTAACTCACGCAGGCGGACGTTAGGTCTGAAACAGGATACGTAATGAATACTATAAAGAAAAGTAAGTAGCTGCTGGAATACTTAACTTTAATCCATCATTTGTATACAGCGTTCATGATGATACAAGTGAGACTCTCTCTAGATAAATGCAATATAATGCTAATGGCGCCTTGCTAGGTCTTAGCCATGGACTTAGCTGAAGGCTATTCTATCTCTCGGCAAATGAGAGAAAGGCTTCGTCAGTGTAGTCGCTAGCAAAGTCGTCCGTACAACTGGGGCGAGTGCTAGTAAGTCTCTCGAGACCTGCCGTGTGGTGGCGCTCGGTCTGCGATCACTGACAGTGGCGACACGCGGGTCCGACATGTACTAATGGACCGCGGCCGATTTAAAGCTACCACCTAGCAAGTGTGGTGTCTGGCGGTGACACCACAGTGACCACATGCTCCTCCATAACCACATCCAGTGACGCCTGTGGGCTGAGGATGACGCGGCAGCCGGTCGGTACCGTTGGACCTTCCAAGGCCTGTTCAGACGGAATGTCGTCGACGGTGTGCGGCGCGCCACACAAATTACAGCTCCGGTGACGTACCTGGAAACGTTTACTGGCGGATCCTCATCAGTCCTCAGCACTCGTAAAAAAAAAAAAATAAATAAATAAATAAAATAAAATGAAATAAAAATAAATCGTCACCAGCCTCATTTTGACCAGCGAGACCCGTTTCAGTTTCTCTCTAATCCAAAGTCATAAGTGAAGTCCTTTCAGGAAGTCCGCCGGGCCGGAATATTTACGTCCCTGACTGTTCTACACAGCCCGCAGCAGGCTCCTATCAACGCCCGCGGATATACTACTGAAAATAAAATGGGAATACACTTCAAAGTCAGAAGGGAAATAGTCACACAAAACACCTCACTCACAGTTCCACAGAAAGAAATGCAAGTCCTTGGAGATGTGGTCCGACTATGGAAGAATGAAACGCTCTTTATTTTGTGCTACACGTGTTCCGCTTCTTTTTAGTTGTGAAGGTAATAACTGTTTTATTTCTACAATAATTGCGTTGTATAATGATTCCAGACAATCGCTGTACTACAGTCTTTTGTACCTCCCTAATTAGGTTGGAAACAGCATTGTGGGACGCAAGTTTCATAAGTTTGCATTATTACTGGAGTCTACTTGTTATTTTGTGATCTTATTATTCCACATGTGTCATCCTGGACACATGAGGAAACTGATTTTCGGCGTTATCGAACACATGAACAAAAAAAAAGTAAATAACCAATTCAATATAAGTAACGACACGTTAGCCACTAAAACAATAACACAGATGTAGGACATGATCAGACTAAATAACATCTTCATAGCCGCGCGGGGAAGCCGTGCTGTCTGAGGCCGCGTTGCCACGGTTCGCGCGGCCCGTCGGAAGTAGAGTCCTCCCTCGGGCATGGGTGTGTGTCTTGTTCTTATCCTAAGTTAGTTTGAGTTAGATTATGTAGTGTGTAAGCCTAAGGACCCATGACCTTAGCAATTTGGTCCCATAGGAACTTGCCACAAATTTCCAATAACCTGCACTACTGGCCATTAAAATTTGCTACACCTCGAAGATGACGTGCTACAGACGCGAAATTTAACCGACAGGAAGAACATGCTGTGATATGCAAATGATTAGCTTTTCAGAGCATTCACACAAGGTTGGCGCCGGTGGCGACACCTTCCACGTACTGACATGAGGAAAGTTTCCAACCGATTTCTCATGCACAAACAGCTGTTGACCGGCGTTGTCTGGTGAAACGTTGTTGTGATGCCTCGTGTAAGGAGGAGAAATGCGTACCATCACGTTTCCGACTTTGATAAAGGTAGGATTGTAGCTTATCGCAATTGCGGTTTATCGTATCGCGACATTGCTGCTCGCGTTGGTTGAGATCCAAGGGCTGTTAGCAGAATGTGGAATATGGAATCGGTGGGTTCAGGAGGGTAATACGGAACGCCGTGCTGGATCCCAACGGCCTCGAATCACTAGCATTCGAGATGGCAGGCATCTTATCCGCATGGCTGTAACGGATCGTGCAGCCACGTCCCGATCCTTGAGTCAACAGATGGGGACGTTTGCAAGACAACAAGCATCGGTACGAACAGTTCGACGACGTTTGCAGCAGCAGGGACTATCAGCTCGGAGACCACGGCTGCGGTTACCCTTGACACTGCATCACAGACAGGAGTGCCTGCGATGGTGTACTCAATGACGAACCTGGGTGCACGAGTGGCAAACCATTTTTTCGGATGAATCCCGGTTCTGTTTACAGCATCATGATGGTCGCATCCGTGTTTGGCGACATCGCGGTGAACGTACACTGGAAGCGTGTATTCGTCATCGCCATACTGGCGTATCACCCGGCGTGATGGTATGGAGTGCCATTGGTTACACGTCTCCGTCACCTCTTGTTCGCATTGATGGCACTTTGACTAGTGGACGTTACATCTCAGATGTGTTACGACCCGTGGGTCTACCCTTCATTCGATCCCTGCGAAACCCTACATTTCAGCAGGATAATGCACGACCGCATGTTGCAGGTACTATATGGGCCTTTCTCGATACAGAAAATGTTCGACTGCTGCCCTGGCCAGCACGTTCTCCAGATCTCTCACCAACTGAAAACGTCTGGTCAATGGTGGCCGAGCAACTGGCTCGTCACAATACGCCAGTCACTACTCTTGATGAACTGTGGTATCGTGTTGAAGCTGCATGGGCAGTTGTACCTGTACACGCCATTCAAGCTCTGTTTGACTCAATACCCAGTATCAAGGCCGTTATTACAGCCAGAGGTGGTTGTTCTGGGTACTGATTTCTCAGGATCTACGCACCCAAATTGCGTGAAAATGTAATCACATGTCAGTTCTAGTATAATATATTTGTGCAATGAATACCCGTTTATCATCAGCATTTCTTCTTGGAGTAGCAATTTTAATGGCCAGTAGTGTAATATCGTGCCACAGACACTAAGAAATTATTTTTACGACTCCTTCAACGCAAACTACCCTTTTCCGCAGAGGAGTGCCAAGCACACACAATCACACACGCACACGTCTAATAAACAAACGCATATCGAGGTACATACGTACACCAAAACACAAACAAAAGAAGAACAAAAAGCTGCAGCGACAGTTAGCACCACTAGATACACTAAACACATGGATACAACACACGGTAAAAGAGTGGTAGTGAAGCCTTCAGTTGAGATGTGTTTGAAAACGCCGAAAATCAGACAGCCTGGTGTTCGCTAAACCAATTAAGTACAGCTCCAGGACGACACAAACGGAATGATAGGAGACAAAATCGTATATAGAACGAAATAGCAATTTAACATTAAAAAAACTTGTGCTGCAAAAGCTTTTTACTTATCAAAGAAGAGAATAACGAAAACTGTAATGTAACAACTTATTTGGAATCTCTTTGTAACGCAGTTGTTAGATGCATAAAACAAACATGTTTCAAGACCAATGAAGTTGCTTCACGGATAAAAAGAAGCGAAACTCGTGTGGCATAACACAAACTGTCCTTCATTTATTTGCATAGATGGACCACATATCCAACAACACAGAAGCAACTACTTAACGACGAAAAACATAAAAAAATGGAATTTACCGGTTATAGTTAAACCCTGACAAGTCCGCTTCGTTCACTGAACACGACTTCCAAGTAACTACTGAACTCACGATCTAATTTCAAGTTTTTGTGTATCCCGTGTGTCACCGCTCCCTAACTCTCAACGCACCACTCCTCTCGTCCCCCCCCCCCCCTCGCCCCCCGCCCCGTCACCGTCACGAGGATTGATGGACGACTCCTGATTTCACGATCTCCAAAACTGCTCCACAAAGTATTATCTCATCCAGGCCTTGTTGGCAATCAGGTGCAAGAGCCGAGTACAGGCAGGCGTTTCACTTGAGCAGTCTCTGGCCCCATGAATAGCACGATTCTGTAAAGTGCTGCTGCTTGCTAGTAATTTAAAACGTTTTTGTAAAACCCCTGTCGTCCTGGAAAGCTCAACTGGTCCTTCAGCCCACCGTGTATGCCCTGACGACAACCCATTTACAAACATTAACAGATTTAGACCGACATTTAGTCATGAGCAACATCAGCATGAACAACATCAACATGAGCAACATCAGCATGAGCAACATCAGCATGAGCAACATCAGCATGAGCAACATCAGCATGAGCATGAGCAACATGAGCATGAGGAGCATGAGCAACATCAGCATGAGCAACAGCAACCTGCTCCATAAGAAGAACTTCTCCATAAAAGTTTCTCAGTGTGTGTCACAGTTAACGGAAATGTTACCTAAGGTGACTGACCGTACTTCGTGTCTACAGGATGAACATAAAATCTTTCCCTGATTCCAAAAATTAATTTCTAACGAACTATGGTGGATACAGCTGCACGATTTGTTGTAAGTGGTAGTTTAACTGGTGGAGTATTCATGGACACACTTTTGCATGTGAGCTGACGGCATCTGATTTCCCTTTTCTCTCTGTTGCTACGGGTAGTGCTGCAGTGACAACGGCGCCTACGCAGGGAAAAACGTACTGTGTTTTGTGCTTTCATGAGACACGGTTGCCTGTTTCAGTTCAGCAACAGTCCCGAAACGAATACGGACGAGATCTGCCAGATGAGAGGAGCATCAAATATCATTATAGACAGCCGTGCGCCCCTCTCCTGAAGCAAATCTGCTTTCTCTTCTTAGCTTAGAACTGGGTTCCCATCTGAGCTCTTGATATACATACAAGTGGTTCTCTTTTCTCCAAAAGTCTCTTTAATTTTCCTGTAGGCAGTATCTATCTTACCCCTAGTGATATATGCCTCTACAGCCTTACATTTTTCCTCTAGCCATCCCTGCTTAGCCATTTTGCACTTCCTATCGTTCTCATTTTTGAGACGTTTGTACTCCCTTTCTGCCTGTTTCATTTACTGCATTTTTATATTTCCTCCTTTCATCAATTAAATTGAGTATCTCTTCTGTTACCCACAGATTTCTACTAGCCCTCGTCTTTTTACCTACTTGATCCTCTGCTGCCTTCACTACTTCATCTCTCAAAGCTACTCATTCTTCTTCTACTGTATTTCTTTCTCTGCTGCCTTCACTACTTCATCTCTCAAAGCTACCCATTCTTCTTCTACTGTATTTCTTTCCCCCATTCTTGTCAATCGTTCCCTAATGCTCTCGCTGAATCTCTCTACAACCTCTGGTTCTTTCAGTTTATCCAGGTCCCATCTCCTCAAATTCCCACCTTTTAGCAGTTTCTTCAGTTTTAATCTACAGTTCATAACCAACAGATTGCGGTCAGAGTCCACATCTGCCCCTGGAAATGTCTTACAATTTAAAACCTGGTTCCTAAATCTCTGTCTTACCATTATATAATCTATCTGATACCTTTTAGTATCTCCAGGGTTCTTCCATGTATACAACCTTCTTTCATGATTCTTAAACCAAGTGTTGGCTATGATTAAGTTGTGCTGTGTGCAAAATTCTACCAGGCGGCTTGCTCTTTCATTTCTTAGCCCCAATCCATATTCACCTACTACGTTTCCTTCTCTTTCTTGTCCTACTATCGAATTCCAGTCACCCATGGCTATTAAATTTTCGTCTCCCTTCACTATCTGAATAATTTCTTTTATCTCATCGTACATTTCTTCAATTTCTTCGTCATCTGCAGAGCTAGTTGGCATATAAACTTGTACTACTGTAGTAGGCGTGGGCTTCGTGTCTATCTTGGCCACAATAGTGCGTTCACTATGCTGTTTGTAGTAGCTTACCCGCACTCCTATTTTTTTTATTCATCATTAAACCTACTCCTGCATTATCCCTATTTGATTTTGTATTTATAACCCTGTATTCACCAGATCAAAAGTCTTGTTCGTACGGCCACTGAACTTCACTAATTCCCACTACATCTAACTTTAAGAAAGACTAATTGTAATTCAGTCTATAAATGACCGAAGCCAAATCCATAGTGGATGTTCTTGACAAAGATCGTTTGCGGAATCCTCTGCACTCCGGATAACTGAAAGAATAGAAAAAGTATGACCCAAACATTTCAAAACATCAACAGTTTTTTACTCGAGAAAATATATACGCATAAACATACTAAGCAGTATTCCGAAGGCAGCAAATAGCCTTTTTACTTAATGCTTTGTATTTTGTTTTGTTTCCAAGCGCCAAAAACATCAAAAATTATTTTCCTTGTGAAACATATCTGACTTTTTCGCTTTTGAAACAGTTTCCTTTGAAATTCTAATCTGTACGGTATGATATATGATTAGTTTATATTTTTTTCTCGTGGAATTGAAAACGTAAACAGATACCTCTTTGCTTTCAGTTATCTCGTCGCTCTTGTGGGAGAAGACTAGTAGGAAGAATTCCAGGTCGCCGTCCATCCTTCACAATGCGTCCCGAAGACGAAGCAAACAACAAAGTTAAGGTCGAGAAAAAACAAATGTACAAAATCCAGTACTGGAAGTGGAGTGATCTTGGCGAGAACAGGTCAACCTCCATTGCCAGCAGAAGACCTGACAGTGCTGTGTCTGTACACATGCGCAGCCTGCACCATATTCAACACTTTACATCTCCACCTTCTTCACGGTCAGTACTGATCTCTGACATCATAGGCGCACTTGCGACGTGGTTGGCGGCTGATTTACACAAAAATAAAAACATGCGACACGCACCCACAGAAAATGGTATTGACAACAGAGTCACTCGTGTCAAACGGGCTTAAGAGTGCGTAGGTTGCGGCGCCGGAAGCTGGTGTTCTTTACGCGACACTTGGGACGCCCCGTGGTCCAGACGGAAGGCACGCTCCACTTTGTGGCCGCGCTTTCTCATGCCGCAGCTCCACCGGGGATCATCAACTACCGCAAGGGCACGGGGACCAGCGACGAGTGCCGCACTGAAGGTCGGCCTCTGTTTTGCCGCCCTCGTCGACAGGCCATCACAGGCAATCTGCAGTCTGCGCTGTCACAGTCAGACACTCTCGCAGCTCTGAAACATAACCGTGTCGATTGCGTACTGCGGAGATTGATCGCGTGGCGAAACCGCTGTGCACGGGGGCCGAGCACTGCCGGGAACTCAGCTGGGAGTGAACACTGCTGGCAGCTCAGAATGCGAGGGTTAGGGCAGGCCGCTCTCCCTCGCTAACCTCCCGCACCGTGATCGCCGACGGCCCGTATTGATGGCCGTCCGAAAAAATGTCGCATTACTGTACCGGAAAGCTCGACTCTGCTGTCACCGATTTCCAAGCGCGATGCTGGGCAAAACGCTGCTGTCGGAACTCCCCGCAAACTTTAGCCGGTCACAACTGCGGCAACACTGACCCGTTGCCACAGAAATTATAAACAAAATTGTGTTGGGAAGGGGCGTATCCAGCGAGGGGAAGGTGTGGAGAGCTTGCCTGTTAACCCCTCCGCCACCCCCCCCCCCCCCCCAGATCCCAGACAAAAAAACCTTCACAAAGCGGAATTGCAGCCCGCCCCAGCAGGCAGAGACATTTTAATGCTGTATCACATAGATAAAAGTATAGGGCAGATGCGAGTGGGACTCGCGCGCACTGGGTTTCGATTAAACTTAGTCGTGTACACACACACCTCATCCATCCCGGGAATCGAGGATCTTGATAATTCTCGCCTGTTATCGACATTAATACTCGTTAACATATCGATCCCAGGGATTCCAACAGTTTCGAGAACGTTTTAATTTCAGTTTTGAAATATTTTTTGTTGTGACTTGGCAAGACAGCCAAGCCACTATGAGATAGCCGAAAGGCACGCGTTTAAGCTCACGCAGGCTGGCGTGAGGTCTGGAACAGTTAAAGGAGTTGAGTCTAGTAAAAAAGTACGTAGCTTCTGGAATACTTAACTTTAATCCATAATTGGTGAACACCGGTCTGACGGTACATGCATCACAAGATAAATAGCAAGTGATAATGGCGCCTTGCTAGGTCGTAGCAAATGACGTAGCTGAAGGCTATGCTAACTATCGTCTCGGCAAATGAGAGCGTAATATGTCAGTGAACCATCGCTAGCAAAGTCGGCTGTTCAACTGGGGCGAGTGCTAGGAAATCTCTCTTGACCTGCCGTGTGGCGGCGCTCGGTCTTCAATCACTGATAGTGGCGACACGCGGGTCCGACATTCGTCTATCTGAAAGCACCCATGATCAGACAAACGCACAAAAATGGCTTGAAATGATGTGTGATGTGGTTTGTGACTGTGAGGCTACTTCTTTTGGTACTGCCGTGCTGCCTCTCGACCATTTCCATTTGCTTGGCCGTATACAAACGCCATCTCGGCTTCTTCCCGACACGGATAGCGGACCATTCTGCTGCTTCAGTACGCTACGTCTATCACACAGCCTGCAACACACAAGGAACACATTGCACTTGGTCAGAGGAACTATAGTTCGCCAGCACCATCTACCGTAGTAACGTTGCATTTCATAGGACATTTTTTTCGTCCATTTCCAGTCAGGAATGCGTCCCTGAAATTTCTCCGCTTTATTAATATTCACCCTGCATCTATGTTGAGTCTGTTCTTTCGGACACACTGTAGGAGACCCGGGTTTGAATCCCGGTTAGACACAAATTTTGAACTTTTCACACTAATTTCAATCAGTGCCTACTTGCAGCCAGTATCTGTAATTCCTTTGTCTCTTAAAGGGTACTTTCACCGTCAGTAGGCGTGCCTATGGTGCTCTAAGGAGGCTCCAGACATCCGAATTGGAAGACGACGTACGGCATCAAGTTGAATAGAACCCGTCAGCCAGTACACGAGCTATTTCTTTGGCTGTTAATAAGTGGAATTGTAAACCAGTGATGTGCTGGGTCACGCCTAATCAATTACTTGTGAAGTTGGTCGCTTTACCAACATGTTTTCAATTGGTTTTACTAAGGAAATGATACGTTTCCAGACATGGGTTCCAATTCAAAACATTATCTACTCATTCTCCTCTACAAGCCCTAGAAGTTAGTAACGTGAATTTCCGAACAACGTGTACAATGCATGCTGGGAAAAAGCAAGTGTATCCCCATTCATATGCCGTGAAATCTCCAAACGACTTTTTTCATGGAACCTAAAACTAACGTAAGTTGACTGGTGGAATAAGAGTAGCGACCATTTTAAGCCTGTCACACAGACAGTTCATAAACAGAAGTGTCCTCCGTGAACGAGCATTGTCCTGTCGAAAAATGGCACGACGATTCGCACGAGAGGTAACACACGAGGAATGGCTCCAAGCGCTATGGGACTTATCATCTGAGGTCATCAGTCCCCTAGACTTCGAACATCTTAAGCCTAACTAACCTAAGGATATCACACACATCCAAGCCCGAGACAGGATTCGAACCTTCGACTGTAGCAGCACCGCCGCTCGAGACTGAAGCGTCTAGAACCGCTTGGCCACAGCGGCCGGCCACACGGTGACGTAGGGTGTCCGTGACGTATTGTTGTGCTGTAAGAGCTCCCTCAGCCAAAACCATCCGTGACCGTGAAATCATACGCGATGGCTTCCCACACCGTGACGCTAGGAAAAAAACTGCTGTGCCTCTGCAGAACGCTGGAAGAGCGGGACCTCCCCCCACGTCGCCGCCACACTCGGCGACGGCGGTCATCCAGGGTAGGGCAGAGCCACGAGTAATCGCTGGACACACTGTCGCGCCTTTCGTCAACAGCTGTTAACGGCGCTATTGCAAACGCAACCTTTTTCTGTTGTGGTTTTAACGGCAGCCTGAACAAGGGACGGCAATTCTCTAGTTCCATTATATATTCTCCGACCAGCAGTGCGGGATGATATAGAATGTAACAGGAACTCCATTACTTATTCTTGGATGGCTGGCACAGATGTGAAGAGGTTTCGATGAGGTTGGCGCACGATACGGCGATCCTCCCTTATACTGGTCGGACGTAGCCGACCGAAAACTTGACGGCTCCAGCGTTCTCCACTGTCGGGCCTCTGCCACATCTCTGGACACTGAATGATCGATCAAATGGAGATCCACAATGAGGAACCTTTGAAACGCTACCAGGGGCTGATAACGATGGCTTACACGAATACTCCGCATTTCCACGTCCTTCACAGTGTTTCCCGACATCTGACGCTATTCGCGCCCCAAATATACCCTATTAAACCTGGTAACAACTACAGACACGAATAACGCTAATACACTCTCGTTCCGTGCTAACTGTCACAGGGAACTGAAACTCTTATTGTACACCGGGTGGGAGAGAAGTTGCCGTACCCCTGTAACACTGTTTCGTATCGAATATTATTATGCAAGTTGATAGCTAAGTTACTTCTTATCAGGTGTAGGAATTCATGTTTCTACACTAAAGAGCCAAAGATACTAGTACACCTGGCTAATGTCGCGTCGGGCTCCCGAGAGCACGCAGAAGTGCCGCAGCACGACGTGGCATGGACTCGACTAATGTCTGAAGTAGTGCTGGGGGGAACTGACACCATGGATTCTGCAGGGCTGTCCATAAATCCCTAAGAGTGCGACGGGGTGGAGACCTCTTGTGAACAGCATGTTGCAAGGTGCATGGGGGCTTAATTATTTAAGAATGCAAATAATTTTAATTTTTTGAGCTGACTGTCCGGTTACGCAGTCTCGTAAACGGTTGGCCCTGTCTGGTATTAGTACGCAATCTGACTGCATAGAATAACAACAAAGAAGAAAAGTCCCCAGCAACTATAAAACCTAGGAAACAACAAAACACAAGTGTAGCTGTTCTGTGTGTGGAAGTGTGATTCAACGTACACATCTGGCAAGGTTCTTCCTCAATAAGACCAGATATTTTAAACACCATTTATACCGAAGTAATTAAAAAAACCAGAAATACTATAATTGCACATAGAAACCAGAAATACAGTCTAATACAAGAACACGAGCCAGATGCTTTGTTGACTGAACCTGTGACCAAGAGGCATTATTGCTTAAGACATGGAAATAATGAAAAAGAAAGGAATTTTTTACCTTCATATATATTGACGAAAAGCACACTCTCATCATTACAGCATCCCCAATCCAACAACATCTGGTGTCTAGCCCATCAAAACAATACTACAAGTTCTGAACAAGCACTCACTACCGCAACTTCTCAACAACGACTCACCACTGCTAGATCTCAATAAGCACTGCCTACTGCTACTTCTCAATAAGCACTGCCAGTGGAGGCGGCGGAATAAAACTCTTTGGCGCAATCTCTGGCGCTGTGGCTCAGTGTAGCCAGCTTTCATATGCCCCTCCTCCACGGGCCAGAATTTGATGGTATTTTTGCCACCATTGGTGGTGAAAATATCACCAAATTCGTCCAAAGAAGAAAAAAAATTACAGACAAAAATAAAAGATAATATTCATAATTAAATATCACATAACTAGATAAAATTTTGGCTTTGCACTGACCGTTCCATATCCTAATATATAAAATACAGTAAGGATTACAAATGCTTGCGTACATGTGATTTTACATAATAGTTTACACAAGTATCATTCAATCAATAGCACCAGCAATGACGAATAGGTGTAGGTAAGAGTCTCATAACATTTCATAAACAGTAAATACACAAAAAATCAGTTTATACAAATATTCACATAAAATCTTGTCAATATATCAATAAACAAGCAGTTGACAGTTCCAGCAGTAGCACCCAGCAATGGTCAACAGGTGCAAACACCAACGAGTGACATTATTTCAGTAGAAACAGTTCCATCAGTGGCACCTAGCAATGTTAAACAGGTGCAGACAGCAAGAAGTGACATCATTTCAGTAGAAGCAGTCCATCAGTGGCACCCAGTAATGTTGAGCAGGTGCAGACACCAACAAGTGACATATCAGTAGAAGCAGTTCCATCAGTGGCACCTAGCAATGTTGAACAGATGCAGACACCAACAAGTGACATCATTCCAGCAGAAGCAGTCCATCAGTGGCACCCAGTAATGTTGAGCAGGTGGAGACACCAACAAGTGACATCATTTCAGTAGAAGCAGTCCATCAGTGGCACCCAGCATTGTTGAACAGATGCAGACACCAACAAGTGACATTATCTCAGTAGAAGCAGTTCCAACAGTGGCACCCAGTAATGTTGAGTAGATGCAGACAGCAACAAGTGACATCATTTCAGTATAAGCAGTTCCATCAGTGGCACCCAGCATTGTGGAACAGGTGCAGACACCAACAAGTGACATTATTTCAGTAGAAGCAGTTCCTCCAGTGGCACCCAGCAATGTTGAGCAGGTGCAGACACCAACAAGTGACATTATTTCAGTAGAAGCAGTTCCATCAGTGGCACCCAGCAATGTTGAGCAGGTGCAAGTAACAGTCCATAATATTCACTATCACTAATTGGACAGTTCATCGAAGTTCATTAGCACAAATTAAACATCTCCTAGTGGCACTCTTCATGTTGAACAAGTGTACGTAACAGTCCATAATATTCACTATCACTAATTAGACAGTTCATCAGAGTTTATCAGCAGAAATTAAACATTTCCAAGTGGCACCCAGCAATGTTGAATAGGTGCAAGCACGAACAACAGTTTGAAGGCACACACAATTGCTTTTACAAAATTATTATCAATGCTCTTACACTAACATACAAATTATAATAAACACACAAATGATATCAGATAATTGTCATATTAAATATTACAAATACACAAATATCAGTAAACCTATAATATTTATGGGTGTCAGTGCAAGCCACAACAAACAAGTAAAATAATATTTAGGAGATAGGTCGGTACCAATTATTTGGGATTAGGAAGGGGAAACACACAAAACACACTCACTCATCTTTCATCCACATTAAGTACTACTGTGTGATTGAATAGTGTTAACTGTGTAAATGTAATTCTGTCCAAAATTTTATGTTCAACTTGTGTATCAAGTAGTAGTGGCAGCAATGTATAACGGTCAATAATAGTTACTCAACGTCATAGTCATCATGTCAAGACCAATGTTTGCCAAGCCAGATCAAAATGTATGGTTGCTGAACAACTGTCAGTGTGCCAAAATATGCAAATGCTTCCTGTCTCAAAAAAAGAAGTATATACTGCTTAATGATTTAACAAAGTGTGTGTGTAGACAATCTTCCTTCTACTTGAGTGTTCTAGTCTGCCATCCTCATCGTTCTTGTTCCATATAAACCAACAAAAAAAATATGCTCCTCACTTACTTTACCTCTTATCGACCAATACTCCAATAATCATCAGCATCACATAATCTTAATACTTCAATAATACCTCTCACGTTGATACATATAAACCTTATCATCAATATCATTTAGCTTACCTCTTGTCCACTAATAATCATCAGCTTCACACAATCTCAATACTTCAATAATACCTCTTCAATACGTCGATACATATAAACCTTATCGCCAATATCATTTCACTTCCATAACAACTCTTTCCTCTAGTCAGTCTCCTCGAACAAGTACAGATAAAATCCAGTGCAAACTTCAATTTATCATCTCATACAATCCGAAGACACAACGTCCACACACAACCTCTGTGTAATCCATCTGACCCAAATCTTCTACTCATTATGAATTATAAAATACATTTTGGTTACCTTGTCCATCATTAAATAAAAGAAATGCATACATGACCTCTAACAGCCTTTAGTTTGAATAACTTTCAGTAAGTAAGTACGAGTACGGAGTGTTAATGATCGCAATATTTCACAGTGTGTACACCACTTCAAGAATCATGGCAAAACAGAAGCAAACATGTGGAGTATTTCTTGTGTTAAGTGTCACTTGCTATTTCAATTTCTCACGAAGAATGCAGTGTAATAACTGTCAATGGTCTAAACCTAGTGTTCGTATGTCATGTCGTTAGCTTCCTTCCTATTAGCATAAATTTATACAGCTTCCATAAAACCTCCAGCTCATGTGACTTCAATGCAGTTTCTTGTACCAACGTCGTTCGTAGAATTATTGCAGTTCATTTTCTTATCTTAAAATATAAAACACTGAGTGTAAGCAAAACATGCACTAGCGAGTAAATATACCAGTGGAGAACAGAATGTCAACAAGTGGATGCAGCACAATTCCTACAACGAGGCTCTGCCAAGCGAACAATCTATAATTAATACCATAGTGTGACCTAAACTCCATGTTCGTACACCGTACATCAGCATTTGTATATACCATATTAAAAAGTAGTTATGACAAACAGAAATGTATAAATATGTAATCCATGCGCAAAGCAGCAAATATGTATCTTACATAATAAACAGGTCATTAGCATCATATCAGCGTAAGCAAATAAATGTTCATATGTAATTTTAATAAGTAAATATGAAGGCGCAAGCAGATAAATCACAAAGTGTAACCTACATACATAACCACATCAGCACAATTGATCAGGTGACAATTATAATTTAAATAAATAAGCACAGGAGGCACATAAAAAAACGATGTGACATCAGTGAAAACGCATAGCAGCCAAGCGATGCATAATATACATAAGTAACAACCCTGTTCATTAATAAATCATTGTCAAAATCAGTTAATGTACGCAAGCACGTCGCTTCACAAGTAAATTCATAGAACATGAAATTTAGCACAAAGTATGAATCACGTAATCGCGAGCAGCAAATTACGTCTAAAGTACGTACCTAAGTGGAAATACGTTACCTGAAAAATAAACTCAATTAACAGTTACCTTTTTAGTTTATTAGTTTCTTCTTCGAAATTACATTCTTCCTGAAAATTTCTCGATAGCAAGTCCTCTTAACGTCGGACACGCACAGAATTTACCTGAAGGTCTTAAATATTTGATACAATCGTATCCTGACAAATACTGAACGTTAATAACATAATTTATGAAGTCACTCTAGCTTTATATTGAATTGAACTAGAGAAATTAGATTGTGTACTTGTTTACGGCTGTCAGTGCTTTCGCACTGAGCGCTCGATCAGCTGTAGGTACACGTGACGTAGGAAGTAATTGTTTGCGGTCAACGACTGCCTTGTGCGCCGCGCAGGCTTGACTGTTGCTTTGAGTATGTGCCGCCGCCAAAACACAGCGCGGTATCCTTGTACTCTCCGTGTGTTTACGTGTAACTGTTAGTTTCTCAAAAGTATGTCATTCCACAAAAATTTTAACGTTCGATATATGATGTATTCCCTTAGAGCGCCGAGATTTAAGAGTTTCTACTTCGACAGTGTTATCATGAATAATTTTGCGAACCCTATAGGACCGTTATAAAGCAGAAAAAATTTGCGATACAAGCCTTTTTCTTTGTGAGACAAACGATGAGACTTAATTAACACCTTTTGACCAACTGACAAGGTTTTTAAACGACCAGGACGTTTAGCTGATTTCTCTCTTCTAGCAGCTGCAGATGCAATATTTCGTAGAGCCAGGTTGACAACTTCAGAATGCCGCAGTTTCCGTGTAGGCGGAAAAGGAACAATTTCAGAAATGCGATTTGTCGGTGCTTTATTTTTTAATATCAATATAGGCGGTAAAGAAGTTGAATCATTAGGGAGTTCATTCAGAATGTTTTGAAAAATATGAAGGTACTGATCCCACTTTCTGTGATTCTGATGACAATAAAGTCGACACAATTTATTGATTTCCTTCATTCATCTCTCTGAAGCGTTAGATTGAGGGTGAAAAAGTGAAATGAAAATTGGTTTAATCTTACGACGCCTTAGAGTACGAAGCCAAATTTTAGAGCGAAACTGTGATCCATTATCTGATATAACCTTATCAACATGACCAACTTCTTTAAGAAAATGTTTGATGAAAGCGTCAGATACTGAACGAGCTGTTGTTTTGCGTAAAGGTGTAAAACACACATATTTTGATGTCAGTTCCACTACTACCAAAATGTACGCAAAACCATTAGTAGAACGAACCACTGGACCGAACAAATCGAGTGCAGCCATGTCCTTTAATTTCGCTGGAATGATAGGAAACAACGGTGCTCTGTGAGAAATAGTTGGCGGCTTAGCCTTTTGACATAATTTGCATTTAGCCAGAACAGATCGAATACGTTTTTCCATATTCCTGAAGTAGCAATTTTCTCGTAATTTATGAAAGCATTTTCTGGGACCAAAGTGCGCATAACGTAAATGTATATACCAAATCAATTTTTTAACCCACTCATCAGGAATGCAAACTAACCAGAGTTGTCGACCGATTTTCGTTTAAAAAGAATATCATTGCGAAGTAAATAATACTGTCTAATCGCTACGCTTTCCTTTCTCCTCCACTTCTCCTTAATGTCCTTCCAGATTGGATCCTTATTTTGCTCCTTAGCGAAGACGGAATAAAATTCTCTAACGCAACACCTTGAATATACATCAAACAATAATTGTTTTCTTTGCAGTCCTCCTCAGCACTTTGTTTCAAACCCATCGGTGCACGTGATAAAGCATCAGCAATAATATTTGAAGAACCCTGTATGTAAACAATATTAAAGTCAAATTCCTGTAGATACAACGCCCATCGTGACAATCTTCCATGAGTTAATTTTGTTGACATAAGAAATTCCAGAGCTCGATGATCGGTGTAAACCTTAGTATGTCTCCCATACAAAAATTTCCGAAATTTTGTGAAAGCCCATACAACAGCCAAAGCTTCAAGTTCCGTAATCGAATAATTCTTTTCTGATTTAGAGAGAACACGACTTCCAAATGCAATAGTCTTCTGTACTACAACGCCGTTTTCTTCTGTCTCTTGAAATAAGTGTGCACCTAGGCCTTTGTATGATGAGTCCGTCGCCAAACAAAAGTCTTTAGATAAATCCGGATGTGAAAGAAGTGGAGCAGCAACTAAAACATCACGAAGTTGTTCAAATTCTGACTGAGCTTCTTCATCCCAACACCAATTAGAATTCTTTCCAGATAGTTCACATAAACGAGGTGTGGCCAAATCGTCCAATCTAACGAAGCGTCTAAGAAAATTACAGACACCAAGGAAACTACGAACATCACGTTTTGTGGTAGGAACAGTATAATTACGAATAGCGTCTAGTTTCTCTGGATCAGGAAGAATACCTTCTGTAGAAATAATATGACCAAGAAATTTCACCTGAGAGCGATCAAATTCAGATTTTTCCAAGTTCACTGTAATGCCAACTCTTGCAAAAATACGTAATAATGAATCCAAAATTTTGTTATGCTCACTCCAAGAACGTTTAGCAATAAGAATATCGTCAACATATGAAGTAATATTGTCACGAAGATGAACAGGTAACATTTCGTTTAAACTACGAATGAATGCTGCTGAAGATACAGTAAGTCCAAATGGTAATTTCCGAAATCGCTTTTGGGTAAAATAGTCATATCCGGTTATTCTTTACCGATTCTCTAGATAGATTGATAGTTGAAGAGTTGTTTTGATAGATACAAAGAATAGGAAAAGAGTAGGCAGCGGTGCAGAAAACTAAAAGGGAAATAGCACCACTACAGCTCGGGGCCCTGTGCACGCTGCGGCACATATTCACTTAGTGTAGTGAATCCCCTGAGGACATTAATAGCCGCACATAATTTCCAGTTTGTGACTTAGTGGCCAATTTGGTAGAAGTGCATACATAAATTGATCTAACCATGAACATGGATTATGTCATTCTTAGAATTGCGAAAGATCTTAAATTTCCGAACAGTTAAAAAGTGTTTATAATCAAAGTTTTCGCCTCGTGGCGACAAAGACCTACCGCGTCTGTCCCAGTCCCAATGTCGATTATTGTCAAGTTCGCGCGCCTGGCGCTCTCTTGTTGCTTCTCGTAAATGAAATAAATTACTTTCTTCAAACCCCTCTGCTATCTGTGATTCTAAATTTCTTCTACTGTCTTTTCCTACGATTTCACCTTCAATTTGTTTGACTTGCTTTCGTAATGCCTCAAATTCCCTTTTGACGCGTTCATTAAATTTTCTCTGATTTTCAACATGTTTATTTATGTTCTGGTACTCTTTGGTTTCTGCAAATGGCAATGGAGCTGTATCATCTGAATCTCTGTCCCCGTTTAAACTAAGACTTGTTAATTTATCTGAAATCTCCTCAACTCTTTCCGATAAGTCACCTATTTTTTCTTTCTGTTTATTTACGTCTTCCGTAAGTGTCGCGACTCGGGTTTCAGTATTGACACATTTAGTAGTTAACTCTTCATACTATTGTGTTAGGTTATTTATTGTCATTTGGTACGGATTCCTCGATTCTTTCAAGTATTTCTTCCTTATCGTGTGCACGTCGTAAATTTAACTCTGAAAATTTTTGTACTATCGTGCGATCTCTTTCTTCCTGTTCTCTGACCTGTTCCTCTTGTCTAATTTCTATTGAAATTAAACTATTATTGTGAGCATTCAAAATCGGTTGTACTTCTTCTCTAATTTCTTTCTTTGATTCATCATTCATGTTTTTGAAACATGTCCTTATTCGTGAGCTTAACCGTGTTGCCATTGCTTCCATCTCGGTTTTGATTGTTCCTATATCTGTTTCAATTGTTCCTATTTGTGATCCCAAATTTAATATAGCACCCATCAACTGCTGCATATTAACTGGCTCGAAATTCTTTTCGCACCTAACATTTCCCGCAGAACCAACTTCTTTCGTCAAAGCTGTAAAGCTATCTGTGTTCGATACTATTCCAGAAACATCTGTCGTTAATCTCGTATTCTGAAAATTTTTTGATTGTGAAAAATTTTGAACTGGTTCCAGACTATTTTCCCGACTTGTTAAATTGTTTTCAACTTCATTAGTCTTCATACTGCTCTTCTGTGTTGGCGAGTTCGCCATGTTAACAATTTCGTCATTCTCACTATCCATCATTTTTGCTTTTTTCATCGATCGCGTAATCTTTGACGAAACATACAAAACTCGTCACTGAACGAAAATTACACACAATGACACTTTATCTCCAACAATACCATTCACACGAAATGTTTCCCAACAAACACGTCTAACGAACAATTAAAACCTTCACAATTGCACAAAATTGTCAGACCTGTATACAAGACATCAAAAATTAAATTCTGCAAAAAAAATACCATTAGAAAAATGACAATTACCAAATCTACACATGCAATATAGACTACAATTACTAAACTACAAATTACTACAACAATACTGCTGTCTGCTATTTTTACTATCAGAAGATTCCAAGGGACGATCCGAAGCAGCGGTCGCCACGTGCATGGGGGCTTAATTATTTAAGGACGCAAATAATTTTAATTTTTTGAGCTGACTGTCCGGTTACGCAGTCTCGTAAACCGTTGGCCCTGTCTGGTATTAGTACGCTATCTGACTTCATAGAATAACAACAAAGAATGAAAGAAAATTTCCGTTAACACAATTAATTAATTAAGTCCCCAGCAACTATAAAACCTAGGAAACAACGAAACACAAGTGTAGCTATTCTGTGTGTGGAAGTGTGATTCAACGTACAAATCTGGCAAGGTTCTTCCTCAATAAGACCAGATATTTTAAACACCATTTATACTGAAGTAATTAAAAAAAACAGAAATACTATAATTGCACATAGAAACCAGAAATACAGTCTAATACAAGAACACGAGCCAGATGCTTTGTTGACTGAACCCGTGACCAAGAGGCATTATTGTTTAAGACATTGAAATAATGAAAAAGAAAGGAATTTTTTACCTTCATATATACTGACGAAAAGCACACTCTGATCATTACAGCATCCCCAATCCAACAACATCTGGTGTCTAGCCCATCAAAACAATACTACAAGTTCTGAACAAGCACTCACTACCGCAACTTCTCAACAACGACTCACCACTGCTACATCTCAATAAGCACTGCCAGTGGAGGCGGCGGATAAAACTCTTTGGCGCAATCTCTGGCGCTGTGGCTCAGTGTAGCCACCTTTCAAAGGCATCCCAGATATGCGCAATAATGTTCATCTCTGGGGAGTTTGGTGGTCGGCGGAAGTGTTTAAACTCAGAAAAGTGTTCCTGGAGGCACCCTTTAGCAATTCTGGACGTGTGGGTGTCGCATTGTCCTGCTGGAATTGCCGTAGTTCGTCGGAATCTGTAATGGACACGAATGGATGTAGGTAATCAGACAGGATGCTTACGTACGTGTCACCTGTCATCGTCGCATCTAGACGTATCAGTAGTCCCATAGAACTACAATTGTACACACATACACCATTACGTAGCCTCCACCAGCTTGAACGGTCCCCTCCTGACATGTAGGGTCCACGGATTCACGTCCATCCAGTCGATACAATTTGAAAGGAGACTCGTCCGACCAAGCAGCATGTTGCCATGTCGGCGTTGACGGTCCCTGGCGAGGCACAAAGCTTTTTGTCGTGCAGTCATCAAGGGTACAAGAGTGGGCCTTCGGCTGCGGAAGCCCATATCGATGGACTCCTCGAATGTTTCGCGCGCTGACCCTTCTTGTAGCCCGGCATTGAAATCTGCAGCAGTTCGCAAAAGGGCTGTACTTCTGTCACGTTGAACGATTCTCTTGAATCGTCGTTCGTCCCGTTCTTGAGGATCGTTTTCCGGCCACAGCGATGTGGGAGATTTGTTGTTTTACCGGATTCCTGGTCATACGGGAAAATCCTCACTTCATCGCTACGTCGGAGATGCTGCGTCCCATCGCTCGTGCGCCGACTACAACACGATATTCAAACTCACTTAAATCTTGATAACCTGCCATTGTAGCAACAGTAACCGATCTAACAACTGCGCCACACACTTGTCTTAGATAACGTTGCCTACCGCAGCGACGTATTCTGCCTGTTTAGATATCTGTGTATTTGAATACGCCCGCCTATACCAGTTTCTTTGGCGTTTTAATGTAGATTTTCGCTGTCGCAGCCGAGTTTTAATTTGTACTAATGCAGATGTGAGCGGTCAGTTACACAATTGACAAGCGATTAGTGACAAGTGTGTGGATGCACGAACGACAACACACAGGGCAAACTATAGTAGCAATCCAGGCAAGGTTTAATAAGGCTCCACCGGAAAGACACGAATTTGCTTTTGGCAGCGTTGAAGGCAGACCACCGATTTGAAGGAAGGTGATACGATAAGAGACATGTGCGGGGTCTCTGCTTCGATTGAACCATCTCCTTTGAAGTCAGCACGTAAACATGCTTCGTAAATCGGTATACCGTGAACACAATGCGAAATCGCGTGAAAAAATACATTAAGGTCTCACCTTTTCGACTGCGGTTCGTAAAAAATGGTTCAAATGGCTCTGAGCACTATGGCACTTAACATCTGTGGTCATCAGTCCCCTAGAACTTAGAACTAGTTAAACCTAACTAACCTAAGGACATCACACACACCCATGCCCGAGGGAGGATTCGAACCTGCGACCGTAGCGGTCACGCGGTTCCTGACTGTAGCGCCTAGAACCGCTCGGCCACTTCAGCCGGCCGCGGTTCGTAAATGAGCTGTCGGACACAGAGCGCAATGAGGTGCGTTTCGGCATGCCGGTCTTTGTTAACTCAATTTCCAAATGCAGCGAACCGTGCCAAGGTTATGTTTTCAGACGAATGTGCCATTTATCGCAGCTCATGTGATAGAAATATTGTCGTTTTTGGCAAAGAGAATCCTCATTTCACAGTGGAAAGGAACTCGAGTCACGTAATGATGTGAGCAGCAGTGACATCACATCTGCTTGGACCGTACTTTTTTGAAGGGACTGTGAATGGTGCAGATTATTTACACATGTTGCAAAATTTTAAACATATTGGCTGTGCTCCAACAACCGTACGCTATTGAATTACAGAATGTATATACAGCCACTTCGGTTGTACAAAATTTTGGCAACTGACCACGGTTTCGACTGCACTGGGGGAATCTTCATCAGTAGTGCAGTCGACAAAATTTTGCGCAAGCTTCGCTGTATATGTGTTCTGTAATTACATGTCGCAAACACGATTTATAGCACGGGTTGAGGAAAGGGGCCTCACAGAACGCATATGGTTGCAGCAAGACGGAGCGCCTTCTCTTTACGCTCTTGCAGTGCCCGAGTTTCTAAATAAACGCTTCCCAGGTCGTGGTCCATCAGCAAGACCAGGTCCCTTGAAATGACCTACCCACACCTAACAACTCGTTATGGGGAGTTACTAAGCTGCACGTATCTGCACGTCCTTATGCTACAAACGAATAACTGTGCAATGCTGTTGAGGATGTATTTCGCTCTTTTACACTGGACATCCTCAAAAATATGTCACGAGGAACATGGAGGCGCATGGAAATGTGTTTACGGCATTATAAGGAACATACCGATATAATGGACACTCGATACGTATGTAAGTACCTGTGATGAAACAAATCACATCAATTAACATTCGATACTAGGAGGTACGCGGAGTTCTCGCCCACGCTGCAGTTGGTATTTGCAAGTATTTCTCCTCTCTTGCTGCTTCAGTTATGCTTTATCGTACAGATAAAAAAGATTCCATCTTTTGCAGCTAAAGTTATCTGTGTGTACCAAACGCGTTTCACCTATTCATAGTAGGCACCTTCCGTGGTACGAGGCGTGTTTTTTAAGTAAGTACCGTTTTGAAAATAAATAAAGACGTGGTAAGGTATCTCAATAATTTTATTTTTACATGACAGCCTGTACCTTAATCTACACACTGACGCCATTACAGTCTGATTCTTCCTTGTTTACTGAGTGTTTAAGATGCCTCAGATAGTCTTGAGTCTCGCCGACTGTGAAGTACGGGCTATTATAAGATTTCTTAGTGCTAAAGGCCTAAAAGCGATTGATATCCATGTGTGAGATCTGTGCAGGTTACGGAGAAAACATTATGAGTGATGGAATGGTGAGAAAGTGGGTGAGAGCATTTAAAGATGGCCGCACAAATGTGCATGATGAACAACAGAGTGGGCGTCCTTCGGTCGTTAATGGGAGTTTGGGGCAGGAACTGGACTATAAGGTGACAGAAAACAGATGCTTTACGATACGATTTCCTCCTTGCGGGATGACTTTCCTAATGTTTCTCGTAGTGTTTTGTATGGCATTGTGACCGAGCACTTGAATTACCGAAAATTGTGCGCACGTTGGGTACCGAAAATGTTGACGGATGTGCACAAACCCAAACGTTTAGACAGTGCACTGACTTTCCTTGAGCGGTACCACAACGACGGTGATGATTTCTTAAGCCAGATTGTTACGGGCGATGAAACATGGGGGGCCTACGTCACACCAGAATCAAAGCAACAGTCCATGGAAGTTGAGCAAGGGCATCGTTTTGCTGCAAGACAATGTCCGTACGCATGTGGCGAATCAGACCAAAGATCTCATCACCATCTTTTCGATGGGAAACTCTAGATCATTCTCTGTACAGCCCCGATCTTGCGCCCAGTGACTGCCATCTGTTCCTGCACTTGAAGAAACACCTGGGCGGTCAGCGTCTTCAAGACGATGACGAAGTCAAAGCAGTGGTGATTCAGTGGTTAACAAGTCAGGCGGCAGACTTCTATGAGGAGGGTATTCAAAAACTTGTACAACGTTATGGCATGAGCCTCAATATTGACGGAAATTATGTAGAAAAGTAGATTAAGGTACAGGCTTTCATGTAAAAATAAAATTATTGAAATATTTGAGCACGTCTTTTTTTAAATTTCAAAACGGTACTTACTTAAAAAACACGCCTCGTATTAATTGTTACGTCAAGAAATGAATGCACGAGTACTACATGAAAGGATTGCCACTGAAGCTGCCTAGCATGAAGCGGCGAAACAAAGTGAATAGCAAAAGAAGGAATTTTCCTGATCTCCATGGGAAAGGAACGGTAATCATTGACATACCTGGCGATTGTGCATACGTGTCGGAAGCTAGACGTGTTTTGGGCGCTTTCCTTTTTTGTCGGTCAGTGTACACAGAAAGGCGCGTGTATCATTGTCAGCAGCGGACAGTTTATGTTTTTTCTTGGGGCTAGTAGACGCGGCTCGTAATTTAGTGGCAGTGGTTTAGTGGTGGCTCGGCGCCGGTGAAACAGCGGCGGACGCCGCGCTCGCAGGAGACTCCGGCCCTGAGACAGGTGGAACGCGGTCGTGCGTCTCCCCCCTCCCCCCCCCCCTCCCTCATACCCTCCCTCTGCCGGCTCGCGCTGCGCGGCGCGGCGCTATCGACTGCGGGCATCTGACGCGCCGTTCATCACGTAGAGACGCCGACCACCGGCCGCCCCCACACAGCCAGCCAGCTAACCGCAAAGCCAACGCGCCGCGCGCCACCTGTTCACGGCACTTCGTGCAAGGTGCCGACTCCGGTGGAACCCCAGTGCTACGTCCTTTTAAACTGCGATCCTAAATACAGTAATGGCAAAAACGTGAAGAAGCGGAATTAATGACTGAGGATTTAATCACGTACCATTTCATCATTCGGCATCGTTCTACATATACGTGTACATTTATACTCCGCAAGCCACCCAACGGTGTGTGGCGGAGGGCACTTTACGTGCCACTGTCATTACCTCCATTTCTTGTTCCAGTCGCGTATGGTTCGCGGGAAGAACGACTGCCGCAAAGCCTCCGTGCGCGCTCGAATCTCTCTAATTTTACATTCGTGATCTCCTCGGGAGGTGTAAGTAGGGGGAAGCAATATATTCGATACCTCATCCAGAAACGCACCCTCCCGGAACCTGGACAGCAAGCTACACCGCGATACAGAGTGCCTCTCTTGCACAGTTTGCCACTCGAGTTTGCTAAACATCTCCGTAACGCTATCACGCTTACCATATAACCCTGTGACGAAACGCGCAGCTCTTCTTTGGACCTTCTCTATCTCCTCTGTCAACCCGACCTGGTACGGATCCCACACTGATGAGCACTACTCAAGTACTCGATTGCGTATTTATCCCTCCACAGTTTGCTACCTCTCCGTCGTCGATTTGTAGACACTTACTTAATAGAATGAAAGCTTTCACGGCCTGTGTTTACTTCTACATCTACATACAGACTCTGCAAGTGACTGTCAAGTGCGCGGCAGAGGATACAAGCACGCATAGACGAGTGCTATAACGACCGAGTTCTCAAGGGCTGGCGTCTCGGTTCCCTTCGCCTGATCGCACTCGTCCTTTGCAAACCTAAAATGTTGTCCACTGAAAATGCAACATCAGCAAGTGCAATGAGTACTAGAAAAACAGACTGCTGTTTGCAGGCTACTGAGTAGCAAACACCAGTCTGCAGATGTGGTCTAATGCATTTGTGACTAGTGATGGTTTAACGCACATGTGCACTTACAGATTATGTTGTTTTACGATGTTTGAATACGTGTGCTCGCACTGCGTAACAACGTCACGAGTGTATTAAACACTATTGACAACGACATACAAATGTGTCAGCTTGCATTACGTTGACATGGCTTAAAGCCATAATATCAGCACTTGTTATGGCCTAAGGCCGAAATTGCAATAGTGTAATAAAAACTTTTAACAGTCACTGGCGTAAAGATGATGTCCTTCAAAAAATACTTTTGTTGTTTGGCCTTATGGCAGTGAGAATCTGAACGACTTCTAAGAACACCTGAATTCGGTCCTGCCCGCATCTCGTGGTCGTGCGGTAGCGTTCTCGCTTCCCACGCCCGGGTTCTCGGGTTCGATTCCCGGCGGGGTCAGGGATTTTCTCTGCCTCGTGATGGCTGGGTGTTGTGTGCTGTCCTTAGGTTAGTTAGGTTTAAGTAGTTCTAAGTTCTAGGGGACTGATGACCATAGATGTTAAGTCCCATAGTGCTCAGAGCCATTTGAACCATTTTTTTTTTTTTTTAATTCGGTCCACCCGAATATTCGTTTCACGATCGAAGTGGAAAAGGATAGCTGTCTTCCGTTATTTGATGTGCTGGTCAGGAGGAAGGTAGATGGTACGTTGGGACGTGCTGTTTATAGGAAGCCTATTCACCACTGAGTTGTATCTGCAGGCTGATTGTTGTCACCCTCCGGCTCCACGTGAAGGAGTACTCCGTACATTGGTCCACAGGGCCCATGTCATATCTGACCCAGGGTGTTTATGAACTAAGTTATCGCGCCTCTCGTCGGAATGGTTATACTGAAAGATTAGACGTGCATTGCGCCATCGACCTTCTGTGCACCGGGCGAGTCATGATAATACCGAGGTGGTACCAAAGTCTATGGCCTTTTTACCTTATGCAGGGAGCATTTCGAACGCGATTCTTCGTATTTTGCAGAAATATGATGTGAAGTTTGCTTTCTTTTAGGTTCCCTAAAGGATGATACTGGTTTGCGTAAGGCGTGCGTCTACCGCATTCTTTCCAGTTGTTGCATTTCATGTACTGGTTAGGAGTGTTGGGGACCTATTTACTGAGCATAAGCGGTACGCACACGCTTACAACAGACGAGCAAATCGCCCACTGTAGAACATCGTGTTGGCACTTATCATCCTAAAGAATATAATAATACGGAAATTCTGGATGGAATTTCAGCATTTGCGATATTGTTATCAACGAAGTCGAAATTAAATTAGCAATTAGCTTTATAAATAGAGATAGTGGATTCTGTATAAACTCTGCGTGGAATCCTGCTCTTTCACTTGTCAAAAAACAGAGGGACAAAAATGGTTCAAATGGCTCTGAGCACTATGGGACTTAACATCTGAGGTCATCAGTCCCCTAGAACTTAAAACTACTTAAACCTAACTAACCTAAGGACATCACACACATCCATGCCCGAGGCAGGATTCGAACCTGCGATCGTAACGGTCGCGCGGTTCCAGACTGAAGCTCCTAGAACCGCTTGGCCACACCGGCCGGCAACAGAGGGACAGAGTTTAGGCCATCGCAACCGTTGATTATCGGTTTCACTCTCGATAATTTCTGACGTACAGTGTGTGTGTGTGTGTGTGTGTGTGTGTGTGTGTGTGTGTGTGTGTTTGCGCGCGCGTGTGTGTGTGTGTGTGTGTTTTATTTATGCGGAGTTTCTGTGAAAACCGAGATATTAAATTCGCTTGCATAGCGCTTACTTGGTGCAAATTAAGAACTGCTGCCAACATGATTAACGTAGAAGTATATTCCTCTGTGTAGCGAAACAACTGAAATCACTTAATAAAGGAAAGTCTTCCGGTCCATGTAGTATACCAGTTAGGTTCTTTTTAGAGTACCGTGTGCTGATGAAATAGCTCCAAATTTAGTGATCATATACAACCGATCGGTGGACGAAGGAGCTGTGTCTAAAGACCAGAAAGTTTTACAGGTCACACCAATACTCAAGAAAGGAAATCCGCTGAATACAGACCCATGTCACGAGGGTTTTGAACACAGACATACTATGTTCGAACATTATCAGTTTTCTCCAAGGAGACGATCCATTAACACACAGCCATCATGGATTCAGTATAATCCGTCTTATGAAACTAACTAGGTCTTTATTCTCATGGAATAATGAGTGCTATCGGCAGAGGATCTCAGACCGATTCCGTATTTCTAGATTTACACAAGGCTTTTGATACTGCTCCTCGCAAGTTACTTCCAATCAAATTGCGTGCCTATGGAGTAACATCTGAGTTGTGTGACTGTATTCGTGATTTCCTATCAGAAAAATCACATTTGGTTGTAATTGACGGAGAGTTATCGAGTAAGACAGAAGTGCTGTCTGACATTCCCCTCTTCTGTTCCTAATCTGTATATACGATTTAGGATACAATTTGAGCAGTCCTCTTAGATTGTTTGCAGATGATGTTGTCATTTACGGCCTAGTAAACTTATCAGAATATCAAATAAAGTTTCATAACAACTTACACGATGTACGAGGTGCGACAATAAAGCAATGAGACTGATTTTCTTTGCACGATTTGGCAACCCTGTAGGCTTGCGTAGGCACAATATCTTTGACCTTGGTCTATAAGCTGCTTCTAGTCCAAGCGGCACATAGACGCAACTGCTCAGTCGTGAGTTGTGCTGTAATAAGTTTAATACGTGTTTGTGTCTGTCGTCACGGAAATGGAACCGCATAATAATGCGTAACGGTATGCCATTTATTTTTGCGTTAAATTGGGTGAAAACGCGACGACAACTCACGGTAGGCTTCAGAAGGCTTTTGGAGAGGAGGTTATGTCAAGAGCTCAAGTTTTTTGTTGGCATAAAGTGTTTAGTGAAGGCAGAACGAATGTTGAAGATGAAGACCGCAGTGGACGACCATCAACCTCACGGACGGATGTCAACTTGGCCAGGGTGCGTGAACTCGTATGAGCTAATCGAAGATGATCCGTCAAAATGATTGCAGGAGAACTGAACATCAATTGAGAAACGGTTCGTCTAATAATAACTGAAGATCTTGGTATGAGAAAGATTTGTGCTATAATGGTCCCCAAAAATCTCACACCACAACAGCGAGAAACACGGAAAAATGTGGCAGCCGATCTGTTGGAGCAAACGGAAATCAATCCAGAATTGTTGAGGCTTGTTATCACTGGTGACGAAAGTTGGTTTTTCAATACGATCCAGAGACAAAACGCCAAAGTTTGCAATGGTGCTCAAAGGGATCACCCAGACCAAAGAAAGCTCGCATGCCAAAGTCAAAAGTGAAATGCATGGTTGTGCGCTTTTTTTTATTCCAAGGGAATTGTTCATAGAGAATGGGTGCCTCCTGCACAAACAGTTAACCAAAATTACTACAAAGAAATTTTAGAAAGGCTTCGTAAAAGAGTTATTTGCGTCTGTGCCAACATTGCTGGTAATTGGATTCTGCGTCACGATAGTGCGCCATCACATACTGATCTGTCAGTACAGCAATTTTTTACCTCAAAACAAATTTCAGTACTACCACAGCCACTTTGTTCACCAGATATCGCTTCGTGCGACTTTTTTCTATTTCCAAGAGTGAAAACGGCGGACAAGGGAGGCCATTTTCAAACAACACAAGATGTCCAAAAAGCTGTGACGAGGGTCTTGGAGGATATTACAGAAGATGAGTTCCAGAAATGTTACCATCAATGGCAGAAACGCTAGAAAAAGTGTGTGCAATCAAAAGGGAACTACTTTGAAGGAGACAACACTAAACTTAACTAAAACGGTTAGCAACTTTTTATCATATCAGTCTCATTACTTTGTTGTCGCACTTCGTAATAGTAAGGTGTGAAAAGTGGCATATAAGACCCTAACTAATGGGTACTGTGTGGTAATTCATAAATAACCAATATAAAGGCTGTCAATTCAACTAAGTATCTTAGGCACAAGAGTTACAAACAAGTTTAAATGGAACGACCACATAGATAATTTTGTGAATATGGCAAACCAAAGGTTACCTTTTATTGGCAGAACAGTACAACAAGTCTGCTGAAGAGACTGCCTACACTACGATCGTCCGTCCTCTGCTACAGTACTGGTGTGCGGTATGGGTCCTTTACCAGATAGGATTGACGAAGATCATCGAAAAAGTGCGAAGAAGGGCAGCTCGTTTTGTATTATCGCGAAACATAAAGAGAGTCGCGGATACGATACTCGATTTGGGGCAGGAGTAATTAAAACAAAGGTGTTCTTTGTTGTGGCGAGATATTTTCACGAGACTTCAATCTCCAACTTTCTCCTGCGACTGCGAAAGATCGGATGGTTCAAATAGTTCAGAGCACTATGGGACTTAACTGCCGAGGTCATCAGTCCCCTAGAACTTGGAACTACTTAAACCTAACTAACCTAAGGACATCACACACATCCATGCCCGAGGCAGGATTCGAACCCGCGACCGTAGCGATTGCAAAAGTGTTTTGTTGACGCCCGCCTTTCTGCGTAAAAATTATCATCGCAATAAAATAAGAGAAATCAGAACTTTAACGGGACAACTTAAGTGTTCGTCTTTCCCGCGCTGCGTTCGAGAGTGGAACAGTAGAGAAAAGGTGTGAAAGTGCCACACACTTATGTGTGAAGAGCATCAATTGTGCAGTACTCGTGTAGATGTAGATACGCATTATAAGAAAAGGAAAAGTAGCGTATAAACGTTAATACAAGTAGAACCATTATCGTGTACGTATTAAGAGACAGTATCGTAATATCGCAAAGCGTCATGCAGACGACTGGTGGCGCTCTTGTACTTCTTCCTGCCGTAGGGTATTTTGTTCAGGTCGGTCATTTGCATGGCTGTGCCGACGCGGCTCGGAAAGAGTCGTACAGCACCACAGGGGCGGTCCGAGGCGGCCGAGAGAGGAATCTGTGCGCGGGTAGGCCGTTACGTACTGAGCAGGTAGTTTCTACGTCAACTGGATGCAAATTTTAAAGATTTCTTCTGACTGGCTGGAAATTTCACTGGGTGCCATTTTCACGAATGCGGCCAGTCCGAGGCCATTCTGTTGGAGAAATCTCGTCATGCTTGAGGTCAGACTATGTTCTTTACCTTTCCAACAGACGGACATAAGTGAGTTTGAAGAATAGCTTTGTGGGTCACTTTTGTTACCTTCGCTGTGGACAGGTGCGACTGTGCTTTCTATTCCGTTCACTGGACGCAATTTTTTGTTCAGTGGATTTACGGTAATTCTGCGTAAATTAGAAGTTATCTGAGCTGCAAATTCTGCATAGGATCTAACAGTGATCCCATAGAGTGCTGGAGCATTGTTTGATTTTAGCCATTTCAGCCGTTTCTCAATGCCACTGAAAGTAACATCCACAGGGTATTCTAATACTCAGTGCACAAACTGAAGACAATGACAAATATAGAAACCACGTGTCGGAAACGCTTATTGCTTGAGTATGGAATATCCAGGAGGTCAAATGATTGAGAATACAACACTGTCGGATGTGTTTCAGTAATTTTTTGTCCTAATCCTTGTGTGCAGTGGGATCATCTGCCCCTTTTACTGTTACTGTTAGAATACATCAAGGCTCAGCACTGTCCCCTCTACTGTTTATCCTCTGTATGGATTCTCTGACATACGACCTACAGTCACCCCGCCCTTGGTCACTCCTACACTACCGGCCATTAAAATTGCTACACCACGAAGATGACGTGCTACTGACGCGAAATTTAACCGACAGGAAAAAGATGCTGTCATATGCAAATGATTAGCACACAAGGTTGGCCCCGGTGGCGACACCTACAACGTGCTGACATGACGAAAGTTTCCAACCGATTTCTCATACACAAACAGCATTTGACCGGCGTTGCCTGGTGAAACGTTGTTGTGATGCCTCGTGTAAGGAGGAGAAATGCGTACCATCACGTTTCCGACTTTGATAAAGGTCAGATTGTAGCCTAACGCGGTTGCGGTTTATCGTATTGAGACATTGCTGCTCGCGTTGGTCGAGATCCAATGACTGTTAGCAGAATATGGAATCGGTGGGTTCAGGAGGGTAATACGGAACGCCGTGCTGGATCCCAACGGACTCGTACACTAGCAGTCGAGATGACAGGCATCTTATCCGCATGGCTGTAACGGATCGTGCAGCCACGTCTCGATCCCTGAGTCAACAGATGGGGACGTTTGCAAGACAACAACCATCTGCACGAACAGTTCGACGACGTTTACAGCAGCACGGACTATCAGCTCGG
Organism: Schistocerca piceifrons; assembly: GCF_021461385.2. Lineage (NCBI taxonomy): Eukaryota > Metazoa > Arthropoda > Insecta > Orthoptera > Acrididae > Schistocerca > Schistocerca piceifrons. The sequence continues at coordinate 129,316,913 of NC_060142.1, read as the reverse complement.
AGACCACGGCTGCGGTTACCCTTGACGCTGCATCACAGGCAGGAGCGCCTGCGATGGTGTACTCAATGATAAACCTGGGTGCACGAATGGCAAAACGTCATTATTTCGGATGAATCCAGGTTTTGTTTACAGCATCATGATGGCCCCATCCGTGTTTGGCGACATCGCGGTGAACACACATTGGACGCGTGTAATAGTCATCGCCGTACTGTTGTATCACCCGGCGTGATGGTATGGGTTGCCATTGGTTACACGTCTCGGTCACCTCTTGTTCGCATTGACGGTACTTTGAACAGTGGACGTTACATTTGAGATGTGTTACGACCCGTGGCTCTAGCCTTCATTCGATCCCTGCGAAACCCTACATTTCAGCAGGATAATGCACGACCGCATGTTGCAGGTCCTGTGCGGCCTTTCTGGATACAGAAAATGTTCGACTGCTGCCCTGGCCAGCACATTCTCCAGATCTTTCATCGATTGATAACGTCTGGTCAATGGTGGCCGAGCAACTGGCTCGTCACAATACTCCAGTCACTACTCTTGATTAACTGTGGTATCGTGTTGAAGGTGCATGGGCAGCTGTACCTGTACACGCCATCCAATCTCTGTTTGACTCAATGCCCAGGGATGTCAAGGTCGTTATTCCGGCGAGAGGTGGTTGTTCTGGGTACTGATTTCTCAGGATCTATGCAGCCAAATTGCGTGAAAAAGTAATCACATGTCAGTTCTAGTATAATATATTTGTCCAATGAATACCCGTTTATCATCTGCATTTCTTCTTGGTGTAGCAATTTTAATGGCCAGTAGTGTACACGCTGACTATTTTTACTAGCAACCGAACACCGTGAAGACCTCCAGGAACAGACGCAACAATGGACTTAACGACTTGGGACCATCAAAGTCGGCCGGCCGGAGTGGCCGAGCGGTTAAAGGCGCTACAGTCTGGAATCGCACGACCGCTACGGTCGCAGATTCGAATCCTGCCTCGGGCTTGGATGTGTGTGGTGTCCTTAGGTTAGTTAGGTTTAAGTAGTTCTAAGTTCTAGGGGACTTATGACCACAGCAGTTGAGTCCCATAGTGCTCAGAGCCATTTTGAACCATCAAAGACGGTGGAGGAGAACTGAAGAAACTGGAGCAATTCACATATCTTGGCTCACTCATATGGAGTGATGGTGAAAGTCTACCGAATGTCCGTGCCCGTGTCAACACAGCGTGGATGAAACGGCGCCAGGTGACCGGTGTCCCGTGTGATCGCCGTATGCCTTTACGCCTTAAGTCAAAGGTTTATAGTGTAGGACACCCAGTCGCATTTCATGGGTCGGAGAGTCGGCACACGAAAACGAGGCGTGAGCACGCTGTCCATGTGATGGAAATGCGTACGCTCCGATGGTCCCTTGGGGTTACGCGATTGGAATATGCAATAAACGTCGACGTTCGACGGGGACTTGGAGTCGCACCCATCTCAGACAAACTACGGGAGAGCAGGTCCAGATGGTAAGGACACGTCACGTGCAGTAAAGCAGACTCGCTGGCAAGAACAGCTATGCGCCTGGACATAATTAGCCGACGACTTCGTGGCAGACCCAAGACACGGTCCATCGCTCGAATCAAGAAGGATATGGAATTCATCAATACCATCTCTGAAGATGCCCTTGACAGACCCAAAAGGACGAAGATGTGTCAACAAGTGGACGCTGCTAGTGCGGGATAAACGCTAAAAAGAAGAAGATCGTTATAATCCCTGCTGCAATGTGTGTCCGAAACGAGCTCCATTAACTTAATCGCAGAGCAGGTACGACGTAGCACTGTGCCCTCTGTTCGATAGAAAATGTGTAGTGTGTTCTGCCTGTGTATGTGGCCGCTGCAAGAGCTATTGCAGTTAACTTTTCCTCCGAGTTCACAGGAGTAGAATATACGTCGGTTTTTGTGTAGTCTCGGTGAAACAATTCCAGTGGGCTGAGGTCCGGCGATCTTGCAGGTCACTAAACATGTCCTACCCGCCGATACTGATTGCCGGAAGTACCGGTTACACCTACTGGTTTTGGGAAGTGCGCTGGGGTCCTAGCCTGCTGGAACCACACGCTCCCTCTGATTACGCACGGCTAGTTCCTCCAATAACGCCGGCAGATGTTCTTGCAAAAACAATCTGTACAATGGCCGCCCTGAGTCGAGAAGGCAAGACGTAGGGTCGAAGCAATTAGTCTTCCACGACACCAGCCCACGTGTTTACTGCAAATCTTCTGTGATGGCGCCGCATTGTATGTCCGACAATCATCTGTGTTGTAACGACATTCGAAGAAGGCACTTTTCATTTATTTTCTTCACTATGGGCGTACTTACACATCCTTAGTGCTCACGCAGCGTGCTTGTCAACATCTGGTTACTTAGCGAAATATGTTTGTTGTTGGTTCTCTCGTAATATCTGTTGGTTTGGACGCTGAATTTTTGAACATCCTGTATATAGCTCATCTTTCAAATAGTGCGAGAAGCAAACTCTCTGCCTTCCTCGTGGGGGAAGGTCTCAGACGCGACCAACGATTCGCTTCGTATTTGGCAAGTCGTTTGCGTACAACTTAATGTGGTGGACTCTTTAAGATATTTTGGGTCATCCCGCTCTCCCTCATCCGAAGGAAAGTGACCACATGTAACAGAGTCAGTGAAAGACCCACTGTAAGGCAATCAGGATTAAATTCGTAATTCTTTACACATCCCAGAAATTTGAAATATTTATTTGCCTACCTTGTTATTTATTATCCCTTAAGGTGTCGTCGTTGAGTGACTGTAGGAGGATACAAGATGACTTGGACAGGATTTGTGACTGGTGTAAAGAATGGCAGCTAACTCTAAATATAGATAAATGTAAATTAATGCAGATGAATAGGAAAAAGAATCCCGTAATGTTTGAATACTGCATTAGTAGTGTAGCGCTTGACACAGTCACGTCGATTAAATATTTGGGCGTAACATTGCAGAGCGATATGAAGTGGGACAAGCGTGTAATGGCAGTTGTGCGGAAGCCGGCTAGTCGCCTTCGGTTCATTGGTAGAATTTTGGGAAGATGTGGTTCATCTGTAAAGGAGACCGCTTATAAAACACTAATACGACCTATTCTTGAGTACTGCTCGAGCGTTTGGGATCCCTATCAGTTCGGATTGAGGTAGGACACACAAGCAATTCAGAGGCGGGCTGCTAGATTTGTTACTGGTAGGTTTGATCATCACGCGAGTGTTACGGAAATGCTTTAGGAACTCGGGTGGGAGTCTCTGGAGGAAAGGAGGCATTCTTTTCGTGAATCGCTACTGAGGAAATTTAGAGAATCAGCATTTGAGGCTGACTGCAGCACAATTTTACTGCCGCCAACTTACATTTCGCGGAAAGACCGCAAAGATAAGATAAAAGAGATTAGGGCTCATACAGAGGCATATAGGCAGTCATTTTTCCCTCGTTCTGTTTGTGAGTGGAACTGGGAGAGAAGATGCTAGTTGTGGTACGAGGTACCCTCCGCCACGCACCGATGGTGGATTGCGGAGTATGTATGTAGATGTAGATGTAGATTTTCTTATTAACCCTCCTGTTCCTAGCAATTTCAATACAGAACAAATTTAAAGCAATCCAATTTCTTTTCTCGATTTCTAGGAAAATATGTGTTTGCGACCCCGTATGTGATGACGAACGAGGCTCAGTTTGCAATATCTGTGGATCCTGTCAATCTTGAGTTGATTGGGAGTCATGCATTTTAGTGGTTTTCAGAAACTGGAGGAGTGTTGAACCATAATATTTCAGAATATGTCACTGTAGGTTGTACACATCAACCTGCCAAATATGAACCGTGTCTGTGGCATTCCAGTGGTAAGTAAAGGAACATTTGAAAACTGCGTTTTCCTACCCTCAATTTAAATTCTTGTGTTTTCAGATGGTATCCGGAACACTAACTTCGGTGCCAACTTTGGGTATGCTAGTAATTTCTAAAAGAAATAAAAATATGACAAGTCTACTTTAGAGCTTCCTGATAGGTAAAACCCAGAGGTCAGGTCCAGTTTCTATTACCCCTTTAACAATGACGTAGTGCAAATCTTCTGCAATAACTGACATTTGACATAAAAGTTTTTTGCGTATTGTACGGCGTCGTAATGTAAAAACTATACTGAGTAATCCACCGTTTCGGCACGCGGTACGATCTCAGGAAACTTTTATGCAACCGATTCTGGCCACAGAAGCCTGCGGAACTTCTTCAATAATCTTCAAAGGCCATTCGCAATGTAGTCCTGGCTTCGCTTTCCACATACCTGTCCCATAATTTTCATTTTACTTGGCACTGCTTTTCTGCTCTGTCACTTCGTTTCATTGCCACTGGTGAATAACGGTCCTGCCCGAGCAAAACATGTTCTCCCAGAAATGAAAGCAGCAGAAGCAGCTGTGCTTTCTCCAGCGCAGTAATAATTTACCATATTTGAATGAATCATCAAATTAAACATCACTTCCAAAAGCTTTCTCTGTGGCGTTTTGGGTATGAACACTACCAACTTACTCTCATTTCTTGCTGCACATAATGTCCTTCCGCATCAGAAAAAAAAGACTCTGCTTGGCTTCTTGAGATGTGATTCTTGTTATCGCCGCCTTTTCTCTTGTGGTGAGTATATGTGCATTTTGTAAAGAAAAATCCGTAACGAATCAATCTTTTCGAGACAACACCGACCTAACTATTAGTAGCTCTTAGTTATCTTTACGACTTTAATGAAGCTTAAGACTGCCTATGGAACATCTGAAACACATCTAGCTCTGAATCGTCATACCTCTCGTCGCCTCTTCCACAATTAACTATACAATTTTACTGTCATGGCAAGCACCTTAAGTTACACCCGGTTGTTATCACAACTTGCAGACTGTAATATCGTACATGCACTAACCTAGGAGATGGTAGAAAAATTACAACAGCCCTCAAATCATAAACAGCACAGTGAAAGACTAAAGACTGCAGATCAGGAAAAGGAAGAAATGCACAGCTATTTCGAAACCCCATACTCCCTAAGTACGTAACTGCCACAGGGTGGCAGACTCTCTGCTAATTGTGTCCCTCTGCATATACAGTGTGTCTCTCCCTAGAGCCGTCGGGCGCATTTTCTCTGTTGTTCCAGCAGACATTGGCGGATTCGTTTCTGCGTTGTGTGACTGGAGTCAGCCAAAATAAATATTTTCTTCCAATCCATATGTGGCATACAGCAAACCAGTGCTTAACAGTATTGGTTAAAAACAGTCTTAGCTGCAACTTTATTTTTTTATTTTCCAACTACGCGTTTCGCCTTATTTAGGCATCTTCAGGTTATCTTAATTTGGTATTTCTTAGAAGGATCCTTTAATCAGTGTAGCCAAAGAGCATCGTCGAATATATCAGGCCAACATCGCCTTCGTTAAACTCAGTAAAAACTTTTCAAGATGGACGCTAGTGACATCAAGACCTGCATGACGCGTTCCCGTTCACAGGAGCGAGTAACGATGCCCTTTGGCTACACTGACTAAAGAAATACCAAATTAAGATAACCTGAAGATGCTTAAATAAGGCGAAACGCGTAGTTGAAAAATAAAAAACTAAAATTGCAACCAAGACTGTTTTCAACCAAGAAAACAAATATTGGTTATCTCGTCTTTCATGCGATGCCCGGGATCAACGGAAAGCGTTGGTTTATTTCTCGTTACAAACAAAGTGATTTTTAAAGCGGAATTTTACTTTCCCATTCGATACTGCGCTACCAGATTTGTCTAGCGCGATATTCGTTTTACCGATGTTTATTAACAGGGGCAGTAAAACTTGAAGAACAACCGGTATTCCAGCAGCGCCTGAGTAGCTCTGCTTCATGGCGGTAGAAGCACTGGTCAGGAACGAAATTGTAAATATTTGACGAAACTGCAGAGGAAACGCACCTGCCGTCTCTTGGGCGTGACACACTGTACATGGCTCCAGATCTGTATGTTTCAGATCCCAAGGTCTTTCCTTTATATGGTATTTCCTATCATCTGTTAAACTTCCTGGCGCCCGGTATTCGCCACTAATACTCGCTGAACATCAAATATAAAATCAGGTAACGTCAGGTTTGAGACGCACATCTGCATGGTTTTCTAATTGCAGCTCAAGTGTTACTGCAGCTAGTCTACCTATTTTCTACCTTTCCTGATCCATTCCAATAAGCGACCTGACTCTCTTCTGGCCCGTCTCCTCTGTTTTCCGACTGCTGCTGACACTAAGCGGCCGTACCTTCCTTTGCAACTCTCGTTATTTCTGTATCGGACACTTCTTTATTACTCTTCCTTACATTCACTAGTTCAGGTCTATTCAACCTTGCTCTGTTGTCCCAAAACAACCACTGCTGTTTCTAAACCCACAGCTGCCTTCTGTGTCATGCTCTTCAGACACTACAGCCCGCATCTCGTGGTCGTGCGGTAGCGTTCTCGCTTCCCACGCCCGGGTTCCCGGGTTCGATTCCCGGCGGGGTCAGGGATTTTCTCTGCCTCGTGATGGCTGGGTGTTGTGTGCTGTCCTTAGGTTAGTTAGGTTTAAGTAGTTCTAAGTTCTAGGCGACTGATGACCATAGATGTTAAGTCCCATAGTGCTCAGAGCCATTTGAACCATTTCAGACACTACACATGTTCCATATACCTTTTCTAAAAGTACTAGACACGATCCTACGTTACCTCTGGGTGCTGCCACCAGTAATTGTCTAACATGGCGGCTTATGTTCCAATCCCAAAATCGTTATTTCAGTATTCAGACTGCTGTCCAAATGCTTTATTTTGTGAATCTACGCCTGACAAGACGCCTTCATATTACTCTTCGTTGCATCATATTTTTCACCATCCAAAATCTCGCTAAGCAGACATTTGTGTGACCAGTATCTTTAATTGCTCCACGGGACTCAGCACCGTCCCGCACCCCCCCCCCCACCCCCCCCCCCCCGTCCCCCTCTTCATGAAAGAGCTCCGTCACTCAGACAGCCTTTGATGTTTGATAAGCGGTATCTCCTCCTTTTCATTCTAATAACTAGATGAAACATATCCATATTCTTTTTTAAAAGTCTGAATTGATAGTGTCGGATAAAACTTGCAAAATTCTTACATTTCATTAGAATACTTTCGAAATAGCCAAGACTCCAATACACTGATGCATTGCTCTGTATTTCATTTCTTTCACCCATGAGTATATTATGACCTTATTTATTCAATTTCTATGTAGAGCGCGTTATGAGGAATACTTTTTTTTGAAGAAGGAGAAACTGGAATTAAGTAACGGCAATAAATATAAATAACTGTTGAAATGCAGGTGATACCATCCTGATGGTTGATAGAAAAAAAAAGTTACAGATCCTCCTAGTGAAGGTGGAAGAAGAGAGGGCAAACGCTGAACGTGAGTAAAATGAAAATTATAGCAGCTACACATATCAGTTCATGACATGCAGGAGGAGAAATAATGCAGGTAATTTCTATTTTCAGCTATCTCGGATTCCAGATTTCCGATGATGGTGACCGCATCGACAGAATCAATAGACGCTTGTTAGCTTGTAGAAAGGCAGTCTCCAACGTTGCCAATGTTTTAAAGAATAGGAACATAACTTTAACAACAAAGATTCGTGTAGTAAGGGCTATTGACTTTTCCACTAATGATGCAGCGACGTGAGACCTGGACCATAAGAAGGCTGAGCCTCCTAAAGTAGACAACTTTGAACTGTAGTGTTGGGGCAAGCTTGTTAGAGTTGCACGGACTGTAAAAAGAAACGAACAGGTCGATATTACAGCAAATGAGCCCAGATGGCTCCTTGGAAGGCTCGACATTGAAACAAAAGCTGACCTACTTTGAGCACATAATGAGAAGACACGATTCGCTGGAAAAGGCCTGTGTGCTGTGGAAGATGGAGGGCACGAGGAGAAGAGGGCGGCAAAGCATGAGACTGATTGAGGGCATCACAGAAGTAATGGATACCCATCCGGAAAGTATGCGAGAGACGGAAGAAAGTGGAGCGCTTTAGTCCACGAAGTCACAGAGAGTCGGAATCGATTAAACAACTAGAGTGGTAGAAAGTGGGACAGAGAGAGAAAGAGGGGGGGGGGGAAGTTTTTTGTACCTGCTACTGCATTCATCGCAAACATTCCTCATCTCTGCACTGCTCCGTCGCTTGAATCCTTTCGCGATAGGTTTTCCCTAGTTCCTCTGCTTCCTGCTCTAGCTAATAACACCGAGAATTAAAAGTTGTAATACATTCCCTTATCACTGAAGATACTTTTTGATCAAGGCCTCTTTTAACGAATGAAAACGTCTAGCCCATAATCGAAAATATACCTGAAAATGTCTCATCCGTACTTGAAAACTTTTGATCTATACTTGAGAACATACTTGAAAACGTTTAGTCTGACTCTTGCTTGTAACTAGCAAACATTTGGTTCATAGGTTGCAATACTGATTGTAGCCTTATATCACCGTTGCGCTTGCTGCCCCCACACCTGTCAATGTTTTTGCTTCAAGTTTCATTTCCAATTGAACACCGCCGTCTAATATACAGCCTGACCCTGTCCGCTGTCTAGTGGCTAGCGTTGCTGCCTCTGGATCACGGTGACCCGGCATCAATTCCCCGTCGGGTTGGGGATTTTCTCTGCCCAGGGATTGGGTGTTTGTGCTGCCCTCATCAGTTCATCATCATCATCATCATCATCATCATCCGTGACAGTGGCTCGACTGGACTGTGTAAAAATTGGGACTTTGTACGAACGCTGCTGACCGCGCAGTTGAGCGCCGCACAAACCAAACATCACAACCTGTCCCCCTCCCCTCCCCCCTTCACAAATAAGCGACTATTAAATTATGAGGATGCACCACAAAGTTCGACAACAGTTCTGTTTTTAGAACATTTTCTAAGTCAGCAGGATCCATCGCATCTACTCACGCAATACAACTGGACTCCCAAGAATATAATACATTTTATATTTTACCTTGTTCCTTGTATCGTGGCCCGTTGTTGTATTTTTCTTTTCGAAGTCAGGTTTTTCTGTCTTTTACGTCGCCGTCCATCAGCGTAAAAACAGTTGCCATGCTACATACTCCGGTCACGGCCTTCCGCTTTTGTTCTGCAGCTGCTATTCTCACAAAAGGCTCTGCGCTTCTCTGAAAAAAAAAGAAAAAAAGAGAGCGCGAATTAATAACGTACGTGTCAGCATAACCGTCTACTCTCAAATTCCACTGAAACAGAACTCTGTATAAAATTATTACTTTATTTTACAGGCTACATGCACCAAAATTGCGACATTCCGGGTTTAATGTATATTAACGATACAATTAATTCCTTGCTACGCGGAAGTAATACGAAAATTAAAAAGCCGATATCGTATACGTCGGCTATTCCTAAAGGCTGGCAGAATTCTCGCCTATTCACAATTCTTGAGTTGCTTCTTCAGTGCTTCACCAACAACTATTTCGGATTGCAGATAAATCACACCTGTGGTTAACACTCTCGCGCTAATAATTTACCAAAACCGAACCTCACATAACGACAGTCGCTTATATATATTAACCATAGACATTACCTTACAGGAAGTAAACAGCTAATATCTATAGCCGAGAGTTGGATTAACTCAGATTACTAACATTTACGTCACGCAGATTGCATACATTGCTGTCTGTGCCCTCCGGTTAGTAAAATGAAGAAAAGCAGTCGTAAATATATTGCATAAAAAGGTGCAGTTCCTCAAGTTGGCCATCCTTGGTGCTTTTACCGTGTTTCGCCTACCTTCCTCGCACGTACGGGATGGGTTTACATGGCTGTCGCGTAAGCAACTGCCTGTGTAGATTCATTACATTTTCTCAGTATGCAACCAATGAACCACATTTTATTACCTACAGCTGAGCGTATGTGATCACCCTATTTCATATTCGCACAAACTGTTGCACCGATACACTTGTGTGAGATGACTGGTTGCTACTGTGAGTCGTCGTAGTTGCTGCCAAAGGATGCTGCAGGGTGAGCGTAGAGGCTTTCCCTGATTACAAAGAATTATTTCCAAAGAACTGTGCTAGATACAGTAATGTGGTTTTTTGCAAATGGTTTTTATGGATAGACTTCTGCATGTGCTCTGAAATGACTTGCTAGAAGTTTGGAGATCACGTGTTCTACCATTTACAATGTCCCATTTACTTTTTCGGTGCTTGTTTTATTTTTTGGTTGATAGGCATGTATGCATTGATTACCGTGTACACTTTATTTACTCTTTTCAGGGAAGTTGTCATTAGTCTGTTGTTTAAAGGCTGTACCTCGATTTTGAATCTAAGAGTGCATTGTGAAGCTGCGAATGCAGCACCATGGGTTGTGTTTTATGGAGTCTTGTCTGTTTCACCCCTGAACAGTCTGTAATTTTAAAATCGTTAGTACTGTCATACACTTTGGAAATCCCGTTTCTGGCACGGCTAAAATTTTAAGTTTTTTGTTCTTTATTGTATCTCCTAATTTGTGGAGCATTCCTGCCTTTAGAAGTGAGATGACTGTGCCAAAGAAATATTGGAACTTGGACTTGAGTTGGCCAGAAGACTGCGATCTCCTCTGATTTGAGATGTAGCGTCTCAGTACAGCCTCCCCATAATCTGGTAGACCTGTGGCGCCACTGACGGCTGAGTGTTTCCTGATTCCTGGGTAATTTCGCGACTACCAACACGCTCAACTGCTGCGCTTGAAAGCAGGTGGTTGAGTTTGTACGAGCGTCGTTCCGAAAGTAATGCCTCCTACTTTTTCGTGATGACTCTGGATGTCCGCTCCAGATGTCGTTGGTGTAGTGCTAATGCTTGAACCTACCTCTTTCATTTGGAGGTAGTTCCGTTGTTCTGCGGTAGTTGGCACCTGCGGAGGAGACTTCCAAAATGGAGACTGATATGAACGCGCGTACAAAACAGCGATGTGTGATTGAATTCCTCACTGTGGAAGAAATCGCGCCGATTAAAATCTATCGGCGCTTGCTAAAGGTGTGTGGAGACGATACAATAGACGTGGGCAATGTGAGGCGATGGGTGCGGCATTTTCAAGCCAGTGGAAAGACTGCGCACGACAAGCCACGGCCCGGTCGACCCCGCACACCTGTCGTCCCTCTCAATGATCAACTTAGCCGTGCTGATCGGCGGATAACCCAGAAAATTCTGTGGAGAGCTGAATGTCGGCTTTAATGGTTTGCAAACAATGCTGGAACATCTTGTTTATCTGTGCTACATGGGTCCCGCAGATGCTTACAGGAGAACAAAAAACTCATAGAATGGAAATTTGTCGGGACCTGCTAGGCCAATGTGAAGCTGAAGGCGACAATTGTCTGAATAGCGTCGGCACTGGAGATGAGAAGTGGTGTCACCACTACGAGCCAGAATCCAAAAGACGTGGATGGCGACGAGCGAATTCTCCGTCAAAGAAGAAATTCAAGCCAAACCTGTCTGCAGGCAAAGTGATGTGCACAGTCTTCTGGGATAGTAAGGGTGTGGTTCTTTTGGATCTCCTGGAGCCTGCAGGAACAGTCAATTCAACATGCTACAAGACGACACTAAGCTGAAATCTCGAATTTCCAGGACAAGGGCAGAGAAGAAGACCAGCTTCCACCTACGACACGGTAACGCCAGACGCCACACCAGTTTTGCGACCACGCAACTCACTTCAGAATTCGGCTTGACTGTCTTACCACATCCATCGTTCAGTCCCGATTTAGAGCTTTCAGACGTCCATCTCTAAGCCTCTGAAAGGTGGACTACGTGGCGAACGTTTTCAAGACTCGGATGCTGTTGTCAAAGCTGTAAGGAAGTGGTTATCCTCGGCTCGTTCGAATTTTTAAGCTGAAATGTTGCTCTGTTTAGCTGTGCTGTTGTGATTTATGTATCTCCTGTAGTTTCCATGAATAAAAATAGGAGGCATTTTCGGTATGACCCTCGTAAAAAGAGATCAGTAGTTAACACGGAAGGGATCAGTTGTAGAATTCTAGTTCAGACATGTCCTCTGGTGAAGAGACGGCCACAGCAACGCTTGGGCCGAGCCAGGCGTGAAGTGGTGGACTTTGCTGAATGCGATACCCCTCCCGCTAGTTCCGCCATACCGAGAATCCTAGCTTACTGCCTTCACTACCGACAAGGTTTTCGCTGTCACTCTATTTGGCGAGGTGGCCTCACAGGGCCCTATTACCCGGGCCGGCTGACTCCTGGATTTTTAATGAGGATGTTTCTCCTCCCTCTTCTGCTTCTTCATCAATTGCACGATAAGGCATCGGGCTTGGAACGGTAAAACGTAGTTAAAATCTTATATATAATTTTAGTTCTGAAACTAATTCTCAGAAATGAAAAAAATTACAATGAGAATGTAGTTTGTACCTTCCCAGATTTAATAAGAGCTTGCGATTCAGTGGACCGCAAGTGTGTCTTCCAAATTTTGAAGGAAAACGTCTGGACTTCAAAATCCTGCGATTATTAGTGAAACACTAAACGGTACAAAACGTAATATAAAAGTCAGTATAGTAATTACAGAAAATTTTGAAATTAGAACAAGAATGAGATAAGCCGATTGACTCTGTCCATTACCTCTCAACTGCGTCTTAGAAAGAGTAATCCAAAGGTGGGAGAAAACTAAACTCAGAGCTTAAAATTGACGAATCAGTCAAGTAAGAAACACGGAGTATTAGGATGAACTGCTTATTTTACTTTATGTCAGGACACTTACACAGCGCAAAAAAAGAAAAGGAAAAAAACAGAAATTCTTAAAGAAACAGAGCAGAATGAGTGGCTTAGCCACTTCCAGTTGTTTCAGTTCCATTTAATCGTAGTCACATTACTTGCTATTTACTTTAACAGTCAACTCCAACACTGAGTGTTCAAAATGGTTCAAATGGCTCTGAGCACTATGGGACTTGACATCTTTGGTCATCAGTCCCCTAGAACTTAGAACTACTTGAACCTAACTAACCTAAGGACATCACACACATCCATGTCCGAGGCAGGATTCGAACCTGCGACCTTAGCGGTCTCGCGGTTCCGGACTGTAGCGCCTAGAACCGCACGGCCACCGCGGTCGGCCAACACTGAGTGTGGAAACATGTAAACGAATGTAAACCACCTCAAGATGGGCACAAGCCCATAACCGATCGTATATTAAATAAAATCACCTTCTTTTGTGACTGGTAGCGGTTACAATTCTACGCCCTGTAAAGAAAGAGTCACGCAGTTCATCTGCATTGATTACGCAAACAGTTCACACAAAGAGAGACGTTAAAGAAGTACAAAAGACAGAACGAAAACAAATGAGGAAAATTTTAGGTGCACATTATACTGAAAAAGAAACATACAGACTAAGAGCAAATTTAAAAAATTGCAAAGTATACCACCATTTATTCGAACATCAAAAAATGCAGACTAAAATTCTACGGACACCTTAAAAGAGCTCAAGCAACCAGATTAACTAGACAGGTTGTGGAATTGTACGAAACCCCTCGTAAACAAAAGTGGAAACAATAAATGGATTACAGCAGTAAAAGAAAACCTGAAAAAGAAACAACAATAACACAGAAAATTCACGACCAGACAGTTTGACAGGCAGAAAAATCCAAGGATAGCAAAACAGCTTGCTCTGACGAGCCGAAAAGAGCCAACTCTGACGGAATGAAAGTGAGATGGGCAAAAATACACTATGTGATCAAAAGTATCCGGACACCTGGCTGAAAATGACATACAAGTTCGTGGCTCTCTCCATCGGTAATGCTGGAATTCAGTACGGTGTTGGACCACCCTTAGCCTTGATGACAGCTTCCACTCTCGCAGGCATACGTTAAATCAGGTGCTGGAAGGTTTCTTGGGGAATAGCAGCCTATTCTTCACGCAGTGCTCTACTGAGGAGAGGTATAGATGTCGGTCGGTGAGGCCTGGCACGAAATCGGCGTTCCAAATCACCCCAAAGATGTCCTGTAGGATTCAGGTCAGGGCTCTGTGCAGACCAGTCCATTATAGGGATGTTATTGTCTTGTAACCGCTCCGCCACAGGCCGTGCATTATGAACAAGTGCTCAATCGTGTTGAAAGATGCAATCGCCATCCCCGAATTGCTCTTCAACAGTGGGAAGCAAGAAGGTGCTTAATACATCAATGTAGGCCTGTGCTGTGGTAGTGCCACGCAAACCAACATGGGGTGCAAGCCTCTCCATGAAAAACACCACCGCCTCCGAATTTTACTGTTGGCTCTACACACGCTAGCAGACGACGTTCACCGGGCATTCTCCATACCCCCACCCTGTCATCGGATCACCATATTGTGAACCGTGATTCGTCACTCCACACAACATTTTTCCACTGTTCAATCGTCCAACGTTTACGCTCCTTACATCAGGTGAGGTGTCGTTTGGTATTTACCGGCGTGATATGTGGCTTATGAGCAGCCGCTCGACCATGAAACCTAAGTTTTCTCACCTCCTGCCTAACTATCATAGTACTTGCTGTGGATCCTGATGCAGTTTGGAATTGCTGTGTGATGGTCTGGATAGATGTCTGCCTATTACAATTTACGGCCCTCTTCAACTGTCGGTGGTCTGTGTCAGTCAACAGGCGAGGTCGGCCTGTACGCTTTTGTGCTGTACGTTTTCCTTCACGTTTCCACTTCACTATCACATCGGAAACAGTGGACCTAGGGATGTTTAGGAGTGTGGAAATACCGCGCTCAGACGTATGAGGCAAGTAACACCCAATCACCTGACCACGTTCGAAGTCCGTGAGTTCTGCGAATCGCCCCATTCTGCTCTGTCACGATATCTAATGGCTACTGAGGTCGCTGATATGCAGTATCTGGCAGTAGGTAGCAGCACAGTGCACCTAATATGAAATATGTTTTTGAGGTAGTCCTGATATTTTTGATCACTTAGTGTATATAAATACATTGACGAGGTGAGTCATATCCAACCGCGGTTTCCGGCAAATACTAGTGTGTGGAGGGTCACGTATTTTTTTGGTTTGGTCAATGATTTTAGCGCTGATGTCAACGGAGCAAGAGCGTTTTTTTTTAATGGAACAGTATACTTTTCATAACTGTATTCGATAGCTCCTGAGAAGATAATTACGGTGATACAGCGTTTGTTAATGTTGACGTTGAAATCTGTTGCCAAAAAATTCGATAAACGTCCCAGAATTTGAGAGCACAATGGCCGGAATCGGTATTAGCGGCGTAAAAACCGCCAAGCAGAGGTCTCATGCTACGTTGTGTCAGAATGTCAACACAGTTGCCTGTTTGTCTTCACTGCATGCCGATCATTATTGCTTCAGCATTCGTCGCAAGCAGACGTGTGCACCAATGAGAAGACTTTGGATATACTGCTTTTATATGGTGAATACAAAAGAAATGCCGTAAAAGCAGTACAGCGGTATAGGGCTATCTACCTGGATCGCCAATGTCCGACGCACCAGGCAACTGCACGAACAACAAGAGGGCAAGAAAGAAGACTGCAACTGGCAGAGAACACGGAGAAGCTGTTGTGTCTACGAAGCTAATGGATCCGCAAAATGTGGAATCTGCCAGACGAGTGTCGTTTGCACCGTGCAGTGACGGAATTTCCATCTCTGTCGCCTGTCGCTACATCAGGCACTCGACCACTGTGATTTCGAACGTCGTACAGAATTTTTTAGGTTCGGCCCTCGGCAACAGAGACGGCCCTACGTTTTTCCAGCGTTTGCTCTTTAACGATAAGCAACGTTTGTTAACCACGCTGGTGTAAACTGGATAATGTGCACTACTGGACAGTCGAAAATCAAAACTGGCTTCGTCAGGTGCAGCATCAGCGGCCGTGGAGTGTAAACGTTTGGTGCGGCATCATAGGAAATTATATTGTGGGACCTTACTTCATCTCAGGCGTTCTAAATCGACATCAGTACGCACGCTTTATGACAAAGATTCTGCCAGTTCTTCTAGTGCATCTATCACTGGATATTCGACAGTGTATGAGGCTGTAACACGACGGTTTTCCAACTCACTCGTCCCGTATTGCAACGCAAATAATGAATGAGAACTTTCCTGGCCATTGGATCGGACGAAATTCTGTTGTCAAATGTCCTGCGAGGTCCGCCGATGTGACTCCTCTTGATTTCTTTGTTTGGGGAGAACTCAGATGCGGTCTATGACGACGCTCCAACTACAGCAGACGATATGTCTCGTCGAATCGCCAGTGCGAGCTCTACCATATCACCCACCATAACTCCATCTGTTCATCGTTCTTTCGAAAGGCGATTGCAAATGAGCCTTTCAGTCCATGGCCAACAGTTTGAACAAACGCTTCAATAAAAGATAAATTTTGTCTTCCAAAAAAGTAACTTTATGTACTATGATTTGGGTGGATACGAAATTGCACTGCGGTGTCAAATAGGTCGAGAGATGGTAGCACTGTCATTGTGCACTTAGGCCTACGTCCAGCACGAAACGACGTTTCGGTACGAAGTATATTTATTTTTGCGGTATACACGTGGCCACCCAACTATTTTTTATAAAATGTTTAGTTCAACGAATGGATCCCATATGATATAATTTAGAGAAGTGTAGTTAGAGACAGTTATCCGACAGCATGTATTTTACCTCTAAGAAGCACGCAGCCACGTACAGAAAAAGATATGTCGAATGTTCCGTCTAATCTTTACACACTTAGTGCAGCAGTTGCTTTTTGCAGCATATAAGATCTCTTTAGTTTTGAAGAGTGAACAGTTGAGTTCTCTGTTTCAGCTGACGTAAATCTGGGAGGATACACAAATGTGAGAACTTTTTCTAAGCCCATTGTGATACGCTAGATTCTAGCCTATGTCATATTTCCATATACAACATTAGCAGGTAAACCTGCATCTAGGTCGTAAGTTGGTCCAAGGCGGAATGAAGCTTTATTCTCGAAACGCAGGCCAACCCTACGGTATCCAACTACGCAGCCTGGTCAGAGGCGCCTGCTTGGCAGTGTTTGCACCGAAAAATGCCGTTTCCGGCCACCGTTCTCTAAGATTCTAGAGTATTTCTCGATTTTTTTACGACAGGTTTCATCGTCAACATTAACAAACACTATATCACTGTAAATGTATTCTCAAGACCTATCGAACGTAGTTATAAAACGAAGGCGATTCCATTTTTAAATAATTTCTACTTGCGTCAATATCTGCGTTGATACCAGCAGTAAAAACATTGACCCAACAAAAAAATACGGGCCCCTCCACGCCCTGACATTTGCCGAAAACCGCACTTCGATATGAGTAACCGTTCACGGAATAAAAGGTGTGTTACGTCTTACGTGACTGATTCTGTGATCTGAATGAATCACCTAAAACTTGCACAGCAAATGTGAGGAAATCGAAAATGCTAGTGATGTGCTGTTTGAAACATCCCCTTAGAAAAATTAAGAATGACTGTGCCGGTAAACCTCTGCGTTATTTGATTTTCAAACAGCTGAGCAAAACTGAACGTAGTCAGACATTACTCTCTTTGTAAATACGCGTTTCGGGTTTGCCGCCGGATCGTATTGTCTAAATCGCACAATACTTCTGCCTTGCAGCAGTGACAGCAGCAGCTACCACCACCTGATGATGTCGAGAAGTTGCATCGAAGAAATATTGTGCGATTTACACAATAAGATCCGCCAGCAAACCCGAGAAGCGTATTTGCAACAGATCCGTCGGGAAAGCATGAAATGTCATATTACTCTCTTTACTTATTCTGATCAACACTAAACTGACACACAATATTTTTAGCGCACCGCAGTCTGACTTTGAATAATCCCTACAAAAGCTAGGCCCTGACTAACAATAACCTATACCTTTCATGAATCACTCACCTCACAAAAATCTTCGTTCCTCGAACAACTGCAATATAGCGAGCGCCAATACTGCCAGCTAAATAAAAGTTTCTAACTACTGATGGCACTAACTAGTGATATGCATAGTTAGCGAATGAAAGATTTTGATGGAGAACAAACAATGTATTTACCTTAATAGTGTTCAAAAGTCATTATATATATATATATATATATATATATATATATATATCAGTTCATGACATCCAGTCTTACAAATTTACTGTCTCTGATGGGCACACGTCCAGATCATCCGCACTCAAAAGTCCGCCATCTCTCTCCCCACATCCACCACTGCTGGCGGCTCACCTCCAACTGCGCAACGCTACGCGCTGTTCACATCCAACTGCCCAACACTACAATAGCAAATATTCCAACAATGAGTTCAACCAGCCACAGACTACACACAGCAGTCAGAGATTTCCATACAGAGCGATACGTGACTTTTCCAACATAAAAACCTAAACAGCCTACTTACATGTTTCACAGAATGGATTGGCAGTCAGTGGCTCGTACTGTTAGCCAATAAACAGAATGTAATAATACTTAGAAACTGTATGTTTTGAGCAAACATACATTTTAAATGGAACAATGCCTGTTGAAATTAACAAACTAAAAATAGGGTAAATCAAAAAGTCAGTGGTGTTTGCTGCAGGATTCAAGTGCGAATCGCTTACGAGATTTCGTATTGTAAAAAGTTTACACAGTGGCTCTTTTTTGTGCCATTCAGCGTACGTAGTTGCTTGTTATGTTTGCTTACAGTATGCTTGTGTGTTCCTTGAGTGCATTGCGAGTTGCTAGTCAGTTATTTTGTGGCAGTCTAAACTGCAGGTCGTGAGTGGAAGATAGGATTTAGAAATGCAAAAAAAGCCGACATGTTCATGGTGTGAAGAGTGTGGGAAGAATGGTTGGTTGGCTGATTTGGCTGATTTGGGGGAGGGGATCAAACAGCGAGGTCATCGGTCCCATCGCATTAGGGAAGGAAGTCCCGCGTGCCCTTTGAAAGAGACCATCCCGGCATTTGCCTGTAGCGATTTCAGGAAATCACGGAAAATCCAAATCAGGATGGCCGGACGCGGGTTTGAACCGTCGTCCTCAATTCGTTCTTGTACCGTGTATGTGGCAATATATTCCAATACGTTTCAACTATCTCGACAATTATTCGTCAACCTCTTCAATCAAGTACGTAGGAGTGGTCGTGTAACACGTAGACAGCGTTAGAGAAGGGAACAAGTCACGACAGAAGAGGGGGAAATTAGTGATCCTGAAGCTGTTGCAGATGATCCGCACGTTAGCTCCAGTGCAGTTGCACAAGAAAATGGCATGAGTCAGGCATATGTCCTACGCATTCTCCAGCGGCACAGGTTCCATCCCTATCACATCAACATCTACATCTGCATCCACACTCCACAAGCCACCTGACGGTGTAGCTCTATCGGTTCTCTCTTCTATTCCAGTCTCGTATTGTTCGTGGAAAGAAAGATTGTTGGTATGCCTCTGTGTGCGCTAAAATCTCTCTGATTTTATCCTTGTGGTGTCACCGCCAGACACCACACTTGCTAGGTGGTAGCCTTTAAATCGGCCGCGGTCCGTTAGTATACGTCGGACCCGCGTGTCGCCACTGTCAGTGATTGCAGACCGAGCGCCGCCACACGGCAGGTCTAGAGAGACGTCCTAGCACTCGGCCCAGTTGTACAGCCGACGTTGCTAGGAATGGATCACTGACAAATACGCTCTCATTTGCCGAGACGATAGTTAGCATAGCCTTCAGCTACGTCATTTGCTACGACCTAGCAAGGCGCCATTACCAGTTAAAATTGAGATTATAAAACATGTACCGTCAAGAGCGATGTACACCAATTATGGATTAAAGTTAAGTATTCCAAGAACTACGTTCTTTATTTATTAGACTCAACTCCTTTAACTGTTCCAGACCTCACGCCAGTCTGCGTGAGCGTAAACGCGTGCATTTCGGCCTCCTCTAGCAACACGGTGTTGGCTCGTCCGCGCAATACTTCATATGGTTGGTCAGTGTAGCTTCGCTAGCAAAGTTGGCTGTACAACTGGGGCGAGTGCTAGGACGTCTCTCTAGACCTGCCGTGTGGCGGCGCTCTGTCTGCAATCACTGACAGTGGCGACACGCGGGTCCGACGTATACTAACGGACCGCGACCGATTTAAATGCTACCACCTAGCAAGTGTGGTGTCTGGCGGTGACACCACAATCCTCATGGTCTCTTCGCGAGATATGCGTAGGAGGGAGCAATATACTGCTTGACTCCTCGGTGAAGGTATGTTCTCGAAACTTCAACAAAAGTTCGTACCGAGCTACTGAGCGTCTCTCTTGCAGAGTCTTCCACTGGTGTTTATCTGTCATCTCCGTAACGTTTTCACGATTACTAAACGATCCTGTAACGAAGCGCGCTGCTCTCCGTTGGATCTTCTCTATCTCTTCTGTCAACCCTATCTGGTACGGATCCCACACCGGTGAGCAGTATTCAAGCAGTGGGTGAACAAGTGTACCGTAACCTACTTCCTTTGTTTTCGGACTGCATTTCCTTAGGATTCTTCCAGTGAATCTCAAGTCTGGCATTTGCTTTACCGACGATTAATTTTATACGGTCATTCCATTTTAAATCACTCCTAATGCCTACTCCTAAGTAATTTATGGAATTAACTGCTTCCAGTTGCTGAGCTGCTATATTGTAGCTAAATGACAAGGGATCTTTCTTTCTGTGTATTCGCAGCACATAACATTTGTCTACATTGAGACTGAATTGTCATTCCCTGCACCATGCGTCAATTCGCTGCAAATCCTCCTGCATTTCAGTACAATTTTCGATTGTTACAACCTCTCGATATACTACAGCATCATCCGAAAAACCCTCAGTGAACTTCCGATGTTATCCACAACGTTATTTATATATATTGTTAATAGCAACGGTCCTACGACACTCCCCTGCGGCACACCTGAAATCATTCTTAGTTCAGAAGACTTCTCTCCATTGAGAATGACTTCTCTCTCCATCATGAACTGCTTGGAATCGATTATGAGAGTAGTGTTAACTTCTGTACATGGACATTAAGAGAGGATACTCCAGACGTATCATGTATCTTGTTTATCGATCAAGCCACACTTAACAAACGTGGTCACATAAAACGCCGAAACATGCACTATTGGTCTGCTGACAATCCCTGTTGGCTTCGTCAGGTGGAACGTCATCGTTGATGGAGTGTAAACATGTGATGTGGAATAGTGAACCATTAGCTCAAAGGCCCCTGCTTCATAGACGGAACACTGAACGCGCGTAAGTATCGCAGTCTCCCAACAGACCATCTTCACGGATACTACAATACTTTCCTCTGCAGACTAGGAGGAACATGGGGTGCCAACATCATGAAAAAAAAAGTTCAAATGTGTGTGAAATCTTATGGGACTTAATTGCTAAGGTCATCAGTTCCTAAGCTTACACTACTTAACTTAAATTATCCTAAGGACAAACACACACACACATGCCCGAGTGAGGACTCGAACCTCCGCCGGGACCAGCTGCACAGTCCATGACTGCATCGCCTGAGACCGCTCGGCTAATCCCGCGCGGCCAACATGATGACTGTCCAGCCATAGTGCACGAAGTACTATAGCGTGTCTTCACGAATTGTTCTCAGATTGTTGGATTGCATGCAGAGGACCTGTACCTTGGCCAGGCCGTTGCCCGGATTTGACTCCTGTAGACTTTTTCTGTGGGAAAAGCTAAAAGATGCTGTCAACAAGACCAAACCAACTACATCAGGTGATACGCAACGACGTATTACTGCAGCCTGCTCCGACATCTCAGCTGAAATGTTAGCACGTGTGCAGCAGTCGTTCCATATCGGACTAGAGGCGCGGATAGTGGGTGGCCATTTTGAACACAACCTGTGATGGTCAGTTGTTTCGTAACTGATCAGAATCCATGTAAGTAGTGTATGCGCTTGTGTTGCTCTGTAGCGTGTACTACAACAGCTATTGTGCAAGTGTCCGTGTGGGAACTTTTCAAATGTGGTATCTCGTAAACGACTTGCACTAGAATCTCAAACTCCACTGACATTCTAATTTACCCGTCTTTTAATTTGTTAAAGTCAATAGGCGTTGTTCCATTTAAAAATGTGTTCTTTCTCACAACAAATACACTTTCTAAGTATCATTACCAGCTGTTGACAGGCTGACAATACGAGTCCCCGTCTACCAGTCCATTCTGTGAGAACCGCACATCAATGGCACTTTTCATTTCCGAATATTTGCGGTGCAAGTTCTAGGTGATTCATGGAATAATTTCTACGTGCCAAATCCGACATTTTCCAGGAGGGTGAAAAAACAGTGCGTCCAAAAATTGAGAAAGTGTTGTACTACAGTAGAATTATGTTGTTCACCGTCCGCATTACCGCAAAAAATAATGTGATGGGTTAGAAAATAAATACTGTAGTAAGTATGTGTGCGATACGAGGATAAACTGACTGGTTCTAAGTGCCAACAAGAAAGTTTTGACAAGCTGATTCTTGCTAAAGAAGAAAACAGCGGAAAGCCACTCTTAATAATGCTGTTTATTTACACAAATAGCGGTTTCGAACGGACAGGCTCATGTTCAGAAGGCGGTTTACGTTTATATTACACTTGTTACTGCTTACATTGTCGGATGTTTTTCTTCCGCCGACTAATGTAAACAACAACAATTGTAACTACGTTACATTTATGATACTACAAACACAGCAGACAGCATTACGTTTTTAACTGGGAAAACTGGAGTCGCAACAACCACTTCTCATGCACTTCAAATTTTGGAGCTTCCCAGGGAAGCATAGCTTGGCACGAAGACAATGCGTCATCTGCTAACGCGTGTTTGAAAGTCTTTCTCCACGGTTTGGGAGCACTGAAAACGCGTTTTGCGAAAAAGTGACACGTACAACTTTGTCGTTCCACTCTTCTTATACGGACACGAAGGGAATAAAAAAGTAATGCGTCATGTGTCAAAAAAATTAATATTGAAAACATAACCGCAGAATTAGTGCAGATCATAGTCTGAACACTCCTGTACACAACAGTGCTGTTCAACATAGTGAGCATGCATTTGCACAAATTTGCACCATCGTGGAACCAAGGCGTCAAAACCAGTTTGGAAAAATTCAGGGTTTTGCCTCTTCACCCAAGACGTTAAAGCTGTTTTTACGTCATCCGTGAAGAAAGTACAGGGTGCTGCTGTAGTGGACGTCAGCAGTGCACGGCGCTGGATGGAGAAGTTTGGGAACGAAGGAACGGACGTTCCAGATAAACCGCGCAGAGGTCAGCCAACATCATGTGACACAGACGCCACTCGAGGAAACAGACGCGCTAAAAGTTCACAATCAACTGCGAAAGATATTTAACCACTCTGAGATGGCTATTTTTCGATGATGTTACTGCATGTGTTAATATTTTAAAGGAAAATGAATTTGAAGAATTGTGGTCAGAGAAACAGTTGTTAGGCAACAGTATCTGTCTCTGCGATAGCGGCACTTCGGAGTCGTAGAATCTTTGACAGTCAGTAGTGTGCAGCTGCGGTGCGAAGCAGGCGGGGATTCTTTGAGTGTCCGGTGTAATGCATTGACGCACTTTTGGAATTATGTCAGTTTCAGATTTATTACGAGGAGGAATCATGACTCAGAACAATGGTTATGTAGCATACGGACATAAGGTTTTGAAATAATGAACGAAGTATTATTCGATGATGGAAAAGTTTATTCTTATTTTTGTAGACTTGTATTGTTGGTCCACTTTACCCTCGTCACAGTCGAGTTTTTGATAATTATTCTATTGATTGAGCTTCCGTGTTAATTTACTGTACCACGGAAGTAACTGTATCAAATGAATTTTCATATTAGAGTCTATAGTTGGTTTCGTGGATTTTAGCAGTATGTTTTTTAGCTGATTTGGAGTCTTGCTGTGTTGTTGCTTCTGCCAGTACCACATTTTGCAGTTGACAGTCATAATACTTGATTGTTTCGTTTCCTTTGCGCAACGTAAGTTGTGTCAGTGTCTTTATTTTTTCCAGGGCCTTACATCAGTGCAGAAATTTTTGTGTGTTTCAGGTTGCATGTCGACACACAGAAACACATGTCGATATTATAGTTTGGTTGTATTTTTTAATATAGATACTTTTTTTCAAACAGTTCGCATTGGCTAAGTCTACTCAGCGTGAAATTATTCATTTGTTTGTTTATTTGCTTATGAATGAGATAGACTTTCACACACATAGGACTCTTTTCAAATTCGCACATTTAAGTTGTCACTTCACATTCCCAGGTTTGTGTTTACGATAACACACACACAAGTAAACGCTACTCACTTACACCACACTTAAGAAAATTAAGGAGGCAATATGTCTATTTTCACATCCCAGGCAGCTGCAAAATCGACTATGGGATCCATGCGCCCTATAGTATGGCTTTCTAACTCTGTTCCAAAAATCTGGGAGGTGAAATAAGGACTCAATGAAGTTCAAGTATTTTTTTATTTAAAATTACATATTTTTTTCACTGCATGCAGCTTGCAGTACCTTTGAATCAGCAACAATAAAACCACAGACTTTTTTACACGTGAATTTCAGATCAGTGCGCACCTGTGTGTCGGATTTCACACGGTCTTCATTTAGTCGATTGCTACTTTTTGACCGCAGTTTACGACGTTAACAGGAGTTCAGCGGCGGCGTTTGATATGGGGAACGATGAAGCGAAAGTGGCCAATTTGTTTATTTTTTATCCGAAGTCATTTTTACTTTTAGCAAAATCATTATCCGTCGTGGGGGTATCCTCTGTGTTTTATTCACCACAAATTCACAAACTTGTCGCAATATACCGCAATCATCGTACAATATATCCTCATTTACAAGCGCTTTCAGAGCCGCGTTCAGATACTGTAGTTCCTTCCTGTCAGTTTCTTTATCCATCGTCAAAATGTTCATTTCCTTTTAAACAGAGTCGTCATGTTCGTTAACTTATTCAGATAAGTCGAACAACGCTCCAAATATTTGTCATCTGCTTGAAAAATATTTTGATCAATAACCATCAGATCACTCATATACTGGATCGCTGACTGTCTGTAGAAGTTGTCATTCTTTCCTGTTAGTAATTTTGCTTCATAATTCTGTCATAATCGTATTTTTGAGTTGTGGTGTAATATAATCACGTTCCAGTTTTCTGATACAGGTTTCAAAAATTTACATTATCTTGTGAACAAAAACTTATAGGCCTTTCAAATTATGGCTGCACATTCGTCTTCGCCTTGGTTAAGAAAACATTCCCTGCCGCGCGTAGTAGCCGTGCGGTCCGGGGCATCTTGTCACGGTTCGCGCGGCTCCCCCCGTCGGAGGTTCGAATCCTCCCTCGGGCATGGGTGTGTACATTGTCCTTAGCGTAAGTTAGTTTCAGTTAGATTAAGTAGCGCGTAAGTCTAGGGAACGAAGACCTCAACAGTTTGGCCCCATAGAACTTACAACAATTTTCCAATTTTCCTCAGCCGTTTGGTTCCATAGTTCTTACCATAAATTTCCAAAAATATTCCCTCAAAACTGGCCAATTTAAAAGAAGTCTGTCTCAAGCTGGAAGCAAAGAGAGCCATCGTGCAAGCACAAGAAGGAGCATAGATTTGTACTCTATATGAGATAAATCTAAGAATTCCTTAAGCTTCGCAGTTTGCTTCGTAAATGAGGAAAATCCGCTAATATCTTCAATACCGATTCCACATCAAACTTTAATGCTTTTAACGAAGTTTTGTTACAATTTTGTAAAATGTGGCACTTACAATTAGCCTTCAAAATATTCGGATTTTCTGTTTTGAGCTTTTGAAAAACTGAGTTGTGAATATCTTAGTTGACTGAAGCATTATCTGCAGATACTGAAGCCTTGAATACGCCGTTTTCCTGTAAAACCTTAGAGAAGAGATGTGTTTTGATAGCTTCACTAGTTTCAGGAGAGTGTGATAAAAGTCTAGTAAACCTTGTTTCAAACAATCTCTAAGTAAAAAATATTGCACTATGAGTGGAAACAATTTTCAGTTGCCTTATTAGGAGAATCTATACCAACTGAGAAACACGTCGAATCATGCACTTCCGATAGCAGTATTTCTTGCGAAAATGGGGGTATGTCATTTTCGCAGATGTAGCTTTAGTTCGACCGCACGCTGCCTTCTCTGCAACTTCTGAAACTGGAAGTAACGAAGGAAACAACTTATTGTTACAGTCTTGACTTGAGTAGCTGTCGTGATGTTTAACTTCGTGATATACAGACGTAACTTCTGCAGCACTAGTTAAATATTCTTTTCGTGAATGTTTTTTCACAAGAAAAGAAGAGAAAACTAGATACTGATGGCATCGCAGTTTTGTTTTTGAGACGTAACTTTCGTTTCTTATCTTCCGAATGCACATTCAAACCTCTTTTACCTTCGTATTACATTGAAATATCGGTTAGCACACTTCATATTCAGCAGTGCGATCATCCCGTTTTTTTCAATCCAGGCCCTAAACAGAGGATCGTTCAACCAAGTTGCTTTAAAGGTTGGATGGTACCTGACTTTTCTCTTTTTCGGCGGCGTCTGTGGTGGGCTATTCGAACCCGACATAATGCTTTAATCTGAATATAACAGCAACAATACTGACGTAAATGCTCACAGGTACAAAATGCTTCTAGCTACGGCCACCTCTGGTCGCTAACTAGTTATTCAGTCAAGGTCGCGAGAGATCGCTGAAGCATTTCCGATTCGGAACTGCCAACCGATCCGTTCGCACGCGCTGCTCGTACCAAAGAGCGGCAGTGGTATAAATCTCACACGGAAGTGTGGACGTTGGCGACAGTGGGAAACAAGCGATGTGCAGTGTTTCGGATGATTACTACATGACACCATGGAATTTCAGGACCAGCCGCCTAAATAAAGTGCGTGAACTACGGTATTTATTGACTCAGACGCGGCGGACGGCTGTACTAAGAAAAAATTCGAGAAATTTTAGCTGCGTTTCCTGAACCGGGATATTTAAAAAAATATTCCAGGAGAATGCCGGAAGTCCGGGAGGGTTGGCACTAGTAGCTATAGGCCTGATTTGGTCCCATCTGAATTCCACCTGTTCGGACCTATGAAAGACAACTTGCGTTGTTAAGATTCAACGACTTGCGGGAGATTGATCAGCTCTACAACGATGGGCCAAGAAGTAAAAACCTGAATTTTTCAAACAGGTTTTGATGCCTGCATTCAACGACAACGCAATAGTGTTCAAATGTATGGCGACTACCCTGAACGCTAGTGCAGAAGCCAGTTCAGTCTAATGCGCTGTTTTTGTGTGTGTTATTAAATTTTTCATGACACAGGAATTACTTTTTCATCCTCCCTCGCGTAATATAATCGGTATAAACCAACAGCCAATCAAAGGCAAAAGAAATATTTATTAAAAAGTAAACCGCATCTGTACGCGCGTTCGAGGCTTCGTGGCTGTTTCGGACAGATTTCGAGTATTGCCAGTCCCTTTGCCGTGCAGCTCTAAGTAACTGCAGTGTATCTAATCTGGTCGATACCCTCCCGCTGCTCGAGTACCGCGATAACGCGACAGCGGAATGTAATTAGCCGGTGCAGCGCCCCCCTCGTTAGTCGCCGGCTGTTGCCCGGGCCGCGCCGCCTCCCCCCCGTCCTCTGCCGCACAGCCTCGCAGCCCGGGGCGCCGACGGCGAGGGAGCCATTAATAACGGAGCGGGCCGCGCGCCGTCGTTTGTTTGCTCTGCCTACGCGCCGGCTAGGCGCAGGCGCGGCTGCCTAGCGCCGCCGAGGTCACGCAGAGGACGCCGCTGCTGACGTCACGCGCAGCGATAAGGCGCGCGCAGCGCCGCTGCCTGTCCGCGGTTGACTCACGCCGCGCGCCCGCCTGCCCGCCGGTCGATGATCCTCTCTGTCGCCCTGTGTCTCGCTCCTCGCAGCAGCTCTGCTCGCGGGTCGATATCGCGCCGGGCGCCGTTCGATCGCGAGGTCGATATCCGGCCGAGCTGCACTCGTGCCTTGGCTGTGCGTGCCGCCTGTGGATGCGCGGCGGGCGAAGGGCAATCGACTCGCGAGCGACCACACGGTAATTCCAGTCGGAAAGCGGCACAGAATGCAAGGCCACAGCTCTTAACGCGTGAGCGAGTGTAAATCCTTTGGAACACGAATCAGATTCGTTATCTTCGAAACGAAACAGATTTATACGTACATTTATAACTGTTTTTGTGTTACTACCGAGGATTCTCAAATAATATGTTGTTCTTTTAGTCATAATGACAAGTGTCGGCAAAACATTTACGCAAGAGGGGTCAAAAGCCTTAAAACAGCCAGTTTTGATGTAACTAATTTGATGAGTTTGAAATTGTATAGCGCACTTGCACTAATTTTGACAGGAAGTGTGCAAAAGTAACTACGGCTCAAATTACTTAGATATCGAAACTGTGTGCGCAACCTTTTGATATTATTAGCGAGAATAGGGATGCTATCTTTTTTTATTCGACCGTTTGAAATTGTATCATCATATAGTTACTACCAGGTTAAGCAATGAGCAAATAATTATAGCAAGAAAATATTCACAAACAATTATTATATTCTAATAATGTTAAGCTGAGACTGAAATTTAAAATCAGAAATATAAAAATTCAGAAATACACGAAAATAATTTTGGGTATCAGCAAAAATAATCAACAAAAATGGCAGTGTATTGTTCCACAAACTGGAGAAAAAGGGAATAAACTTAAATAGAAATTGATCAAATACGATCGGGACTCGCACAAGCTTCACCCATCCCGGGAATCGAGAACCTCTACGTTTTTTGCCTGTTACGGATATCGATATCGGTCCCAGGAATTCCAAGCCCGTTCAAAATCTCTACAATACTTCCTGAGATTAGCCTGGACATTCAAAAGGGCTCGAGCAGGGGACTTCAGTTTATGTTTGTAGAAATAATGTTTTTTTTTATTTACTTACTAAAACGTGACTGCAAGTTAACAATGAATGCAATGTAAGTTCTAGTAGAAAAAACGTTTACGTGATATAATCACAGTTCAAAAATTTTCGGATATCTTCCTTTACTTGTACTGTGAAACCCCGCTTCTTGCCAAATATCTTGTTTCTAGGCCAACGGGAAATACCCTACACTTCTGATGAGTGAATTTGCGAGTATCAAAATACGCGGCGTGAATGGCCTCACCTTTTAATTGCATTGACGTACAGGCTTAAATTTTTTTTCTTCACCCAGGGACCATAGACCATAGAACTGCTGTGTGACATAAATTTCAGTCTGGTATGTTTACCGGCTCCTGGGAAGAAGCTATCCTAATGGACAGGCAAAAGGCGGACAACGAAGTGATCCCTATTAGCGTGCAGTTTTTACCGATTGAGGTACAGAACTCTGAAAAACAGCTATTCAGCTTTGATGACATCTATAACAGTTTGTTTGATGGCGAAACTTCACGTCTGATCACTTTAAAGAAATGTACTACTTACCCACTTTCTACTTTTAATATTGACTGTCATTACTAAATTGGAATAAAATGTGTTGTGAAAGTTACATTTCTCGGGATGGTTGGAAAAAGTTTAAACCACCACTGGATGAATGTGGGAAATTACCCAAAACCGACCTGAAATTGTAATGTGAAACCGACTTTCAACAGCCTAAGACGGAACCGCCGCAGACCTCGTCTCTTCCGTTTCGCACGTTATTCTACAGTCAGGTCAAGTGGACCTCAACATTCGTAGCTCTGCGACTGCATGCGTCCTGTGTTGCACTTCCTGGAGCTCGAGAAGGTCCCAATTCCTGGAGAGGACATCATCTCGACGTTGAAATGTCACACATTGTTTCCTCTCTTCTATCGCAGGAAACTATATCATTTTTTTTTTTCGAATGATGTATTTAGCTCCCAAGATTAAGTGTGAATGTACAGGGTGTTTCAAAAATGACCGGTATATTTGAAACGGCAATAAAAA
This sequence comes from Schistocerca piceifrons, assembly GCF_021461385.2. NCBI lineage: Eukaryota > Metazoa > Arthropoda > Insecta > Orthoptera > Acrididae > Schistocerca > Schistocerca piceifrons. Next base: position 129,287,066 of record NC_060142.1, on the reverse strand, counting down.
CTAAACGAGCAGCGATAGAAACACACCGTTTGTTGCAATATGCTTGGGACAACAGTACATTTTCAGGCGGACAAACTTTCGAAATTACAGTAGTTACAATTTTCAACAACAGATGGCGCTGCAAGTGATGTGAACGATATAGAAGACAACGCAGTCTGTGGGTGCGCCATTCTGTACGTCGTCTTTCTGCTGTAAGCGTGTGCTGTTCACAACGTGCAAGTGTGCTGTAGACAACATGGTTTATTCCTTAGAACAGAGGATTTTTCTGGTGTTGGAGTTCCACCGCCTAGAACACAGTGTTGTTGCAACAAGACGAAGTTTTCAACGGAGGTTTAATGTAACGAAAGGACCGAAAAGCGATACAATAAAGGATCTGTTTGAAAAATTTCAACGGACTGGGAACGTGACGGATGAACGTGCTGGAAAGGTAGGGCGACCGCGTACGGCAACCACAGAGGGCAACGAGCAGCTAGTGCAGCAGGTGATCCAACAGCGGCCTCGGGTTTCCGTTCGCCGTGTTGCAGCTGCGGTCCAAATGACGCCAACGTCCACGTATCGTCTCATGCGCTATAGTTTACACCTCTATCCGTACAAAATTCAAATGCGGCAACCCCTCAGCGCTGCTACCATTGCTGCACGAGAGACATTCGCTAACGATATAGTGCACAGGATTGATGACGGCGATATGCATGTGGGCAGCATTTGGTTTACTGACGAAGCTTATTTTTACCTGGACGGCTTCGTCAATAAACAGAACTGGCGCATATGGGGAACCGAAAAGCCCCATGTTGCAGTCCCATCGTCCCTGCATCCTCAAAAAGTACTGGTCTGGGCCGCCATTTCTTCCAAAGGAATCATTGGCCCATTTTTCAGATCCGAAACGATTACTGCATCACGCTGTCTGGACATTCTTCGTGAATTTGTGGCGGTACAAACTGCCTTAGACGACACTGCGAACACCTCGTGGTTTATGCAAGATGGTGCCCGGCCACATCGCACGGCCGACGTCTTTAATTTCCTGAATGAATATTTCGATGATCGTGTGATTGCTTTGGGCTATCCGAAACATACAGGAGGCGGCGTGGATTGGCCTCCCTATTCGCCAGACATGAACCCCTGTGACTTCTTTCTGTGGGGACACTTGAAAGACCAGGTGTACCGCCAGAATACGGAAACAATTGAACAGCTGAAGCAGTACATCTCATCTGCATGTGAAGCCATTCCGCCAGACACGTTGTCAAAGGTTTCGGGTAATTTCATTCAGAGACTACGCCATATTATTGCTACGCATGGTGGATATGTGGAAAATATCGTACTATAGAGTTTCCCAGACCGCAGCGCCATCTGTTGTTGAAAATTGTAACTACTGTAATTTCGAAAGTTTGTCTGCCTGAAAATGTACTGTTGTCCCAAGCATATTGCAACAAACGGTGTATTTCTATCGCTGCTCGTTTAGTTTTTATTGCCGTTTCAAATATACCGGTCATTTTTGAAACACCCTGTACATACCTACAGTACAGCATGGAGATGTTCTTTGGGCAGCATTGCAGTAGATCTGCCGTGCAAAACTGAGTGTGTATTCGAAAAGCCGTCACGAACATTCTTTGTCCAGAGAAAACGTTAAACTGCTGTAGTTTACGCAAGAGGGGTCCGTTTCGTAGCGAAGGCATGGGGCGTCGCTATGGAGAGCTATTGGGGGACTTTAAGACGGGCATGTACGTGTGTAGTGCTGCCAGCGCCGGTCTGAGGCCCAAGCGACACACACCGCGGCTTTGGGACGCCCAGCTGGGAGGGGCTCTACTGACGCCCAAGAGCAAGAGTTGTATGGAGTGCGTATCACAATTAGTAGCTAAAACTGCTGCAGGTAAAGCTGTACGAGGAAAATGCAGTGAGGGGGGGGGGGGGGGGCGACAAATCATAAGTCTCGAAACGTACGTGAACCTCCGTGACTGCTGCCATGTTTATGTCGTCCTGCGAATTGGCGTTGGAATCTGGTCGCCGCGTAATCTGTAGTTCGATAAGGGTAGTATGAAAAAGTAACAAAAGAGATTAAGGGCACTATTTCGACACGGTTAAGGAAATTTTCGCGTCCATCTTGGCAGCAGAAGAGTTCCGATAGCGTCGCCGCATCTAGGAATGGGCATAACTTAGCGCCAATAGCGAAAAAACCGACGTATAATGATTGCTAAAGTTACACCGTTTGCTGTTGGGCCCAGTGGTGCACTTCAGTAGAGTTATCACTGCTAGAAGCCTGTACCTATATTCTAACAGGTGGTAATTATAAATGACAATTAATTCTTTCAACAATAGCTGTATCAAACTAATGAAAAATATGTCATTAATTCAATAGTTACTACTTTTCTGGTTTCGAGTTTTTCAACCCACATTCAGTAACACTCATACTTTATTTATTAATCCACATCTTGGAGTCCGCAGCTCGTGGTCGTGCGGTAGCGTTCTCGCTTCCCTCGACCGGGTTCCCCGGTTCGATTCCCGGCGGGTCAGAGATTTTCTCTGCCTCGTGACGACTGGGTGTTGTGTTATGTCCTTAGGTTAGTTAGGTTTAAGTAGTTCTAAGTTCTAGGGGACTGATGACCATAGATGTTAAGTCCCATAGTGCTCAGAGCCACATCTTGGAAGTAGTGGGGTAAAGCCGATTCTGGGGCACTTTTGATATCACATTAATTATACAACTTAGTTAATTGATCAATTAATTATCTTAACGCTTGATGACATCATGGGTTTTCCCCAGCTGGCACATGGGTTCCTCCCCCATCTCCTCCTCTAATCCCCTCCTCTGAAAATGGTGGGTAAAATGAAATTTTGGTGGGAAATTTAAAAATGGTGGGAAATTCGAAATTATTGGTGGAAATATCAAATTTTGTGTGTTCGCCTTGAGGTCTGTAGACCAACTGACCTAGATCACACCACCACCTCCAGAAGACGCTGTTGGCCCTCCTCCACTCCCCATCCCGACCAGCACCCCTTCCCCACTACCCCACATCCCCTTCTCTCCACCATGTCTGAGGCAGCTTAGGTCTGTGCTGAGCCATAGGACAGGACTGACGTAAGTCTTCACTCTGTACTATGTGTTCGATAGACAGGATGCATGTATTGATCAAGGAGGAGTTTAATGGTTATACTAATAAACACTGACATACTAATAAACACTGAGTTACAACTAAATCAATAATTCTGAACTACAGTTCCATTTTTGAGGTACAGCTTGGTTCTGATATTTCAATGAAGGTGTACTTTTAACTTACTACTAAGCAGTGAGGGTATTACAGGTATATAAATCTATGACAAAAACTAAAGTGGAGATACTTTTCCTACAAGTAAATTATACAGTCCTAGTAGTGCAGGTTGAACAACTGCAATAATCTGATGGATAGTGCACACATAGAAACTAATCTGTCTTGGTCAGATAGTGTCAGGTGAAATTTAATAACTAATGGTGCATATGCTGTGTAGATATATATTTACACAGTACTAGGCATGTACAAATAAATAAAAATATATACATTTTTTGTTTGTTTATGCTTTTGTTTGCATTTTTTAACTTTTTTCCACACATGATATATGTATATATACATGTGTACACAATACAAATAATTTTTTCTTACATCATACACACACACACACACACACACACACACACACACACACACACACACACACACAATTGTTTACACTACAGTAAAGGAACCATACTAATCTGGTTATACATATACACACTCTCTCTCTCTCACCCTCTCTCTTTCTCTCCCACCCTCTCTCTCTCTCTCTCTCTCTCTCTCTCTCTCTCTCTCTCTCTCCCACTCTCTGTCTCACACACTCTCTCTCTTCTCTCACGCACACACACACACTCTATCTCTGTCACTCTCTCTCTCATCCTGTCTGTCTCTCACCCTCCCTCTCTCTGTCTCACACACACTCTCTCTCTCACACACATACTCTCTCTCTCTCACTCACCCTGTCTCTCACCCTCTCTCTCTCACACACACACACACTGTCTCTCTCTCTCTCTCACACACTCTCACACACACACACTCTCTCTCTCACACACACACACACTCTCTCTCACACACACACTCTCACACACACACACACACACACACACACACACACACACACACACACACACACACACTGTCACACACACTCTCTCTCACTCTCTCTCTCTCTCTCTCTCTCTCTCTCTCTCTCTCTGCTCCACCCCTTCTCTCACTACAAGTGGATAGTGTGAGTACAGCGAGTTTCGATCCTGTCATCACAAATAAGCCTTTTATCATCATGAGGCGACAGGCCGGTTTTAGACTGCAGAAAAGTGTACACTTCATGTCCTCTTGATAAGATACTAGTTTGCCATACCATATGTGGCAGCTGTGGTGCAGCAGTATGAACACTGCTGCACAGGCACCACAAATAGATAGTGAAGACTCTGGATGCCATGTGATGGACACCCATAGCCTGCCTATGGGTGACGCCTTCCAATGTGTGATTTGCATACATTTTTGATCGCAGACATACGAGCTCCACAATCAGCAATCCATTCACCTCATCTTTTGTAAGTCCAGTAACCTCCTTGTTCTATGGAACAATACCATAAAATTATTGAGCATATATGAGGATGTGTCAAATTCATTACTGTGGTGCCTCATTAATGGATGATGGAAATATATTAAATCTAAAAGCAACAGCCAGCCCTTACATCTAGAGGATCTCCACAAAGAAATTATTATCAGCGAGCATGAGACAGTCAGTCATAGCAAGAACAATGATGAACAAAGTACACAATGCAAGTGAACGATTTACATGTTCGGCAAAAAATATAAAGAGGCAGTTCTATGAGATGTTAGGGAAGAACAGGTAAGATTTAGCTCCGGACATGAGTATGTAGAGTAATTTCGGTTGTGTATAGACATACAATCGACCAAGAATTTTACAGATATGTACCTAGTAGAACATGGGGGGAAACTTCCTCAGTACACAGTCATTGTATTTTTAAGAAATGCGACTGCTGTACAACAGTTGTAAAACAACGCGCGTGGCTTTAGATAGAGATGAATGAAAGATTTGGTTGTGAAATGCTTACAACGGAAATCCCAGAAGTACTGACCCAGTTACGTTCTCACAACACTGAAGGGTGTATGATATAGAAATTAGTGTCAGCGGCGTTGAAACAGATGAAACTGCTAAAACTGGGAAAACCTCCCACGCTTTGAAAGTAAAATTTTGCCAGTATCTGACTAAAAACCCTAAGAGGTTCTGATCTTACGGAAAATCAACAAGCGAATCAAAATCATCTACTCAGTCACTCTGTCTCCATACAGGCACCGAAACAGAAGATAACAGAGAGAACGCCGAAATACTGAATTCGGTCTTCGGAAATTGACTCACTGCGGAAGATCGAAACACTGTCCCTCCCTTCAATCATTGTACGAACGCCGAAATCGCACATATTGAGATAATCGGTCGCGAAATAGAAAAGCAACTACAACCCCTTATTAGTGGAAAGGCATCAGGACCAGATGCAAGACATGTAAGATTCTACAGAGATTATGCGAAAGAACTTGCTCTGTTTCTAGCAGCAGTTTCATCGTAGTTCGCTGGAGCAACGAAGGGTACCTAGCGACTTGAAAAGACCGCGCTCAAGAGGGCTCGTAGGGCAGATGCGCAATTACAGGCCTTCAAGGGTCTCTGTGTGAGCCTCTTCATGAGATTTTATTTAAAGTAACCTCGTCTCAGCATCTCTGGCACCACATTTTAAGATGCAGTTAATAAATTCCCGCCGGTATAAAAAGAATAAGCATCTGAGTGCGTTAGTATTAGCCATTGTTTATATATTTTCATATTTTGTTATAAACGTTTTTGCTAACTGTCCGATTCAGATGCACTTGTGCAAAGTCCACTAAGTATTTGCTATTTCTCTGAGACCCACACTCATGTTTACAATATCACAGTGCCATATTGCATTGCACCTGTTCTTTCCTTTCCCTCCTGTAGTAATAAAACGAATGAATGTATGTATGTGTGTGTGTGTGTGTGAGTGTGTGTGTGTGTGTGTGTGTGTGTATGTGTGTGTGTGCGCGCGCATATCCGTGAGAGTAGAGTAATCTACTGAGACAGTATGGCTAAGTTTACAGCAGGCTTGTCGGGTAGCAAAGAGGTTTCTGTTGGCTTGGTTGAACCTTTTGTGTAGGTTGGCACAATACACTAGGACTGCTCACAGATTAGTTCCGTTGGAGGGATAGACACCGATTTCGTTAGGGAAGATCCTCACTTTCTGCTGGGGTTTTTGTAAGATAGGTTGCTCTTCTCCTCAACAGTATCCTTAATGTTTGAATTTGTGTGATTTTCAGTATAGCTCAAGGCCTGACGTTTTAAAGTCTATTGGTTCACGTGACGAATTTTATGTTAATATCGCGAGTGCTGAATACTTTGAGACATAGGTGCTTTCGTAAGCTACTGTCTGATTCAACTAGTCATTGGAACACGTGGAGGTGTGTTGAATGGGTAACGATTTTGTTCAATAAGCTTATAATTTTTGTAACCAAGTAGGCGATAATACTGTGAATTTGTCAATGATTTTTCAACCCTTCATTACCACCAAGTGTTAGGGTTCATCTTTAAGAGCCTTCAGCTCTCACATCCCGTTACCATTTGCGATGAATTCAGTAAAATTCCAATCCGTTTATCCGGAAATTCTTATTTGTTCGGTAGTTAATTCCGTTCGTTACCACCGCATACTCGTGCCCTGGCTTACGAGCTTTTGGTGCCCTAGATTCCACAACCTTCCTCTTGTACAGTGTATTTGAATTAAAAGTGTTTTTATTTTATATTTCGATATTTGTTAATTTATTTCAACGGCATTTCTACATATTCATTCCGCGTGATAAAAGTTTCCTAACCACGTGTGGTCGTGGTAGACGGATTTTGTTCTTTTCTTTTTCGTTCCGTGTTAACCTCATCAACTGCATGTGGATATTAAATGTTTGTATGATGAACCCATTCTTTGATTATTCCCGTCCTATAACCCATGAATTTAGTAGCGGACTTAGAAACAAGGCTTAAGGTTTATCAAGTATCGAACTTAATATTCTGTACATCAGGCACCGGCATTCGTCGCATTTCATTACGTTCACTAGCGCCCATAGTTAAAGTTTTCGAAGTCAGTAGATGTACATTTTACCCGTAATTGTGCTCCGGCTTTCAGTAACACAAATTCATCCCAAGCCCCTTCCACCTCTGATCCAGGGCGCATCCTACAACATTTCCCTGCGCAGTAATTAAATACGGGCCACTGTTTTCACGAATTACAAGTTACTTAAATTCGCCCAAGATTAGATAGGTTATATTTTACATTCTTAAATGCTCGGCCTTTGACCACCAACCCAGAGCCAAGACGATACCAGCTGCAGCCGCAAGAAGGGTTACTCTGTTTCTCTATGTAAAATGGCAGACTTTTACATCTAACATAGCAACCTTTTAACCTATATCGTTTACCTCAATCTGATGTAGAATTATCGAACATGTTTCACGGTGAATAACAATGACGAAAATCTATGTAAAAGTCAACATGGATTACACAAACAGAAATCTTGTGAAATTCAGCTCGCTTTGTTCTTCCTTGAGATTTAAAGTGCCGTGGACAACGACGCTCAGGTTCACGTCGTGTTCCTTGACTTCAGGAAGGCATTTGACGCCGCCCAGCACCGCAGTCGAGTGAAAAAAGTACGAGCTTACCGAGTATCGGACCAGATTTGCGAATTGATTCAAGACTTCCTTGCATATAGGATTCAACAGGAGTTAACAGAGCAAAATCAACAGATGTAAAGATCATTTCCGGAGTACCCCAAGGTAGTGTGGCGGAAGCTCTTTAATAAGAAAGAAGTCGCAATGCCAGAAGGCAGTATCGCTTTGCAGAACGACCGACAGAGGACTGATGAATGGTGCAGGATCTGGCGGTTGGTCCCGAACGCAAATAAACTTTTGCGTATACATAGGAAGAAAACTCCACTATTGTACGGGGGCAATTATTACCTGCAATTTAGTTATATTTTTGTTTATTTTGGCAGTGCTGTCGTTTTACGTTGATGACGAATCTTTTTTTATTTGTTGTTGTATCTTTGCAATTTTCAAGCTACTAGGTTAGTTTCGTTATCGCTGCCGTGCTGTTAATCATGGCTGCTCCGCTGTCTATTTGCACCAAAGAAGAGCAACGTTCAGTGATCGGTTTTTTGTGCTCGGAAGGCGTATCAGGGGCCGAAATACATAAAAGACATTCAGTACAGTAGGGGAACAGTGTTTTGCCACAACGGAGTGTCTACGAATGGATTGAAAAATTCCGAAATGGTTGCACAAGTGTTACCCACAATGCAGGAGCTGGACGACCGTTTACCGCCACAAATGAAGAAACCATTGAGCGTAATCGTGAAATGATTCTCTTAGGCATATGATTAACTATTGACGAAGTGACACAACGTCTGCAAATTAGTCATGGTTCTGCCTACGAAATCATACACAATAGACTTGGGTTTCATAAAGTTTGTGCAAGATTGCTCCCAAAACAACTCACACAATACCACAATTGCTTGGACATCAGCAAAAAAAAAAAAAATAAATAAATAAATAAAATAAAAATGAATCGCTATGGTAACGAAGGGGACAACTTCTTAGACAGAATCATACTGGTGACAAAACATGGGTCCATCATTAAGAGCCGGAGAGTAAGCGGCAGAGTGTGGAATGGAAACATCCGAATTCGCCGTGCAAGAAAAAGGTTCAACACCCAACCATCCAAAGGAAAACTGATGCTTACGGTTTTTTGGGAGGCACGAGATCCAATACTGGAACATTATGGGGAAAGGAGCACAACAATAAACAGCGTACGTCACAGTGAGGTGCTCACTGCCAGGCTAAAGTCTGCAATTCAAAGCAAACGTCGAGGATTGCTGTCAATAGGTGTTGTGTTGTTGCGAGACAGTGCCCGTCCGCGTACTGCTGCCCACACTGCGAAAACGCGACAGAAACTAAGATTTCAAGTACTGGATTGTATAGTCCAGATCTTTTCCCTTCCATCGCTTGTTTGGTCCACTCAAACACGCATTAAGGGGCCGTCGATTTGCCTCGGACGAAGCAGTGAAAGAAGCGGTGCATTCCTGGCTCTCAGCTCAACCGAGAACCTTCTTTTGTGAGGGCATCAGGAAGCTTGTACAGCGATGGACCAAGTGCGTTGAATCGCAGAGACTACATCGAAAAATGATGTTCCTGTAAGTTTTCTATTTGATTACAATAAAATTTTATAAGTGCTTTACGGATAATAATTGACTTACTCCCGTGTAAATACTATATTAAGTTGGCTGAAACCTGAAGCAAAAAGTTCTCGTCTGAGATATGTAGCGAGTCATGGATCGGAAGCCGAAAAGACATTAGATGTTATAGCTGGGGGAGTTTTCATTATACTTGACAAAAAGTTTGCCTCTATTGAGGTCGAAGTTTGGGTTACAGTGGGTCGCGTATAACAGGACTAGGTGAAACCAAATCAATTGTTCGGCTTTTTTACGGGCCACCTTATTCCACTGTGGCCGTTCTAAAGTCACTCAAAGAAAGTGTACGGTTAGTAGCGAGTAAATACCAGATCATGCAGTATTAGTTGGAGGTGGGACGTCTATGCATTCACTGTGCGGAGTACACACAAGACAGTCCTGCGAAGCACTTTTGAACGCGTTTTCCGAAAACTGTTTTGAGCAGCTAGATCGGCAGCTCGCACGTAGTGGAAATATCTTAGACCTTGTAGCTACAAGTAGGCCAAATCTTATCGACAATGTCTGTATAGAAACGGAGGTTAGTGGTCATGATGTCATCATAAAGATTATGGTTACGAAAGCTAATAAATCAGTCAAAAAGTCTAGGACAGTGCTAAGCAATTGTTGGCATCTCACTTAGGCAGCGAATTGACGTCACTTAGTTCCAGTAACGTGGTCGTAGGAGAATTATGGGCAAACTGTAAACAGATGTAAATCGTGGCCTGGACAAGTCTGTGCCCATCAACTGGATTAAAGACAGGAAAGGCCCAATGTGGAGTAAGAAGGAAATTCGGATAATGCTGAGGGAGCAAAAGCTGTTGCGCCCTCGATTCAAAAGAGAACGCGCAATTGGCGACAGACAAAGGGTAGTAGAGATTCGTGCGTTTGCGAAAACATCAATACAACAACTAACACTCTCATACCGAGAACGCGAGAAAGTTCTAGTCCTACGTAAAATCGCTAAGCAGGTGTAAGGCTCCATTCAGCCCACTGTTGACCAGTATAATGTGATAGTTGATAGCAAGAAAAAGCCGAAATTGTAAATTTCACGTCCAAGAAATCGTTCACACAGGAGAATCGCGCAAAATATTCCGTCATTTGAGCATCGGACAGATTACCATATGGACGACATAGTAATAAGCCTTCCTGGCGTAGAGAAACAACTGAAATATTTGAAAGCAAATAAATCACCAGAACCATAGGGAATTTTAAATCGGTTTTACAAAGAGTATTCTACGGCACTGGCCTGCAATTATCGTGAATCTGTAGCCTCGCACAGAGCCTCTACCGACTGGAAAAAAAGGTCAGATGATTCTTGCATATAAGAAGGATAAAAGAACTGACCCACAAAATCACATACCAATATCCCTAACTTATGTTTGCTTCAGAACCCTTGAACGCATTCTCAGTTCCATTATACTAAATTTCCTTGACACTAAGAAGCTTACGTCCACGAAAAAGAATGGTTTTAGAAAGCATCGCTCCTGCGAAACTCAGCTTGCCGTTTTCTCACATGATACACTGCGAACTGTGGATGAAGGGGAACACGTAGATTCCGTATTTCTAGATTTCCGTAAAGCATTTGACATGGTGCCCCATTGCAGGCTGTTCACGCAGGTACGAGCATACGAAACAGTAATAGTAGTAATAGTAATTATCCTGTGGCTAGCGGTAGTTCTCTCCCACGTTCTATCGATAATGATTTGGATCAGAATAATGGCCTAATGACCCCCTTAGAATACTCAGCAGTTGCTAGGGCTTTTGAGGGGCGAATCTCATTCACTAGGATTGAGAATCCAGGCATGAGGTATTGCGACCCTGTCAGGTTTTCAGAGGCGTGCCTCCCTGTCTTGTAGGCCGAGCTCCTCAAAGTCCTACAAGATCCGGGATTTAACGCCATTAAATGCAGCGCAGTGTTATGCTGCGAATTGAGTCACCCACCTAAGCATCAAGGTGAGACGGAGACAACAACTCTGCACCTTATATGGGGTGATAATGGCGTTGTTTCTCAGAGCACATTGCAACGTTGTTGCATTAATTTGTTCTTAAAGCGGTGCTGATATTCAAGACCATAAAAGTGGGTTAAAAGCTGTGAGCTATCTGAGGAAGTTAACCTTGCATTACTGCGCAACTGTTTCACCAGGCATCCAGTCTAGCTTACCAAATTCCCAACCAGACTAACATTAATTATAATCTTGTAGTACTCATCTTACGATAACCGGTGATATATATATATATATATATATATATATATATATATATATATATATATATATATATATATAGATAATTTAAATAAAAAGAAATAAATCAGTTTATATTTGGACATTTATTTTAACATTGATCATTGTTCCATTAAAATTTCAGCATATCAAACTTGATTCATAACTAAACTGGTGCCTTATTTAGGATTGTGAAAATGTGAGTTTGTAATCTTACGGAACACATCAAATAGGGAGCCAAGATTGGGAGACTACATACAACACTGCATTCATAAAATAACACACGAAGAACGTTGAAACATATCCAAGAGGAAATTAACCACAACCAACCGATTCAATTTTCACCCAAAGAAGTTACGTTCGTAGCGCAATCCTGTCCGTCATGAAATTACCACACACTGGTATACTAAATTCATACTAACTCTCTGTGAAATCTTCTCGAAAAGAATAGCTGAGGGTTACTTTGATGCTTACACCACATGCTTCACGTGGTCAACTTGGTTTACACAAAGAGTGTAACTCCACAATAATTTTGATGATTAAGATAAATTACATCGAAACGCAATTTACTAAAGAAAAACCTCGAACTTGTTACTATCGCCTTACTATTAACCTGATGGGTCAAACAATTGTATAAGCACGTGGTACTGGTCTCACAAAGTACACCCCATCTGGGTTGAACATAAAGAATAGTTGCTATATTGAAAAATATTGTGAAGACAAGACATTATAACCTCATGCACATTCGCATTTAGGATTGATGATCTTAGTTAGAGTTACTGATCAACACTTGATTCCACTTTACTCACAAAGTAGTGACAAAGCAACTACCGGAAGATATTCTGAACTTCACACTCGAATTACACTGCGTTGCAATTTAAGATAACATTAGATATTTTAGACCTAAACCTGAAATAAAGGTGATTAAATTTTCAGTTAGTCTGAACTTAAGAAATCCATTGTCCTACGGACTTAGCAGACACGCGCTTAGCCGGAGATCTTACCACTTCAGACGTTCGCCGCGGTCAGACTGACCTGGGCCCCTACCAAGCGTGCTTAACAGATGCAAACGGAAGTGACCAGAGAGGCAGCTTCCTATACCAACATGACGAGGGACAGACAGGACAATACTAAGAATAGAAACCTCTCTGCTTTTAGAAAGCGTAGCTACCTGTTCCGACGTTGGTCCTACTGGTCTCTAGCAGACAGATTTGTCTGCTACTATCAAGCATGCAACTAGAAATACATTTGCTCATTCATCCTCTCACACAGAAGGGAAGGGGGATGACAGTATCTTATCATATACAGTATATAAAAGAAAGTGGATGTAGGTTTCGTATGACACTGTGTAATATGAATTACATATAAACTGTGCTTTAAAATGTAGTAGTGTGACAGATCGTTCTTGTTTATGTGGAAAAGTAACACGCTTGACTGCTCAGTCTCCTCCCAGAAAGTCAGAAACACCACAGTAAATTTAGAAGAGGAATTTATGCCATAAATTACAACAGATTTAAGAAATTAACATGAAAGGAATCCAACAGAGACCTTTCAACATCTATTGCTGAGTGATATCGTGAATCCACCTTGAGCGCTATTATGGCCCGATTTTCGGAGATGGAAGTATGGGGGTCCACTAAAGCGCTCAGCTGTATACCACACCTCGACATGCATATACATGTCTATGATCCAATAAATGGAGGGTCCAGTTATGTGAAACTCCCTGATGATATTGAGAAAAAGCAGGAGTGCATTAATGTTCAAAATAAGTATGACAATGCTTGTTTCGCATGGTCAGTCCTGGCTTGTCAGAGAAATTACAAAAAAGATCTCCAGCGTCTAGGTAGTTACAAAGTCAAAGATATTAAGAGACAGTATAACTTTGATGAAATGGAGTTCCCTGTAAAGATCCAGGACATACATAAGTTTGAGGCTCAGAATACCCGAATATCGGTCCATGTTTATGGCCTGGAGGAGAAGAAGAAGGACAAGTCAGATGAGCAGGACAAGCATACAGTAGTAGGCCCCTCCATTTCTCAAAATTTGCAGGTGAGCGATAGTTGCATGTAAACATAATTATCACTACGTCTGGATCAAGGACATGTCCCGACTCCTTTACAGCCAATTGAATAACTATAAGTGTTAAAAGCATATTTGTTTAAGGTGTTTGAATTATTTTTGATCTCAAGAGTTATTAGCGACACATCTATTAGAATGTGCGTCCAAGGACTCGGTACGTGCGGTTATGCCCACTGAGGAAAATAACTTCATTAAATTTCAAAATGCTCATCACCAGCAGCGTTGTCCTTTTGTTGTGTACGCTGATTATGAATGCTTGCTGGCTCCTATTACTCGTTGTGAAGGGCACCCCCTAGCCTCACACACAAACTGCACACAAAAACACGTACCTTACGCGCCAACGTTCCAAGTTGAATGTGCATATCATTCTAAACTTAACCGCTATCAGTCTTATGTAGGGAACGATTCCGCGGTTTGGCTTCTCAATGAGCTTGGAAAACTTTCATGGGCAGTTCACAGACTCTAAAGCACCAACATTCCCATGACCAAATCAAAGGAAGATGATTTGTATAAAAAGGCGGTTAATTGTCATATTTGTGGGCTTGCCATAGACAGAAAAGCGGAAACTCCTCGTAGAGACCAGTATCATCTTACGGGTAAGTTCCGCGGTGCAGCTCACAACGCATGCAACTTTAAGTATCAGTTACCTATACTCTTACCAGTCTTTTTTCATAATATGAGCGGATATGACGCTCATTTTCTCGTTGAGCACTTGGCTAAATTCGGTAAGAAGAATACCAGGTCAGTGTCCTCCCTGAAAGTGTTGAAAAGTACATTTCTTTTTCAAAACGAATGACGCCAAAAATTACGGTCCGCTTCCTTGACTCTCTACGCTTTATGCAGACTTCACTCCAGAAATTGTTGTAAACTTGGAATGATACGCATGTCACTCGATCTGCTTTTCCCGATGAGGAAAAGTTGCAACTTGTGACTAGGAAAAGAGTTTTCCCATATGAGTATGTTGACAGTATGGCAAAACTCAATGAAACCAGGCTTTCCGACATATCTGCTTTTACCAGAACTCTCACAGGCGATGCCGTAACTACAGCAGATTATGAGCATGCCGTTAATGTCTGATGTGAGTTCAACACCCCAATTTGGGAGAATATGCAAGGTTATACATGGACACGGACGTGCGTTTTTGCTTGCAGGTGTTTTTGAAACGTTCCGGAGTGTATGTATGACTACATACTCTCTGGACCCCGCCTTTTATTACACGGCACCTGGGTTGTCCTGGGACGCTATGCTAAAAAAAAAACGGGCTGCAGCATTGAACTATTGACTGATGCTGCTATGCTTCTAGTTTTTGAGTGAGAGATCTGTGGGGGACTTTGTCAATGTGTTCACAGGCACGCCAAGGCAAAAATAACCTGTGGATGGGTGTCGAGTACAATGCATCCCTTGATTCTAGTTACATTTTGTACTTAGATGTTAAAAACTTATACGGGCACACAATGATGAAACCACTGCCGGTGGTTGCACTGATGTGAGGCATTTTCCATATTATCTTGAAAGTTCGTGGCAGATTAAAACTGTGTGCCGGACCGAGACTCGAACTCGGGACCTTAGCCTTTCGCGGGCAAGTGCTCTACCAACTGAGCTACCCAAGCACGACTCACGCCCTGCCCTCACAGCTTTAATTCCGCCAGTACCTCGTCTCCTACCTTCCATATTACCTTGTTGATCGTGATCCTATTCTCTTCTTGAGCTCCTTGAATGTGTGGTTCAAATGGTTCAAATGGCTCTGAGCACTATGGGACTCAACTGCTGTGGTCATAAGTCCCCTAGAACTTAGAACTACTTAAACCTAACTAACCTAAGGACATCACACACATCCATGCCCGAGGCAGGATTCGAACCTGCGACCGTAGCGGTCGTGCTGTTCCAGACTGTAGCGCCTTTAACCGCTCGGCCACTCCGGCCGGCTTTGAATGTGTGAGTTATTGCCCGTCGCACTCCGAACCAGAATGAGTTGTTGTTTAGCGTTCATAATAATCTGTCTCATGTCCTCAAAGTATCCCATAAGCATTTTTAGAGGTATGCATGCAGTAAATCGCTTGTACTCTTGAGCTGCTCTATCCTCTGGCCCGTCTATGAACCATCCTGCATTTTCTAAACTATGCAGATCTGCTTGTGATGCCGAGACGTATGTTTTACGGGTCGATGTTACGCCAACATGCGTGTACGATCGATCTCAGAACCGTTCAATCATAGCGAATCTCTTGGAAGAGGAATGCTAATGCGTTGCGTGTCAGCTTGGACTCCACTGTATCTCTGCCGTCAGTTTTCTTGAATGACCCCTCGAGATGTATGAAACTCTTTCATGGAAGGGTGAGTGCGTCTTGGTGCTGTATGACAATTCTGATTTCATCATTCTTGTGAAACGTGGTTGAAGCGTAAGGCTTATGAGGGAAGTATTCCTGACGTATAATTCTCTCATCAAACTCTACTGGACTGGATATATTGAGCGATGTCGTCATTGCGCGGTTTCAGACCAACTGATTTAAGAAACTCGTAGTTCGCAGGTGTTATCACTTTGCTGTTCGGTAGCGAAGTGGCGCGCTGTGGATTGCGTGCACTTGTTTCATACTGCACGCCCACCCTGTCTTAGATGTAATCGTGCAATGATTTCCTCACCGCGAAAGTTAACAAGTTGATTATTCTGATCCACAATATGCAGCTCCAAATAGTCCAATGTCCGAGCTGTCACTGGAAGCTATATTGCATTGGCCGGGGTCTCAACAATCTTATACCCTGTTGCAACTGAGTGGAAGAATCCATAAATAGGGTGAATGAGAGTATCGTTGAGATAGGAGTTCGTTGCAATGTTACGCATATTGTGCTGACTGGGAGTATTTCCACTGTCTGATTCGACTTGTAAAATTTAGTTGGATCCTTCTTCAAAACCTGTCCTTTTGTGAATCCAAGCAGGTGTCCTATTGAACCGTTTTGGTTAAAGTCAGTCGTTGCACTTACAGTTCTTATTTCAGACTTAAATGTATTGATGTTTGCACGTACTTCAATACCTTTTCCGGACTGTTTTAAATCGTCGATATCGTATGCACCAGGTTCCATTTCCAGAATATCTTTTTCACCGTTAATATCGAGATGCAGTTTATTGTTAGTTTCGGTGATATTCGGGATGCTGTTGTACGTCTCCAGTCCAATCAATGCAACACTCCATTGACCTGCACTCTAATCAATTGGCGGGAAGTTTGCCACGCAATACAGATGACCGTCCTTTCAACGTCAACGTGTACGACAATGCATCTGAACCTCAACTGATGAATGGATTTTTAAACATACTGCTTCTTCTTCTTCTTCTTTGTGAACGTCAAGAGAAACATGATGCAAAGATGTCCGCACAAGTGAGTATTAATGACCTGATAGCGTTGTAATTGTAGAGTACATGTCTTCTTCGAGTGAAGTATTGCTGTAATTCTTCGGGTGGCTGGAGGTCACCAAATGAGTCGAAATAGTACACCGCCCCAGCGTCTCTCATAACGTGTGCCACCCAGTGGGTACCAGTACCTCCGACAACATATAAATTCACAATACCGCATTCACTTGTTTTCCACATAGTCTTCGGTAATGTATCCCGCACAAACACACCACGGAATCTTGGTACCTTGAATTTATGTCTAACAAACTTAAGAAGGTCTGCATTTGTGAGTGGCCGATCTGGTAGGACCGCTAATGGGCTTTTTTATTTATTTATTTATGAATAGACCAAGGCGCTTCCTGTACGGTTTCAAGTATAGCCCTTTTCCAATGGCTGCGGCTCCCATCATGCGGTTATGTCTTCTCGCCTCTTCTAACTGCATTTGGGAGTTTTGCGCGTTCTTAACGTTCGGGCTATAGCTGCAGCCCCACCGGCTAGGGAACCTATCGCTGAGAGCGCGGAAAGGGCCGGGATGAGAAAAGGAATAAAACCGCCGAATGTCTTGGGTGTTGGTAGAACACAAGGTGCTTTAACGGTCCTCTTGTTGTTCCTGTTCGTGAATGTTTGTGCTTCATTGCGTTTTTACCTGCGTACATCGCTGTAAGGACACAGTTCTTCAAACAAGCCTTCTCTTTCTTCTTCTTCTTCTTCTCCTTCTTGTTTAGCGCGCAACGTGCAGCGTTTATAACTCGCTTGAAATTCATCACTCCTAAACCCAACTTGATTTTTCCGCGCATGGTTTTATCAACTGCGAATGCGGCGATGCGTTGACCTCTACCAATATCTTTTCTTTTCCGTGTCGCCTTAGCCTTATCAGCTAAAATCCTATCTGCAATGTGACGACTTGATAGATCTTTATTTACAGCGTATGCAAAGTCGTGTTCCAGGCACGCTTCGTCAAGCAGTTTCACTCCCTTATCGCCTCGAGCCAAGCGTTTCTGAAGCTTTGTCTCAGGTCCGCAAGAGTTATAGTCATTTCACAGGTAGTTTGTCCATAACACCACCGCCTCCTCTAATGTGTCTTCGAGTGCGCATGTTTCGCTACTGTGGAGGTCGCGGGCGATGAAGGCTCATTACGTAGCAAATCGCTGGCATCAATCCAACTGTTTTGTGTAGCAGGAAAACCAAGCCATCTGAATAGTGCCTTGTTTCCACATCGCCTTATGACTCTCTCCACGAGAAAATCATCTAGTTCTGAGCTTTTATGCATCTCCTCAGTGTAGAAGGAGCCTGCAATTTCTTCACCTTTACTGTCCTTCCATATATAAGTTCTAGGATTCGTTCGCTGCACCTTGTAAACTGCAAATATCTCAGTTGACCTGTTCGGTAGGTATGATTTCTCAAATGCCGTCTTGTGTTTTGAGATGCGCACGAAATCACGCACATTAAATTTCTGTTTGCGTGGATGGAGCATCTTAATGCGAAAGTATACGGTATCCATGAGGCCGTTATCACGAACATCGATTAGCCGCATTTTTATTGTGCAAATGTTTCGTTCTATTACATTGAGCAATTATTTCTGGGAGGATATCTGTCCATTTGTATGAGCCCCGAAGGTCAAAACGCATCCACATTCGACCTTTTATTGTTCTGCTCAAGCGCTCCACGATACTCGCCTTCAGGTGAGTGAATGTCGAGTAGTGACGTATTCCATACCGTTGCATCACTGTCTTGGAATGCCTATTGTAGAACTCTCCACCGTGATCGGTTTGGAGACTGTTCGGGCAACGATTCGTGCCTGTCTGTAGCAAGCCTTCAAAAACATGAGCGACGTTTGGACCAGTTTTTGTCTTGACAGGTAATGCCCATGCAGATTTCGAGTATTAATAAACATTAAGATGTATTTGAACCCATTATTCTCATGCGAATATTGCCGCATTTCTACAAGATCAGCTTGCCACAAGTCATCCAACCCTTTAATCTTGACATGCTTGCGAGGGTTTGTTTTGCCTGCTTGCTTGTGCAGATCTCGAACTACTGTCTCCATACTTATTTGATGATACCTCTCTCTCGAAGCTCAGAAATTATCGAGACAACTTCATTCGAATGAGCTGTATTACCTGCAGAGGCTGATGCTATGAGCAGCCGTAGTCGATCTATTAGTTCGTTGGGGACGTCATAATATATATACTGTGGGATTTGATTGTTCACTGCTTTAAGTCCAATGCCAATACCATCAACGCTGCTACCACCGTTGTTGATGTTTTCGTCTTCAAGTATTAGTTTTATAATGGTTTTATATTTCCTGTTGCTCAGGCTTCTCGTGGTCTTGTGTACACTAGTCATGTGCAGTATTCCACGGTATGTGTCCTTATCATTAACTGAATAATTTATGGGGTTTTTGGTAGGTCTTAGGAAAATAAGATTCATTAAGCCTGGTGTTCTGTCAAACTGTCTATCACCGATGGGATGCGTATCCAACATGTACGGTCTTCCCCTGCTAACGCCGAACGTTCTATCTGACCTGGAGCGTGACTAATAATGAATTCATCAGTGGCAACACCCTCGTTATCATGCGTTTTTGTTTTTCAGAGAGCTGTCGAAGAGATTCAGTAACTGGCTTAAAGGTCTCTCTTAGCGTTTGCTACCGATCCATATGCCCTAACCTCAGAAGACGTAATTTCTCACGTACTGCTTTACGTGCTTGAATCTGGCATATACTAATCAGACGTCTCTGCGACGTGATTCTTTATCTATATCCAATCATTTTCTTCCTCCTCTTACTATGGTCCTGATCACCCTTCTCATCAACAAGGAAGTCTACATCTATTTTCCCCTAAATAACATCGACCTTTTCAGTTAAGTCGGTTATTTTCTTACTGACTTGATTAACTAGCTCATTTGGCCGTTCTCAGAACAGTCTGGTAATACGTCTCTAGTTCCCTGCGCATATCTGCAACTTTATGCGCCACAGCCTGAATTTTCGCATCCAAGTACAAGCGAGGGTCTGTGTACACCCATCCTCTCTGGTTGAGAGATGGACATACGCGCGAATTTGTCCATGGTGTAGCGTAGACTGATGTACTAACCCCTCTTGCCTTGCTATAGAGGTGGCGCAGTGGTTAGACACTGGACTCGCATTCGGGAGGACGGCGGTTCAATCCCGCGTCCGGCCATCCTGATTTAGGTTTTCCGTGATTTCCCTAAATCGCTTCAGGCAAATGCCGGGATGGTTCCTTTCAAAGGGCACGGCCGACTTCCTTCCCCGTCCTTCCCTAATCCGATGAGACCGATGACCTCGCTGTCTGGTCTCCTTCCCCCATGGCGCACTTCTATAGCAATGTTGACATGTTTGGAAACACTGGGGGTTAAATTGTATGTGGTGGTGAAAAGCGTGGCTGCACTCGACGTATTCTTTTTATCTACAGTATCTAAAGTCTGCGGGTGCGCTATCGCAGGGATGTTTGACAGAGAAGGGGCAAAACGAAAGCTGAAATTTTAAATTTAGCATCTGAGAAATATTTCACACAGGAGGCTCGTACAAACATACCGCCGTTTGAGTCTCGTACAGATTCCCGTATGGAGGACGTAGTGATAGACATCCCTGGGGTTGTGAAGCAGCTGAATGGGCTAAAAATAAATAAATCGCCAGGTCCTGATGGGATTCCAGTTCGGTTTTACAGAGAGTACTCTGCTGCATTGGCTCCTTACTTAGCTTGCATTTATCGCGAATCTCTTGCCCAACGTAAAGTCCCGAGCGACTGGAAAAATGCGCAGGTGACGCCTGTATATGAGAAGGGTAGAAGGACGGATCCTCAAAATTACAGACCAATATCCTTAACATCGGTTTGTTGCAGGATTCTCGAACATATTCTCAGTTCGAATATAATGAATTTCCTTGAGACAGAGAAGTTGCTGTCCATGCACCAGTACGGCTTTAGAAAGCATCGCTTCTGCGAAACGCAACTCACCCTTTTTTCACATGATATCTTGCGAACCATGGATGAAGGGTATCAGACGGATGCCATATTCCCTGACTTCCGGAAAGCGTTTGACTCGGTGCCCCACTGCAGACTCCTAACTAAGGTACGAGCATATGGGATTGGTTCCCAAATATGTGACTGGCTCGAAGACTTCTTAAGTAATAGAACCCAGTACGTTGTCCTCGATGGCGAGTGTTCATCGGACGTGAGGGTATCATCTGGAGTGCCCCATGGAAGTGTGGTAGGTCCGCTGTTGTCTTCTATCTACATAAATGATCTTTTGGATAGGGTGGATAGCAATGTGCGGCTGTTTGCTGATGATGCTGTGATGTACGGGAAGGTATCGTCGTTGAGTGACTGTAGGAGGATACAAGATGACTTGGACAGGATTTATGATTGGTGTAAAGAATGGCAGCTAACTCTAAATATAGATAAATGTAAATTAATGCAGATGAATAGGAAAAAGAATCCTGTAATGTTTGAGTACTCCATTAGTAGTGTAGCGCTTGACACAGTCACGTCGACTAAATATTTGGGCGTAACATTGCAGAGCGATATGAAGTGGGACAAGCATGTAATGGCAGTTGTGGGGAAGGCGGATAGTCGTCTTCGGTTCATTGGTAGAATTTTGGGAAGATGTGGTTCATCTGTAAAGGAGACCGCTTACAAAACACTAATACGACCTATTCTTGAGTACTGCTCGAGCGTTTGGGATCCCTATCAGGTAGGATTGTGGGAGGACATAGAAGCAACTCAGAGACGTGCTGCCAGATTTGTTACTGGTAGGTTTGATCATCACGCGAGTGTTACGGAAATGCTTCAGGAACTCGGGTGGGAGTCTCTAGAGGAAAGGAGGCGTTCTTTTCGGGAATCGCTACTGGGGAAATTTAGAGAACCAGCATTTGAGGCTGACTACAGTTCAATTTTACTGCCGCCAACTTACATTTCGCGGAAAGACCACAAAGATAAGAGAGATTAGGGCTCGTACAGAGGCATATAGGCAGTAATTTTTCCCTCGTTCTGTTTGGGAGTGGAACAGGGAGAGAAGATGCTAGTTGTGGTACGAGGTACCCTCCGCCACGCACCGTATAGTGGATTGCGGAGTATGTATGTAGATGTAGATATCGGCGTCCAGTACAGACCTCCTTCTAGTTGCTGTTTAACACCACCAGCGGCGGCATTCGATGCGTCGTGTGCAGGTCGTGCGTCCTCATCACACAAGTTGCTGAGTGGGACGGAGAGCAGCAACTCCTTCTCCTGATCCAACATGTGGGCTAGGTGGGCTACGAGATCCTACGTGGTCGCTACTGGGTCAGACGTGACGGGTTCCGTTGCTATAGGTCTCGATGAGATGGCTGTCGAGGCTGTTGCAGGTCCGGACGCGTCTGCGGGGCTAGACATGTTGGCGCTCGACTCTGTCGAACAAAGACAATGAACCATTAGATAAGAGCGAATACGTGAAAACTTTGAAGAATAATAAGGCTGACAAGCGAGATAGAATAATGTGAAGTATGATACTTACTTTTCCGTCTGATCCTGTTCTGAGTCACTGCGCTGGAGGTTGACTGCTGCTGCTGCTGTTGGCGCTTCACGGTTGTTCTCCTTATTCTCCCCCTGACTGACTGACCAAGACTGAGGCCCCGGAGCTGCTGAGCTTAACCTATATCTCCTAGAGCGACGTCATCAGATAGTTCAATCCTATTGGCTGAAGTCGAACAGGTGACTCGATTAAGGGCTCCTATTGGATCCCACCCTCAGAATGTCATCAGCTGAGGCCATGACAGAGTCCTCTGGTGGCGCCGATAGGAACTAGACCTAGACCATGTGGTGGATACACTGGGTGCAGCCATCTTGAATAACGGTACTTGCCTCATGATCTGATGTCACAGTGGCGCTCTGTGGTGGCGACGATATGAACTAAGTCAGTTGCAGTCCAGTGGCGAACACTCATGCTTGAAACTGGTTAAATAATAAAGACAAGTCCATTTTACCGCCATTTTCCTAGGCGTGACGCATTATCATGTTGGAATTTGAACTTCCCGCCATTTTATGGGGGGGGGGAGGGGGGGTTATGTTATTGGAGGTAGCCCAATTGACCTCCTTCCCACCAAAATTCATACTTCCCGCCAAAATCAGCCATCTTGATTGACGTCACTGGGGGTGTCTGACGTCACGGCCGCCATCTTGGATGACGTCATCGCCGCCATTTTGGATAACGGTACTTTGTGCTCATACCCCTGTTGTTCCAATACTAATGGGCTGTGGCAGCAGACAACCAATACAAGTGGCGTTGCTGACAGCACATCCACCACATGCAGCACCTCACCTGGGCTCGTCACTGGGACTGTATGTTTTTAAAAATATTAGGAAGGCGATGTATCAATATTTTAAAAAGATATAATTACCTGCCCTCGATATATGGAATAAAATTATCGACATATCGACATATCAACGGAAAAAATATCGACGTACCGGCCTATAACAGTTACGCTGCACATTCTAAATATACTGCCGGTTTTAGAGCTGTATGTTTAAGGATTGATTTATTATTAGATATTCTGTACATCAACAAACTAGTAGTCTGCTTATCCCCCTTAGAGCAACAACCGAAAGGAAAACGATGCACTTTCACACTTGGCCACCACTTTGCTAAAAATGGTAACTATACTTAAGCGGTACAATAAAACTTGTCCAATGGGTTCGTCGTTTGGTTTTGTCCTGAAAATTTCATGCCGATTTCCTGTTTTTCATTTCTGCAAACAGCAGCGACCTAACGGTTGTAGTGTCAAAACTGAGTGGTGAAGCTAAACGTTGTAGTTTCTGTTGCTAGCGGGGAGCGCCGATTACGTCAGAATTTCCCCTCACACGTCTCAGTCCACCGCAAAGACGAATCTTGTCATTTAGATTTTTGTTCAACATTTTCAGCAAGTTCAAGAATGATTCAAATGGCTCTGGGCACTATGGGACTTAACATCTGAGGTCATCAGACCTCTTGAACTCAGAACTACTTAAACCTAACTCACCTAAACATACATGCCCGAGGCAGGAATCGAACCTGCGGTTGTAGCGGTCACGCGGTTCCGGACTGAAGAGGCTAGAACCGCTCGGCCTCAACGGCCGGCTTTCAGCAAGTGTTTTTGAAGAACGCCGATCTGAAGGCGTAGCAAACTAGTTGCATTAAAAATTGCTTTTAACCGCAACTGGTATGCTATTTATTCACCCCGAAGATCTTTGTATTCCATTCACACTGCCATCCTCACTGCAATCGAAATTCTTGTTTGTGTCCCCTGTACTTGCTTCACACAGTCAAAGAGAAAGACTGGACGTATCGCAAGCTCAAAATGTAGGAAGACTCCCTCGCACAGTGAAAGTAAAATTATGCTCTACTACAATTTCAAAAGAACGCTTTCAAATATTTGCCAAAAATTGCGACAAACATAATATAAAACAAAAATATGTCTATCACGCCATGTCGCAAGCGATATGTCGATAAAAGATCCGGCCGATTTATACCGATAATTTTTGGGAAAATATCGATTTTATCAGGAGCCCTGCTCGTGACCATATCGGTTAGGTCCTGGCTGGTCACCGAGCGAGGTGGCGCAGTGGTAGCACACTGGACTCGCATTCGGGAGGACGACAGTTCAATCCCGTCTCCGGCCATCCTGATTTAGGTTTTCCGTGATTTCCCTAAATCGCTTCAGGCAAATGCCGGGATGGTTCCTTTGAAAGGGCACGGCCGATTTCCTTCCCCATCCTTCCCTCACATGAGCTTGCGCTCCGTCCCTAATGACCTCGTTGTCGATGGGACGTCAAACACTAATCTCCTCCTCTCTCCTCCTCCTGGCTGGTCAGATGAGTCCTGATTCCAGTTGGTAAGAACTGATGGTAGGGTTTGATTGTGGTGCATGCCCCACGAAGCCATGGATCCAAGTTGTCAACAAGGCACTGGGCAAGCTCGTGGTGGCTCCATAATGGTCTTGGCTGTGTTTACAAGAAATGTGCTGCGTCCTCTGGTCCAACTGGACCGATCACAGAGTGGAAATGGTTGTGTTCGGCTTCTTGGAGACCATCTGCAGCTATTCATCATGTTCCCAAACAACGATACAATTTTTATGGATGAGAAAGCACCATGTCACTAGGCCACAGTTGTTCGCGATCGGTTTGAAGGACATTCTGGATAATTAGCGCGAATGGTTGTGCCATCCATATCACCGACATAGATCCCATTGAACATGTATGTGGCATACACGAGTGGTCAGTTGCGAGCAAAATCCTGTACAATCAACACTTTCGGAATTATGGACGGCTATGGAGGTAGCATGTGTCAATATTTATGAATGGGACTTCCGACGACATGTTGGTTCCAAGCCGCGACGTCAAGCTGGTGCACTACTCCGGGAAAAGGAAGGCCTGACAAGTTACGTGGAGGTATCCCAGGACTTTCCTCACCTAAGTATAACTCAGAGCGCGCGGAGCGCAGCAGCTGTTGTTGTTGTGGTCTTCAGTCCTGAGACTGGTTTGATGCAGCTCTCCATGCTACTCTATCCTGTACAAGCTGCTTCATCTCCCAGTACCTACTGCAACATACATCCTTCTGAATTGCTTAGTGTATTCATCTCTTGGTCTCCCTCTACGATTTTTACCCTCCACGCTGCCCTCCAATACTAAATTGGTGATCCCCTGATGCCTCAGAACATGCCCTACCAAGCGATCCCTTCTTCTAGTCAAGTTGTGCCACAAAATCCTCTCCTCCCCAATTCTGTTCAATACCTCCTCATTAGTTATGTGATCTACCCATCAAATGTTCAGAATTCTTCTGTAGCACCACATTTCGAAAGCTTTTATTCTCTTCTTGTCCAAAAATATTTATCGTCCATGTTTCACTTCCATCTATGGCTACACTCCATACAAATACTTTCAGAAACGACTTCCTGACACTTAAATCTATACTTGATAACAAATTTCTCTTCTTCAGAAACGCTTTCCTTCCATTGCCAGTCTACATTTTATATCTTCTTTACTTCGACCATCATCAGTTATTTTGCTCCCCAAATAGCAAAACTCCTTTATTACTTTAAGTGTCTCATTCCCTTGTAACTCCCCACCCGTCATTTATCTTGTTTTGGCGTTTGTTCACCCCAGGTAATTGACCCACAGATCAACAGAGAGTGCAAAACCGCCGCAATGTTGGTTAACGCAAACAAAGTAATAAGGCCTTGTGATTCCTGATTGAACTGCAGTGACAGTGTTGTCATTAATTGATTCAGAATTGATCCATTTTAATTAAAAAGGGGTGCACATTGATGTTATATTCAGCTATTGAACACCAGATGCAAATGTTGAACATAAAATTAATTAAGAAAGTGTCTTGGGATTTCAACTACTTGATTGAAAACAGATGCAGTCGATTAGCAGAAATTTTATTTTAACTCACGACCTTCAATCATCACATTACATGACTCTCCTAACAGGCAGTGGTAATAAATTGCGTTTGCGTGGAGTAAAGCGCGATAAATCAAAAGTAATTCCTATCGACTGACCCAGGCGTAATGTGAAGTGCGAGAAGAATTCTACAATACAGGGCCCATGAAACCCTCGTGGAAACTTTGCCGACGTGATCCAACAAATTGATCAGTGGCCTAACTCAAGCCGGAGCGGGCGCAGTATCACCGAATTCAGCGTGGCGGGGCGGCGTCGTTGTGTGGAAGTCGGCCAACCTCGTGGTGCTGCAAGGCAGTGCTCGTCTATTCACTCCCAGCTATCTTGCTCAGTACATAGCTGAACCAAAACTTTCCATCTCCAAGCTCAATCTTTCCATTTGCTAAGTCCTAAACTGCAGATATGCTCACTCTCTCTCAGGCAAGCTGAGTAAAGAACGCCACGTCCACACTCTAGGCAAGCTGGGAACGGAAGACCCTAACCTAATTCCCTCAGCATCACCCGAGTTAACTTGACTACATTCCATTATCCTCATTTTGCTTTTGTTGATGTTCATTTTATATCCTCCTTTCAAGACACTGTCCATTCCATTCAACTGCTCTTCCAAGTCCTCTGCTGTCTCTGACAGAATTACAATGTCATTGGCGAACCTCAAAGTTTTCATTTCTTCTCCATGGATTTTAATACCTACTCCGAATTTTTCTTTTGTTTCCTTTATTGTTTGCTCAATATACAGATTGAATAACATCAGGGAGAGGCTACAACCTTGTCTCACTCCCTTCCCAACCACTGCTTCCCTTTCATGTCCCTCGACTCTTGTAACTGCCATCTGGTTTCTGTACAAATTGTAAATGACCTTTCGCTCCCTGTATTTTACCCCTTCCGCCTTCAGAAATTGAAAGAGAGTATTCCAATCAACATTGTCAAAGCTTTCTCTAAGTCTACAAATGCTAGAAACGTAGGTTTGCCTTTTCTTAATCTAGCTTCCCATATAAGTCGTAGGGCCAGTATTGCCTCACGTGTTCCAAAATTTCTACGGAACCCAAACTGATCTTCCCTGATGTCGACTTCTACCATTTTTTCCATTCGTCTGTAAAGTTTTCGCGTTAGTATTTTGCACCCGTGACTTTTTAAACTGATACTTCGGTAATTTTCACATCTGTCAACACCTGCTTTCTTTGAGATTGGAATTATTATATTCTTCTTGAAGTCTGAGGGTATTTCGCCTGTCTCATACTTTTTGCTCATCAGAAGGTAGAGTTTTGTCAGGACTGGCTCTCCCAAGGCTATCAGTAGTTCTAATGGAATGTTGTCTACTCCCGGGGCCTTGTTTCGACTCAGGTCTTTCAGTGCTCTGTCAAACTCTTCACGCAGTATCGTATCTCCCATTTCATCTTCATCTACATCTTCTTCCATTTCCATAATATTGTCCTCAAGTACCTCGCCTTTGTATAGACCCTCTATATACTCCTTCCACCTTTCTGCTTTTCATTTTCATTTTCATTTTTTTCAATTACGAAACTAGCTACCAACAAAGATATTGTACTGTTAGCGATAATACATATCACTTTCTATTTAATGTCACTAGCACTGCACATTTCAATGACGCATCATACGCTAAACAGTGTTCTGGGTTTGTGTTGGCTGACCGGGATGGTTCAAATGGTTCAAATGGATGGCTCTGAACACTATAGGACTTAACATCTGAGGTCATCAGTGCCCTAGAACTTAGAACTACTTAAACCTAACTAATCTAAGGACATCACACACACCCATGGCCGAGGCAGGATTCGAACCTGCGACCGTAGCAGCAGCGCGGTTCCGGACTGAAGCGCCTAGAACCGCTCGGCCACCGCGGCCGGCCGGACCGGGATGGAGACTGTGTTAGAAAGCCTGTAAATCCCCACAACTCATCTGCTGCCAGTTGAATCCAGTGTTGCTAGATAAGAGATAGTTTTCCCGCGGCATCGAATATATGATCATTTTTAAGACTGTCGGGAATTTTAAATCAAACGCTGGACATTTCTATGTTAATTTCGAATGTAAGACGCATCTTAATTTTGGAGGCAGTCTTCCGAAGAAAAAAGTGCGTCTTATAATCGTAAAATACGGTAACTGTGACCTGTGGAGTAACGATACTGCAGTTATAATTGTCGTAGGACGTGAAAGTTAAGCTGTAGTTAAAATGGGAGGGACCCAAAATTGTAGGGAATCCACATTATTACTCAATCAGTACACTGAGCAAGAACAGAAGAAAATCAACAGAAAGTTTGGAACAGGAATTAAGGTCAGAAAGAACAAATAAATTTGCGTTTTGCTGATGACATTGCAGTTCTGTAAGAGACTGAAGGAGTTGGAAGATCAATTGGTAGTAGGAGTAATCCACTAAATTACAGGCCCATATCGTTAACGTCGATATGCAGCATGATTTTACAATATATAGTGTTCGAACATTACGAATTACCTCGAAGAAAACGGTCTATTGACACAAATTCAACATGGGTTTAGAAAACATCGTTCCTGTGAAACACAACTAGCTCTTTATTCACATGAAGTGTTGAGTGTTATTGACAAGGGATTTCAGATTGATACTGTAACACACTCGTAGTAAAATTGCGTGCTTATGGAATATCGTCTCAGTTATGTGACTGGATTTGTGATTTCCTGTCAGAGAGGTCTCAGTTCGTAGTAATTGACGCAAAGAAATCGAGTAAAACAGAAGTGATTTCTAGCGTTCCCCAACGTAGTGTTATAGGCCCTTTGCTGTTCCTTATCTATATAAACGATTTTGGAGACAACTGAGCAGCTGTCTTCGGTTGTTTTCAGATGAAGCTGTCGTTTACCGACTAATAAATTCATCAGAAGACCGAAACAAACCGCAAAACGATTTAGAAAAGATATCTGAATGTTGCGAAAAGTGGCAGTTGACCCTAAATAACGAAAAGTGTGAGGTCACCCACGTGAGTGCTAAAAGGAATTCGTTAAACTTGGGTTGCACGATAAATCAGTCTAATCTAGAAGCCGTAAATTCAACTAAATACGTCGTAAGTAGGCTGTTTAGGTTTTTATATTGGTAACGCTACGTAGCGCTCTGTATGAAAATCACTGGCTGTGCTGTGTGCAGTGTGTGGCTGGTTGGCATTGTGGTGTCACCGCCAGACACCACACTTGCTAGGTGGTAGCCTTTAAATCGGCCGCGGTCCGGTAGTATACGTCGGACCCGCGTGTTGCCACTGTCAGTGATTGCAGACCGAGCGCCGCCACACGGCAGGTCTAGAGAGACTTCCTAGCACTCGCCCCAGTTGTACAGCCGACTTTGCTAGCGATGGTTCACTGACAAATTACGCTCTCATTTGCCGAGACGGTAGTTAGCATAGCCTTCAGCTACATCATTTGCTACGACCTAGCAAGGCGCCATTATCATTTGCTATTTATCTTGTGATGCATGTATCGTCAGACCGATGTTTACCAATTATGGATTAAAGTTAAGTATTCCAGCAGCTACGTACTTTTCTTGCTAGTATAACTCCTTTAACTGTTCCAGACCTCACGCCAGCCTGCGTGAGCTTAAACGCGTGCCTTTCGGCTACCCGTCACTGTGGATTGGCTGTCTTGCCAGTCCACAACAGGCATTGTTGGAATTTGCTATTGTAGTGTTGGGCAGTTGGATGTGAAGAGCGCGTAGCGTTGCGCAGTTGGAGCTGAGCCGCCAGCAGTGGTGGATGTGGGGAGAGAGATGGCGGAGTTTTGAGAGCGGATGATCTGGACGTGTGTCCATCAGAGAGAGTAAATTTGTAAGACTGGATGTCATGAACTGATATAATGACTTTTGAACACTATTAAGGTAAATACTTTGTTTGTTCTCTATCAAAATCTTTCATTTGTTGACTATGCCTATCAGAAGTTAGTGCCTTCAGTAGTTAGAATCTTTTATTTAGCTGGCAGTATTGGCGCTCGCTGTATAGCAGTAGTTCGAGTAACGAAGATTTTTGTGAGGTAAGTGATTCATGAAAGGTATAGGTTATTGTTAGTCAGGGCTATTCTTTTGTAGAGATTATTGAAAGTCAGATTGCTGAAAATATTGTGTGTCAGTTTAGTGATGATCAGAATAAGTAAAGAGAGAAATGTCTGAGTACGTTCAGTTTTGCTCAGCTGTTTGAAAATCAAATAACGTAGAGGTTTATCAGCACAGTAATTCATGAATTTTTTTAAGGGGAAGTTTCATAACGTAGGTATTAAAATTACGAAAAACTTAAATTGGAAGGAACACATAGAAAATGTTGTTCAAATGGCTCTGAGCACTATGGGACTTAACAGCTTAGGTCATCAGTCCCCTAGAACTTAGAACTACTTAAACCTAACTAACCTAAGGACATCACACAACACCCAGCCATCACGAGGCAGAGAAAATCCCTGACCCCGCCGGGAATACGAACCCGGGAACCCGGGCGTGGGAAGCGAGAACGCTACCGCACGACCACGAGATGCGGGCAGAAAATGTTGTGGGGAAAGCTAACTAAAGACTGCGTTTTATTCGCAGGACACACAGAAAATGTAACAGACCTACTAAGGAGACTGTCTACACTACACTTGTCCTCTTTTAGAATACTGCTGCGCGGCGTGGGATGCTTACCAGATAGGACTGACGGACTACATCGAAAAGTTCAAAGAAAGGCAGCACGTTTTGTATTATCGCGAAATATGGGAGAGAGTGTCACACAAATGATACAGGATTTGAGCTGGACATCATTAAAACAAAGGCGTTTTTCGTTGCTGCGGAATCTTCTCACGAAATTCCAATCACCAACTTTCTCCTGCGAATGCGAAAATATTTCGTTGACACCGACCTACATAGGGAGAAACGATCATCAAGATAAAATAAGAGAAATCAGAGCTCGTACGGAAAGATATAGGTGTTCATTCTTTCCGCGCGCTATACGAGACTGGAATAACAGGGAGTTGTGTAGGTGGTTCGAAGATCCCTCTGCCGGGCACTTAAATGTGATTTTCAGAGTATCCATGTAGATGCAGATAGATGTAGAT
This sequence comes from Schistocerca piceifrons, assembly GCF_021461385.2. NCBI lineage: Eukaryota > Metazoa > Arthropoda > Insecta > Orthoptera > Acrididae > Schistocerca > Schistocerca piceifrons. The sequence continues at coordinate 129,255,604 of NC_060142.1, read as the reverse complement.
GACGGAACGGATAGTGTTCTGCAGAGAGACAGTTAAGATGCAGGCAGGGCGGCGCGGCGGCAAAGCGTGTTGAGGCCGAGCAGAAGCGGAGAGCGACGTGCAGCAAAACCTGGCCGGCGGCCTTGGCCTGTGCGCATGCGCCGCTGCCTCTTCGCCGCCTCTCACGCCTGCCTTGTCGGTCTCTCTGCTGCTACTGCCAGCCACAAATGGTCCCACGCGCGCTGAATGCGCAATCCCTGGATGCCGGAGAAAGGAGGGCGCGCGCCGTCTCAAATGCGCGCGGCGAGTATTCCGGCAATCGGCTGGAGTCTCTCTGTTCGTGATTAGTCGGCAAGGGGACCTAGAGGGGGGTCTAGCACAGGATGTGCTATGGTAGTGCTGCCCCGCAAGTTTTCAGAAAAACAATCACCTATTTTTATGGTACAAATGGTTTTTACGTATTTCGAAAACATTCACCTTTAAAATTTGTACATTTTGCATGCGTTCGAAGCAATTCGGAAAACTTTGCTTTTGCAATGTTAATACCTCAGAAACAGGCTTTTGGACCGATTTCTTAAGCTTCTCCTGGTGATGAAAATCAGTGTAAGGGAACAATAAGAAGTCGTTGTGTCATTAATCGGGTGAGCGCAGTCAGTGAGACACAGACTTCATATTGGTCTCCGGCAAAGAAACAGCTGTTTGACATGCTGTGTTCCAACTGCCTTTGTCACGATTAAATATCCCACCTATAATCGATATAATTGAACTATCTTTGTTTCGAGGAAGTAAGATCGACTGAGGATTGTTGATGCAGAAGGCAACCAGCTGCAAATAGTTTTTAAAAGAAATGTTTTATCGATAGTACCGTTTTTGGCCTTCACACCCACCGTCACAGAGGGCTGCACTTGTAGGCTTCAGTATTATAGTCGCCAGCACCATCTCGCCCACTCCAACAATGCATAAGAATATTTGCATCGTGCATTTTAGCCAATTTTTTTCTGCTTTACTAAACTCATCCACAAACCACATAATGCATATAATATTCTTATACAGTTTAACGATATCCTCCTAATGAGTACATTACTGCAGTAAAACAAGATAAACATAGTAGCCTAAAGTCGATAAAAATAAAGATTTGGAAAAAAGCTAGCTGACTACCTGGCTTCACCGGGGTATACTCGTACGTTTATTTCAACTGTCTTAGTCCATCTTCTCCTTCCCCTCTTTCTGTCCTTCATCCCCCTGCCTGTTCACCTCCATCCCCTGCCCCGCCCCCAAATCCCTGTCGATTTCCCCCAACTCCCAGTCTCTGTCCATGTCCTCTTCCCCTGTCTCATTCCATCTCCTCTTACCCTCTCTCACTGTCACTTTCTTTGTCTATATCCTTCTGCCCCCTCTGTCCATCTCCTCCCCCCCCTCTCTACCATTTCCTCCTCTGCGTCCAACTCATGCTCCGCCCTTTCTTGTCGACCTCCTTCACACACCACACTCTCTCTCCATCACTTCCTGCCTCTCTCTCTACCCATCTGCTACTTCCCTCTCTATCTACCTGTCCATTTCTCCTCAGTCCATCTCCTCCCCACCTATAAGTCCATCTCCTCCTACTGGATCTACCTCTCCCCCACCTCTCTCTCTGTCCATCAGCCCCTCCCATCTCTCTCTCAATCTCCTTCTCCTCCTTTCTCCATCAACCTCTCCATCCTCTCTCTCTCTGCCTTTGGCTGTCCATTTCCTCTTCACCATCTCTGTCCTCCTCTCTAAGTACATGTACCCCTCCCCCCTCTCTTTCTGTCCTAATCTTTCTCTTTCCATCATCTCCTCTTCCTCCCTTTAACCTTTCAATCCCCCTCCATTTCTCTGTCCATCTCTTCCTCCCTCATATATGTCTCCATCTCCTCCTTCTGCCGGACCTCTTCCTCTTGCCCCCCTCATTAACTCTCCACATTATCACCTCATCTCAATATGGGGTTGCTGATTTTTAGCTGCCCTTGCTGGTATTTCTTTCCATATTGTAGCTTGTATGTGTACCAAGTTAGGTTGAAATCGACTAGTAGTAGTTTTTTATCCATGCTTTTGTCCACATACACACAAGCAACATATATTTAACATATTTTGCACATATTTGTACATGTATTTCACCTGCATCTCTAGCGAATTTCGCGCTACGGTTTCGTTCTCACGCATCTCAATGTTTATATCATCATATCTTGTCCAATAATATAATTTTCTAGGTAAAATGAGCGTCATTGATTCAGAAGGATGTAGGTTGCAGTAGGTACTGGGAGATGAAGAACCTTGCACAGGATAGAGTAGCATGGAGAGCTGCATCAAACCAGTTTCTGGACTGAAGACCACAACAACACCAACATGTGGATACTGTCCGCAAAACGTTTTGCAAATAGATTTAGTAGCAAAGATGTAATAAATTTAAACTTCATGCATGATGTGGCATCTCAGGGTTTATGATGTCATATCACTTGAACTATGCGTCATAGAATTATACAGAGTGTTACAAAACGGTATGGCCAAACTTTCAGGAAACATTCCTCACACACAAAGAAAGAAAATATGTGATGTGGACATGTGTCCGGAAACGCTTACTTTCCATGTTAGAGCTCATTTTATTACTGCTCTTCAAATCACATTAATCATGGAATGGAAACACCCAGCAACAGAACGTACCAGCGTGACTCCAAACACTTTGTTACAGGAAATGTTCAAAATGTCCTCTGTTAGCGAGGATACATGCATCCACCCCCTGTCGCATGGAATCCCTGATGCGCTGATGCAGCCCTGGAGAATGGCGTATTGTATCACAGCCGTCCACAATACGAGCACGAAGAGTTTCTACATTTGGTACCGGGGTTGCGTAGACAAGAGCTTTCAAATGCCCCCATAAATGAAAGTCAAGAGGGTTGAGGTCAGGAGAGCGTGGAGGCTTCGACTGAAATGTGCAGGAGCTCCATCGTGCATGAACCACATGTTGTGTCGTACTTGTAAAGGCACATGTACTAGCAGCACAGGTAGAGTATCCTGTATGAAATCATGGCGGTGAATCGAGGAAGTACAGTACATACTGACGAAACTAAAATCAGTTCTAACATGGAAATTAAGCGTTTCCGGACACATGTCCACATAACATCTTTTCTTTATTTGTGTGTGAGGAATGTTTCCTGAAAGTTTGGCCGTACCTTTTTGTAACACCCTGTATAGCTCTGTAGGTACATTCAGTGGTATACAGTATCTGAACGCTTTCTGGAAATCATGTCGCGAATACCGTCAGTAGTAAATCATGTCGCGAATACCGTTAGTAGTAAAGAAGTAACAAGCTGGAACTCGATGCCTTATGTAGCAGTATTACTGAATTAACACCGAAAATGTAATAAGCGATAAACTTTTATCCTTTTCTCATTTTGTAGGAGGCGTCAGCGAGAATAAGTCAGGGTCGCCATGTGTAACTAACCTGCTTCTACGAGTTATTACGTTATTATTTGGGATGTAAATACTTATTGCTTGTGAAGTTAACGTGAGAAGATTAAGGTCGCCACCGACTCTAACCATACAACTAATCTAAGGTTTGGTCGAGTCGGAAAATAAATTAATTTGATCACAGACCAAAAACTCACAAAAATGCATACGTTGTGATGTCGCTGATAGCGGATACGATATAATTAACAGTATTGCCCGTGCACTGTTCACTGCAATCAAACATTTAAAATAAAATAGAAAATGCATGAACACTGCATAAGATCAGCTCCCAGCAATACACCTGAAAATAAGACTTAATCTAAAGCACTTGTTATAAAATACAAGGGGAGACTAATCACTAGACCTGTGGGTAAGGAAACGCGTTGGATGTGCTACCGGGAAAGCTACGAGGTGAGTGGCTTAGGTGCAAAAACGTAATCTCGGAACACAAGAGAAAATTGTAGATAAAATCATTTATTCCTAAGATAAGAGGCATGTACACAATTCCTGATAACATTAATTCCTAAAACATTAAAGTAAAGCGTCGAACGTTCACCGCTATAATCTACAACTAAAAATCATTGGTGTGAATCATTCACACAGCTGCTGTTGCCTGATAACTGATCGCAATAGCTCGCAGTACACCCGCGTGCCCACGTGGTTTGTGGAGACGCAATTTCTAGGTATCGTGGCCAAGTTGCAACAATATCACATCACACAATCATGAAAAGTTAACGTTCTTTAAAACAAACATGAGACCGGACAGTTAGTGATGACGGTAGCCCAACAAAACTTTAATGTTCAACCACGTGGTCGGCTGCCCACGGACGAAAGATACATAAAGCAAGGAAAATTTACGAGAAGGAAAAGCTATTAATATTTAGAAAAATGAAAGCTTATACAGGCACACCTGAAAGCAAACAGACATTCATACAGAAGCGAGTGCTCACTTCTTATCGACACCTTTCTGTGGCGCTCTTCCGGTGGATCCAAGTCTGCTATAGAAATTTACTAAAAGAAAAATCTGCCAAAGTTTTGCATTCCTCGCTGCGACAAGGCAACGCAATCTTTCAGAGTTGAAAAGCGAGACCAAAAGCTAACAGCTCTCCCCTCGCCAAGTAACAGCGCGCCACGCGGTCAGTCTAACTCACTCTTCTTCGACTGGAGCACAGCTGTGGACGCTTCCCGTACCGGCGGTACACTGCCTCCCGCTTCTTCTCCAGCCTCTTCCACGCTCCGCATGGCTCGGAAAACCCAAAGATGCCATTTCCGCCACCAACCTAACGCAGGTGGATTTCTCACAAGTAGCGAAAACCTCTTTGCCTACTTGACCACTACGAGAGCTGGCTATTCTGTACAACTGCTGCTGAATCTGTATGACTATCGCAGACCTTCTCCAGCAGACTACGCCACCGTCTAGCAACGTGACACACAACCACATTCATTCAATCACACCACTATGATAATTATGAGAAAAGAGAAACAAGGAAGGAAAGAGAAATACTTGTGAAAATGGGCTACCGGACTAATGAAAGGTGGCTACAGGACCCTTTCATCGGTTTGAAATTATGTGTACAGTTTGTTGAAAGTCAGTAATTGGTCTCGTTGTCAAATAGTGGATGAATAAAGTCTCGGAATTGGCACGTATTGGGCTACATAAGAGTTTCACCCCCACCACCACCCCTTTGATAGTTAGGTCCTTCTTACCACCACAATCTTTCTAGACAGTAAATGATATGTGTACAATGTTTGCTTGATACCGGTCCAGTGGTTTATGAGGATATGCGGAACATACATGCCTACATCATACACACACTGAGAAGCCAAAACATGACCACTGCCCACCGCGACGTCGGATACCGCTTGGTGGCGTGTGGGCACGTGACACGCACACTAACGAAAGCGTGTAAGCGGAGCAGACACGGAAAGGGGACCATTCTACCGAAGTTCGGGCTGCAAAAGGTGAAATCCAATGAGATAAGCGACTTTGACAAAGGGCAGATTATAATTACGCAGTGCATATGAACGAGCATCTCGAAAACGGCGAAGCTGGTCGAATGTTGACGTGCTACTGTTGTGAGCATCTATGGACAGAAGGAGAAGGACAGTGAAGTTACCATTAGGCACTAAATGGTTGGACGTCCGCGACTCTTCACAGAACGTGGGGTTTGGAGACCTGTCTGCTCTGAAAGTGGGATAGATGGTGATCTATGGCATCTCCACCGAAAGAGCACAAGCGTTTCGGAGCACACCGTTGTAAGACGTTGTGGTCTCTGACCTTCATTGCTTACATATTCCGCCCTCACAATCATATTCTGCACATCAACACGCTTCATTTGAACCCAAACTCGATAAGATAAAGTCAATGTTGTATGAATTCATGTAACCGATACGCAAATAACAAGTGCGCACCGGGGATGAAATACTCGAGGCTGGCGTACACACACACATTCAAGACACGATGGTAACAAGAGCTTTTAGGTCGGGAGAGGCGGACCGCACGCCGAGAGGGCGGAACTTTCAGAGGACGATTCAGCCTATCTACGTCGGACGGCAACTGCCCGTGGAGCAGACAGCGTTTGCCCGAGTGAAAGGGGAGAACGACCCCGTGTTCGGCTTAAAAGCAAATTCCGCTACATTGTGTGGGAGCGACCAGCCTACACATTCTTCACAAACATAGCACGCAGTTTCAGAGGTTTTCACAGAAAGACAGCAAATGCAAAACAGATTTCCGTATTGGTCGCCATAAACGAAACGTCATTCTCTCGTTTTAGAAGAGCAATGCTGATTGGCAGACGATAGTCCTGACACCTTGAGCTGAAGGAGTAGTGGAAGAGACCGAAAGATATACCCCTTCACGTCTGGCGTGGAGAGGGGCCGTTCTGTTGTCGCTCTTGGAGCGAGAACACGTAACGAGAGCGTGCGCGCTCGTACGTGTACTCAAAGAGCGAGGAACAAGCCTCTCCTCAGTACTTCACTGGGAGAGCACCTCTGTCGACAGCGAATCGGAGTGCGACTCCATATTGAGTCCTTGCGATTAACCGTTGTTCACTGTGTTGGCCGCCACACTTATTGTGCGGTGTGAACGGACAGAGTTACAGTTAAACGCTTGGTAGCGAATTCTTGAGTGTCATCGCAGTGGACTGGTTATCTGACTGGTGTACCACGCCAATAGTTAGACTAGGGGCGAATAGGAGTTCTTGACTTCATCAAAGCGTAGGGAGAGTTTGATTGGCAAAGGTCAATCCAGATAGAATGAGAGTTATCTTATTTGTCAGCAGAGAGCGGCGCAGACAGCAGTCATCGCAGCTTACGGTATTGTGCGCTACAGCTATTGCGAGCCCCATATTTCCGCCACAACAGTAAACTTCACTGCATTTCATACACAACAGCCTCGAGCGTACCTAGCAACATTTTAATGGATAATTATTCAAGTTGAGTAGTTGCGGCTCTCAGCCATTCTTCCAAGTCAATAACAATCTTAAACATTGTATAGAAATTTCATTACCGAATCCTATCCTTAAGAGGTAACTTCACATTCCAAAAAGAACCCGGAAATAATTTGTTCAGTTCATAACTAAAAGTGCCATTGTGATATCTTTGAATTTTTGCAAAATAAATAATAATTTTCGTTAGTTTCATGTTTTTCTTACACTAACTAGCACTACTCCAGTACCCAAGTATCCCACTAGTTACGTAAGAAATTTTGTGAATTTTTGTGTCATTTCCTTACAGCGGACGACTCCAGAAGATATTTATTGCTGAAAGTTTTTCAGGCATTTCTCTTTAGAACGTTAGGAGCGTCTGTCTGACTTCTGTAGTAGTGTGAGGGTGTAAATTGCATCTTGCAGGAGCCACAGGGTAAAGGGTACATCTCAGATTAATCCGTTGCACAGAATGACAGAATAGCACCCACACGCTCACACCGTTCATCGTACATCGTTGAACATGGAGCTCCACAGCAGACCACTCCTACGTGTTCACATGTTGACCCAACGATATCGCGAATTGCAACTGCAGTGGGCATGGAACCATCGGCATTCAACCGTCCGTCATTGGAAACGTGTCGGCTCTTCGGGTGAATCACATTTTCGCTACACTAGGTGGATGGTCATCTTTACGCACGGCGTCATCGAGATGAACGGCGGGTCGAAACGAGCAGCGGGCCACGGAACCAGACTGGTGGAAGCAGTATTGTGCTGAGGGAGAGATTCTCCTGCGCTTGTACGCCACCTGTAGTAGTAGTGGTAGTAACTTTATTCATCCGTAGATCTCTTTCTACAAGGATATAGGACATGTCAAAGTATTTACAAATTTAGATCAATTTAAAATAAGCTAATTCATGCACACATATATTTACAGACTTCTAGTTAGAGACAATCATTAGATTTGCTCCTGGTATAGAATACTTTTTTTTTACAAATAACTTCTAAAATAATGTAATGTCACATTGTTCACTCATATCTCACCATCAGTCACTGCACACACTATACACACATTGTTTCATAACACTTCACTCACTACACACACACACACGCACACACACACACACACACACACACACACACAGGTGATCTCTGTGCCATTTTCTGTACCACAACTTCCCATTTGCTATCCTGAAAAACTGAGTCAGCATCCCTCACAATAATGAGCGAGATGTTGAGCTCAGAAATAGGAAGAGGTTTCAGTATTGTGCCATGCATAGCTTGGGGGTAAGTATTTCCAGAAAGGAAAAAAAAGGAAGGAAAAAAAACATAAAGTGAAGGTGTTATGTGGAATGTTGGCTATTTTATAATCATTATTATAATTATTTATTTGTATAACATTTTTTATCAAACCCCTACTCTGTTTTAGCTAAGCAATCCTTCAATGCATAAAATGTATTGCATAACAACTACTTTTTAGCTGCCTTTTTAAATAAGTGTATTTTTGCAATTTGTTTAATCTCTTTTGGTAATTTATTGAACAGTTTTATTCCTTGGTAGAAAATGCTGTTTTGAGTTTTATGTTTATTTTTTCTTGGTATGTGTAAGTTGAGTCTATCTCTTGTTGCATGGCCGTGGACAGAGCTGTTTGTGCAGTAATTACAATGTTTTTTTTTGACCCGAACAACTGACTGGTAAATGTGTTCACATGGAGCAGTTAAAATCCCCAGTGTTCTGAACAGATCTTCACATCAGCGAAGAGGATGTTTTCAGCATGAGTAACACTGCTGGGAAAGTCATTGATGTATATCAGGAACAGTATTGGTCATAATATGCTACCTTGTGGAACCCCTATACTAGTGTATTTTGGTTCTGATAAGTGTTTTACTAAATGTTTAGATCTATTTGAAGTATGTGTTATCTCTACTCTTTGTACCAGATCTGTTAAGTATGATCGAGACCAGTCATTAGTTACCCCTCTTATTCCTAACGTTTCTAATTTATTTAATAGAATCTTGTGATCGACTGTATCAAAACCCTTAGAAAGATCCAAAAATATGCCTGTGACATACTCATCTTTATCAAGAGCATCAAGCACAACTTTTGTGAATTCTACTATGGCTGACTCAGTATTTTTGCCACTCCGGAAACGAAACTGTGATTCACTTAAAAGATTGTATTTATTCAGGTAATTCATTAATCTGTCTTTCATAATTGCTTCTATTATTTTTGAGAATGCTGACAGCAGGGAAATAGGCCGGTAATTTTCTATGTCTACGGCATTACTTTACTTAAGCAAAGGTACAACTCTTGCCTGTTTTAACTGACACGCTGGCAGCTGCGAACCACCAGCATCCCTTCACGTTTGATGTCTTCCCCGATGACGATGTCATCTTTCAGCAGTATAGCTGCGACGACCAAATTCGCCTGATGTAAGTGCTACGGAACCCATCTGTGTCGCTGTCGGTCGCCATCACCGCGTACGCAGATTGTTGTTGTTGTTGTGGTCTTCAGTCCTGAGACCGGTTTGATGCAGCTCTCCATGCTACTCTATCCTGTGCAAGCTGCTTCATCTCCCAGTACCTACTGGAGCCTACATCCTTCTGAATCTGCTTAGTGTATTCATCTAATGGTCTCCCTCTACGATTTTTACCCTCCACGCTGCCCTCCAATACTAAATTGGTGATCCCTTGATGCCTCAGAACATGTCCTACCAACCGATCCCTTCTTCTAGTCAAGTTGTGCCACATACTCCTCTTCTCCCAATTCTGTTCAATACCTCCTTATTAGTTATGTGATCTACCCATCTATTTAGCGGTCCCTTATTTACACGAATTGACATATTATGCCACATACCTCCACAAACCTACCAACAAATAGTCGAATCCCCGATATGCAGAATCAGGGATGTACTTCGTTCCAAAGACCGACAAACGAGCTATTAAGCAGGTGGGCATAATGTTGGTCTCATCAGTGTACATTTTTATAATATTTATGCGTTTGTGGAAGCTTACGACTCCATCAACTAAACTTCATTGGAAACAGCGTCAGCGCTCAATAAATACAAATCGGTGTTACGTTGTCACTAATCGAAAATATTGATGTATTTACTCGATGTGTCGTAGTTCTACATTTTTGTTTTGAATATTTTTTTACTGAGTATTTCACGCAAGTTATCGCCGTTCTTCACGCACATAGTCTCAAATAAACTTAACACAACGAAGATTCTGTAAATATTTACATTATCACATCGATCAAAGAACATTAGACCATTGTTCAGTTCATAAAAGCTCAGTAAATACCAGTAATCATTTGAGATAAGACCAACATAAGAGAGGAATACTGGAAAGTAAGTTTAGAGAATTGGACTGGATATGAGAGTGCTTTGGAAGGTCACACTCTACATGATGGTAAAATTTATGGTTTCGTCAAACATTGTCATCAGCATTCTTTGTTTATAGCCCTGAGTCTCTGTTCACTACTCATTAGTAAATTAATAGAATTCGAAGATCGGTTTGAACACCGCTAGGCTAGACGTGCGCCTGTTCTTTGTAGGTGGTACGCCGTCGCCTTTCTCCGCCTTTTGAGCCAACTCACGCGGCCATTCATAGCACGGTGACCTACAGTATGACGTGGATTCCGAACCACGCTGCATCTCGGCATTTCTCACATCGACAGGCATTGCCAGAGGTTAAGGAACTGATAACAGACAGACAAAAATCTGAGAACTGACTATGAATCGATCTCGAGATCTCTATTCATTTTCTTTATTTTAGAAGCAATGGAACAATTACGGTTTTTATGTGTAAAAAATCAAGAAAATTTCATGAAAAAAGGTGTGTGAATAAAGAAAGTCACAGATCTAATAATACACTAAAATAAGTAATAAAATGCTTCAGTCTTAAACTTTTTCTCAAATAGCAGTCACTGATTTTGATGTGTGAAGAATATGGTACTTGGAAAATATCAATTTTTTGCCTCCGATGTGTCGTTACCATCGATATTAACTGATTTAACGACAAGTCGATATACTGACACGAATTTAATCGCTAACTTGTGGCTAACAAATTGTTGTATATCATTGAGGTGTAGTGTTCTTTAACCCTCTATAGCGAACGTCGCGACATGTATATGTAAGCAGACAAAGAGGCAACTGTTTTCTTGGAAGTTCTTCGCGAACGACTCAGTTTTGGTATTTCAAGTTCATCTTGGCGTAGTCAAACAGCTGACTGCTGCTGCTTTTCTGGCACGATCAATATATCGATGTTTCGTCTCCTGTTACGTACATTCCATTTTCGCGGTCAGATCTTTTGAGTACTTCCTTACACTAGTTCACAAGAAGCTGTTTTCGAGCTTCCATCAAATCATGCAGAATCCGTCGGGAGCAGATCCTTTTCGCAGTTAAATGGTCATGGAAAATTGAATGTACGGCAGTCTTCGAAATGCCTAAGGACGCATCTATACCATGGTCAGTCACATGCCGATAGTCTTCTATCATTATACACACAGCATCCATGTTCTGCAGAACGATAACTGATTCTGAATGACCTCAACGAAAGTCATCAGTGACAGAAAGATGACTACGACGAAATACTGTAACACATTACATACAGTCTTTTTTGGAGATGAGTGATCAACAAAAGCTGAACGTAGGATCTGAGACATTGTTGTTGAGTTTGGACTTCGTGGAAATGGGAAATTTCCATTTTTTTTCACAACACAGTTTCTTTGACCCCTCATTGTAAATAAGCTAACCGGGTAACTGATGAACTGCCATTCTTTTATGAATATCAGATGGCAATTTTTAAAACAAAAGTAATATTCCTTGTCAGTAACACCATCTGGGGGACGTTTGTAAAAAATGACGACTTTCACAGAAACTTTTACTTTCAAAAAGTGCAAAATTAAAGACTGAAAAAATAAACAGAGGAAAGGCGTTGAAAAACAATTAAGACTGTTCAAAGCAAACTCGGCATCAACCTCTGAAAGAGTCTGGAAAGTACCAGAGCTTCAAGCGCTAATAGAAAGCACTGATGCTCAAATCGTTATAGGCACTGAAAGCCGACTAAAGCCGGATATAAGCTCAGCCGAAATTGTTGGGAAGAACCAAACGGTGTTCCGAAAGGATACGCTAAATACATGGTTGGAGGTGAAGTGTTCGTTGCTGTTGGAAGTAGTTTATCTTGTAGCGAAACTGAAGAAGATAGTTCCTGTGAGTTAGTATGGGCAAAGGTCATTGTTGGCAACCGTAATAAAATAATAATTGGACCCTTTTGCCGACCTTCCAATTCAGATGATATAGTTGCTGAAAGGTTCAAAGAAAACTTGAGTTTGATTTCAAACACGTACCCGACTCATACGAGTATAGTTGGTGGTGACTTTAATTTACCCTCGATATGTTAGTGAAAATACATGTTTAATTCCGGAGGTACGCATAAAACATCATCCGAAATTGTGCTAAATGCATCATCTGAAAATTATTTCGCCTGTGTCGCCTGGCCTGGCTGTGGCAGGACGGTTCGATTCACAGATCCAATTATATGGCTCCTTCCGTGTATAGCGATTTTACGACTATGACGTGTGGGGCCTGAAGATGGCATCAATGTAATGCCGAAACTGGTAGCACATAGAAGTTCATAAAATAAAATAAATTTCTACAATACATACGGCTGTTGGTAAATTATTGCATCAAGAAGTTCATGCCAGCCGTCGTCCCACGATCCATAGTGGATCAACGAAGAATCTTCAACTTCTTCTGCGTTCGTCGACAGAATATGTATTTACAAAAAAACTTTGCTCTAGTAGGTAGGCAACGTAGGTAATAGATGGCAAAGGCAATAACCCTTGCACAAATCGCAACTGTTCAAACACTTGTAGATTGTGCCGTAGGTCATTAATAATTCCACGCCCGTGTTCGGGGTTCAACTTATTTCACTTCCGAGTGACTTCAACCTCTCCCTGTCCCTTTCCCCTCCTTTCCCTTCTATTCTTGCGCTTTGCATGAGACCGCTGCCAGCTATTGTTAAGAAAATGGTCTGACAGAATCATCCATGGGTCAAATTCGGTTTATGGAGGTGAAATTCAGGGCAAAACCACGTGTTCATCGCTTTAAATCAATACTTGCAGTGTTACACGGTAGTTGGGTAACTTACATTTTGACGTTTTTAGAGCAAAAGAAACTGTCGTGAAATAGTCAGCACGGATTCAAGTAAAACCGGTTGTGACAAACACAGCTTCCTTTACTTACACACACCAGATTGCAAACAGTAGATTCCCCAACGTTTCCATCACTTGTTTAATAGCGTGTTGCTCCACCTTTTGTGTACAATAGGGCAGCGATTCTGTGTGGCACGGATTCGACAGATCCTCGGTAGGGTTCCGGAGATGGGTGGCACAACACGTCTACGCACAGGGCACGCAATTCTCGGTGGTTTGTGGGTGCGCAGCAGGCGCCCAATAGCGTCCTAAATGGCTCCCATAAGGCGAACTTGGTGGCGAAGACATCGATGTGAATTCTGTCGCATGCGTCTCAAACTACTGCAGCTCGATTATTCCACTGTCACATGGCCCGTTATTCCACTGGAAAATTCCATACCCTCAGGGAAGACATCTAGCACAAAGAGATGCAGCCGGTCGGCAGTAATGTCCACGTGATCCACAGTTGTCGTGGAGGCTTCGATTACTACCACAGCGTGATTCTGCGGCATGTGGCTGTGGTGGGGTGCGTGTTTCGAGAAGTGGACCATCGACCTGGTTGTAAGGTGGCAAGGTCTCATGACCTTCACTTCGTACATATTCCGACCTCACCATCGTATTCTGTGTACCAAGACGTTTCATTCGAGTCCAAACTCGATAGGGTACAGTGAATTTTACATATTTCCGTTTAATCGATAAGCAAATACAATAAATAAATCGCAAGTGCGCACCGAGATTAAAAAGTCGAGGCTGGCGTACACAAACATTCAAGACTCGACGGCCACAGGAGTTTTTGTTCGGCGGAGGCAGCCAGCCCGCTGGAAAGTCCGTAGGACGGTGAGGTAGCATGCAGCTGCACCGGCTGGCCGACCGCCCATGGACCAAAACACTTTTTGCACAGAAAAGTGATAATGGCCTGCATGTTCACCTTAAAATCAAAATCCGCTGTATCGTTTGGGAGAGCCGTAGCATAATCATTTTTTGACGGGCCTAGTGAGCAGTTTCAGAGTTCTCACAAGTGGACAGTAAACACCTAATGCAGATGCTATATATTTCCGGATTGATCAGCTTAGCCATTTTTCTGTTTGTAAGAGTAACACTGATTGGTGGACTATTTCTGACACAATGACCCGGAGGAGTGAGGGATAGACAGCGGATGATATACCCTTTCGCTTTATGCGTGGAGGGAAGTCGTTCCGGCGACGCTCTTGTAGCGGGAACATGTAGCAGGAGCGAGTCCGCTCGTGCGCGTACGCAGAGAGCGAGGAACAAAGTCTCCACTCAGTACTGTATCGGATTGATACTCTATAGTGAGTTGCTCGCGATTAAGCGATTGTTCACTGTGTTGGCCGTGACAATGTGCTGTGTGAACACAGACAGAGTATTAGTTAGCGTCTGCAAGCGAACATTGAGTGGCATCCCGGTGGGCTGGTTATCTGACCGGTGTACCATGCCAATTTTTAGACTAGGGACAAATAGGAGTCCCTGACTTCATCAAGGCGTAGTGAGAGTTCGAGTGGCGAAGGTCAATCCAGATAGAAAGAGATAGTTCTATTATTTTTCAGTGGCGAACGACGCAGGCAGCAGTCGTCGCAGCTCACGGTATTGTGTGCTACAGCGTAGGCGAGCCCCATCTTTCCTCCATTAGAAATAACATACTTCATTCACGTCACTCCGTTACATTTCTGATGCGACAGCCTCGACCGTAATTAGAAAAATTCAATCGGATAATTATTCAAGTTGAGTAGGCGCGGCTCTCAGCCATTCTGCCAAGTAAATAACAGTCTTAAGGAAAACAGATAAAAGAGCTTTCCCACACTTTGTATACAAATGTCATTAACAGGATTCCTAGCCATAAGAGGTGACCTCCTATTCCGAAAAGAACCCGGAAATTTGTGTATAAATAAAAGTTGATTTTCTTAAATTTTGCAATAAATAATATTTTCTGTTCGTTTAATGTTTTTCTTACACTAGCTAGCAATACTCTAGTACCCAAGTATCTCACTAGTTACGTAAGAAAATAGAATATTTTTGTGTCTTTTCACTACAGTGGACGACTCCAGAAGATATTTATTGCTGAAAGTTTTTCAGGCATTTCTTTTTGGTGCCTTTAGAGCGTCTATTTGACTTCTGTAGTAGTGTGGGGCGGAAATTGCTTCTTGCAGGAGCCAAATGGTACTTGTCAGATCAGTCCGTTGCGAACTCGTCAATATAACACCGACGCACTGACATGGTGTAACAAGGAATGCCATTCATCCCAACAGGAGACACGCTTTCATTGATCTCTTGTCCAGTCTCGGTGATCCCGTGCCTACAGCTGTGGTAACTGGGGGTGTCGTTGGGTCTGTAAGGGAGCACGTCGGTGTTATCTTCTGTGGGACCCCGTGTTCAGCAGTGTGCGCTGAATGATGTGCTCCGAAACACACGTGCAAGCAGTGTCGTTTGGCTCTTTTTGGTTGTTACAGTATGAGGTATTCGATAAGATCTTTTGTGCAACTGCGACTTGGCGTGGAACCGCGGTGCCACCACGTGATATACAGTTTTAGTTAGTCTCGTGTATCATCTGTGAATGTGTAGTATACATTCTGGAATGCTCGCGTTAAATTTTATGTAATTTACCGTCCAATTTGTATTTCATCCCAATAGACTTAGTAGCCCTTACTCTGCCGCACCACGTGCCTTTCTCTGTAAACCAGGAGGCTCCAATTCGACGCAACCACCTCTCGTGTTCGAACTGATGCTCAGTTTCATCGCGGAGTAGATGTGCTCATGCTGGATACATTCATTTACAAAATTACGGAATTTCAGAAACGGATTTTGTTCTCTGAATTTGACTGCTAAAGCCAGTCGCGTTCTGAAACAGTGAGATAACATGCGGAGTAGGGAAGATTTTTTCTAAATTCTGTCTTTCGTTGTGTGAATGATCAGTGTGAACGTATTGTGTGAGGTCTTGATAAATAGTAACGAGTAATGTAGCAGACTTGCCCCACAAGTATTGGTCCAGTTGTTGCGATGTATAACGTATCATGTGTCGAGATTCTCGCGCCAGCTTTCCAACTAGATGTGTTTAACTTAACGTCTGTGTGTGTGTGTTACTTTTAATGAGGAAATAAATCTTCACGGTAAATGATAACAACCAAACAGTTGCAGGATAAAGATGTATTGAAATCCTTGAGCACGGTTTCGGCATATCTAAACATACCTTCATCAGAAGCAAAAATACACTAAAGTCACATCATGCAGTGTAGATACATAAACCAGTCGTGCCATAGGCGTCGTCAGTAGTTAAAATTAAAATATCACCTCCATCTGTACAGCATTGTTTTATGTATGTCCACTGCATGATGTGATTTTAGTGTATTTTTGCTTCTGATGAAGGTATATTTAGATATGCTGAAACTGTGGTCAAGGATTTCGATAAGTCTTTATCCTGCAACTGCTTGCCTGTTATCATTTACCGTGAAGATTTTCAACAGTTGCTGCTTCAGCCATGTTTAAAATTTTGAGGAAATAAATGTTAATTATTGCTAAACTCATTGTTATTGAATCTCACTGTCCCATTCCGTTCCCTAGTCAGGATCCTTAAAATTGGTCAGTTTGCAGCTCCCTTTAATAATGTTTCAATGAAATTTATCATGATTATTGTACATCAAATACATGGACTGGTATTTTACTAAATCATATGATATGTGAGGAGGCACCTTTTTATGAGTTCAATTAATTAATATCGAAATAAATTTGGCCAACTAATAAGAAATTTTGTGCTTGGTACCCGTTCGAGGCAAGCGAACCTATGTTCTATTTGTATAGTCTTCTTGGGATTTAGAAAATAAGAAAAGAGATTTCGCGAAGCTGATCCTACCATTATCTTGCACTAGTAAAAGACGACAGGTATCACTCAGTAGCTCTTTTCTTCTACTTTTTTTCATTTCAGTTTTTGTATGTGGAATGTTCAAATTGTTCCCGTTCAGATACTGAAAAACTAGAGACGGTACAAAATTATGGCACCTCCCATTTGTTTGCAGCTCGTGTAATGCAAGCCGCGTAGACACGCGTCGTTCACATTCTAATAGCAAAATATGGGCCAACTCTTTGCATGCGGGTCCCGCGTGTTTCACGTTTACGTCATCGAGTGGGGGCGGCAGTAGATTCACCTTAACGCAGGGCAATGATTTCTTCGCAGCTACGAAACGAACGGGACAGTTGTGGATTGTTATACGGAGGTATGGAACCCTGTGGGATTATCGCAGTAGCATGAGTATCAACAAATTGAGAGGCACCCACATGCCTTGCTCAAACTGTGGCATCAAGCAGTCAGGCCTGCAAGATGAGTGGTCTGCCAAGCGAGTGGATTTATTCTTATTTATCGCAAAACATCAGTGACTGATTATGAGCTCTAGTACTCACAATTAAGCTAGAAATTATTCTCATATTTGAATATTACGCAACGGAAACGGATAACGCACATCTGACAATTAGTAATTTACACAACTCTGACTGTTCACTACGCACTGGCAATACCACATTTTCTTTCTTACTCAACGGCTTTGATCAACACGTGGCCATCGCACTGAATATGAATGGCGCTCACATTATAAATTCTGGATATCATGACTACACACTATTCGAAGAACAAGGCCACCAATCTTTTTCTTTTCACTATCTTTCTTTTATTCCGATAAATTCTATTATTCTATTATTACATTTTTATACAATAATTACACACGAGAAACTCCGCCCAGTGGGCACGGCTTTACATTAGTGATTCTCTATCTTATGGTCTCGTAATTATCTAACGCTACAGTGCACTTTCTGGATAGGATGGTGGATCTTTTCCTATATCTCACACTTCACTCTTACACCCATCATCACGAAAATTTACTCCAGACAGAGCGGTACAAAGAGGAACATGCATAACCCACTGCCTCTGAACCTATCTTGCTACTCCCATGCAAACCACACGTACTTAAATTATATGAAATACATCACACTGGCAACATATAATACATCACAAAGAATAGTCACAACGTTAGAATCACTTCACTTTCAGCTTTCCCACTTCAATTAGTATTCATCCCAGTTTCACACAACACTACCCCACTTCGTAACTTTTCTTTCCTACTACGAACTCTGGAGGATATATGCACGTCTTCCTGTGCAATGCAAGCCAAGTGGCGTTGCTGGATAGACGGCTGACTCACCTTGCTTCTCTCTCAGAGTATTAGAGTTTGAATCCGGCGTCACACGGAAACATAACACGCAAAGTAATATTAAGAACATATTCGGCACACACGCGAGCCCTCAACTGATACCATGGACGAGTACTTCTCTTTATCCTTTGTCTCATAAACAGATTGAGACTCACACAGTGCTCACCCCGTGGAAGTACTCGTCTCTAATTTCAAGTCCTGCACACGCCATTTCTTAAATATTTCTAACATGTAGTACACACGCCAGTAATTCAGCTTAACTTTAGCACTCGGAAGTATTTCAAGTTAGTACTAGCACTCGCAAGTATTTCAACTTATTGCTACACGTGGTTTCACTGTGACCGTTGGTCACTTCCGAAGATTACTACGATCCCATTAATATTACCTGCCTGTCATTTAATTCTCCCCCCAAAAGTTGCTGAAATAGAAAAATAATTATTCCAAACTACTCTTAAGTATTTCACATGCATACCATTTTCTACACTCTTTTGTCTTTACGGAGCACACCTAAGACAAGTCTTACCGACACAAGATCCAGCGCCAGAGTGCTGAAACATGGCCATTCTTCAGGTCAGCTCACACCTCCGTCGAGGTGGGGGACCACCTTGCTACTGTATTGGTCAGCCACATTTCAGGCGCTCAAAGCTCATGTAAATTTCATCTCTTTGGTTCCACCAAAGGTGACCAAGGGACCGTCTCAAAGATGATCATATATTGCACATTCACTATCTGCGGCTAGCAGACGACCATACATTCATTCATTTCACAAATCTCCCCAAATTGGGTGTAGGGATTTATTTTGTGGGAGTGCACATGTGATCAATTAAATAAATAAATTGTCATTCTTTTCTACACTGGTATCCGGCTTCGGTGTATTAAGTGAAATTGAGTTATTATTACAAAAAATATGTTGTTCTGACAAGAATAACGAAGAATGTTGTACCTATTTTCAATGTCGGGCGGTACTGTACCCTTTCAAAATAAAAGTTCTGAATTGAACAACAGAAGATAATAAATTGTCGAAACATTCGAGCAATGAAGCTCAAATACGTGAGAAGGACGTGCAAAAGCGACGGAAATGATAGAGCAAAAAAGAGCAGAGTGTGAGAAATTGAACAAGTCCAACGCTGCACCGTCGAAGGCGATGGATAAAACTTCCCATTGCACTAAAAGTCACAGTCGATTGTTTGGATCAGTTACCATTATTTCAAAGTGCACTGTGTGTTCCAATGGTTCAAATGGCTCTGAGCACTATAGGACTTAACATCTGTGGTCATCAGTCCCCTAGAACTTAGAACTACTTAAACCTAACTAACCTAAGGACATCACATACATCCATGCTCGAGGCAGGATTCGAACCTGCGACCGTAGCAGTCACGCGGTTCCGGACTGCAGCGCCTAGAACCGCTACACCACCGCGGCCGGCACTAAAGATAGAGAGAGAAAAAACATTTGCATTATTTGAAGCACTTAAATGCGTTTTACACATTTCTGCATGTATGTAGTTGTTGTATTGTTTTGTATACTGCGATAGAGCACCCCATGCTTTTGTCAGTATAAAGTTGAAAACGGCAGTATTTTGTAGCTCTTGCCGCGCGGGGTAGCCGCTCGGTTAAGGGCGTCTTGTCACGGTTCGTGCCGCTGCCCCCGTCGGAGGTACGAGTCCTCCCTCGGGCATGGGTGTGTGCGTTGTCTATAGCGTTAAATTAGTTTAAGTAGTGTGTAGGCTTAGGAACCAATGATCTCATCAGTTGGGTCCCGTAAGACCTTACCACAAATTTCCAAACTTTGTAGCTCTACAATCGAAGATTTATGGACAATGGCGACTGATGATACATTAAAGATGCTGCGACAAGCGAATGTTCTTGAGCCGTTAGTGTGACATGAGCAGTCGGAAATTGTTTTAAAGTAAAAGATCTGTGATGAGTCTTCATGTTTTAGTCCCAGTGCGTCATGGATTTATTCATTATCCTGTGTTTGTAAGAAATAATTATGAATCTTACTATTCAGGTTATTCACATATCTAACTTTATTCTAGATTTTTTATTACTCCGTTACACGAAGAAATAATACGGTATATTGCGCAACTATACTTGGAGCGTACCCTCTCGAAATTGCAACAGTGATGCATAACACATCTCCTGTATCATCTGCCTCAGCCTTTAGCTGAGCGTCTAAGTAACGTTTTCAGGCTTACCAAACGATCCTGTGCCGAAACGCACAGCTCTGCCTTATACTGTATACCAAGTTTGTTTCCAAAGTGTGATACGTAGACTTTGGTTCCGAAAGCTTGAAACATCCCCTTAGAAAAATTAAGAATGACGGTGCTGGTAAACGTCTTACGTTATTTGTTTTTCAAACAGCTGAGCAAAACTGAACGTACTCAGACATTTCGCTCTTTACTTATTCTGATCAACACTAAACTGACACACAATATTTTTAGCGCAACGCAATCTGACTTTCAAAAATCCCTACAAAAGAATGGCCCTGACTAACAATAACCTATACCTTTCATGAATCACTTACCTCAGAAAAATCTTCGTTACTCGAACTACTGCAATACAGCGAGCGCCAATACTGCCAGCTAAATAAAAGATTCTAACTACTGAAGGCGCTAACTACTGATAGGCATAGTTAGCAAATGAAAGATTTTGATAGAGAACAAACAATGTATTTACCTTAATAGGGTTCAAAAGCCATAATATGTATAGCAGTTCATGACATCCAGTTTCACAAATGTACTGTCTCTGATGGACACACGTCCAGATCATCCGCTCTCAAAATTCCGCCGTCTCTCTCCCCACATCCACCACTGCTGGCGGCTCACCTCCAACGGCGCAACGCTATGCGCTGTTCACATCCAGCTGCCGCTGCCCAACACTACAATAGCGAATATTCCAACAATGCCAACCAGCCACAGACTGCACACAGCACAGTCAGTGATTTTCATACAGAGCGCTACGTGGCGTTGCCAACATAAAAACCTAAACAGCTCACTTACAAGCTGTTGTTTTCCTCTAGCGACTAGAAAGTCACCGCAAATTACAACAAAGGCCTTCAGGAAAGATTTTACAGTCACTACTAGCCATATTACGAAAGACGAGTACTAAAAGACAGAAAAGAGATGTTACACCGTTACATAACAAACAGCTGTATATACAGAAAAACGACCAAAAACACATGTCGCACTGTTATCGATGCATACGACATATGCAACCAAACGTCATCCATAATACCTCTTCTTCTCCCTTCACGAACAAGGTTCAGCCATTTCTGCTCTGTCTTGTACTTCTAGGTTGATGATCAAGAATTTGTTTTGGAAGCCCGTTTTTATGCGTTCTACCAACGTGTTCCCGCCATCTGTTTCTGTTTGGATTTATTTTCTTGTGCTGTAAATCAACTCACAATTCATTTCTAATGTCTTCATTTCTGAAGCGATCTTCGCTGGGGCACCCTTTTACACTACGGAGAAATATCATTTTCACAGCTGGAAGCTGCTATTATGCCTTTGTATGGGAACCGACTTTTCTCCTTAGAGTATAGCACGTGCAGCCATTACTTTGTAAACTTTATCTGTGTCTCTCTCGAGACTTATTTTTAGCATGTTTCTAATTGTTTCATAGATGGCGCTAAATTTAAGCTGCTTGTTATCAATTATGTTTTCGAAACGTGGGTTACCTATATCAGTATTAAATTAATACTTACAATTTTAGATCGTGTACGCGACTTTCCCTTGAATCCAATAACCTTTGTTTTATTAGTGGAAATGTTGGTATTGTATGTAAATTATGGCGATAAACAGTTATTTGAAGACTATCTTCTTTTTCTGGGAGCTACGTATAGTAGAGAATTTAAACATGTCTTCCTGCCGATTGTATGCCGTAGATGATACACTACAGGCCATTAAAATTGCTACACCAAGAAGAAATGCAGATAATAAACGGGTATTCATTGGACAAATATATTATACTAGAACTGACATGTGATTACATTTTCATGGAATTTGGGTGCATAGATACTGAGAAATCAGTAACCAGAACAGCCTTAATACGCCTGGGCATTGAGTCAAACAGCTTGGATGGCGTGTACAGGTACAGCTGCCCATGCAGCTACAACACGACACCACAGTTCATCAAGAGTAGTGTCTGGCGTATTGTGACGAGCCAGTTGCTCGGCCACCATTGACCAGACGTTTTCAATTGGTGAGAGATCTGGAGAACGTGCTGGCCAGGGCAGGAGTCGAACATTTTCTGTATCCAGAAAGACCCGTAGAGGACCTGTACCTACGGTCGTGCATTATCCTTCTGAAATGTGGGGTTTCGCAGGGATGGAATGAAGGGTAGAGCCACGGGTCGTAACATATCTGAAATGTAACGTCCACTGTTCAAGGTGCCGTCAATGCGAACAAGAGCCGACCGAGACGTGTAACCAATGGCAACCCATAGCATCACGCCGGGTGATACGCCAGTATGGCGATGACGAATGCGCGCTTACAATGTGCGTTCACCACGATGTCACCAAACACGGATGCGACCATCATGATGCTGTAAACAGAACCTGGATTCATCCGAAAAAATGACATTTTGCCATTCGCGCACCCAGGTTCGTCGTTGAGCACACCATCTCAGGCGCTCCTGTCTGTGATGCAGCGTCAAGTGTAACCCCAGCCATGGTCTCCGAGCTGATAGTGCATGCTGCTGCAAACGTCGTCGAACTGTTCGTGTAGATGGTTGTTGCCTTGCAAACGCCCCCATCTGTTTACTCAGGAGTCGAGACGTGGCTGCACGATCTGTTACAGCCGTGCGGATAAGATGCCTGTCATCTCGACTGCTAGTGATACGAGGCCGTTGGGATCCAGCACGGCGTTCCGTATTACCCTCCTGAACACACCGATTCCATAATCTGCTAACAGTCATTAGATCTCGACCAACGCGAGCAGCAATGTCTCGATACGATAAACCGCAATCGCGATAGGCTACAATCCGACCTTTATCAAATTTGGAAACGTGATGGTACGCATTTCTCCTCCTTATACGAGGCATCACAACAACGTTTCACCAGGCAACGCCGGTCAACTGCTGTTTGTGTATGTGAAATCGGTTGGAAACTTTCCTGATGTCAGCACGTTGTAGGTGTCGCCACCGGCGCCAACCGTGTGTGAATTCTCTGAAAAGCTAATCGTTTGCATATCACAGCATCTTCTTCCCGTCGGTTAAATTTCGCGTCAGTAGCATGTCATCTTCGTGGTGTAGCAATTTTAATGGTCAGTAGAGTAGAACACGCGATACAAAGGTTCCAGAACTGATTCGAAAGCATGCGACAGTTCATGAATTTAAAAGGCGAATGTATTGAAGAACAATAAAACAAATCCTACAAAAAAATCTTTTACTTGACTTGCTTCGTATAAAAAATTCATTGGTGACCTCATGTTCAGAAAAGAAAACACGTTAGGCAAAAGTATCAGAAAGATGGGAAAGGAAGACTCAGGCACAGATCTGAGTGAAGACAGCCATTACGGTCCACTCTTGAAACTTCGCCTCCCCTCCCACGAACGAGGCCTCCAGCCTCGAGCAACCAACGGCCAGGGAGTGATCCTGGATGTCCCGGGACCATAAAACACGCCGTCCTCTCCGCCTAACGGACAGACACGTCATTGGTTGTCAGCTGCCAGCCATTGCCGGTGGTCAACAACACGTCCAGCGTGTGCCGAATGGACTTCCAAAAACCTTCACGTTTCTGAGAGACACCTCGACGAAGGAGAGCGTTCATACAACTGTCTTTTCTTGCATTCGGCACTACAGATTTTTGCAGTAGGGGGGAGCGGGGGCAAGTAACGGGAGATGAAAGTAACATTCCACTTCCTCTCCCCCACCTTCTCATGTAGCTCCGAAATCACGTGATTCAGACAATCTATGTTTTTGAAGATTTCCCACTGTCTATCCGTCGCTGGCCGGTACTGTAGAGGAACTGTTGAATATACCGTAGTAAAAGGTTTTTTCACAGCCCCGAGACAGTTTTATCTACTTTCGTAGTTTTCTAATAACGGTGACAGGATACTGTAAACCTAATTCTACGATAAAGATTTAACGATGTAAAACTCTCAGTTTTATGCAAGCAATGTAAATGTTTCTATTACTTGCATATACTGTGCCAAAAATACGATGTAAACAGAAGAGCGTGCTTGGGAACGAAAGTAACAGTGTCGCTTTTGTCTCCACCACTGAGAAAATAGTGTGAGACTCAGTTCCCCTGTTTCCCATTAGCGATGAGAAAAAATAAGATCTAATACTCTTAGGAGTAACAATATTTCATTACAGAAAATTATTCCACGAACACGGGTTAGGACGACTACAAGAGGACGAATAGATATCTCTCTGTATCAAACTGCTGCTGATGATATTGCAGTTTACAACATAAATGGTAGAGCAGCTGTAATGAAGCGCAATATATGCCATGTGACGTTGTATAAAAAATGAAAAAGAAATGGAAGTACACTATGCGATCAAAAGTATCCGGATACCCCCAAAACCATACGTTTTTCATATTACAGGGTGTTTCAAAAATGACCGGTATATTTGAAACGGCAATAAAAACTAAACGAGCAGCGATAGAAATACACCGTTTGTTGCAATATGCTTGGGACAACAGTACATTTTCAGGCAGACAAACTTTCGAAATTACAATAGTTACAATTGTCAACAACAGATGGCGCTAGGGTCTGGGAAACTCTATAGTACGATATTTTCCACATATCCACCATGCGTAGCAATAATATGGCGTAGTCTCTGAATGAAATTACCCGAAACCATTGACAACGTGTCTGGCGGAATGGCTTCACATGCAGATGAGATGTACTGCTTCAGCTGTTCAATTGTTTCTGGATTCTGGCGGTACACCTGGTCTTTCAAGTGTCCCCACAGAAAGAAGTCACAGGGGTTCATGTGTGGTGAATAGGGAGGCCAATCCACGCCGCCTCCTGTATGTTTCGGATAGCCCAAAGCAATCACACGATCATCGAAATATTCATTCAGGAAATTAAAGACGTCGGCCGTGCGATGTGGCCGGGCACCATCTTGCATAAACCACGAGGTGTTCGCAGTGTCGTCTAAGGCAGTTTGTACCGCCACAAATTCACGAAGAATGTCCAGATAGCGTGATGCAGTAATCGTTTCGGATCTGAAAAATGGGCCAATGATTCCTTTGGAAGAAATGGCGGCCCAGACCAGTACTTTTTGAGGATGCAGGGACGATGGGACTGCAACATGGGGCTTTTCGGTTCCCCATATGCGCCAGTTCTGTTTATTGACGAAGCCGTCCAGGTAAAAATAAGCTTCGTCAGTAAACCAAATGCTGCCCACATGCATATCGCCGTCATCAATCCAGTGCACTATATCGTTAGCGAATGTCTCTCGTGCAGCAATGGTAGCGGCGCTGAGGGGTTGCCGCGTTTGAATTTTGTATGGATAGAGGTGTAAACTCTGGCGCATGAGACGATACGTGGACGTTGGCGTCATTTGGACCGCAGCTGCAACACGGTGAACGGAAACCCGAGGCCGCTGTTGGATCACCTGCTGCACTAGCTGCGCGTTGCCCTCCGTGGTTGCCGTACGCGGTCGCCCTACCTTTCCAGCACGTTCATCCGTCACGTTCCCAGTCCGTTGAAATTTTTCAAACAGATCCTTTATTGTATCGCTTTTCGGTCCTTTGGTTACATTAAACCTCCGTTGAAAACTTCGTCTTGTTGCAACAACACTGTGTTCTAGGCGGTGGAATTCCAACACCAGAAAAATCCTCTGTTCTAAGGAATAAAACCATGTTGTCTACAGCACACTTGCACGTTGTG
This sequence comes from Schistocerca piceifrons, assembly GCF_021461385.2. NCBI lineage: Eukaryota > Metazoa > Arthropoda > Insecta > Orthoptera > Acrididae > Schistocerca > Schistocerca piceifrons. The sequence continues at coordinate 129,229,484 of NC_060142.1, read as the reverse complement.
AACAGCACACGCTTACAGCAGAAAGACGACGTACAGAATGGCGCACCCACAGACTGCGTTGTCTTCTATATCTTTCACATCACTTGCAGCGCCATCTGTTGTTGAAAATTGTAACTACTGTAATTTCGAAAATTTGTCTGCCTGAAAATGTACTGTTGTCCCAAGCATATTGCAACAAACGGTGTATTTCTATCGCTGCTCGTTTAGTTTTTATTGCCGTTTCAAATATACCGGTCATTTTTGAAACACCCTGTAGGTGCATTGTGTTTCCACCTACTGCCAGGTACTCCATATCAGCGACCACAGTAGACATCTTGAGAAAGCAGAATGGGGCGCTCTGCGGAACTCATGGACTAACGTGGTCAGGTGATTGGGTGCCACTTGTGTCATGTGTCTGTGCGCGAGATTTCCACATTCCTAAACAGCCCTATGTCCACTGTTTCCGATGATAGTGAAGTGGAAACGTGAAGGGGACGTACAGCACAAAAGCGTACAGTCCCACCTCGTCTGTTGACTGTCAGAGACCGCCAACAGTTGAAGAGGGTCGTAATGTGTAATAGGCAGACATCTATCCAGACTATCACACAGGAGTTACAAACTGCATCTGAGTCCATTGCAAGACTATGACTGTTAGGCGGGTGGTGAGAAAACTTGGATTTCTTGGTCGAGAGGCTGCTAATAAGCCACACATCACCCAGGTGAATGCCAAACAACGCCTCGCTTGGTGTAAGGAGCTTAAACATTGGACGACCGAACAGTGGAAAAACGTTGTGTGGAGTGAGAAACCAAGGTACACAGTGTGGCGACCAGATGGCAGGGTGTGGGTATGGCAAATGCCCGGTGAACGTCATCTGCCAGTGTGTGTAGCGCCAATAGCAAAATTCGGAGACGGTGATGTTATGGTGTGATCGTGTTTTTCATGGAAGGGGGCTTGCACCCCTTGTTGTTTTGCATGGCACTATCACACCACAGGCTGAAACTTCCCCTTAAAAAAATTCATGAATTACTGTGCTGATAAACCTCTACGTTATTTGATTTTCAAACAGCTGAGCAAAACTGAACGTACTCAGACATTTCGCTCTTTCCTTATTCTGATCAACACTAAACTGACACACAATATTTTTAGCACAACGCAATATGACTTTCAAAAATCCCTACAAAAGAATGGCCCTGACTAACAATAACCTATACCTTTCATGAATCACTTACCTCACAAAAATCTTCGTTACTCGAACTACCGCAATACAGCGAGTGCCACTACTGCCAGCTAAATAAAAGATTCTAACTACTGGAGGCACTATATACTGACAGGCATAGTCAGCAAATGAAAGATTTTGATACAAACAAACAATCTATTTACATTTATAATGTTCAAAAGTCATCATATATATATCAGTTCATGATTTCCAGTATTACAAATTTACTCTTTCTGGCGGATACACGTCCAGATCGTCCGCTCTTAAAATTCTGCCATCTCTCTCCCCACATCCACCACTGGTGGCGGCTCACCTCCAACTGCGCAACGCTACGCGCTACTCACATCGAGCTGCCCAACGCTACAATAGCGAGTATTCCAACAATGCTAACCAGCCACAGACTGCACACAGCACAGTGATTTTCATACAGAGCGCTACGTGGCGTTACCAACATAAAAACCTAAACAGCCTACTTACAAGGCCTACATTGATGTTTTAAGCTCCTTCTTGCTTCCCACTGATGAAGAGCAATTCGGGGATGGCGCCTGCATCTTTGATCACGATCGAGCACCTGTTCATAATGCACAGTCTGTGGCGCAGTGGTTGCACGACAATGACATTCCTGTAGTGGACTTGCCTGCACGGAGTCCTAACCTGAATCCTGTAGGACTCCATTGAGATGTTTTGAAACTCCGACTTCGTGTCAGGCCTCACCTACCGACATCTATACTTCTCTTCAGTGCAGCACTCCGTGAAGAATGGGCTGCCATTCCCCAAGAAGCCTTCCAGCACCTGACTGGACGTATGCCTGCGAGAGTGGAAGCTCCAGCATTACCGACGGAGAGCGCCACGAACTTGTAAGTCATTTTCAGGCGACCGGATACTTTTGATCACGTAGTGTTCGTGAGTGATGGCCGCATACCGGTCCCTCGTGTCGAATATAGAAGAAGAAAACTAGTGTTTTCTGAGGAGCAAGATAGAAATAACAGCTTAATATTTTATTAATGCGTCGGCCATCTTTTGCGAACTAGGGCTAAGGATTTCCTTAAATTAGTTCGTCAACTGGCAGTGATAAAGAGTATACCACAATGATAAAGAGTGTAGCAATTCCATCGACTTGGGTTAATAAACTAGTGGCCCACACTGGTTTCCAGCATTCATGAGAGGAATTCCCAGTTGTCTTTTCGATCACCTCAGCCCACAAGTATCGCTCGAGCAACTTGTTTTAATCCAGCAAATGTGAATGTGGCTTTTTTTACAGCCTGGCTAAGATTAGAGAGAGTTACAAGGGGGAGCCTATGGACATCTGGAATATGGACGAGACGCATATCACCACTGTTCAGAAGCTAAGCACCGTTGCCGCTAAACTGGCAATAAAGCAGGTAGAAGCAGCTAGAAGCTATTACTTTGGCAGCCTTGTCACAGTCGCTATTGCTGTCAGTGCTCAGGGAAGCAGTACTACCCCTCTCTTTGTTTTCTTTCGCTTGAGGTATGTAAGAGGTATGCGCTATATGCACTGCCTGCAGCAGGCAAGACCTAGGAGAGTCTCTGACCAGAGAGCAGTATGTAGTTAGTTGTTGCTTGTCGCTAGTCGGCATTTGTCTGTGTTAGTCTTGAGTAGTTCAAATGGCTCTGAGCACTATGGGACTCAACTGCTGTGGTCATCAGTCCCCTAGAACTTAGAACTACTTAAACCTAACTAACCTAAGGACATCACACACATCCATGCCCAAGGCAGGATCCGAACCTGCGACCGTAGCAGTCGCACGGTTCCGGACTGCGCGCCTAGAACCGCGAGACCACCGCGGCCGGCAGTCTTGAGTAGTCTTCGGTAGTCTGCGCGTGTGCAGTCTGCCCTGGTCGGGACTCTGAAGGATGAGTGTTATTGTAGAAGGTAAAGAAGCAGCCTTGCGCATATCTAGTAATGTATGTTAACTGTCATCCAATTTCTTTTAAAAAAATGCCCCAATAATAATTTTTATAATATAAAGTAATTTTTTTAAAAAAAAGGCATTCATTTCAATTTAAAAATTTTATCCAATGAATAATTATTCCTTTTACGAATCACAAAGCATACGCCAGCATAGCACGGAGCTGTGCCGAAAATTTTTTTAGGTAAGAGCGGATATATTCGCCGTTTTTATTGAAGTAAGAATTTTTTTTTTATTCAGAATACAGGGCCGAGGCGCAGCGCTGCTGTCACCATAAAATCTACCAGGTTACTGAATTTTTTTACTATTTTGTGGTTTCGGAATTTTTCTGTTTCGAACTTAACATTAAATGAGAAAAGAATTTTGTGGGTACATTGAATGTGAATGCATTCCTGCACGGAGATAGTAAATGGGAGCCAATTTTGTTCAGAGGTTACAATATTTTAAAATTCATTTAATTATTATTTCCGTGGGAGGTTACACTTGGTTCATTTAATATTTTTGTGGGGAGGTTGCAGGTATCATAGCCGTTTTGTTCGAGATCGTACTGTTGGTTTCACTGGAACATGAAACGCGAATGGTTGGATGCAAGAAGTTGCATTTTTGGTGTTCCTGCACCACTTTAAAAAATTTGCTAAAACAATTCCTGAGCACATATGTTGGCTGCTTTTTGACAGTTACGGATCTCATATGTCCTTACAAGACGGAATTTTTGCAAAAGCGATGGGATTATTATGCTGTCATTTACACCACACCATACGAACAGGACGCAGCCTTCCGACCGTTCAGTTTATTGTCCATTTAAAAAGATTGTCAGCGCTTTTGGCGATATCTGGGTCACAAATCATCCAGGAAAGTGTTACAGCTACTTGCTGTAACACTCAAACACTGTAGCAAGTTTTCATTTGACAGGCGCGGTACCGCTCAATAGAAATGTGTTCAGTGAAACCGATTTTGCCCCATCTGCTGTCACTGTCTCAGCACCAAAAGCCTCCGACCACGAAAAGCGGACTGCGTCCTTAGCAGAGCGGTTACCAATTTTCAGTGGGCCATTTGAAGCTATTAGGATTGTAACGCTGCTCCAGTAGCAATATGAGATGAATCACTTTCAGGTGGCGCAATCTCGTTTACAATCATCTCCTTCAACCCGCCTAGCTTTTTCACTTAAAGCTCTTCGTTCGTTCCCAAAAATAAGTCTGAGGCAAAACACAAGAAAAGGAAGGAAGAGGAGAAAATCTGCAATTTCGACCGACGCTACAGAGAAATTGGCTGTAGAAGGAGAGCTAAAAGTCTGTTTCCAGGCGAAGAAAGTGAAGAAGCTAAATTTAAAAAGCAGCAGGCCATGGGAGCAACAGCAGAAAAAAACCGAAGAAACACCATCAGAAGATGAAGACAGCTACTGCCTTGGATGTCTAGATACTTACCGCCACAGTAATCGCAAAGAGAAGTGGATTCAGTGATGGGAATCTAAGGGCTGGTCTCAAGTTGCTTGTCCCAAAAGGGAGGATATACGCGTGAGTCTCAACTGCTAATCTGAAAAGGACTTAAGGTAAACATTACTGACCCACTGATCATTTAGTCATAAAGCCTGAATTCATTCAGTGCTGTCAGCCGCTATTTCAGTTAAATTAAAATTGCAGATGTATGCAGAATTGAAATCTTATGCTTTTCTGCAGTTTATTGATGTTTGTTCTAAGCTTTGTAATGATAGTTTTGTATTGTATTGTATTGTATTTTATGTTAACCGGGAACCTAGAAACGACGGAGAAGCTCCGTCGCCGCCGCAGCCGCAGTAGTCCACAACCCCACGACGACTACCGCAGTCCACTTCACCCCTCCGCCGCCCCTCACCGAACCCAGGGTTATTGTGCGGTTCGGCCCCCGGTGGACCCCCCAGGGAACGTCTTACACCAGACGAGTGTAACCCCTATGTTTGCGTGGTAGAGTTTTGGTGGTGTACGCTTACGTGGAGAAATTATTTGCGCAGCGATCGCCGACATAGTGTAGCTGAGGCGGAAAAGGGGAACCAGCCCGCATTCGCCGAGGCAGATGGAAAACCGCCTAAAAGCTATCCACAGACTGGCCGGTTCACCGGATCTCGACACAAATCCGCCGGGCGGATTAGTGCCGGGGTCTAGGCGCTCCTTCCTGTCCGGATAGCCGTGCGTTGGACCGCACGGCCAACCGGACCGGTTAATGATATTTTACTTTAAGTTACTCCACAAATCATTTAGATTTTCTATACTCGCTATTCCTCCCCTATGAACCATAGACCTTGCCGTTGGTGGGGAGGCTTGCGTGCCTCAACGATACAGATAGCTGTACTGTAGGTGCAACCGCAACGGAGGGGTATCCGTTGAGAGGTCTGACAAAAGTCTGGTTCCTGAAGAGGGGCAGCAGCCTTTTCAGTAGTTGCAGGGGCAACAGTCTGGATGATTGACTGATCTGGCCTTGTAACATTAACCAAAACGGCCTTGCTGTGCTGGTACTGCGAACGGCTGAAAGCAAGGGGAAACTACAGCCGTAAATTTTCCCGAGGGCATGCAGCTTTACTGTATGGTTAAACGATGATGGCGTCTTCTTGGATAAAATATTCCGGAGGTAAAATAGTCCCCCATTCGGTACTCCGGGCGGGGACTTCTCAAGAGGACGTCGTTATCAGGAGAAAGAAAACTGGCATTCTACGGATCGGAGCGTGGAATGTCAGATCCCTTAATCGGGCAGATAGGTTAGAAAATTTAAAAAGGGAAATGGATAGGTTTAAGTTAGATATAGTGGGAATTAGTGAAGTTCGGTGGCAGGAGGACCAAGACTTCTGGTCAGGTGACTTCAGGATTATAAATACAAAATCAAATAGGGGTAATGCAGGAATAGGTTTAATAATGAATAAAAAATAGGAGTACGGGTAAGCTACTACAAACAGCATAGTGAACGCATTATTGTGGCAAAGATAGACACGAGGCCCACGCCTACTACAGTAGTACAAGTTTATATGCCAACTAGCTCTGCAGATGATGAAGAAATTGATGAAATGTATGATGAGATAAAAGAAATTATTCAGGTAGTGAAGTGAGACGAAAATTTAATAGTCATGGATGACTGGAATTCGATAGTAGGAAAAGAGAGAGAAGGAAACATAGTAGGTGAATATGGATTGGGGCTAAGAAATGAAAGAGGAAGCCGCCTGCTAGAATTTTGCACAGAGTATAACTTAATTATAGCTAACACTTGGTTCAAGAATCATAAAAGAAGGTTGTATACATGGAAGAATCCTGGAGATACTAAGAGGTATCAGATAGATTATATAATAGTAAGACAGAGATTTAGGAACCGGGTTTTAAATTGTAAGTCATTTCCAGGGGCAGATGTAGACTCTGACCACAATCTATTGGTTATGAACTTTAGATTAAAACTGAAGAAACTGCAAAAAGGTGGGAATTGAAGGAGATGGGACCTGGGTAAACTGACTAAACCAGAGGTTGCACAGAGTTTCAGGGACAGCATAAGGGAACAATTGACAAGAATGGGGGAAAGAAATACAGTAGAAGAAGAATGGGTAGCTTTGAGGTATGAAGTAGTGAAGGCAGCAGAAGATCAGGTAGGTAAAAAGATGAGGGCTAATAGAAATCCTTGGGTAACAGAAGAAATATTGAATTTAATTGACGAAAGGAGAAAATATATAAATGCAGTAAATGAAACAGGCAAAAAGGAATACAAACGTCTCAAAAATCAGATCGACAGGAAGTGCAAAATGGCTAAGCAGGGATGGCTAGAGGACAAATGTAAGGATATAGAGGCTTATCTCACTAGAGGCAAGACAGATACTGCCTACAGGAAAATTAAACAGACCTTTGGAGAAAAGAGAACGACTTGTATGAATATCAAGAGCTCAGATGGAAACCCAGTTCTAAGCAAAGTAGGGAAAGCAGAAAGGTGGAAGGAGTATATAGAAGGTCTATACAAGGGCGATGTACTTGAGGACAATATTATGGAAATGGAAGAGGATGTAGATGAAGATGAAGTGGGAAATATGATACTGCGTGAAGAGTTTGACAGAGCACTGAAAGACCTGAGTCGAAACAAGGCCCCGTGAGTAGACAACATTCCATTAGAGCTACTGACGGCCTTGGAAGAGCCAGTCCTGACAAAACTCTACCATCTGGTGAGCAAAATGTATGCGACAGGCGAAATACCCTCAGACTTCAAGAAGAATATAATAATTCCAATCCCAAAGAAATCAGGTGTTGACAGATGTGAAAATTAACGAACTATCAGTTTAACAAGTCACGGCTGCAAAATACTAACGCGAATTCTTTACAGACGAATGGAAAAACTGGTAGAAGCCGACCTCGGGGAAGATCAGTTTGGATTCCGTAGAAATATGGAGACACGTGAGGTAATACTGGCCCTACGACTTATTTTACAAGCTAGATTAAGAAAAGGCAAACCTACGTTTCTAGCATTTGTAGACTTAGAGAAAGCTTTTGGCAATGTTGACTGGAATACTCTCTTTCAAATTCTGAAGGTGGCAGGAGTAAAATACAGGGAGCGAAAGGCTATTTACAATTTGTAAAGAAACCAGATGGCAGTTATAAGAGTCGAGGGACATGAAAGGGAAGCAGTGGTTGGGAAGGGAGTGAGACAGGGTTGTAACCTCTCCCCGATGTTATTCAATCTGTATATTGAGCAAGCGGTAAAGGAAACAAAAGAAAAGTTCGGAGTAGGTATTAAAATCCATGGAGAAGAAATAAAAACCTTGAGGTTCGCCGATGACATTGTAATTCTGTCAGAGATAGCAAAGGACTTGGAAGAGCAGTTGAACGGAATGGACATTGTCTTGAAAGGAGGATATAAGATGAACATCAACAAAAGCAAAGCAAGGATAATGGAATGTAGTCGAATTAAGTCGGGTGATGGAGAGGGAATTAGATTAGGAAATGAGACACTTAAAGTAGTAAAGGAGTTTTGCTATTTGGGGAGCAAAATAACTGATGATGGTCGACGTAGAGAGGATATAAAATGTAGACTGGCAATGGCAAGGAAAGCGTTTCTGAAGAAGACAAATTTGTTAACATCGAGTATAGATTTAAGTGTCAGGAAGTCGTTTCTGAAAGTATATGTATGGAGTGTAGCCATGTATGGAAGTGAAACGTGGACGATAAATAGTATAGAGAAGAAGAGAATAGAAGCTTTCGAAATGTGGTGCTACAGAAGAATGCTGAAGAGTAGATGGGTAGATCACATAACGAATGAGGAGGTACTGAATACGATTGGGGAGAGGAGCAGTTTGTGGCACAACTTGATTAGAAGATGGGATAGGTTGGTAGGACATGTTCTGAGGCATCAAGGGACCACAAATTTAGCATTGGAGGGCAGCGTGGAGGGTAAAAATCGTAGAGGGAGACCAAGAGACGAATACACTAAGCAGTTTCATCAGGATGTAGGTTGCAGTAGGTACTGGGAGATGAAGAAGCTTGCACAGGATAGAGTAGCGTGGAGTGCTGCATCAAACCAGTCTCAGGACTGAAGACCACAACAACAACAAAGACAGAGATTTAGGAACCAGGCTTTAAATTGTAGGACATTTCCAGGGGCAGATGTGGACTCTGACCACAACCTATTGGTTATGAACTGTAGATTAAAACTGAAGAAATTGCAAAAAGGTGGTAATTTAAGGAGATGGGACTTGGATAAACTGACTAAACCAGAGGTTGTACAGAGTTTCAGGGACAGCATAAGGGAAGAATTGACAGGAATGGGGGAAAGTAATACAGTAGAAGACGAATGGGTAGCTCTGTGGGATGAAGTAGTGAAGGCAGCAGAGTATCAGGTAGGTAAAAAGACGAGGGCTAGTAGAATTCCTTGGGTAACAGGAGAAATATTGAATTTAATTGATGAAAGGAGAAAATATAAAAATGCAGTTAATGAAGCAGGCAAAAAGGAATACAAACGTCTCAAAAATCAGATCGACAGGAAGTGCAAAATGGCTAAGCAGGGATGGCTAGAGGACAAATGTAAGGATGTAGAGGCTTATCTCACTAGGTGTAAGATAGATACTGCCTACAGGAAAATTAAACAGACCTTTGGAGAAAAGAGAGTCACTTGTATGAATATCAAGAGCTCAGATACAAACCTAGTTCTAAGCAAAGAGGGGAAAGCAGAAAGGTGGAAGGAGTGTATAGAGGGTCTATGCAAGGGCGCTGTACTTGAGGACAATATTATGGAAATGGAAGAGGATGTAGGTGAAGATGAAATGGGAGATACGATACTGCGTGACGAGTTTGACAGAGCACTGAAAGACCTTAGTCGAAACAAGGCCCCGGGAGTAGACAACATTCCATTAGAACTACTGACGGCCTTGGGAGAGCCAGTCCTGACAAAACTCTACCATCTGGTGAGCAAGATGTACGAGACAGGCGAAATACGCTCAGATGTCAAGAAGAATATAATAATTCCAATCCCAAAGAAATCAGGTGTTGACAGATGTGAAAATTACCGAACTATCAGTTTAATAAGTCACAGCTGCAAAATACTAACACGAATTCTTTACAGACGAATGGAAAAACTGGTAGAAGCCGACCTCGGGGAAGATCAGTTTGGATTCAATAGAAATGTTGGAACACGTGAGGCAATACTGACCTTACGACTTATCTTAGAAGAAAGATTAAGGAAAGGCAAACCTACGTTTCTAGCATTTGTAGACTTAGAGAAAGCTTTTGACAATGTTGACTGGAATACTCTCTTTCAAATTCTGAAGGTGGCAGGGGTAAAATACAGGGAGCGAAAGCCTGTTTACAATTTGTACAGAAACCAGATGGCGTAAGAGTCGAGGGGCATGAAAGGGAAGCAGTGGTTGGGCAGGGAGTGAGACAGGGTTGTAGCCTCTCCCCGATGTTATTCAATCTGTATATTGAGCAAGCAGTAAAGGAAACAAAAGAAAATATTTGTAGTAGGTATTAAAATCCATGGAGAAGAAATAAAACTTTGAGGTTCGCCGATGACATTGTAATTCTGTCAGAGACAGCAAAGGACTTGAACGGAATGGACAGTGTCTTGAAAGGAGGATATAAGATGAGCATCAACAAAAGCAAAACAAGGATAATGGAATGTAGTCGAATTAAGTCGGGTGATGCTTAGGGAATTAGATTAGGAAATGAGACACTTGAAGTAGAAAAGGAGTTTTGCTATTTGGGGAGCAAAATAACTGATGATGGTCGAAGTAGAGTCGACATAAAATGTTGACTGGCAATGGCAAGGAAAGCGTTTCTGAAGAAGAGAAATTTGTTAACATCGAGTATAGATTCAAGAGTCAGGTAGCCGTTTCTGAAGGTATTTGTATGGAGTGTAGCGATGTATGGAAGTGAAACATGGACGACAAATAGTTTGGACAAGAAGAGAATAGAAGCTTTCGAAATGTGGTGCTACAGAAGAATGTTGAAGATTAGGTGGGTAGATCACGTAACTAATGAGGAGTTATTGAATAGGATTGGGGAGAACAGAAGTTTGTGGCCCAACTTGAGTAGAAGAAGGGATCGGTTGGCAGTACATGTTCTGAGGCATCAAGGGATCACCAATTTAGTATTGGAGAGCAGCGTGGAGGGTAAAAATCGTAGAGGGAGACCAAGAGATGAATACACTAAGCAGATTCAGAAGGATGTAGGTTGCAGTAGGTACTGGGATATGTAGAAGCCTGCACAGGATAGAGTAGCATGGAGAGCTGCATCAAACCAGTCTCAGGACTGAAGACCACAACAACAACATACTCGCTATTAAATTGTTGCCAACTTTACACTATTATACAGTTAACGTTGGCTTCAGTTCAACAAATCGGAACACAGACTATTGCTTGCGATTCTTCTACCTGTTCAGTTGCAACTTTGAATAAACCCTTTGAACGAGTTATTTACCAGATTGTCCTCATTTAGCTGTTTTCCGCAGTATTGGGGGCAAAAATAACACATTAATTGACGACTTAGCATTAATTTAACAAATACAAATTATACGTAAAATTAGGAAAAATAAATTCAATTGTGTAAGGAAATCCTCACAGAACGGACATGTTAGTCCGATTTGTTTCACACATTTATAGGGAGCTAATAAAAATGCAATATATAAAATGTTACTTTTGTCTCCGGTATCCGCTACAGTAACATTTGTGAACAGCACATAAATTAAAGAACATCCATTAAAATAATTCTCAAGTAATATCTACATCTAGATCTGAGTCTATACTCGAGAGACAACCATACGGTGCGTGGAGTAGGATATCTGCGGTGACACTATCACTTCCAGTTTTCCGAATGCAACGTGGGAAGTATGACAGACTGCATGAGCTCTAATTTTGCGATTTTGTCGTTGCCGTCATTTCGCAGGACGTGTTTGGAAGTAATACATTGGAAGACTCTTCTTGGAAATTTAACACCTCATAACAGCGGAATGAACAACGTGTCCCTTTGTTGGGCATCTCCGATAACGCTGACGCGGAGGCTGAACAATCCCGTGAGTAACACGCCGTTCTTCGTCGGATCTTCTCTATCTATTCTATCAAGTCAACCTGGGAAGGAGCTCAGACTAATGAACAATGCTTAAAAATCGGTCGGACGAGCGTTTTGTACGCCACTTCTTTCGTCGATAAATTCAGGATTCTTTCCTTGAATCTGAGCCGTGCATCTACTTTTCCACTTTAGGTCGCTCGGGACTGTCAATCCCAAGTACTTAACGTTTGTTAATGCGTCGAGGGAATTTTTGCCAGTACTGTAACGCAACACTAGTAGATCTCTTGGCCTGTTGTGCGCAGTACGTCACATTTATTTACGTTCATTGTCGACTGCCAGCCCGTGCACCAATCCTCAATCTGTTGCAAGTCTTCCAGCAGTTTTCTACAGCCTCCTGTAACTGCAACCACCCTGTACACAACTGCATGGACCGCTAACTGCCCCGTTCAGTCGCTGTTGTGGATTGGCAGGAGCCAACCCACGGAGTTTGGAGGAAGCCGAAAGGCACGCGTTTAAGCTCACGCAGGCTGGCGTGAGGTCTGGAACAGGACAAGGAATTCAGACTTCAGAAAAAAGGTGGTACTTGGTGGAATACTTAACTTTAATCCATCAATGTTGAACGTAGCTCTTGTCTGTACATTCTTTACAATATCAATAGCAACTGATAATGGCGCCTTGCTAGGTCGTAGCAAATGACGTAGCTGAAGGCTATGCTAACTATCGTCTCGGCAAATGAGAACGTATTTTGTCAGTGAAGCATCGCTAGCAAAGTCGGTTGTACAACTGGGGCGAGTGCTAGGAAATCTCTCTAGACCTGCCGTGTGGCGGCGCTCGGTCTGCAATCACTGATAGTGGCGACACGCGGGTCCGACGTATACTAACGGATCGCGGCCGATTTAAAGGCTACCACCTAGCAAGTGTGGTGTCTGGTGGTGACACCACAGTCGCTATTCACTAGATCAAAAAAATGGTTCAAATGGCTCTGAGCACTCTGGGACTTAGCATCTGAGGTCATCAGTCCCCTAGAACCTACAACTACTTAAACCTAACTAACCTAAGGAGATCAAACACACCCATGCGCGAGACGGGATTTGAACCTGCGATCGTAGCAGATACGCGGTTCCGGACTGAAGTGCCTAGAACCGCTCGGCCACTACAGCCGGCATTCACTAGATCATTAATATGGACTGTAAATGGAAACGGTCCTATAACACTCCCTTAGCGTGCTCCCAAAGTGACCTTCACATCTGCAGATTTTGTCCTGCTAGGAACAACAGATCTATCTGCGACGAGATTTTTCATTTTTTTTTTAAATTCCATGTGAATAACTACCAGGTCACACACAAAGCCCGCGAGGTGGAGGGGGGCGGGGGGGGGGGGGAAGGGGGTCGGAGTTCCGAGAGTCGTTATTCGCCGTAGTTTCGCATAGCTTGAGCAGTCCGTGACTACTGGTGAAAATTCGTGATAACTCACCAAAGTAACGCATAAATTATACCTAATTCTTATGCAAGAAAACTTGCTAATTTGTTAATTACGGGTGTAAAGCAATTCGTTATTAATTGCTTAATTAATATGCTTCAAGTTTATGTTATTATTTTTGCGTTTCGGTCTGCATACAAAGAACGTTCTTTACAATTCTTGCTTCGTATTTCAAATCATAATATGCAAAAAAAAGGGCAAAACATATAAAATATCAGAGAAGTTGAAAGGGGTCAAGTTGCGACGGCACCTAAAGGTGACTACTTGGTGTAGCTGCTATTTTAAACAGCATCCGACACGACCAACACTATTGCGTCTTTGCCTGCAATTACTCGTGCTTTAGGTATGGTGGCTATGCACGGGCCTGCTTAAACAGAATAGCTCTGTGTAGTCATTGGGTCGAGCAGCGCACGTCTGCTTTCATGCCTAGCATCTAATTCTCTGCAAGTAATAGCCTGTAGCTGTGAACCTGCAGGCAAGCACTCTATGCATTGGCTGGAAGTGCGAGTTAATAAAATGTACAGAAATATTCCAAGATGCTACTCCAGGCGGGTGTAAAAAGAATGTGCACAACGGAAAATAATAAACGCTAAAATGAAGATTTGGCCCTGTCTGACGATCCCCTGAAGCAGATCTTAGGATCTCTTAATTCTATAAATTACAATCTAAACATAAATGAATGACGAAGGGAACTAATCCTACTAAATGATAAACGTTGTTCCTGCTTAATTATTTATTGTAGATTAAAAAGACCTTTATATTACAAAGTTTACATTTCCTAAGTAAAATTACTAATCAATTGGCCAACTGTGCCCCTTATTATGACTGAGCGGTCTAATATCAATAACGCGAAATGACTGACATCATCTACTAATGCAGGGTGTTTCAAAAATGACCGGTATATTTGAAACGGCAATAAAAACTAAACGAGCAGCGATAGAAATACACCGTTTGTTGCAATATGCTTGGGACAACAGTACATTTTCAGGCGGACAAACTTTCGAAATTACAGTAGTTACAATTTTCAACAACAGATGGCGCTGCAAGTGATGTTCAAATGGTTCAAATGGCTCTGAGCACTATGGGACTCAACTTCTGTGCTCATAAGTCCCCTAGAACTTAGAACTACTTAAACCTAACTAACCTAAGGACAGCACACAACACCCAGCCATCACAAGGCAGAGAAAATCCCTGACCCCGCCGGGAATATAACCCGGGAACCCGGGCGTGGGAAGCGAGAACGCTACCGCACGACCACGAGATGCGGGCGCAAGTGATGTGAAAGATATAGAAGACAACGCAGTCTGTGGGTGCGCCATTCTGTACGTCGTCTTTCTGCTGTAAGCGTGTGCTGTTCACAACGTGCAAGTGTGCTGTAGACAACATGGTTTATTCCTTAGAACAGAGGATTTTTCTGGTGTTGGAATTCCACCGCCTAGAACACAGTGTTGTTGCAACAAGACGAAGTTTTCAACGGAGGTTTAATGTAACCAAAGGACCGAAAAGCGATACAATAAAGGATCTGTTTGAAAAATTTCAACGGACTGGGAACGTGACGGATGAACGTGCTGGAAAGGTAGGGCGACCGCGTACGGCAACCACAGAGGGAAACGCGCAGCTAGTGCAGTAGGTGATCCAACAGCGGCCTCGGGTTTCCGTTCGCCGTGTTGCAGCTGCGGTCCAAATGACGCCAACGTCCACGTATCGTCTCATGCGCCAGAGTTTACACCTCTATCCGTACAAAATTCAAACGCGGCAACCCCTCAGCGCCGCTACCATTGCTGCACGAGAGACATTCGCTAACGATATAGTGCACAGGATTGATGACGGCGATATGCATGTGGGCAGCATTTGGTTTACTGACGAAGCTTATTTTTACCTGGACGGCTTCGTCAATAAACAGAACTGGCGCATATGGGGAACTGAAAAGCCCCATGTTGCAGTCCCATCGTCCCTGCATCCTCAAAAAGTACTGGTCTGGGCCGCCATTTCTTCCAAAGGAATCATTGGCCCGTTTTTCAGATCCGAAACGATTACTGCATCACGCTATCTGGACATTCTTCGTGAATTTGTGGCGGTACAAACTGCCTTAGACGACACTGCGAACACCCCGTGGTTTATGCAAGATGGTGCCCGGCCACATCGCACGGCCGACGTCTTTAATTTCCTGAATGAATATTTCGATGATCGTGTGATTACTTTGGGCTATCCGAAACATACAGGAGGCGGCGTGGATTGGCCTCCCTATTCGCCAGACATGAACCCCTGTGACTTCTTTCTGTGGGGACACTTGAAAGACCAGGTGTACCGCCAGAATCCAGAAACAATTGAACAGCTGAAGCAGTACATCTCATCTGCATGTGAAGCCATTCCGCCAGACACGTTGTCAAAGGTTTCGGGTAATTTCATTCAGAGACTACGCCATATTATTGCTACGCATGGTGGATATGTGGAAAATATCGTACTATAGAGTTTCCCAGACCGCAGCGCCATCTGTTGTTGAAAATTGTAACTACTGTAATTTCGAAAGTTTGTCTGCTTGAAAATGTACTGTTGTCCCAAGCATATTGCAACAAACGGTGTATTTCTATCGCTGCTCGTTTAGTTTTTATTGCCGTTTCAAATATATCGGTCATTTTTGAAACACCCTGTATGTACCAAACACTAGAAGACACTACCTTCAAAGATGATGATCTACGGTGGGGTGGAACCTCACTGGAAATAAACTAACGTGATCGCAGCTGTTTAACTTTGATAGCCCTAATAAGCCGAAGCAATTTGCGATATCACCGTATGTACTGCGTCCGGTGCGTCGAAGTGATGGTTCTCGTACATGTCTGCGACGATGAAAGAACACCAAACACAAATAAACTCTTTCAAACACTAGGACGGCAGAAGGCGGTCCTCTGACTAATATACTCTAATACTGTCTTCTCCTCTCTGTGTTCTACAGACGAGAAACGCGAACTCCCAACCACGAGGACGGAGTTCAGATAACGTCTCAACGTAAGCATAGGCAGAGGAAGTGCTCTCAATTACTGAACGCTGCGTACACAACGACGACTTCCAACCCGGAGAATCGTAAATAGGCTCGCAACAGTACAGTTCCTAACTGTTCTAACTACAAACTCTGCTGAGAGCAAAGACAGCAAATCCGTCTGTACCAACAAAAGCTGACATCGGGCGACCGTCACACACGGGCGCTCACAATGGAAGGCCTCGTCTCTCCACCGTTGGCTTCCCAGCAACACTCGGCTCCCCACCTTCGTAATTCCGAAAACGAATCATATTACCGAAACCACGGAATATTCTCCCTCTCTACAGATTCTTCCAAACGCCCACCAACCATATATTAGTCTTTTGTCGTCCAGCGCTGAAAGTTTGCGAGGGAAAACCTTTACTCGTACAATGGTACGCTTCTGAGTAAAAAATCTTTGGAAATAACACAGCCTGCGTGCTTTCCAAGGTGACGCTTCCTCGTTCTTCTGAGCTGCGTCCAAGATTTTCTTAGTATAATCCTTCCTGCCCGCCTACAAAATTGGCCGGTCGCGACTCTATTGTGCTCCAGCGCTCAGGTGTCCCGACGTCCGTCTTGCTACTTCCTGTGTTTAAGCAGGACCAACACATCTGCCTGGGCCTTCCACCCAGGGCTTGAGTTACGCCTGCCGTTTCATTTCCACTGTCGTTCCAACCTCTACTGGTATAGGCAATCATTCATTAAGCCATTCTGATAATAAAGACACTCCGTCACCTTTCATGCAATAAGTGTTAATAATTATTTACAAGGCGTACGTCACAATGTCGGGTTCCTTTATACACTCCTGGAAATGGAAACAAGAACACATTGACACCGCTGTGTCAGACCCACCATACTTGCTCCGGACACTGCGAGAGGGCTGTACAAGCAATGATCACACGCACGGCACAGCGGACACACCAGGAACCGCGGTGTTGGCCGTCGAATGGCGCTAGCTGCGCAGCATTTGTGCACCGCCGCCGTCAGTGTCAGCCAGTTTGCCGTGGCATACGTAGCTCCATCGCAGTCTTTAACACTGGTAGCATGCCGCGACAGCGTGGACGTGAACCGTATGTGCAGTTGACGGACTTTGAGCGAGGGCGTATAGTGGGCATGCGGGAGGCCGGGTGGACGTACCGCCGAATTGCTCAACACGTGGGGCGTGAGGTCTCCACAGTACATCGATGTTGTCGCCAGTGCTCGGCGGAAGGTGCACGTGCCGGTCGACCTGGGACCGGACCGCAGCGACGCACGGATGCACGCCAAGACCGTAGGATCCTACGCAGTGCCGTAGGGGACCGCACCGCCACTTCCCAGCAAATTAGGGACACTGTTGCTCCTGGGGTATCGGCGAGGACCATTCGCAACCGTCTCCATGAAGCTGGGCTACGGTCCCGCACACCGTTAGGCCGTCTTCCGCTCACGCCCCAACATCGTGCAGCCCGCCTCCAGCGGTGTCGCGACAGGCGTGAATGGAGGGACGAATGGAGACGTGTCGTCTTCAGCGATGAGAGTCGCTTCTGCCTTGGTGCCAATGATGGTCGTATGCGTGTTTGGCGCCGTGCAGGTGAGGACTGCATACGACCGAGGCACACAGACCCAACACCCGGCATCATGGTGTGGGGAGCGATCTCCTACACTGGCCGTACACCACTGGTGATCGTCAAGGGGACACTGAATAGTGCACGGTACATCCAAACCGTCATCGAACCCATCGTTCTACCATTCCTAGACCGGCAAGGGAACTTGCTGTTCCAACAGGACAATGCACGTCCGCATGTATCCCGTGCCACCCAACGTGCTCTAGAAGGTGTAAGTCAACTACCCTGGCCAGCAAGATCTCCGGATCTGTCCCCCATTGAGCATGTTTGGGACTGGATGAAGCGTCGTCTCACGCGGTCTGCACGTCCAGCACGAACGCTGGTCCAACTGAGGCGCCAGGTGGAAATGGCATGGCAAGCCGTTCCACAGGACTACATCCAGCATCTCCACGATCGTCTCCATGGGAGAATAGCAGCCTGCATTACTGCGAAAGGTGGATATACACTGTACTAGTGCCGACATTGTGCATGCTCTGTTGCCTGTGTCTATGTGCCTGTGGTTCTGTCAGTGTGATCATGTGATGTATCTGACCCCAGGAATGTGTCAATAAAGTTTCCCCTTGCTGGGACAATGAATTCACGGTGTTCTTATTTCAATTTCCAGGAGTGTATATTCATATATACGATGTACAACCTGTCACATGATACCTGATTGTGTTTGTAGTTCACGGCAAAGTATGTGGATGGGTGCTTGTAAGGTGCGAAATTATAGCCACCTTACAATATAAAACAACAGAGAAACGAATAATTTAATAAAAAGTGTTCTACCATCTGCAGTTTATTTAGACGACAGAATAATGTTTATTCAAGAAATGACGTCTCAAATAAACACAAAGTGGCCCGACGGTATTCAGTTACACTGCAAAGAGAAAATACACTAATCAAATACTGTAAAGTTATGGTGAGAGCATTATGAGAATGATAACAAAATCCCCAACTAAATAGTCAACAAAGATACGCGAAAATGAAGTCCATTTCGTGATCACAACATACGAAATATTCATTACCTCAAGATGATTCACAAACTAAAACACGTGATACAAAGCGTAGCACCTCATAAACTGTCTATCCTCGGTTCCACGATACGATCGGAAGATGGTGTTCTATACTGGAGCACGTTCAGACCTCTCGGAATATAAAGTCCCTTCATAACGATGATAGCGGCCGTCCACCGCCCAGAGTCAATCACCTCGACGATCGAATCACGCGCGTCAACGCAGGCAGGTCTGCGTTCTTCACGAAGCCGACATAAAGTGTCCAGCATCACACCCTTGAGCTCTTCCCTCGGAAAGTCCCAGTCTCCACTTGACTCCAGCAGTGTTCCGCCGCCGTCCAACTCTCATTGGCCGTCCCCACCAAAAGCACATCGTTTTCAGGCACTAAAGACAAGGTATGACTCAACGTGACCATTTCACGGACTAAAATAATATGGTACTGAAGAATGTCGTTTCCCCTGAAGTACAAAAATTGGCTAGTTAACAGCAGAAAACGTGACCATTGCAGAAAGACGTTTATCCAACAACGTGAAGTCTTTTTGCTACACTTCCAGTCAGATCAGTGTATGTATAACGTAGGAAACTTGTGAGGTCTACATTATTTAACGTACCAAATAAGCTAACACAACTATAGCTGAAGAACAAAAAACACAGTGATAATAAAGCGTCAAAAGCAATAAAACTGTTCCCGAAACAAAAGGAATGTATCCTGTTGCTTCCAGTGGAGTAAGCTGCAGTTAAACATACATTCTAAAGTATTTCTTCACGAATAATTGTAGCTTACGTCACTGATTTTGTGAGATTCGGCTGTTTTTACACTTATTTCACCATCAATCGTGTCTCTAGATAGTTTACTGATAGAACACAAAAATATTATAACTATTTGAAGACCTCCCTCAAAGAAAGTTGTATATCACGGTTTTGGCTACATCGAGCTTCCACTGGAATAGTGTCATACATCACATGAGACATGCCAGCATAGCAACAAATGTCTTTCTTTCTTTTTACAAGTTGAGCTATTTGCAGTTGTAAAGTTGACCATCCTGGAAGAACCTTGCATATCAATGAAAACGGCGTATGTGACTGATGTAATTTTCACTCCAAAGACTATTGAATACTTAAATAACAGCATAGAAAGGAAAATAGAACCATAAACTGGACTCAGAATGTGAAGAAAAGTTGATGGAACAGTGGAAATTCTGATATTTCTACACGTGGTAGAAGCGTGCCCTAAAAAATTACGTGACATGAAGTACGTACAAGAACGCTCATATCATTATAATGTAAAAGTTGTACACTACAGTAATTTGTTTGGCCTTGGCATTGGTTTGGGCAAAACAACAACGGGACTATGACACTTTTGTGCTGATACCCTGTTTTGATAGGATCTTTTACAACAGCAGAGCAAAAATGTATTGTCTCGGGACATAGCTTTCTCCCATGGGATCATACTGGAAAAAAAGAAGGGCAATTGATGTCGCTATTGTCTGTGAATGGAAGTATAATCCTTGAAGCTTGTTGGGGTACAACTTTCATTATAAAGAAAGTGTGTCGGGATGACTTCGTGGCTATGAATGTTCTTGAGAGAATTATGACGTGTGACCCAAAGTTCACTCCCTTGTGAGCATCGCGACTGCATATGTTAGACAGTGCTTTGTATTACATTCTGTTTTCCGTATTACAAAGGAAATGGTTGCATAAAAATGAGTAATGAAGTTCATTTCACTGATGTAACCTAGAGATCATAAGCGGAGGGACTGAGAGACCAGTATTGAGGGCCTAGAAATCGCGGCGGCGCTGCATTTCCGTTGGCTTTCCTTCATTCCTGCTGTAGTTCGCGAATATGACGAGTCTGAGAACTGTGGCGCTGCGGTCGCTCCCCACCTCCAACAGAAGCGTGCAGGAATGTAACACTGTCACGGAAGTGTAACTCACGATCTTTGTAACACTTCTAGCTTTACAGCCATCATACTCATCTACAAGAAGCTCTTCTTAGAACAGTTGAGAAAGCAGCAGTGGGAAGATGACGTAATGTGGTGTGAGGACCGATGAAAGATTATCTGTTCTTCGGTACGGGTATGGTGAAAAAGACCGCCTAAATTGTGGTTCTTCTCCATGCCAAAATGATAAACTGGTCTAACAGTCCCTCTTAAGAGATTCATACACAGAGTAGAAGGACTCACGCATCATAAAGTCTTTCAAACTCTCTTTAAACTGTGCTTTATCTGACACCAAGTTTTTAGTGGTTGTTGGCAATTTATTGAAAATGTGTATTCCTGAATATTGGACCCCTTTTAGGGTCAAGGTCTTTATGTAGCTTGTTCTTATTCCTAATATTGATACTATTCACTCAATTATTGGTTGGAAACAGAAACGTATTACATGCAACAAATTCATTAAGGAATAAATGTACTTAGAAGCAGTGGTTAGAATACAAAGTTCCTTGAACATGTTTCTACATGATGTTTCTGAATTTACACCACAAATGAGTCTTATTACAAGCTTTTGCACGCTAAACACTTTTCTTCGGTTTGACGAGTTACCCCAGAGTATGATCCAGTATGACATAGTACATGAAGGCAAGAAAAGTTTGCAAATGTTTTTCGTATGTGCATGTCCTGCATGTGACATCATTCTCACTGGAAATACAATCTTGAGCAGTCGTTTCAGCAGTTTTATGGTATGCCCTTGCCAACTGAATTCATTATCGAGTTGTAATACTAGAAATTTAACACTGTCAGCCTCTTCAGTTGGCATGTCTTCATATGTTATACACATGCTGGAATAAACCTCTTAGAGGTTGTGCACTGCATGTAGTGGGTCTTTTAAAAATTTAATGACGGTGATTTAGCTTTAAACCATTTATTAATGTCAGTGAAAATTCGATTAGCAGCCATTTCTAAATCTGTTCTTGACTTGCTACCTATTGCTTTGTTTGTATCATCTACAAACAAAACAAACCTTGCATTTGGCAATGTAACAGACGAGAGGTCATTGGTGTGCACAAGAAAAACAACAGGTCAAGATGAAACCTTGATGAACGCCACATGTAATTAATTCCCAATCAGATGACGACTCACTGCTTACTCCACAGGCATTTCACAACGACATCCTTTGTTTCCTGTTAGGTAAGATTCGAACCATTACGCAGCATTGATGGTGACACCATAATATTCTAATTTACGTAAGAGAATGCTGTGGTTCACACTCTCAAAGGCTTTTGACAGGGCACAGATAATGCCAGTAGCCTCTAATTGGTTGTCTAATGAATTAAGTACATTCTTACTGAAGGTGTAAATAGCCTTCTCTACATGGGAACCCTTACGGAACCCAAACTGTACTCGGACAAACTATTATTTTCAGACAGATAGTTAAAGAGATGAAATATTTTTGAAAAAGCCAGCAAAAGTGAAATTGATCGATAGTTTAATGGTATCGTTTTATCCCCCTTCTTGTAAAGAGGCTTAACTTCAGCGTATTTTAGACAGTCTGGAAATGTTCCGCTGATAAGAGATTGATTTAACAAATAAATTAAGATAGAACTCAGCTCGCATTAGCACTCCTTGATTAACTTGGTTGACATATAATCATAACAATCCGAATATATTGATTTTTAGTATTTTATGTTGGACGCTACTTCTTTGGGAAACCTAAGTGTCATTTCCATTTTACTAAAGTTATTCGTAAAGACTGGTCTCAGATACTTCATTGCACTGTTTACTGAAACTTATAACACGAGAGGTTTGCAACAATACATGTACTTGTTACCAATATCTCATTTATTTTTAGAGCGATCTGTTCCTCTTCCTGTTTGGCCCCACATGTCTTTGTCTATCCCATGTAGTTTTTATTTCTTTGCCAGATGTAAAGCATATTTTTCTCATAATAAAGCTGCTTAGATTTGTGGATTACTTGCTTCAATATTTTGCAGCATTCTTTGTAAATCATTACAATGCTAAAATCAGAGCTTTTCCTAGATGGTACATACTGTCCCGCTTTCGTCCCACGTCTTTGTTCCTTGTGTAATCCATTGTTTACTTTCAGACGTCTGTTTGATTTGAGTTAGCTTTAGGGGAAAACAATTTTCAAAAGAGTCAGCAACTTTATTAATGAATGCTTCGTATTTTGCACGAAAGTCAGAAGTGTTGTAAACATCTATTCTGTTCATGACTTTGAGCAATCTCCTAAAATTCTCAATTTTTGCCTGATTTATTACGCTCCTGCATTCAGATTTAATACATTTTTATGCTGACAAGTTTCAACATTTAACACAAGATGCTGCATGTCATGATCAGATAGTCATTTACTACTGGTTTTGTGTTACGACTTTTTTCCCTAAATTTGTCTACAATTATATTATCAACAGCAGTTTTAGAGCATTTACATGCCCTAGTTGGAAAGTTCACAGCAGGAATTAAAGTGTATGGCAATATTACTGATTACAATAATTGTTCACTGACAGCCCTTTTCAGTAAAACGACGATAAAATCACCAGCAACCACTATTGCCTTGTTTTTTACTGTATGATGGGACGACAGAGCTTTCAGATTTTTTTATGGGAAGGTTAAAGTTTCTCGAAGGTGCATACTATTATAAACGACTTAATCCGAAGTACGACTTCTGTTGCACAAGCAAATTTATTAATATTAGTATTGTTGAAATTAAAACATTTTGTGACAAATGTGGCAACTCCTCCTTTCTCCATATTTTCTCTGCAAAAGTAAGAAGCTAACTTGAATCCCGTAACATTTGACATATCTGTACCAGTGACCACATGATGTTCTAATTCTCCAACACAAATAAGCACTTCATGAAGCTTACCACTTAGTCCTCGGATATTCTGATGCAATAAGGATAACTGAGTCAGTCACGCGTATTCAGCGAAATGTTCATCGGAAAAGATTCTCTTGTCGAGTCTGCATACGTATGTAGACGGTCAGTTTTCATTGGACCTGCAGGCGAGCCTTAAGTGAGTACAGGGACCTCATTTCTGTGTTATAAACCAACATGCGCGTGAGTGAAACTTAATGTAACAGAAGGGAAAACGGAACTATGTTTGGTCATTCAGAACTAATACTATGTCATATTTTAATGGTTCAAGGATTTCAGGTTGTGTCATCTTTATGCTTTTCTTAACAGTAAGAAAATCATGAAAATCTGCATCGGATGGTGGCTTTCTGTTCAAACATGTTCCGCAGAGGTTGAATCTGTGTCTCCTAGCTTCAACTTTGCTCATTTTTCAGACTACCTAGAGGACATAGCTTTGTCTAATGCCAACATGTTCTTTTCCACAGCATGTTCTTTTCCGCAGATTATGTTCTATACGCCGCCCTTTGCGAAAGGTTCCGTTATAGAATAACAGCGAAGTTATTTTTACGTTATATTAACGGCACTGAAAGTTTCATAATGATGGTAACTGCCGGTAAAACCGTAGCTACATGGCGTAAGCAAGGTACACGCCGATAATGCCTACCAGAGGTAACAACAGCCATTGGAGCAGGACATGTACTCTTAAGGAAGTACTTTTACGTGACGAGACCACTGTTGTCCAGAGAATGGTTTGCTGCAGCTCTCCATGCTACACTATCCTGTGCAACTTACATTATCTCCGAGTAAACTGATGCAACCTACATCCTTCTGAATCTGAACGAGAGCATTATTAGTCTTAAATCTGTTCGTCAGTTGTTATACGCAGCTGTAGATTTTCTGGTGAAGACACCCATAGTCGGTGTCGAAACGTGGTAAAAGCAAAATTTTGTTGGAACCGGTTGGCCGCTTTATACGGAAACCGGTTCATCATTAACTAAGGAGTCTGCCTACACTACGCTTGTCCGTCCTCTTTTAGAATACTGCTGCACGGTGTGGGATCCTTACCAGGTAGGACTGACGGTGTACATCGAAAAAGTTCAAAGAAAGGCAGCACGTTTTGTATTATCGCAAAATATGGGAGAGAGCGTCACAGAAATGATACAGGATTTGGGCTGGAAAACATTAAAAGAAAGGCGTTTTTCGTTGCGACGGAATCTTATCACGAAATTCCAATCACCAACTTTCTCCTCCGAATGCGAAAGTATTTTGTTGACACCGACCTACATAGGGCGGAACGATCACCACGATAAAATAAGGGAAATCAGAGCTCGTACGGAAAGATACAGGTGTTCATTCTTTCCGCGCGCTATACGAGATTGGAATAATAGAGAGTTGTGAAGGTCGTTCGATGAACCCTCTGCCAGGCACTTAAATGTGATTTGCAGAGTATCTATGTAGATGTAGAAATAAGTAATAGCCGGCCGCGGTGGTCTCGCGGTTCTAGGCGCTCAGTTCGGAGCCGCGCGACTGCTACGGTCGCAGGTTCGAATCCTGCCTCGGGCATGGATGTGGGTGATGTACTTAGGTTAGTTAGGTTTAATTAGTTCTAAGTTCTAGGGGACTGATGACCCCAGATGTTAAGTCCCATAGTGCTCAGAGCCAAATAAGTGATATTTGCAGAACAACGGAAAAATGTTTTCTTTTAGACATTAAATAGTTTTAGCTCTTAAGCTATGAGCATTTTCAGAAAGTGCTAATCGTTTGGAGGGAATCATTACGTATCACCGATTCACTGAAGAATCGAACTCCGTTTTAAGAAAAACAAATGTTTCACGCACCTCTTAGTTTGTAAAGTCATATCTTCTGAGCTGTCTGTCGTAATTCTGCAGCTACGGTAAGTGGTGCACGCAAGATGTTTTACGAACAGAGTTAGCAGTAAAGGAGTAATAAATTAAAACGTCATTCCTGACGCTGAAGTTTTATTACGTCAACATCGAAAATGTACTACGGAATAAAGTTTTCTCCTTTCATTATTTTGTGGAAGGGTGTGAAGGAGAAGAAATTTCGTACGCGTTTGAAATCATGTGTGATCTTTGTTCCAAGTTGTTACGTGTTCTCATTCTCGTATACTGGACGAATAAGTTCGAGTATTTAGCGCGCCATGATTTACGCTACGTCTTGACATAGACAGGGTTGACCTACTGTGTCAGAACGTAATGTATACCTCTTAATGAACAAATTATAATGATATTTTGTTTTTTAAATTCGGTCAGTAATTGAATGAAATACCGAAACTAAATTTTTGTTGCTCCTGGGAGCTGTTAGATGATCAATTGGGACTGGATTATCGTTTTAGTCGTCTGTTAATATAGATTTTCAGCCAATAAAATAAATTAATAAGCTAGCGCGGCACGTTATGCAGTTCCGCGCAGAAACGTGTAATTGAAGGAGAAATAAATGAACAGTGTCTTCCATACAGCAGTACTTGTTTACGAGCGGAAAAACACGCGTAAGAGAGAGGGAGAGACGGCCAGATATCGGACACCAGATCCCGCTGTGGCAACACGAGGTAATGAGTATGGAGATACAGCGCCGCTCGTTAGCGTCTAATTGCCGCGCAAACTGCCGGCTGCCGGTGGAGGGAGGGAGGGAGTAAATGAAGCGAGCCAGCGGTCCGTGTGGCAGTCAGTCCTCGGCCGCTTTCTTTCATTCGGCGCGCTCGTGGCCGGGAAAAAACAGACCGTAAATTCCCCGCTGCCAGAGCAACGCCAAGGCCCGGCGCAGTCGTTAAAGGAGGCAGAGGGGCGGGGATGGGTGAGGAGAGGGGGGGGGGGGAGCCAGGCGGGGAAGGGAGACGAAACGACTGCGCGCTGCGTGAAAGAGGCGAGAGATAAACGCCGGCCACAGCACCTGGGCACAAAGACGAGCGGTGTAGCAGCAGGCAAATCAAGACCGCTTCCTCGTGCAGCGACACGAAAGCTGTCGTTTAGACGTGCACGAAAACTGTAGTTACGGGCAACTGATTCATTTTTATTTATTTATTTTTGGCCTGCGGCAGCAAAGAACATAAGCTAATAAATAGTGCAGTGGTTTCCAGCCTGGGGGTAATTACCTGCTGGGAGATAAAATGGAATTTTCTAAGAGATAAAAACTAAACGATTCGATTCTGTTTCAGTCACGTATCAAAATTATTTGCAAAAGATCATTACTATTATAACAATTTTTAAGACACTAATGTTGATTATACAATTTATCAATAATTACTTTT
The DNA here is from genome assembly GCF_021461385.2 of Schistocerca piceifrons. Lineage (NCBI taxonomy): Eukaryota > Metazoa > Arthropoda > Insecta > Orthoptera > Acrididae > Schistocerca > Schistocerca piceifrons. The sequence continues at coordinate 129,202,694 of NC_060142.1, read as the reverse complement.
TCTCAGTTAGTAGCATTAATGCGGTGGGTGCCACAGGTTCGTCATATAGTCCACTCACTACACATATGTGTTGTGCTTTGTCCCGTAGATCGTTGATGATAAAGGTGAGACATATAGGTATCAAATGCTAAATATCTCAAGAAAATATCTTCTCCCAGTTGTAGATACACTACTGGCCATTAAAATTGCTACACCACGAAGATGACGTTCTACAGACGCGAAAATTAACCGACAGGAAGAAGATGCTGTGATATGTAAATGATTAGCTTTTCAGAGCATTCACACAAGGTTGGCGACGGTGGCAACGTGCTTACATGAGGAACGTTTCCAACCGATTTCTCATACACAAACAGCAGTTGACCGGCGTTGCCTGGTGAAACGTTGTGATACCTCGTGTAAGGAGGAGAAATGCTTACCAACACGTTTCCAACTTTGATAAAGGTAGCCTATCGCGATAGCTGGTTATCGTATGGCGACACTGCTGCTCCCGTTGCTCGAGATCCAATGACTGTTAACAGAATATGGAAACGGTGGGTTGAGGAGGGTAATACGGAACGCCGTGCTGGATCCCAACGGCCTCGTATCACTAGCAGTTGAGATGACAGGCATCTTGTCCGCATGGCTGAAACGGATCGTGCAGCCACGTCTCGATCCCTGAGTCAACAGATGGGGACGTTTGCAAGACAACAACCATCTGCCCGAACAGTTCGACGACGTTTGCAGCAGCATAGGCTATGAGCTCGGAGACCATGGCTGCGGCTACCCTTGACGCTGCATCACAGACAGGAGCGTCTGCGACGAGTGTAATCATCGACGAACCTGGGTGCACGAATGGCAAAACATCATTTTTTCTGATGGATCCAGGTTCTGGTTACAGCATCATGATGGTTGCATCCGTGTTTGGCGGCATCGCGGTGAACGCACATTGGTAGCGTGTATTTGTCATCGCCATACTGGCGTATGACCCGGAGTGATGGTATGGGTTGCCATTGGTTACACGTCTCGGTTACCTCTTGTTCTCATTGACGGCACTTTGAACAGTGGACGTTACTTCAGATGTGTTACGACCAGTGGCTCTACCCTTCATTCGATCCCTGCGAAACCCTACATTTCAGAAGGATAATGCACGACTGCATGTTGCAGGTCCTGTACGGTCCTTTCTAGATACAGAAAATGTTCGACTGCTGCCCTGGCCAGCACATTCTCCAGATGTCTCACCAATTGAAAACGTCAGGTCAACGGTGGCCGAGCAACTGGCTCCTCACAACACGCCAGTCACTACTCTTGATGAACGGTGGTATCGTGTTGAAGCTGCATGGGCAGCTGTACCTGTACACGCCATCCAAGCTCTGTTTGACTCAATGCCCAGGCGTATCAAGGCCGTTATTACGGGCAGAGGTGGTTGTTCTGGGTACTGATTTCTCAGGATGTATGCACCCAAAATGCGTGAAAATGTAATCACATGTCAGTTCTAGTATAATATATTGGTCCAATGAATACCCGTTAATCATCTGCATTTCTTCTTGGTGTAGTAATTTTAATGACCAGTAGTGTAGTATCTGAAGTAGTTCAGAAATTGTTTTATTACTTGTTTCGAAACAGATAAACGAAATAATTGACAGCAGGAGGCAGCAGTAACTATGTAAGGGCTACTATAGTGTTGCACACAGTCTTATTACTATTATTATTAGCTAATATCCGCAGTAGGGAACGATAAGCAGGTGATTTTCAATCTTTCTTAGGGTTCTCCTTATTTTCGTAATATTTCTTCGTTTTCTCCCCCACGGCCTTCTTTGTTCCTTCGGTCCGCTTCGGTCGGATGGTTTTGGTTCCATCTCTGGAATAAACTTCCACTTATCAATTTTGCATCTGAATGTATCCCCCTCTGATGTCTTTGTTGCGTCAATTTTTGCTTTTGTCAAATCCTTCTTAGCTTCTGTTACCCAAGGTATTGATGCTTTGAGGGATGTCGCATACTCCAATAGACGGTTAATTAGTATGTTTCCGGGTAATCTGTCTAAGTGTCCATAGAACTTCGTCCGTCTCTTTCTGATGTCAATTTCAATGTCTGATACTTTTCCTGTTGCCTCGATGGTGTGCAGTCTGTATCCACGTTGTGTGTGTCGTGGTCCCAGAATTTTTCTAATAATCTTTCTCTCTAATTTCTTAATTGCTTGTAAACCTAGTTTTCGATTCAGTGAGAGTGTTTCACTTGCATACGTGAGTGGCTGTTTCATTACTGTGTTGTAGTGTCTGATTTTAGTGCCTTTTGAAAGGCATTTTATGTTATACAAATCTGAAACAAGTCCGGACGCTTTCTTGATTTTCCGCAATGTTTTCTTGAGCCATTTTTTCGCGTCCTGTTGTTTCAATAATTTCACCGAGATACTTAAAATGTTTGACTGCTGATTTCACCATAATTTATTTTAAGTTTCGGAATGTCTAACACATGAATTCAGCCAGAAAGGGGATCTACGGGCCAACATTCTCTGCACATTCTTTGAGGCTCTCGATTTGTTTTACTGCTGTTTCTTCACTGCCGGTTAGAATCGCCAAGTCATCTGCAAACGCTAAGTATGGAACGTTCAATTTTCGCTATTATTATCACTATTATTATTCTAGTGGTTAGGCACAAAGCACTAAGAGCCTCCAATTTTCTAATTTATGTCCGATCAGAAGTAAGGAGTGCAGCAATGAAATTATTTGATTTTACATGGGGTTGCAGTGTGCAGATCAAACAAGTGTTGCAATCGAGAGGAGTAATACAGGAGAAGTATGTTCTGTGACAAGTGTCTACCCTCATTATGGATAGTTAGCTTTCTTATTTGAGAAGGGGTTGTGGGTAGCACTTGCCAAGCACCACGAATTCCTTCGTCATTCATTCTAACACACACACACACACACACACACACATGCGCGCGCGCGCACACACACACACAAGCATACTAACCAAATATCATCCATCTTTCAACGTTCTAAAAATAAAAGTATTCCAAGAAAAGTCTTTCATTCGACAGTTTAGTTAGGTGCTGGAGTTGGTAATAATGTGGTGGAGGGGGCGCCACAGATGGCAGGGGGGGGGGGAGGGAGTGAAAGGGGTGGTGTTAGCTAATGTCTGATTGCACTCAGGGGTAATGATCCAAGACAGGCTGGCAGCCACTGCAATAATAGCTACCAAACTGCCATATTATTTCTGCAGTAGAACAATAAAAAGTATTCATTGTGCAAATATAAGTTCTTAATGTAAAATAAAAACACTAAAAGGCGGACACCAGTTTTTTATAGTTTCAACAGTGCCAAGTGAATGTTAGTGCAATTTTCACAATGAGAAAATGATAAGAGTGTGAAGTGAAAAAGACAAAATTACAATGCAAGATTCGAGCTGGGGCAGTTTCGCAGGGGACTGGTATCCACAGCACCGTACAGCTGAAAAGTGGACAACAGCGTCGTTTGCAAAGATAAGTTCTTAATGCAAGGTAATACACAAACAGGCGTACTCGTTGGCGAACCGGGCTGTTTCCAAGGGAGCACAACATCCACGCAACTTATCAGTCATAGCTGGATACCGGTGTCTTTTAAACAGTTCGCCAGCAGATAATACTAATACATATTAAAGCGGTGAGGTGAAGTAGATACATTTGTAAGGAGTGGGTAGCCCCTCGCAACCATTTTCTTTTACAAGACAAATGGTGCTGCCGGGTACTTGGCATATGCCAATATGGAGTTGTTCAGATCCGCCACAATAATTCTAATCCCAAAGAAAGCAGGTGTTGACAGATGTCAAAATTACCGAACTATCAGTGTAATAAGTCACGGCTGAAAATACTAACGCGAATTCATTACACACGAATGGAAAAAACTGATAGAAGCCGACCTCGGGGAAGATCAGTTTGGATTCCGTAGAAATGTTGGAACACGTGAGGCAATACTGACCCTACGACTCATCTTAGAAGCTAGATTAAGAAAAGGCAAATCTACGTTTCTAGCATTTGTAGACTTAGCTTTGGACAATGTTGACTGGAATACTCTCAAATTCTGAAGGTGGCAGGGGTAAAATACAGGGAGCGAAAGGCTGTTTACAATTTGAACAGAAACCAGATGACAGTTATAAGGGTCGAGGGACATGAAAGGGAAGCAGTGGTTAGGAAGGAAGTGAGACAGGGTTGTAGCCTCTCCCTGATGTTATTCAATCTGTATATTGAGCAAGCAGTAAAGAAAACAAAAGAAAAAATCGGAGTAGGTATTAAAATCCATGGAGAAGAAATAAAAACTTTGAGGTTCGCCGATGACATTGTAATTCTGTCAGAGTCAGCAAAGGACTTGGAAGAGCAGTTGAACGGAATGGACAGTGTCTTGAAAGGTGGATATGAGATGAACATCAACAAAAGCAAAACGAGGATAATGGAATGTAGTCAAATTAAATCGGGTGATGCTGAGAGGATTAGGTTAGGAAATGAGACACTTAAAGCAGTAAAGGAGTTTTGCTATTTGGGGAGCAAAATAACTGATGGAGGTCGAAGTAGAGAGGATATAAAATGTAGACTGGCAATGGCAAGGAAAGCGTTTCTGAAGAAGAGAAATTTGTTAACATCGAGTATAGATTTGTCAGGAAGTCGTTTCTGAAAGTATTTGTGTGGAGTGTAGCCATATATGGAAGTGAAACATGGACGATAAATAGTTTGGACAGAAGAGAATAGAAGCTTTCGAAATGTGGTGCTACAGAAGAATGCTGAAGATTAGATGGGTAGATCACATAACAAATGAGGAGGAATTGAATAGAATTGGGGAGAAGAGGAGTTTGTGGCACAACTTGACTAGAAGAAGGTATCGGTTGGTAGGACATGTTCTGAGGCATCAAAGGATCACCAATTTAGTATTGGAGGGCAGCGTGGAGGGTAAAAATCGTAGAGGGAGACCAAGAGATGAATACACTGATCAGATTCAGAAGGATGTAGGCTGCAGTAGGTACTGGGAGATGAAGAAGCTTACACAGGATAGAGTAGCGTGGAGAGCTGCATCAAACCAGTCTCAGGACTGAAGACCACAACAACAACAGATTCGTCACTGCCTTGCGCCCTGATCACAGTGTCCAAAGTAATTATTTTCAACCGTTATAGCTTTGCGGCGTAACACCCGTTTCCCCAGTCTTACGCGAATGAGACAGGTCACATGACGTCTGCTGACCATCACAGAGGCGTACTGAAGTTGACAAGAGACATCCGGTTTTATGGCCGCTAGGTGGCTGCCCTTATAGTGCTTGGATGTGTGCCGTTCACAGTTCCAGTCGCGATGAGCAGCTGTCTCGATCGTCGAGTTGAAATCCGTGGAAGGGATTGGTGTTGGGCGCTCAATAATTTCATTGAGGAGAATGCCTCGATGCCCTTTCATACATAGCACATGGACGTCAGTGCCCAATGTCTGTGGCCACCTAGACATCCGACATATGTGTTAGTCTGTTTATCAAACACTCGATGCTGTAGCTCCTGCAACACGCTTTGGAAGTCCATGAGGATCAATACAAGCCGGAAAGTGCGTGCCACAATAAATAGCCTGTCAATGGCCAGCAACTCCGCCATATCTTCTTGCGTCAAGGCATGCTACCGACCACGTCCCAGTTTCAATTTTTAATCCTTCGATGTGCTTTCCCTTTCTTCCACGATTCCTTCAGCATTTCTCAGTGCCTCTTTCTCCTGTCCTCAGACCACTTTGAGCCAGTTTTCTTATTCTAGCCTTGGAATCCTTCCTTCCAGTTTTTTAAAATATCCCTAAAAATCTCTCTTTCCAGTACTTCTTTCTCTCTTACGTTATTTCTGCCCGAGTCTTTCCTGCCCTCTTCAATCTAGGTGGTTCTTAATTTCTTTTCCCTAAGATACTTGAAGAACTCTTTTGTGAATCTGTTCTCATCCATTCTGTAAATATGCCAAAAAACAGTCACCTTCTCTTCCTTACTGTTTCTGAAGCGTTTCCTTTCTTCTGATAAATATCACCGCAACTTCCCAGTTTCTTCAATGTTGCGTTCTTTTGAGGACTTCCTATTTTCTATATAATTCTACTTTCTAATATTTCTAATTTTGTCAGGCTTATAATTTAGTACTAGAGATTCGCTGGTTTCGGTGCTGTGTTGTAGTGCTTTATTTTAAGTTTTCAGATCAGTACTTTCTGTTGTGCGCGTTCTTAGACACACCATGCGGTTATTCCATCTTTTGTGTCATTACTTCTAAAACAGATTTTTCTAAACCGTATTTTCAATACTGTTACCCAAGTATTTGAATTTTTTACCTTTTCTCTTCGCACGTTATTAAATGTTTTGCAGCACTTTTTACTTTTGTCACACATTTTGTTTTCTCTGCAAAAAATTCTTAAGTCTCTCGTGTTGGCTGCCTTTCCCAAAAGATTGATTCCCACTGTTGCATTTGTCACGCTTTCAGACATTATGGCAACAGTTTTTTTTTCTTTCTGCCTATCATTAATAGCGATATTTTGGATTCCAATTTCGTACAATTTTTTCCATGACAAAGTTGAAAAGAAATGGGACATCTGTACTTATTTTCAATGGCTGAAATATTCCGCTCGTAAATTTTACTTTTGAGATAATCCGCCCATTAATTTATTTAAGTTCGTTTTATGTATAAAATCTTAAAAGGCGAAATGTAAAAAGGTGTGAGAAACAGTGTTGTGTTGTGCGTAACTAGGAGTCAAAAGAGACTTGATGGATTATACACTGAAGGTATGAATTAAAAAACGCCTTGAGTCACAACTTTTCGTGTTTTATTAAGTATACAATGGATTTCGGACCTTGTGGGTCCATCATCGGATGTAATTTGTCTCAATACATGCTTTATTTTTTCCCTTGAATGAGGTGAAATGCATATTCCTGTCAAGAAAAGGTTTGATGTTAGGTTATGAATTTCGTAATATAAAATTATGTGCCAAATAGTGGAAAAATGAACAGTATAAACTTACCACATAATCCAAGAAAAGCGTTTTTAGCGCCAGCATACAATCTTGTCTCCTTCATGATATGTACGAAAACGAAGGAGAAAAGGGTGTCTGCCGGCGATAACCTCCAACAAAGGATTGCACGTATACGCAAAAAAAAGAAAAAAACCCTCCTGAGAGATGCCCTTTTAACTGGCTTAAGTTTGAGGCGAATAGTTGTACGGTTTCGTTTGTATGAGTTTTTGATGGGGAAAAACTACTATGTGCTCACCCTCTATTTATAAACTTCTTGCAGAAAATGCCCACGGAAACTCGCTTGTATAATTTTGATTGTCAGTGGCTTGGAACACCGAGTATAGCCTTTATTATATGACAGTAGCGGAAAAACAGTGTTGTCAGTACACCAAATTTGAGGGGCTGAGAGTGCAAGTGGTACAAGTGCTTGCTGAATCAAAGCGAATTAATGACTGCCAAAGCTAAATGGATATTTATGAATTATATTAGTTACTAGCGAAACATCAGCTATTTTTTCCTGGTAGTCAGTTAGTCTGTGTACGTTTGTAGGTGTGGTTAGGTATTGTAGTCACTGAGCCGTGGGCGACTCCCAATCGATTTCGCGTGCCTTCACTTCGGGGCTTATTCCCTGGCGCTACTACTGGCAGCGCGAATCGATTGTAGCTTGTCGCTGATTATTATCTCTGGCAGAGCGAATCGTAAAGTAGGCGCTCAGCAGCGTTGGTGGGGCGGTAAGAGCGAGGCAATGAGTGACAGCGCACTATAGGGCTCCACGGGCCGAGTTCCGGACACAGTGGTCAGTCGGCCGCTAACTGTTCATGTGGAGACTCGGTGTGGCTGGAGAAGTCCGAATTATGACACTGAGCTGAGTACAGCGTCCTTCCGCCCGAGACCGCTGGTTTGTCCCGCTTTGATATTTCATGTTGTGCGGGACAGGGTACTGGGAGCCGTACTGGATATTTCCAGGATTATCAAATATCTGCCATATCGTGCATTTATGGACAGTATTTCTCACACTGCTACACGCCCATCTCTACTGGGTACGGTTGGTGGCTTACTGAAATATAGGGTGTTTATAAATGAATATTGGAGCTTTAACGATTTATACTATTTATTACATTAAAGTTACAGCTATAAATGATATGTCAAATGAAAGAGCAACTCAAACAGTTTTACCAAGAACCTTATAAATGTTCGATGTGCGCACCATTTGTCACACGGCACACATCAAGTCTATAGCCGAGTTCTTCCCAGACGACAATGACAGGGCCTGCTTTGCATGGCCTGCACGTTCACCCAACCTAACACCATGTGGTTTTTTCCTTTGGGGATTCATCAAGGATCGTTTGTACGTGCCTCCGCTACCAACAGACCTCCCTGAATTAAGAAACCGGATTGAAGCAGCAGTTGCTACAATCACTGAAGACACAGTTACCAACGTTTGGGAAGAGCTCGGCTACAGACTTGATGTGTGCCGTGTGACAAATGGTGCTCACATTGAACATTTATAAGGTTCTTGGTAAAACTGTTTGAGTTGCTCTTTCATTTGACAAATCATTTATAACTGTAAGTTTAATATAATAAATATTATAAAGCGTTAAAACCCCGATATTCATTTATAAACACCCTGTATTTGTTTGAGCCTAATTATCTCAGCTAAGGCTCTGTTGCTTCAGATTATTTATATTTCGGTTCAGTCGAATATTTGGTTGTGTATGTAACTGTGCCTCTGTTAGGAATTCCTGTGAACCACTGACAGCTTCATGGTAGTGTACTTATGTTGGCTGTACGCAGTGTGAAATACTAAATTCATCGGTTAACCGTAATGTTAGATTTTTCCATTGATATGGCCATCGGCTTTCTTGAGTCGTATTATTCTATGGTTTTGGCAATGCGCTGTGACAAAAAAATTTTGCAAGTTTAATTGTGTTCTTAAACGTTGTTAAGGATTTTGCATTTACTCTTTCGCTGTATGTTTTCCTTGCTTTAACAGACGTTTCCTGATTATACAGGGTGATTTTTTTCTACCGTGTACAAATTCTAGTGATTGATCGATGAGAGGATACGAAACCAAAACGGGCTAATGAACTTGTGTTCGGAAATGCATGGTTTCCGTGCTAGAGACCATTTATTCACACATTGTTACAGAGACTGTGGTCTGATACGCGCTGCACCATGCAGCCACAGTTACAGTATGTGTTGAAAATGGTCTCCATGTGCCTCAACGCATGCGTGTAAGCGCCGTAGCATCTTCTGTCTCACACGATCACACCGACCAGGCTGCATCCCGACAGTGTGAAAGTGAGCATGAATACGCTGATCCAGTGTCTCCACACCTGGAATGGGTTGTGCATACATGATACTTTTGAGATAGCCCATAACCAGAAATCGTGCAGGTTGAGGTCCGATGAACGAACAAGCCATGCAATTTGACTCAAAAATGGTTCAAATGGCTCTGAGCACTATGGGACTCAACTGCTGTGGTCATCAGTCCCCTAGAACTTAGAACTAATTAAACCTAACTAACCTAAGGACATCACACACATCCATGCCCGAGGCAGGATTCGAACCTGCGACCGTAGCAGCAGCGCGGCTCCGGACTGGAGCGCCTGGAACCGCACGACCACCGCGACCGGCTCAATTTGACTCCCTCGCCTGGTCCATAGACCAGGAATGACATGGTTGAGATGGGTCCAGACGTTGGGCTGGAGCACCACCATGTAGCAGACACATAACCCTCCGAATCATCGATCGCACATCTTTCAGAAGAGGAGGCAGAGTTGCCCACAAGAAAGGCCAATCGTTCCGGCTGTTACGCGACGTGGAAAGAAGACTGGTAACAGAGTACGGTCGCCAGTTATCCCCACCCACACATTCCGGCTGCACCGATGCTAGTGATTCGCTGTCACCATACCATGGGTGTTCTGTATACTATCGCAAAGATGAGAGTTATGAAAGTTGAAGATACCACTCCGCGTAATGGTGGCCTCATCTGTGAATGGGATGGATGACACAAATCCCGGAATAGGGGCTGCCTGGTGAAGAAACCAGCGACAAAACGGCTCCCGATGCGGAAAGTCTGTCGCTAGTAAGCCCTGCACACGGTGTAAGTAACAAAGTATGTACGTACATTACTGGCCATTAAAATTACTACACCACGAAAATGACGTGCTACAGACGCGAAATTTAACCGACAGGAAGAAGATGCTGTGATATGCGAATGATTAGCTTTTCAGAGCATTCGCACCTACAACGTGCTCACATGAGGAACGTTTCCAACCGATTTTTCATACACAAACAGCAGTACACCTGCGTTGCCTGGTAAAACATTGTTGTGATGCCTCGTGTGAGGAGGAGAAATGCGTATCATCCCACATTGATAAAGGTCGGATTGTACCCTATCGCGATTGCGGTTTATCGTATCGCGACATTGCTGCTCGCGTTGGTCGAGACCCAATGACTGTTAGCAGAATATGGAATCGGTGGGTTCAGGAGGGTAATACGGAACGCCGTGCTGGATCCCGACGGCCTCGTATCACTAGCAGTCGAGATGACAGGCATCTTACTCGCATGGATGTAACGGATCGTGCAGCCACGTCTCGATCCCTGAGTCAACAGATGGGGACGTTTGCAAGACAACAACCATCTGCACGAACAGTTCGACGACGTTTGCAGCAACTCGGAGACCATGGCTGCGGTTACCCTTGACGCTGCATCACAGACAGGAGCGCCTGTGATGGTGTACTCAACGATGAACCTGGGTGCACGAATGGCAAGACGTCATCTTTTCGGATGAATCCAGGTTCTGTTTACAGCATCATGTTGGTCGCATCCGTATCTGGCGATATCGCGGTGAACGCACATTGGAAGCGTGTATTCGTCATCGCCATATTGGCGTATCACCCGGCGTAATGGTATGAGATGCCATTGGTTACACGTCTCGGTCACGTCTTGTTCGCATTGACGGCACTTTGAACAGTGGACGTTACATTTCGGATGTGTTACGACCCGTGACTCTACCCTTCATTCGATCCCTGCAAAACCCTACATTTCAGCAGGATAATGCACGCCTGCATCTTGTAAGTCCTCTACGGGCCTTTCTGGATACAGAAAATGTTCGACTGCTGACCTGGCCAGCACGTTCTCCAGATCTCTCACCAATTGAAAACGTCTGGTCAATGGTGGCCGAGCAACTGGCTCGTCAATATACGCCAGTCACTACTCATGATGAACTGTGGTATCGTGTTGAAGCTGCATGGGCAGCTGTACCTGTACACGCTATCCAAGCTCTGTTTGACTGAATTGCTTGAAAATGTTATCACATCTCAGTTCTGGTATAATATATTTGTCCAATGAATACCCGTTTATCATCTGCAGTTCTTCTTGGTGTAGCAATTTTAATTTCCAGTAGTGTAGTTTGTGAATCATCATGTTGAACATTGAACTGTTTTGAGGTAATGAATATTTCGTATGTTGTGATCACGAAATGGACTCCATTTTCGCGTATCTTTGTTGACTATTTAGTTGGTGATTTTGTTATCAATCTGTTAATGCTCTCAACGTAACTTTACAGTATTTACAGTATTTACTCATCTGCACGAAGAGTTCGACGACGCTTTCAGCAGCATGGACTATCAGTTCGGAGACCATGGCTGTGGTTACCCTTCACGCTGCATCACAGACAGGAGCGCCTGCAATGCTGTTGTCAATGACAACCTGAATGCACGAATGGCAAAACATTTTTTCGGATGAATCGAGGTTCTGTTTACATCATCATGATGGTCGCATCCGTGTTTGGCGACATCGCGGTCTACGCACATTGGAAGCGTGTATACGTCATCGCCATACTAGCGTATCACCCGGCGTGATGGTATGGAGTGCCATTGGTTACACGTCTTGGTCGCTCCTTGTTCGCATTGACGGAACTTTGAACAGTGGATGTTAGATTTCAGGTGTGTTACGACCCGTGGCTTAACCCTTCATTCGATCCCCGAGAAACCCTACATTTCAACAGGATAGTGCACGACCTGTACACGCCATCCACGCTTTGTTTGACTCAATGCCCAGGCGTATGAAGGCCGTTATTACGGCCAGATGTGGTTTTTCTGGGTACTGATTTCTCAGGATCTATGCACACAAATTGCGTGACAATGTAATCACATGTCAGTTCTGGTATAATATATTTGTCCAATGAATACCCGTTTATCATCTGCATTTCTTCTTGGTGTAGCAATTTTAATGGCCAGTAATGTAGCTTGCTTATCTCTCTGTATGCTGGCAGCGCTTTAGACTGCATTGATATCACTGACATCGCTGTGTGCCCTCTGTAAGAGACTCTGTGGCTGGTCGGACTCGCAGTTAGAAGTTAATAGTTAGCAGTGATAGGTGTTAGAAGCAATGTTATCGCGAGCGGACGGCCTGAACGTGTGTGCGTCATGGAGATTTAATATTGGTTGGTCACGGATTGTAGATTGTGGGTAATGGAATTATTGACGATTATATAATTTTTCGAATTGGATTTCACGGACGATTATATAATTTTTGGAACTGGATGTCACATCATTAAGGTAAAATCTGCTAAATACATTGATTGCTGTGCAATAAAATCTTTTCTTTGCTTACCACATGCCTACTAGTAGTTAGATCCTACAGTAGTTAGAATTCTTTTATTTAGCTAGCTGCATACTTGCTGTATTTGCTGTACTTCGTGTCATGAAGATTTTCTGTGAGGTAAGTGACATATGAAACTGAAACGTCCCCTTAGAAAAATTAATGAATTACTGTGCTGATAAACCTCTTACATCATTTGATTTTCAAACAGCTGAGCAGAACTGAACATTTCGCTCTTTGCCAATTCTGATCAACACTAAACTGACACACAATATTTTTTAGCGCAACACAATCAGACTTTCAATAATCCCTATGACCCTGGCTAACATTAAACTATGCCTTTCACAAATCACTTACCTCACAAAAATCTTCGTTACTCGAACTACTGCAATACAGCGAGGGCCACTACTGCCAGCTAAATAAAAGATTCAAACTACTGAAGGCAATAACTATTGATCGGCATAGTTAGCAAATGAAAGATTTTGTAGAGTCAGACAATGTATTTACCTTAATAGTGTTCAAAAGTCATAGGATATATATTAGTTCAAGACATCCGGTCTTACAAATTTACTGTGTCTGATGGACACACGTCCAGATCATCTGCTCTCAAAAGTCCGCCATCTCTTTCCCCACATCCCCCACTGCTGGCGACTCACCTCCAACTGCACAACGCTATGCGCTGTTAACATCCAGCTGCCCAACACTACAATAGCCAACAACAATGCAAACCAGCCACAGACTGCACACAGCACAGCCAGTGATTTTCATACAGAGTGCTACATGGCGTTACCAATAAAAAAACCTAAACAGCCTGCTTACATAGCTCCCAGGCTCTCCACAAAAAAATATACAAATTGTTTTGGGCAGTGGCCAATACAGATTTGAAGAAATTTTTCATAATTACAATAACAAAGATATCAAATGCACACACTTATTGATACAATGTTGGTCAAAAGCTAAAATTTTCTCACAGTCCATAAAGACAGTCCTGATCATTCATCACAGTAAAATTGCAGTTTTTTTCTCAAAGTCTGAGCAGTAAAAGAAAATGCACATGGAAGTAGTGGAGTTCCATGCAGTCTTGATGAAGTAGTGTTGTCCTTCCAATGGAAAGACAGTGCTGCCTCTTGAGATGCAGACAGGTAATGGTCCACAACAGAGCAAACCCACAGCAGAGTCAGTTGAAGTTTTGAAGAATATTGGTAGGTAGGTCATCACAGAGCAGACCCACTGTAGTCCTGGTAGAGTGTGGTATTGGTGGGCCACCAGAGGTGCAGACCCACAGCAGTCCTTGTAGAAATAATGATACTGGTGGGCCATCAAAGATGCAGACCCACTGTAGTCCTTTTAGAGATGGCCAGCAGCCATCTGTTGCGACTGTGCAGGTGCACAATCACCATTGAAGAGTCTTGCTGACAATATAGCAAGTCCATAAACCACCACTTGTGCACTCACAAAGTTTTTGGAATTGTCCTTAGAACCAGCAATGCTGTTAATCAGTCCCTTGCTGAATTATTATCACACGTGCAAACACTAACAGTCCCAATTTGTCACATATTGTGCATATACTATGACCAACAAAAAAGTGTTCAGTGAAATGAATGCTTACAAGTTACATAATCTGATGAACTGGTGTCCATTACAATTTTATAACATGAGAATACAATTACAAAGATACAGAAAACATCATTAAAAAACATAATCATACAGATAACATTTGTAGTAATACAGGCTTTACAAAAGAATAGAAAGAAACATATACATCAGTGTTACAGGAATTATGGCGTAAGTAAATACATAAAAGATCAGAATAGCTTTCGAACATAATGCCTAAACATCTTTACAAAGTAAATAACATATTATAAATGCAAACTATATTTGAGGATAACAGTATTCCTCATCATAGTGAATGTAGCTGAATACTAGAAAAATTCTACAACACAAATCTTATGAGATAAACACATAAAGACAAGAAGAACACAAATACACAAGGGTACACAAACACATAGCGGAATAATACAAAAAGAAAGTACAGGGTTTGTTTTACTGCAGTATTTTGCAAACAAAACTTTCTTTACTTCTTGGAGATCTCCCTTCATTCATCATTATTCCCAAAAAGTCCTATCTATACCTGCTTTCTGTATTCTATTCATATTTCTTTCAAAATAATTATTTCTCAGCGTAGAATTCTCATTTTGGGCCAAATCTTTTTCATATAACTTCTCAATGCATTCTTTCCCTATTCTCCATAGTTAGTTTCTTATATATTCTACCCCCTCTCAAGCTAAACTAGATCTACTGAGCTCAGATATATATACTAAGAGACGAGTCAATGCGGCAACACAGAACAAATTAACCCTAACAGCAATGACAAAAAATACATACCGGCAAAGCCAGCAGCAATAAATCTAAGTTAGCAAAGCAATTGCAATATTACAACTAATACAAGGCACTGTGCAGCAAACAAGAAAAATAAATCAGTAGTAAAACTGGCTTAACAGAGTAATACAAAGTGAAATTCAGTAACACTATGCCTGGCAAACAACAGCAGCAAATGCTATAACTTATATGTAAACATGGCAAAGCTCAAGCAGAAAAAATATTACACTAAAGATAATAATGCAGATAAGGGAAATGTCTATTCACATCTTAATGTCTATGTAATTAAAGTGGTGCTCCACAAAAACTTATTCTACAAAAAATTACCAAGTACTTGAAAAGAAAATTGTATATGCATTTACTGTTATTAGTCCCTTCTTATTGTTCTTTTCTTTCCAAGAGCTCCTTTTTCGAAGAATGTGGATCATAAAATCATTATTTAATAGGTCTGTTGACAGAAAGAGTTCACATTAGCAAATCCATTTAATTTTATTTTATGAAGCCAATGCTGTAGACAGCTGGAAACCAGATATCAAATGAAATAAGCAACTATGTACAAAGTGAAGCATAAAAATATCATTCAATAGTCATGTGGCATTTCATAAGTTAGTAGAAATTCTCTCAACTCTCATGGAAACACGCTTCTCATAATCAGGTGTGCAGATGTAAGTATCTTTCCAAGTAATTAGCGTGTCGTATTTGCGATGCCTTCTAGAAAGGAATGTCAATAGCGAGGTTAATTGCCTCTTTTTTTCTCCACCTAATGGCTTCCTTTTGTCAGACGACTATCTCTCAGCTGGGCGCCCAAAACGCATTACGTCAAGGTCACTTACCTTTCTTACCAAAATATTTACGACGCCAGTTTGCACTACAGCGACAGTCTCATATAAAAAAATTTCACAGGTCGAGAATTTTCGTTGCAAATGTGTAGAAACAAAATCGTATAAATATAACAGTGTCCAAAAAATTTTCGCCAGCGTTGTGATACATTCACGCATTTACACACATTTCATAACTCTTAAAGTACGATTCTTGGTTTCCAACATCCTTTTTTACAAATCAGAGTCCGTAACCACTACCCATTACTCCTTACCTTATTACACATATACATATTTGTCGAAACTTCTTCAATATTTCATTATAATAAATACACAGCATAATCAAATTCCTCATATAACATCAGCTTATTGATCATAAACATACCTCAACAGCATAATACACATCGTCGTCGTAAAACAAACATCATAACACCTCAGTCAAATCTCAAAAACGTCGTAGCTTTCTGCAATAATGTCAAAACCTAAAAAAAATTCTCTGCTCATTTCAATAGTGTCATCTACCTCCAACGTACTTTAAAAATCATGATCCCATACCAAATACATCATTCAAAGCTCTCATAGTATCACAATGGTTCCGAAAAATATGAAGGGTTCACACAGTAACAACAAAATACAATTTCATAAGTGTGAAGTTATCCAGCTGTGTAATTGCGCAAACATCTGTCACTGATGTAGTAAAAAAAATGTTTGTCTCTCTCTGTTAAATAATCAGATAGCTGTGTATTTTATGTTTTAGAGAAATATGGTACCGATGTGTAAAGTTGTACAAGCAAATACCATATTAGCTAGGGCTTCTTGTGCTTGCCAAACACATGGTACACAAAGTAAGCGTGTACCCCCCTGAGTATTAATGTAATTAAACCCTCAGGTGTTACAGATTACAGCAATGGAATGAAATGTATCACGGAAAACCTTTGCATCATTGTAATTCAAAAACCTTTAAAAATAAATGTTTTAAGTACAAAATTAATCACTCAAATGCGTGTCCTGTAGCGCTAAATGTGCGTCTTGCTGTAAGATAATTTTGTGGAAGTGTCGTAGTTATCGTCCTCTGTAAGCAAAGTTCTGCTGAAGTCGATGTACTCACCTCATCATAAACAAAAGTGAGATGCTTTGCGTATAGATATCGTAGTTATTATGCTTGTTGCCATGACGAAGAAAGTACTGTACTGTAACGTATTGCTGTGCTACGGAAAAGGCTGTCTCATTGTAGCTATACCACAAAAGTTACTACTAAAACATGTTTTACTTTCCAGAATAATACATAAAAACTGTGCAGATATAAAACAGATACACCGCAAAAGCAACAATGTAAATTGTGTCACACATTAGTAGCGTCGTGATATAATCGTGTAGCTCTCAAAGAAACCACATACTAAGTCATCTTCAATCCCATCGAAAGTACTTCAAATAAAGAATGTCTTTTCAAGTAAACCAAAATGTTGCATGAAACCCTCATTAGCAGTGCCAGTATATGTTCTAAGTATGTGAGCCTTATAGTCGTTACGTGATCGTGCAACTAACAAGCAAGAATGTACACACACAATAGCACTGTGTCGTCTGTTCACTATAACAACGCATTCGTAATTTCTGTTTAAATAAGTTCTCTTGGTTCTTGACTGGATATTTAACTTCAAACATTGCAGATTATCTTTAAATAAACGGTTTTACATGTGAAATGTGGTGCAATCCTTTACTCTTCTTAGTACGCAGAGTTTCAACTTCAACGCAGTTATCATGTGGTATACGTCGGATTCTGTAAGGTCCATTGTAAATCAGAAAGCATTTGTGAGTGAAGTGTTTCTTCTTATGTGACAATGAATGAGCTTTAATGAGAACTTTCTGACCAATATACAGATTCTTTGCATTTGCTTTACTGTGTAGTTTTCTCCTTTTGTCTGCAGCAGAATTTATATTTTTAATAGCCAAATCAATTATGTCTTTGTGTCGAAGTTGTATTCGGAAAAAGTACAAGCTCTCTGATTCTGTTCGGTGGTTCTTTATTCTTCAGTACAAGAATAGGTGGTAAAGCAGTGGATTCATGAGGCATTTCATTCAGCACGTTTTGAAATAAGTGTAAATATCTGTCCCAATGCTGATGCTTTCTGTGACAATAAAGTCTGCAAAGCTTATTAATTTCTTTCATAATCCGTTCAGACGGGTTACAGCCGGTGCGCGTGACAGTGCGTCCACAACAATGTTCTCCTTGCCGGGAATGTAGACTATTGTGAAGTGGAATTCTTGCAGAAACAATGCCCAACGTTTTAACCTGTCATGATTTAATTTTGAAGACATCAGAAATTGTTATGCACGATGATCACTGTATACTTTTACGTGCTTACCAGAAAGAAAGAAACAATGAAATAAAAACATGTTTGATTTTATGGTTCTGAAGCGTGCGTGACCAAATAGCACATCTGAATTGCGGTCCGTTATCTGAAATGACTTTACTAACGTGTCCAACTTCAGGTAAGAAATTTTTAACAAAGGCGTTGGATACAGACCGTCCAGTGGCTTTACGTAACGGAGTGATAGAAACAAATTTTGAAGTAAGTTCAACAGCGACTAGAACGTACGAAAATCCATTCGATGTTCTGACAAGGAGTCCTAACAGATCAACAGCAGCAAATTCTTTTAATTTAGAAGGAACGATAGGAAACAACGGAGCACGATGTGAGGTAGTAGATGGTTTCGCCTTTTGGCAAAGTTTACAAATAGACAAGACTCTTCGAATTCTCTTTTTCATATTGTTAAAATAACAAGTCGTTCGAAAAATACGATAACATTTTCGTGGACCAAAATGTGCGTAGCTGAAATGAATGTACCAAATGAGCTTATTAACAAAATCGTCTGGAATGCAAAGTACCCATAGCTTGTCATCAACAGTGCAGCGTTTGAAGAGTATGTAGTTTCTAACCAGATAATAATGCCGAATCTGTGTGTCTTTTCATGCCATATACTTTTGATGTCTTTCCAAATCGGATCTTTATCTTGTTCATGAGCAATGTCCATTAAAGATGTGGAGATGAAGTTTTCTAAAGCGACTTTCTGAATGTAAAGAATACTGAAATTTTTCTCGAGGTTGCCTTCTGTGTTACTTTTCTCAAGCCCAGCCGGTGCGCGTGACAGTGCGTCCACAACAATGTTCTCCTTGCCGGGAATGTAGACTACTGTGAAGTGAAATTCTTGCAGAAACAATGCCCAACGTTTTAACCTGTCATGATTTAATTTTGAAGACATCAGAAATTGTAATGCACGATGATCACTGTATACTTTTACGTGCTTACCAGAAAGAAAGAAACGGAATTTGTTAAATGCCCAAACGATAGCTAAAGTTTGTAATTCAGTAACGGAATAATTTTTTTCAGATTTTGTTAGCACTCGGCTCTGAACAATAGTGTCATTTTCTGTGGCTTCTTGAAATAAATGGGCACGAAGACCGACTTTAGAAGAATCTGTGCTAAGGCAAAAATCTTGTGACAGATCTGGATGAGCTAGTATTGGCGCGTTAAGTAGCGATTATTTCAAAGAATTAAATTCTAACTGTGCTTGTTCGTCCCAGTTCCAAATAGTATTATTTCCAGTGAGAGAACAAAGTTTTGGTGTCACTAGAATTTGCATATTCAAAAAACGACGGTAAAAATTTACGAGACCTAGAAAATTGCGGACTTGTTTTTTTGTGGATGGAACTGGAATGGCTCTGATTGCTTCTAACTTTTCAGGATCCGGCTGAATGCCTTCAGAAGGAATAATATGTCCCAAAAACCTCACCTTTAACCTACCGAATTCAGACTTTTCCAAGTTAACTGTAATTCCAGATTCTGCAAAAATACGTAACAAACTGTTGAGGATGCGATTATGTTGTTACCATGAGGCTTCTGCTATTAGAATATCATCCACGTATAAGGTGACGTGATGTTTTAAGAACTCAGGTAATACGGAATTTAGCCCGCGAATGAACGCTGACGGAGAAATGTTCAAACCAAAAGGAAGTTTCCGAAACTGATAACAAACGCCGAAATAAAGGAAAGCTGTGTATTTTCTACATACTGGATGAAGTTCGATCTGTTAATAGCTGGATCTGAGGTCAATAGAAGACAACACTTTTACACCATTAAAATTTTTCTTCCATCGTTTGCGGCCTGTCTCTTTCAGGAATGATGATAGTATTGACTTGTCTCGAATCTAAGACAAGCCTGATCGATCCATTTTTCTTCTCAACAACATGTAATGGATTGTTGTATGAGCTTACTGCAGGCTCAATAATGCCCTCGTCAAGCATAGATTGTATTTCTCTTCTAACACGGTCCCTATAATGTGCCGGAATTACGTATGGTCTAACACAAAATTTAGTATGCTCACGAACACGAAATTGATATTGAAATCCCTTGATTGTTCCTGTTTTGTGAGTAAATGTGCTTGTAAAATCTCAAAAAGGTCCTGCCTATCAGTGTCATTAGAATTCTCAAGTGTTTGAATTTTATTCTGTATTAACTCATTAGTATCAAATATGCTGTCGATATCATCCCTGTCAGTACTTGCAGAGTGATTGTTAGTGTCTAGTTCCGTAGAAAATTCCGAACTGTTGTCCAACAGAAGGTAAAGCCGATTGATTTCTTCGCCATGGTTTGAGAGCCAATCTTCAAATTTCAAAGCTATTGACTTACCTTCTTTCTCTAAACTTATTTCAGCATTGTGGAAGTTTAAGATTGCTTTGTATTCATTCAAAAAGTCTACTCCCAATATAATTTCCGTCGACAATAATGGAACAATGAGAAAGTTCATAGAGAAGCTGTGGCTTTGACAAAAGAATTCTAAGTTGGTTTGTTGGCGTACATCTACACTTTTTCCAACGATTGCACCTTGTAATTTAATCTTACGTAACGGAAGTGTGGGGCAATCGTTCGATTTGTTGCATTTGCTAAAGGCTGTTTCACTAATTACTGAAATGGGACTGCCAGAGTCAAGTACTGCCATACATTTTCGTCATTTACTGTAATGTGAATTACAGGATATGCAATGTTGTTATGTTTTACGTCGTGTTCCTGGAGTAAGATGTCCCTAATGTCTTCCATTTTTACATAATTACTAGCCACAGCAGCTACGTCATCAGCTTCATAAGTATGGTTTGTGGCTGCCAGCGGTGTAAGTCATTGCCTATTGTCTCTTTGTTGGCGCACGTCGTTATTGGGAACTTCTACAAATTGATCTTATCGAGAGGGCCCTGCCCTGTTTGAATCCCGCCAGTTCTGATGGAATTCAGGTCTGTCGTTTTGTCGGTAGTTTACATATTTTCTTGCTTGTTGGTCATGTGATGGAGAATTTCTCCCGGAATCATAACTGCGCGGTGGACCGTTGCTTCTGAAGTTATTCTGTCTCCCTTGATAATAATTATTTTGGTTCCCATATTGTCTGTTTCTCTGATTATCTCTGTGTTTGTCATTACTGCGGAGAGGCGATCTTTCCCTGTAATTATTACTACTCTGCCAACGGTTGTCATACGGGTGGTGTCTGTTTTGGTCACGATTTACGTTGTAAGAATAGCCTTGTCGTGTCCAGTTACTATTTCTGTCGTCACGGAATTGTGACGGATGTGACCTATAATTGTTGTGTTCCTGTTTTCGCATCCCGCGATTGTCAGTGTCAATGTCCAATTCTTGTAAGAGTCCCTGAAAAGCTTCAATGTCGTCTTTGCAACGTCCTGCCAAAATAATATGTCGTAAATGTTCAGGCAATTTGATTAAGCAAATGCGGATGAGTTCTGAGGGGCTGTAAGGATTTGACAGGTACTGATTCTTGTGCAACATGTCTTCAAAATATTTCACAAGACTGGAAAATTCAGATTGTTCGAAATGTTTCATCATTATGATGCTATGTTTTACTTGGTCTTGTGTAGCTTGAGACCAATATGCTGAGAGGAAGGCATGATGAAATTCTCCTTCACTGTGACAATCGTGAATGACCGATCGCATTCTTTCAGCTGGTTCATTCTCTAAGTAGCCACACATAAATTCCAATCTGTGCTCTAATGACCAGTTGGAGGAAAACAATGAGAGAATTGATGAAGCCACGCTTGTGGATGAATGTCGTTGCCGGAATTCTTAAATGTTTTGAATTTACGTGTAGTAATAAACAGCTTATAGTCAAAATCATCGTGTCGGCGAGTCGCATGTCGGTCATTGTTACGTCGTGTCGGCGGTTCCACCTCAAAATTCGGTGCACCTTGCAATTTCTTTCATAATTTCCGAAATGCCCTGTGTTATTATTTTGCGGCTTTTCCGTACTTCTAAGTCCCTCTTCCCGTGTTGGCGCGTGAGTGTCCTCTGAAATATGTAATTTTTGTATTACTTGTGCCAACTGATCTTGCACTTCCCGGATTTCTCTTTTGTGTTGCGTATTAATTTGATTCTGATTTTGTTTGAATTTCCTAATTTGTTTGCACTCTTCTGTGTCATTAAAGACTACCGGTTTTGTGTCATTCAGATTATCATCTACCTTCGTAGATAAATTATTTAGCTGATCCGAAAGTTCAACTACTTTCTCTGATAATGAACTAATTTTCTCCATGTGTCTTTCTGAACCAATTTTCAGAGTATCTACTGTGTCCTTTAAGTTTTCCTGAGTATTTGCAAGTTGCGTAACCGAATCGGTAGATGCAACTGAGTCAAATTTAGCTTGCAAGGTCTCATGATTTTCATGAACAATAGTTTGCAGTTCCTTTATGGCTGCTTCGTGATTCTGTAATGCATTTTCATGACGTGAAAAAATAGGTTGGAAATGCTCACAAATTTGTGTTTGTACGTCATTGCAGACTTTTTGACATTTCGATTCGATTTTATGTAAGTCAGTAGTTAAATCTTCACGTGTTTGTTCAAGTGTGGTGTGAAGATTTTGTTCCATTGTGTCTAACTTTTGAAGATTTTGTCCCATTTGTTTCTGATTTTGTTCAAGTGTTGTGTCTAACTTTTGTAGGCTTTGTCCCATTTGTTGCATTAACTGTAATAACAATGCACTGGTGTCTGAAACATGTTCCTCAGTGCTATTCGGCATTGCATTTGAACCGACAATATTCGCATTCTGAAAAGCAGAAAATGTGTCTTGACTTATTTGAGAAAACAGTGAGGAAGCAAAACCTGAATCTACAGTATTTGCAAGATTGTGTCCTGTCATTTCGGATTCCTGAGGAGAGCTGTTGCCGACCGATCGATCGATAATGCTTCCCTGTTCACTATTTGTTTCACTGTCTACGCCATTATTTGCCGCCCTCTCCATTTCCCTATCCACAATTACCAAATTACTACTTTGAACGACTGTTAATTCGTTACACAGTGGTGCTGATAAGCTACGCTCGTCGTCACTATTATTTCTCAGTTTACTTTGGAGCCTAGTGTTACGTTTTTCATACGCCATAATTATCACGTACTTCACACGATACACAGAAAAGCACAATTTGAAGAGCAAAAATAAGAGAACACATTAACATAGCACTGAAAATAATATCTAGTTAATTACAAGCGCAGCTGCGAAATAGTTGGTGCAAATCTACATGTATGCCACAAATGTTTTACTGTACAACAATGAAAAATTACAACTACAAAGGAAATTCTCTCTATAATTACGCGCTAGCAATGAACAATAGCTACACTAATTACAGAAACTACAAGAAAAAATCAGATTCCAGTGAGGTATCCTCGGCTAAGGGTCGACATATGAAACGTCACCTTGGAAAAATTAATGAATTAATGTGCTGATAAACCTCTTACGATTATTTGATTTTCAAACAGCTGAGCAGAACTGAACATACTCAGATATTTCGCTCTTTGCCTATTCTGATCAACACTAAACTGACACACAATATTTTTTAGTGCAACGCAATCAGACTTTCAATAATCCCTATGGCCCTGACTAACATTAAACTATGCCTTTCACAAATCACTTACCTCACAAAAATCTTCGTTACTCGAACTACTGCAATACAGCGAGCGCCACCACTGCCAGCTAAATAAAAGATTGAAACTACTGAAGGCACTAACTACTGATAGGCATAGTTAGTAAATGAAAGATTTTGATAGAGTCAAACAATGTATTTACCTTAACAGTGTTCAAAAGTCGTAGTATACATATCAGTTCAAGACATCCAGTCTTACATATTTACTGTGTCTGATGGACACACGTCCAGATCTTCCGCTCTCAAAAGTCCGCCATCTCTGTCCTCACATCCACCACTGCTGGCGGCTCACTTCCAACTGCGCAACGCTACGCGCTGTTAACATCCAGCTGCCCAACACTACAATAGCCAACAACAATGCCAACCAGCCACAGACTGCACACAGCACAGCCAGTGATTTTCATACAGAGCGCTACGTGGCGTTACCAATAAAAAAACCTAAACAGCCTACTTACAAAATGTATGGGTTATCATTAGGTTTCCTTCTAATTCGGGGCCATTCTTCAGTGATAATTAAGTCAGATTGCGCTATCCTTGTATATTGTGGGCCATTAATGAATAGAATAAGTCTGAGCTGTATTCGTCAGGGAAAATTCTGTAGATCATTGTCCAAACGATAAAGACAAGCAAAGTGATAGGACGTTCAGTTTCACTCAGCAATTTCAGAATTAAATAAAGAAGTTTCACCTGTCGACCCTTAGCCGAGGATACCTCACTGGAATCTTCTGCTTTTCTCGTAGTTTGAATAATTAGTGCATGATTAGAAATTAGTCATTGTTTACTGCTAGCGCGTAATTGTATATATGGAATTTCCTTTGTAGTTGTAGTTTTCTGTTTTACTATATTGTAATGAGCAAAGCAGTTGTGGCACGCATGTGGAGTTGCATTAAGTATTTCGCAGTCGCGTTTGCAACTAATTAGATATTGATTATTTTCAGTGCTATTTTAGTGTGTCTTCTTATTTTTACTCTTCAAATTTTTATTTTGTCTTATCGTGTGAAATAGCGTGATAATCAGAGCGTGTGACAAGCGTAACACAAGGCTGAAAGTTAATTGAGAAACGACAGTGACGGTGAGCATGGCTTGCTAGCACTACCTAGTAACGAAGTGACAAATATTCAAGACCATAATTTGGTAACTGTGCATAGTGACATGGATCAGGCAGTAAATAATGGTTTGGAAATGGAAACAATCAGTGAACAGAGAAGTATTGTCGATCGATCAGTCGGTAACAGTTCACCTCATGAACATGAAATAACAAAACAAAATCTCGCAAATACCGTGGATTAAGGTTTTGCGTTATTACATTTTCCTCAATTAAGTCACGACGCACTTTCTGCTTTTCAAAATCTGAGTATTGCCGGTGCGAATGCACTGCCGAAAAGTACAAAGAAACATCAAACAACAGAACAATATCTTACAAATACCGTAGGTTCAGGTTTTGCGTCATTACCCTTTCCTCAATTAAGCCAAGATTCATTCTTTGCTCTTCTGAATCCGAATATTGCTGGTGCAAATGCACCGCCGAAAAGCACAAAGCAACATGTTTCATTCACTAATACACCGTTATTGCAATTAATTCAACAAATGGAACAAAATAAAAAACAAACACATGGAACAAAATCAGAAACAAACACAGTAACAAATGGAACAAAATAAAAAACGAACACAGCAACAACTCCAAAAGTTAGACATAATTGAGCAAACGCTTAAACAAACACGTGAAGGTTTAACTGCTGAGCTACTTAAAATCGAATCGAAATATCAAAAGACTTCGGAAGATGTAAAAACACAAATTTGTGAGCATTTTGAGCCTATTTTTTCGCGGCATGAAAACGCATTACAGAATCATGAAGCAGCCATAAAAGAACTGCAGATCATTGTGCACGAAAATCACGATACTTTGCAGGCGAAAATTGACCCCGTTGCGTCTACCCATACGGTCGCGCAACTTGTAAAAGATCAGGAAAACGTAAAGGACACAGTAGATACTCTAAAATTTGGTTCAGAAAAACACACGGAGGAAATTAGTTTATTATCGGAACAAGAAGCCGGACTTTCGGATCAGTTAACAAATTCGTCTACGAAGGTAGATGATGATTTAAATGATACAAGAATGGTAGCCTACTTTGTCACATTTAGCTTGCAGAGCTATGCAATTAACTATCCAGTCAAGAACCTATGGAACTTACCAAGACAGTAATTTTACGAGTTCACTTTTATGGGGAACCGAAGACACGATCTTGTTCTGTGTATCTTTTTGCTTGGTAGTTGCACGATTACGTCACGTCTATAAAGTCCTCATTCTTGGAACATATACTGATAATGAGGTTTTATGCAACGTTTTGGTTTTCTTAAAAAAAAACATTTTGCACTTAAAGTACTTTCTGGGGGATCACACATGAGACAGTATTTGGTTTGTTTGAAACTACACTTTTATAGTACGAGGCTACTTAGGAGTGACACAATCTTCATTATTGCTTTTGCGCTGTATCTGTTTTATGTCTGCACTGTTTTTTTACGATTCTTCTAGAAAGTAAATCATGTTTTGGTAATGACTTTTGTGGCATAGCTACATTGGGATAGGTGTTTTTCGTAACAAAACAATACGTTACAGCATAGTACTTTCAAGGTCACGGCAATGAACGTAATAACTACGACATTCACATGCGTAACACTTTACTTTTGTATATGACAAAGGTAAGTACATTGATTTTTTGAGAACTTTGCTTATGAAGGATGGTAACTTCGACACTTGGCACACTTTTACTGTGAAGCAATGACAAAATTTTCTTACAGCGAGAAGCATAGTTTAGCGCTCGCTTCATGACACTTATTTGAGTGATTACCTTTTGTGTTTGCAACATTTTTAGAAATATTTTTGAACTACGATGATACAGAGAAGGTTTTCGGTGATACATTTCATTCCGCAGTTTTAGTTTGTAACATCTGAAGTTTAATTGTATTATCTCTCATGAGGGTACGCCAATTTTGTGTACCATGCGTGTGGCAAATGCAAGGAGCCCTAGCTAATATGGTATTTGCTTATAAAATTCTATACATCGGTACCACATTTATCTAACACAGAATTACACAGCTATCTGGTCATTTAACTGAGAAGAATAAACTTTTTTACTACGTCAGTGACATATCTCCACGTAATTATACAGTTGGACTACTTCCCATGTATGAAATTGTACTTTGTCTGCATTTTGTTAACTGTTCACATATATTTTCGGAACCTTTGTCATACTGTGCGAGATTTGGGTGATGTATTCTGTATGGGTTCATGATTTTTGGAGTACGTTTGAGGTAGACGACACTATTGAAACGAGCAGAGAATTTTTTTTAGAGGTTTTGAGATTATTGTAGGAAGCAATGACGATTTTGAGATTTGATTGATCTGTTATGATGATGTTATTATGACGATGATGTGTAGTATGATATTGAGATATGTTTATGATCAATAAGGCGATGCTATGTGAGGAATGTGATTATACTAGGTGTTTATTATGATGAAGTATTGAAGAAGTATCGAATGAGGCAATGAATAATGAGTAGGAGTTAGGGACTCCGGTTCGTAAAAAAAAAAATTGGCAACCAAGAATTGTACTTTAAGAGTTATGAAAAGTGAGTATGTATGTGAATGCGAGTACCAGAATGCCTACGGAAATTTTTGGACACTGTTATTCGTGAGATTTCGTTTCTACACAGTTTTCCTGTAATTTTTCAACCTGTGAAAATTTTTGTTTGTATGAAACCGTCATTGTAGCTAAAACTGTTGTCGTAAACATTTTGGAAAGGAGTGTATGTGACCTTCAGGTAATGTTCTGCTACACCTTGGTGCACTCTAGCCGCCTGGAAAAACCCATTGTTGTGTTGCCTTTCAAATGCACAGCTGTAGAAAAGAGAGGCCGTTGACCTCGCTATTGACATTTCTTTGCAGAATGCACCACAAACCCGACACACTGTTTCTTGGAAACATGTGATTACACTTTGGAGCAAGTACTTTATGCTACTTACTGAAATGCTTATGAACTGATGAGATATATTCTTACGTCTACACACCTGATTATGACAAGTGTCTTTCTACAAAGTTGAGAGAATTTATACTGACTTACGAAATGCCATATGGCTTGTGAATGATGTTTTTAAGCTTTATTTTTTTATATATTTGCTTATTTTATTTGATATCTAGTTTCTAGATGCGCTGCAGCATTGGTCTTATAAAATAAAATTCAATACATATGCTGATTATACACTTTCTGCCAACATATCTATTAAATAATAATTCTATGATCCACATACTTAAAAATGAGCACTTGGAAAAGGAAAGAACAATAAAGACGAGAAGGAACTAAAAACAGGAATTGCATACAGAACTTTATTTTCAAGGACCTGGTAATTTTTTTGGTAGAATAAGTTGTTGTGGTGCACCACTCTAGTGTTAAGATGTGACATAGATATAAAGATGTGAATAGACATTTCCCTTATCTGCATTTCTGTCCTTACCGTAATATTTTTGTGCTTGTGCTTTGCCATGTTTAGGTATAAGTTATTGCGTTTGCTTCTGCTATTTGTCCTACTGAATTTTACTTTGCATTACTGTGTTAAGCCAGTTTTATCAGTGACTTATTTTCTCTTATTTGCTGCATGTGGACTTATATTAGTTGTAGTGTTGCATTTTCTTTCTAATTTAGATGTGCTGCTGCATGCTTTGCCAATTTGCATTTTTGTCATTGTTGTTTGTGTTAATTGTTTTGAGCTGCTGCGCTGCCTCGTTCTCTAATTTATGCATCTGAGCACAGTAAATTTAAGTTAGCTTAAGAGGGAGTATGCTATATAAGTAAATGAGTTGTGATGAGTTGGAAAGAAATGCATTGAGAAGCTATAAGAAAAAGGTTTAACCAGAGCGTATTGTACAATGAGGAATAATTATTTTGAAAAACGAAATGAACAGGTAAGTTGTGTATAGTGACAACAGGTTTAGGTAGAACTTTCTTGGAAACAAATGATGAAGTAAGAAAAATGTGAAACTATAAAAACAGAAAGCGTGCTTGGATAGGATATTTTTTGGGAACAAATGTTGAACTAAGGGGGATCTCCGAGAATTAAGTGACGTTTTAGCTGGAATGAAGTAGTTTTGGCTGAATGTTATAGAGGGATCAGCATGAAGAAAACATGAAAAAAGAGGTATAAATTGAAGTACCACAAGTACTGCTGTACCAAATGTTACACTGAAAACAGACCCTGTCCTTTCCTTTTGTGTTATTCCGCTAATGTGTACCTTGTGTGTTTGTGTTCTTCCAGTCTCTCTGTGTTTACCTGATAAGATAAAGTTGGTAGAATTTTTTCCTTCTAATAGTAAGCTGCATTCACTACGATGAGGAATACTGTTATCCTCAAACCTCATCTGTTTTTACAGCATATTCTTTACTTTGGAAAGACGTTCAGACATTGTTTATTGTGTTGTGTTTTCTTTTAATCCTCATGTTTCTAAGGATATTCTCATTTTTCATTTATTTACTTAGCGCATGCACGTGTATTGATAATTCAGCAAGGGACTGGTTAACGGCATTGCTGGTTGTAAGCACATTTCGAAAAATAAATAAATTGGTGAGTGCACAAGTAGTGGTTCATGGACTTGCTATATTATCCTCAAAACTCTTCAATTGTAATCATCTTGTGGTGCAGTTCTTCATGTTGTGTCCGTGCTTGTTACGAAAATGGGATAAGAAGTTCCGCCTTAGGCAAGACACCGTTTTTGTTTTGTTTCACCCATCGTCAGTGGGTTCAATTTTTTTTATTTTTAACTGTAAAATTGTTGTTACATATTAACATCTGTGTTTTTTACAACATCATGTAGAAGTTGCATTTATAACTTAATTGGTGAAAAGTGGGTATAAGCATTAGTTAACATACCTTACATGATGTTATTGTCCATTTACTTTGGTAGCTATTCTTCTACACAACATACAACTTGTCGTCTGCAAACAGCAAAACGTAATATATTTTTCTGTTTGTTATGCATTTGCGAACGCAAATAAGACTGTATCACGTTTTACGACTGCAACTTACAGTTTTGAAGTTGTGGTGCGTTCTCCTGTGTTGTTGGCGAAGTAAATAGGCTCACCTCTTAGCCTATTGTCACGTGGCAATGCACTTTTTCCGATTACTCAAAACATAGGCGGAAGTTTCGCTGCCATTACGTGTTGTTGTTGCTGTGTGGAGTTTATTTGTTTCGTAGCGTGTTACAGACGAATGGAAAAACTGGTAGAAGCTGACCTCGGGGAAGATCAGTTTGGATTCCGTAGAGATATTGGAACACGTGAGGCAATACTGACCCTACGACTTATCTTAGAAGCTAGATTAAGGAAAGGCAAACCTACGTTTCTAGCACTTATAGACTTAGGGAAAGCTTTTGACAATGTTGACTGGAATACTATCTTTCAAATTCTCAAGGTGGCAGGGGTCAAATACAGGGAGTGAAAGGCTACATACAATTTGCACAGAGACCAGATGGCAGTTATAAGCGTCGGGGGGCACGAAAGGAAAGCAGTGGTAGGGAAGGTAGTGAGATAGGGTTATTCAATCTGTACATTGGACAAGCAGTAAAGGAAAAAAAAGGAAAGTTTGGAGTAGGAATTAAAATCCATGGAGAAGAAATAAAAACTTTTCGGTTTGTCGATGACATTGTAATTCTGTCAGAGACAGCAAAGAACCTGAAAGGGCAGTTGAACGGAATGGACAGTGTCTTGAAAGGGCGATATGAGATGAACATCAACAAAACCAAAACGAGAATAATGGAATGTAGTCGAATTAAGTTACGTGATGGTGAGGGAATTGGATTAGGAAATGAGACACTTAAAGTAGTAGACGAATTTTGCTATTTGGGGAGCCATATAACTGATGATGGTCGAAGTAGAGAGGATATAAAATGTAGACTGGCAATGGCAAGGAAAGCGTTTCTGAAGAAGAGGAATTTGTTAACATCGGGTATAGATTTAAGAGTCAGGAAGTCGTTTCTGAAAGTATTTGCATGGAGAGTAGCCATGTACGGAAGTGAAACATGGATGATAAACAGTTTAGACAAGAAGAGAATAGAAGCTTTAGAAAAGTGGTGCTACAGAAGAATGCTGATGGGTAGGTCACGTTACTAATGAGGAGGTACTGAGAAGAATTGGGGAAAAGAATTTCTGGCACAATTTGACTATAAGATGGGATCGGTTGGTAGGACATATTCTGAGGCATGAAGGGTTCACCAATTTAGTATGGAGGGCGTTTAGCGTGGAGGGTAAAAACCATGGAGGTGAATACACTAATCTGATTCAGAAGGTTGCCGTAGTTAGTTGGAGATGAAGAGTAGAGTAGCATGGAGGGCTGGAGGGCTGCATCAAACCAATCTCTGGACTGAGGAGCACAAGAACGACATGCTGCTTCTGCCTCAAGGCGTAGAAGCAGCATTTCAAAATATGGCCTATCTGAACTGCATTAAATATTGCACTGAGCATACACACTGGGCTATTGCTGTAATTTCGCAAAAAAAAAAAAAAAAAACGTAACTGAACTTTCATACAGCAGCACTTTCGCGTCTTCTCTTTCACTTGTACCGGTTGTATTCTCAAAGCACTCCAGGCATTGGCTTAGGGTCTAAACTTTATCATCACAGAGTGCGGCACTGCACAGGAAATCACTTCTACTTCTTTTACTCAGAAGAGCAGCACACAGCAGTTGGAATTTTTTAATTTCTCAATCGGTAAAACCGGAATCCTTTTAGGATCCCTTGGGCGTCCGTATGTCTGTCCAACCGTTCAAAACCCTTTTTCTCTGGAAGGGGTGGACGTATCACGTTGAACTGTATCTCACTTAATGAAGTCTGTGGTCCCTTGGATATGTAAAAAATTGAAGCAACTAAGTCAATGGGATAAAAAGATACGGCCATTTATCTCACATATTTTAATACTAAGAAACTCATTCATCAAAATGTATAGGACACTTCTCTTTGGCCTAGAATCATGAAATTCGTCAAAAAGGATGGCTTCACAGTACAACCAAAATAAAAAATCCGAAAACTGTAAATCTGTAATTATATCAGACGAAAAAAAATTTTTGGCATTTCTTATCTCGCTCTCTGTCTGTTCGTCCATATGTCAATTCCCTTTTTTTTTTTCAGGGACTTATAGAGGTATTAAGCTGAAATTTGTCACATACTACGGTCTGTAGGTCCTTGGCGTTGTAATAAACGTAAGCTTCCACTTGTATGCAACCAAAAGCTACGGCTATTTGTCACATATTCTGATACTTGGGAACTCACTCATCAAAACCTTCGGGTACTTACTGTTGAGCTGGAACTATGAAATTTGGCAAAAAGCGATGTTTTATAGTACACTCAACGGAAAAAATTGAAAAACTGTAAATTTGTTATTATATCACACGATAAATATTTTTGTCATTTGTTATCAGACATTGTGGCTGTCCATCCGTCTGTTAAGACCGCTTCTTCTCAGCAATGGGTGGATGTATCAAGTTGAAATTTATGTCCCATACTGAAGGCCTCTTGCCTGTTGGTGGTAGAACAAACGTAGCCTCTAAGTCAGCGCAAACAAAAGCTTCGGCCATTGATGTCACATTTTTTGATAGCCACAAACTCGCCCTTCAAAACCTTTAGGTTACTTCTCGTTAAAAAAAATTTCTTTCCTGATTTGTTATCCGTCGTGAAACTTGAAATTAAAAGAATCAACAGATCTCCATTCAGGCTGACTTGGTCGCCGTGGTAAAAAAAAAAAAACTAAAAAAAAAAAAAATGAAATGATTGTGTGGCATTGATGGGCCGCAGCCGGGGAAGTTCGGGCGCCGAGTTCCAAGTCTTATTTCAGTGGTTACCACATTGGGCAACTTGCGTATCAATGATGATGAGGACAACACAAAACCCAGTTCACGAGCGGAGTAAAATCTCGAAGCAGGCCAGGAATCGAACCTGCGCCCACTGCACTGTAGGCAAACATGTTACCACGCAGCTAAGCAGGTGGACTCGTCGCAGTGGTAAAAGCCAAACATCAGTCAGACTAGGGTCCAAATGTTCGTTTCACATACAGTTCGAAACGCCATATCTACGTGCAGTAAACACTCCTTGGTATCTAACTACACTCCAGGAAATGGAAAAAAGAACACATTGACACCGGTGTGTCAGACCCGCCATACTTGCTCCAGACACTGCGAGAGGGCTGTACAAGCAATGATCACACGCACGGCACAGCGGACACACCAGGAACCGCGGTGTTGGCCGTCGAATGGCGCTAGCTGCGCAGCATTTGTGCACCGCCGCCGTCAGTGTCAGCCACTTTGCCGTGGCATACGGAGCTCCATCGCAGTCTTTAACACTGGTAGCATGCCGCGACAGCGTGGACGTGAACCGTATGTGCAGTTGACGGACTTTGAGTGAGGGCGTATAGTGGGCATGCGGGAGGCCGGGTGGACATACCGCCGAATTGCTCAACACGTGGGGCGTGAGGTCTCCACAGTACATCGATGTTGTCGCCTGTGGTCGGCGGAAGGTGCACGTGCCCGTCGACCTGGGACCGGACCGCAGCGACGCACGGATGCACGCCAAGACCGTAGGATCCTACGCAGTGCCGTAGGGGACCGCACCGCCACTTCCCAGCAAATTAGGGACACCGTTGCTCCTGGGGTATCGGCGAGGACCATTCGCAACCGTCTCCATGAAGCTGGGCTACGGTCCCGCACACCGTTAGGCCGTCTTCCGCTCACGCCCCAACATCGTGCAGCCCGCCTCCAGTGGTGTCGCGACAGGCGTGAATGGAGGGACGAATGGAGACGTGTCGTCTTCAGCGATGAGAGTCGCTTCTGCCTTGGTGCCAATGACGGTCGTATGCGTATTTGGCGCCGTGCAGGTGAGCGCCACAATCAGGACTGCATACGACCGAGGCACACAGGGCCAACACCCGGCATCACGGTGTGGGGAGCGATCTCCTACACTGGCCGTACACCACTGGTGATCGTCGAGGGGACACTGAATAGTGCACGGTACATCCAAACCGTCATCGAACCCATCGTTCTATCATTCCTAGACCGGCAAGGGAACTTGCTGTTCCAACAGGACAATGCACGTCCGCATGTATCCCGTGCCACTCAACGTGCTCTAGAAGGTGTAAGTCAACTACCCTGGCCAGCAAGATCTCCGGATCTGTCCCCCATTGAGCATGTTTGGGACTGGATGAAGCGTCGTCTCACGCGGTCTGCACGTCCAGCACGAACGCTGGTCCAACTGAGGCTCCAGGTGGAAATGGGATGGCAAGCCGTTCCACAGGACTACATCCAGCATCTCTACGATCGTCTCCATGGGAGAATAGCAGCCTGCATTGCTGCGAAAGGTGGATATACACTGTACTAGTGCCGACATTGTACATGCTCTGTTGCCTGTGTCTATGTGCCTGTGGTTCTGTCAGTGTGATCATGTGATGTATCTGACCCCAGGAATGTGTCAATAAAGTTTCCCCTTCCTGGGACAATGAATTCACGGTGTTCTTATTTCAATTTCCAGGAGTGTATGTATAAGCTCTGAAAGTCGTTCCTTGCCTGATCTTTGAGTTTCACAATTGCGACCCTATCAGCGTGAATGGAGAACTACCGATCATTGTAACAATGGTCGTCTGTCTGCTGAATTCTTTTTTTGTCACATTTATATTATTCAAATCAAAACATTCTCGAAAGTCTTGGAATCGCTGGGATCGATATCTTGCCAGTATCAACGTCAATAACAGGCAAAAATATTCAAGTTTCTCGATTTTCGGAATGGATGAACTGCATACATGTATAATGAAGTATTTACCGAATCCCCTGTGCCAGAGTCCTAGTCGCACCTGGCGTAGGGTATGTAAAGGTCAGAACTCAAATATCAATCAACCAAAACATTTCGATGTAAATCTTACAATTTCTCAATAAAATAGACTTTGAAAACTTGGGAGCGACTTTAATACCTCAAGGTAAGGTAGTTGTTTCCCCAGGTTCAGTGTCTTCATGGTTGTGCTCTGGCACTTGGCCGGCCGCGGTGGCCGTGCAAGTTCTAGGCGCTTCAGTCCGGAACCGTGAAACTGCTACGGTCGCAGGTTCGAATCCTGCTTCGGGCATGGATGTGTGCGATGTCCTTATGTTAGTTAGGTTTAAGTAGTTCTAAGTTCTAGGGGACTGATGTCCTCAGATGTTAGGTCCCATAGTGCTCAGAGCCATTTGAACCATTCTGGCACTTGGGAGATTGCAGTTCAATCTCGCTTCTGATATGGTGTTATGCTTCTTAACGTTCTTAGGGAAGATTATCTTTATTACCTGTTTGCTATATTGGATACGACCTGACTTCATTCATATGCTGAAATGGTTGGCAGTAGTTAACACTCTTGCTTGTGTGCTCTAGTGAAGGAATAGTGGTAAGCTTTACCTGCGTCCAAAGGAAGAGGGTGCCGATTTAAACGACTGCAGTAATAGCGTACAGCGGCAGAGGGGCGAGGGGATCGTTTTTTCTGCGGAACCTGGGTGAAAACATTTGCAGACTGCCCAGTTCCTCGGTCCCATTATGCAGACACGTTGGATGGCGCCGGTCGGTGGGCGCTCACGTCCAAGTAGGCTGACAAGCGCCGAGAAGTCGCTGCTGCTACGGGCAGAGCATTGATGACCAGCAATACAGCAGAGGATGGGCCCTTGTTAGGCAGGAAGCCAATGAGACGACTGTGAGTTACTGCGAATTTCCGTGGGACAGGTCAGTGGCGCCCAGACATCAAGACTTTGCTACAAAACATATTTGTGGAGGCACAAGGCTTGTAGCGAGTTTGTGGCCGTTCTTTGGAAATTTCGAAATGGATGCAACAGGGGAGATAGCGGGCCTTTT
The DNA here is from genome assembly GCF_021461385.2 of Schistocerca piceifrons. Classification (NCBI taxonomy): domain Eukaryota; kingdom Metazoa; phylum Arthropoda; class Insecta; order Orthoptera; family Acrididae; genus Schistocerca; species Schistocerca piceifrons. The sequence goes on along the minus strand of NC_060142.1, from coordinate 129,167,065 downwards.
ATGTAGGTCTGTGGTTCCATCTAGGCCAAGCTTTTAGCAAAGACACGGCGCAAACGTGTGGGAAAGAGGTCGCGAAGCTGAATCTTTTTTTTCCTTTGCTCCCAATTAATTTTTAAAGCCGCTGGTTGGCCAAATCTTTGTATGCAGAGCAAGGGGCGGTCTCTCAGCTTCGAATGCCTCACCCCAGCTCGTGATTGGCTTGTACTAAAGTGGGAGTAGTCTAAGGTGTAAATATGTTTTGGTACCGAAATGGTGAGGAAAGCTGAGAGAAAGAGAAGAGGTCTCTCGTATACTGGCACTTCGCTAGCAAAGAACAGCAGGTCTTTGCCTAAATGGTGAGACTTGCGTCCTTTGCTAGTGTGCCACTTAGAGCCTGTGCCAGTCACCTTCTGAACCATCAGAGGTACTGTTTCTAGCATCACGCACACAATGAGTGATGCGTGGGCGTACTTATTTGTTTTGAGTTGGCCTGTAATACGGCCATCAAAGCAAATATATTACAAGGAAAAGATAGTCATATCAGATAACAAAATAAAGACAATATGGGATATAGTGAAGGAGGAGATCGGTAGAACCAGACATGAAGAGGGACAAATAGCATTAAGAGTCAATGATACATTGGTGACAGATGTGTACAGTGTTGCAGAACTTTTTAACAAACATTTCATAACTGTTACTGAAAAGATGGAGTTGTCAGGTTCTGTAGATGCTGCTATGGAATACCTCAGACCAGACATTTCAAGTAACTTCAGTAATATGAATTTGACCCTCACTACGCCAGCAGAAATAATGTCAATCATAAAATCTTTAAAATCAAAAACATCTAGTGGGTATGATGAAATATCATCAAAGCTAATTAAAGAATGTGATTCTGAGTTAAGTAACATATTAAGCTACCTGTGTAACCAGTCGTTTATCAGTGGAATATTTCCTGAATGGTTAAAATATGCTGAAGTTAAGCCACTGTTTAAGAAAGGAGATATAGCATAAAATTTCCGTCCAATTTCACTTTTGCCTGCATTCTCAAAATCGGCTTTATAACCATCTTATCTCAAACAACATACTGTCAAAGTCAGAGTTCGGATTTCTAAATGGTTCTGATATTGAGAAGGCTATCTACACTTACAATAAAATGTGTTTAATTCATTAGATAAAAAATTGCAGGCAACTGGTATATTTTGAGATCTGTCAAAGGCATTTGACTATGTAAATCACAATATCCTTTGAAGTAAATTAGAATATTATAGTGTAACAGGAAATGCTGCAAAATGGTTCAAATCTTATATCTCTGGGAGGAAACAAAGGGTATTATTAGGAAAGAGACATGTATCAAGCTATCAGGCATCATCCAACTGGGAACTAATTACATGTGGGGTCCCACAAGATTCCATTTTAGGGCCTTTACTTTTTCATCAGTAACATTACCAGATGCCAAGTTCGTTTTGTTTGCGATGATACAAACATTGCAATAAATATCAGATTAAGTGTAGTGTTAGAGAGATTAGCTAATAAAATATTTGTGGACATTAATCACTGGTTCCTAGCCAATTCCTTGTCACTAAACTTTGAAAAAAAAAAAAACACTACATGCAGTTCAGAACTTGTAAGGAGTGTCCCATGAGTATATGCCTAACATGCGATGACAAACAGATAGAAGAAGTGGACAGAGTTAAATTCTTGGGATTAAAGCTTGATAATAAATTCAACTGGGAAAAGCACACAACAGAACTGCTGAAGCGTCTTAAGAAATATCTATTTGCAATGCGAATTGTGTCGGACATAGGGAATATAAAAATGAAAAAACTGGCATACTATGCTTACTTTCATTCCATAATGTCATATGGGATTATTTTTTTTTGGAGTAATTCATCAAGCCAAGCTAAAGTTTTCCGGGCACAAAAACGTGCAGTAAGAGTTATATGTGGTGTGAACTCAAGAACATCCTGCAGAAGCCTGTTTAGGGAATTAGGGATACTAACTACTGCTTCCCAATATATTTATTCTTTAATGAAATTTGTCATTAAAAGTATACCACTTTTTCAGAGGAACAGCTCAATTCATGGAATCAATACTAGGAATAAGAATAATCTTCACAAGGATTTAAAGTCACTTAGTCTTGCACAAAAAGGTGTGCATCATTCAGGAACACACATTTTCAATAACTTGCAAGCAGCCATAAAAAGCTTAACAACCAATGAAATTCAGTTTAAGAGCAGCCTAAAGGAGTTATTGGTGGCCAACTCCTTCTACTCCATTGATGAATTTCTCAGTAGAACCAATTGATTTGTTTGTGTATATACACTCCTGGAAATTGAAATAAGAACACCGTGAATTCATTGTCCCAGGAAGGGGAAACTTTATTGACACATTCCTGGGGTCAGATTCATCACATGATCACACTGACAGAACCACAGGCACATAGACACAGGCAACAGAGCATGCACAATGTCGGCACTAGTACAGTGTATATCCACCTTTCGCAGCAATGCAGGCTGCTATTCTCCCATGGAGACGATCGTAGAGATGCTGGATGTAGTCCTGTGGAACGGCTTGCCATGCCATTTCCACCTGGCGCCTCAGTTGGACCAGCGTTCGTGCTGGACGCTTCATCCAGTCCCAAACATGCTCATTGGGGGACAGATCCGGAGATCTTGCTGGCCAGGGTAGTTGACTTACACCTTCTAGAGCACGTTGGGTGGCACGGGATACATGCGGACGTGCATTGTCCTGTTGGAACAGCAAGTTCCCTTGCCGGTCTAGGAATGGTAGAACGATGGGTTCGATGACGGTTTGGATGTACCGTGCACTATTCAGTGTCCCCTCGACGATCACCAGTGGTGTACGGCCAGTGTAGGAGATCGTTCCCCACACCATGATGCCGGGTGTTGGCCCTGTGTGCCTCGGTCGTATGCAGTCCTGATTGTGGCGCTCACCTGCACGGCGCCAAACACGCATACGACCATCATTGGCACCAAGGCAGAAGCGACTCTCATCGCTGAAGACGACACGTCTCCATTCGTCCCTCCATTCACGCCTGTCGCGACACCACTGGAGGCGGGCTGCACGATGTTGGGGCGTGAGCGGAAGACGGCCTAACGGTGTGCGGGACCGTAGCCCAGCTTCATGGAGACGGTTGCGAATGGTCCTCGCCGATACCCCAGGAGCAACAGTGTCCCTAATTTGCTGGGAAGTGGCGGTGCGGTCCCCTACGGCACTGCGTAGGATCCTACGGTCTTGGCGTGCATCCGTGCGTCGCTGCGGTCCGGTCCCAGGTCGACGGGCACGTGCACCTTCCGCCGACCACAGGCGACAACATCGATGTACTGTGGAGACCTCACGCCCCACGTGTTGAGCAATTCGGCGGTACGTCCACCCGGCCTCCGGCATGCCCACTATACGCCCTCGGTCGAAGTCCGTCAACTGCACATACGGTTCACGTCCACGCTGTCGCGGCATGCTACCAGTGTTAAAGACTGCGATGGAGCTCCGTATGCCACGGCAAACTGGCTGACACTGACGGCGGCGGTGCACAAATGCTGCGCAGCTAGCGCCATTCGACAGCCGACACCGCGGTTCCTGGTGTGTCCGCTGTGTCGTGCGTGTGATCATTGCTTGTACAGCCCTCTCGCAGTGTCCGGAGCAAGTATGGTGGGTCTGACACACCGGTGTCAATGTGTTCTTTTTTCCATTTCCAGGAGTGTATATAAGTACAATCTAACTTCTGCACCATTTCAGTGCAGTAACGTGTTCATTGTAAATATTTTAGTAGTTGTATTACACGTTTATGACCTTATAAATAAATAAAAAACTTTTATTTTAAATTCAGTGCATTAGTATTTGTAAAATGATTCTTTCATACAGTTTCCATTAAAAAATGACGATCATTCCACTTGGGACCTGTAGAATGGTACATTAGCTCATTTGTTTGAGTTGTAAATATTTGTCATGTATTGTTGTTTTTCTGACATGTTCTACATCCTGGAGGATCAATTGGAACGCAAATAAATCTAATCTCCTAAACATTTGACATATTCCGTCACACGTAGTCGTGGCACGAAGTCAAATTGGTTTGGCAGACCACCAAACGGATCCACCTGCACGCTGGAATCCACCGGGGTTTCGGAGGCTCACAGGGAAGTACCTGCGTTCCGAATTAGCCGAACGCGAGACCGTGTACTTGCATTTTTTTCGGGCACGCGCCATTAATAACACATTGCTCTGTTCATGTCTCCAGTCGCCGAGCGCTACCTGGGGTGCCTCCATGACCAGCAGGAGCGTAAAGTATTCGCTGCTACGGCGTAGGGCTCCAATATATGCTTCTCAGCACCCTGTTCTTTGGACCATATTCTTCTTTATGGGATAGTAGAGTATAGATGCTTGACTGCAACGCAGTTTTTGGGCCATACCACAGATTCACACGTATGAAGTCAGGTGAAGCGACTAGTGTTCTGGTTAGTGTCGTGTGTTGATCCCCAGCTGATCACTTTGTCCACCATAGACCGCATATCATTGAAGGCGTTTGTCCAATTTAAAAAAAAAAAAATGTGTGGCGTTTCTTTAGCCATTTTTTTTGTCTTGTGGTGTTAAGAACGAATAAATCTATTGTTATTTAGACCACAAATCCTCCTAGTGTTCTTGTCATTTTTATTACAGTCTTGATTACAATTGAAATTTGGAAGCTTTCACACTTTCGCATTTTGACACGGCGTTCGACCGGGTCAGCCATGGCTTCCTGTTGCAGCTACTGAAAGACATTGCGTTCACAACAGACCCACACTGGATCGTGTATAGTTTGTTTACGGGTGTGCATGCTTTGGTGGCTGTCAATGGCCAATTGACACTCCCTATTACCATCCGTACGGGTTTTCCTCGGGGATCTCCGCTTTCATTTTCATTATTTGTTCTGTCACTCAATTTGCTTCTTCGAAGAATCGTCGCTCAGTTGCATGGATGGACACTCTTGGGCGAGACGACCTCGATGCACGTATAAGCGTATGATGTGATGTTCTTACTCCGTTCTCCCGCTGAGATTCCGTTTTTCAAGGTTACGTTGTTTCATGAAATTATGCGGTTTTGGTTCAAATGGTTCAAATGGCTCTGAGCACTATGGGACTCAACTGCGGTGGTCATAAGTCCCCTAGAACTTAGAACTACTTAAACCTAACTAACCTAAGGACAGCACACAACACCCAGCCATCACGAGGCAGAGAAAATCCCTGACCCCGCCGGGAATCGAACCCGGGAACCCGGGCGTGGGAAGCGAGAACGCTACCGCACGACCACGAGATGCGGGCGTATGCGGTTTTGATAACGCTGTCATTTCGCGGGCGACGCGATCGATAGACTCAAATCTTTGGGAGCAATAATTAACCGTTCTTCTCTCCAAATGGCTACAGTTAACTGGAGGTTAGTTACGTAGAAGATACAAGGAGCAATCCCGGAGCATGAGCGGCGTTCCCTATCCTGTTTCAGAAAGTTCGCGTTCTGGGTACGTACGTCTTGTGCAAAGCATATTACGTCGCTCATGTCTTTCTTCTTCCCGCGATGGTGGCCTGGAAACTAAAACACGCTCTTTAGACTTTTTATATGAAAGTATCACATTTTTCGATTACGATATTGGCTGGTTACGCCTGTGAATTCTCTTAGGGGTTGGGAACTTTCCGATATTTAAAGCGTCCGTGTTATTCGTTCAGTGCACTGTGCTGACTATCTGTTACACAGTCCACACATTCGCGTCTCGGTAATTTTACTTTCTAGGGCCGGGCAGTCTTGGCCCGCCTGTCGATGTTGGTTGATTGTGTTTCCAGTTAAAACATGCCAGTGAATTTTATATTGTTGTCGGTTATTTGGGTGCCGATATTCTACAGAGCCAGCATCTGAGTACCACAGTTTACTTAATGCGCGGTAGAGGAATTGGCTGTACGGCGCCAGTTGAACGGGCATCACCGCCAACTTTTTGGAAGGTGGTGTGGTTGCATCTTAGCCTTCCTGTTCTGTCAATGACAGCGGCATCCTAGTGGCATCACGTGGTACACGATCTGTTATCCATCAATGAGCGCCTATTTCATACTGACCTTAGTGCCCCAGATCAGTGTAGTCGCTGTCCCGTCATAGACACGATACAAAACAGATTTACCTGTCATGGTCACGAAACGAAACCGGCACTGGGTTAAAAAAAACCATAGGCTGATATAGTATTACTTCAAGACTCCTACCTTCCGAGATCAAAGTCAAACACCATTGCATGGTTATTAGGCCACTATGTTTATTAAATTCGAGATGGAGGGGGCGATATTGATCCACTCGCCTTCCTCCAGTATATGGCCACTGCATATTGGAAGTATGCTAGGGCCAATCAATGCCCCCTCTGCGCGGTAGCAAGGGAAATAATATCAACGACAGTGCTGCCAAAGCAGAATTTCTTAACATATCCTTCCGAAATTCCTTCACCGAAGAAGACAAATATTCCAGAATTCTAATCAAGAATAGCTACCAACATGAGTAACGTAGAAGTACATATTCTCGAAGTAATGAAACAACTTAAATCACGTAACAAAAGCGAGTCTTCCGGTCCAGACTATGTACCAGTTACGTCCATTTTAGAGTATGCTGATGCAATAGCTCAAGTATCAATCATATAGAAACGTTCACTGACGAAAGATCTGTACCCAAAGACTGAAAAGTGGCACAGGTCACATCAAGAAAGGTAGTAGGAGTAATCAACTAAATTGCACATCAAGAAAGGTAGTAGGCGTAATCCACTAAATTACAGATCCACACCGTTAGTGTCTGTATGTTGGAACATATACTGTGATCGAACATTATAAATTACCTCGAAGAGAACGGTCTATTGATACACAATCAACACGGATTTAGAAAACATCGTTCTTGTGAAACACAACTAGCTTTTACTCACACAAAGTGCTGAGTGCTATTGACAAGGGTTTAAAATTGATTGCGTATTTCTAGATTTCCAGAAGGCTTTTGACACTGTACCACACAAACTGCTTGTAGTGAAATTGCATGCTTATGGAATATCGTCTCAGTTATGTGACTGGATTCCTGATTTCCTGTCAGAGAGGTCACAGTTCGTAGTAATTGGCGGAAGGTCATCGAGTAAAATAGGAGTGATTTCTGGCATTCCCAAAGGTAGTGTTATTGGCTCCTTGCTGTTTCGTATGTATATAAACAATTTAGGAGACAATCTGAGTAGCCGTCTTAGGTTCTTTGCAGATGATACTGTCGTTTATCGACTAGTAAAGTCTGAGAAGATCAAAACAAATTGCAAAACGATTTAGAAAATATATTTGTATCGAGTAAAAACTGGCAATTGACCCTAAACAAAGAAAAGTGCCTGGTCATCCACATGAGTGTTAAAAGGAATCCGTTAAAGTTTCGTTACACAATAAATCACTCGAATCTAAAGGCCGCAAATTCAGATAAATAACCAGGAATTACAATTACGAACAACTTTAATTGGAAGGAACACATAGAAAATCTTGTGCGGAAGACTAACCAAAGGCTCCGTTTTATTAACAGAATACTTACTGTAGAAAACGTAACAGATATACTGCTTGTCCGTCCTCTTCTAGAATATTGCTGTGTGGTGTGGAATCCTTACCAGATAAGATTGACGGAGTACATCGAGAAAGTTCAAAGAAGGGCAGCACGTTTTGTATTATCGCGAAATAGGGGAGAAAGTGTCACTGAAATGACACTGGGTTTGGGGTGGACATCATTAAAGCAAAGGCGTTTTTTGCTGCCACAGAACCTTCTCACGAAATTTCAATCAGCAGCTTTCTCCTCAGAATACAAAATATTTTATTGACGCCGTTCTAAGTAAGGAGAAACGACCATCATAATAAAATAAGGGAACTCAGAGCTCTCACAGAAAGATATAGGTGGTTTTTTTTTCCGCGCGCTGTTACGAGATTGGAATAATAGAGAATTATTGTGAAGGTGGCTCGATGAATCCTCTGCCAGGCATTTAAATGTGATTTGCAGAGTATCCATGTAGACGTAGATGTAAATGTGTTTGCACCTGCCACAGTATGGCGACTAATTCGTCAATGTCTAGAAACTTGCATTTCATTGTCAAGGTATCCGTCGTGTTAACTGGTCCTTACCGTATTCTCGTCATGGTCCCTTTTCGGGAGAACTGCTACGCAATTTATTTCATTTTTGTTGCCCTGTTTGCCTTGTCTTTCTTTTTTAATAGATAAAAAGAAAACAAACAAAAAATTGTTGCAAGCGACGACTGGAGATGAATTTTAATTCCTTTTTAAGTTGTGGAATCTATGTAGGATTAACTCTGTTTCATTTCTTCTTGTATACCAAGTTGTGTGGATTCGAAAAACATTAAAAAATTAGAAAAAAAGCTAGTACTTTGTGCGGGATCAGCACAGTGCCAGCTGCCCACCTTGTCTCCACCAAGCCTGAAGCTGTCTCCGTTCTTTCCTGTATTATGTGTTTTTTAAAAAAGCGGTCAAGTGCATGCCTGCAAACTGGAAGGTTATGGGATCGAGTCCTGGCAAAATCATTTTGTTTTCACTTTACCTTTTAATGGTAGCCTGCCTTCTGCATGACCTGGGTTCGGCACCCGGCTGATAAAATATCGATACCGGTGGAGACTGGTAACTGCTGCACCTTATGAAACGTACCCTTTGAACAATTTATACACGACTGTGCTTAAACTGACATACAATATTTTTAGCGCAACGCAATCTGACTTTCAAAATTCCCTACAAAAGAATGGCCCTGACTAACATTAAACTATACCTTTCACAAATCACTTACCTCACAAAAATCTTCGCTGCTCAAGCTACTGCAATACAGCAAGCGCCACTTCAAACTACTAAAGGCACTAACTACTGATAGGGATAGTTAGCAAATGAAAGATATTAATAGAGAACAAACAATGTATTTACCTTAATATCATCACAAGTCATAATATATATATATCAGTTCATGACAAATTACAAACCTCCGCCATCTCTCTCCCCACATCCACCACTGCTGGCGGCTCACCTCCAACTGCGCAACGCTACGCGCTGTTCACAGCCAGCTGCCTAACACTACAATGGCGAGTATTACAACAATGCAAAGCATACACAGACTGCCCACAGCACAGCCAGTGATTTTCATACTGAGCGCTACGTAACGTTGCCAATAAGAAAACATAAACAGCCTACTTACATAGAGAAAACATAAACAGCCTACTTACACAGAGAAAACATAAACAGCCTACTTACATACAGAAAACATAAACAGCCTACTTACAACCTCTAGTTCGAGTCTCGTTTCGATCACTATTTTCTTCGTTTTTTCCGTTAAGTATGAATGCCTACATCATTTTAATATGAAATTCATCAAATATTTCTAATTACATGCCGCGCACAAAAATCCTGTTTTAATTGCATACATATATTCTTAATTACCGATCTTCTGTAAAAGATTATCAACAAAGACGGTTTCAATATTTTAAAAATGTAAAATAATTTTTTTCTTCATCTGAATGTATTTACACTTCAAAGGAAAGCTCGTAGAACATTCACCTTTGCTTAAAAATATACCACTGCCGGGAATCAAATCTGGGCCGCTCATTCGTCGGGCGAGCATTCTTCCACAGAAACACGCAGCACGCTGCCTGACACTGAAACGACCTGTTTTCAGGTTCTTAAAGACGCTCGCAAAACTGCATAGTCGGTATTTGGAGAATTTTTGAGAATTGTATCTAAATGCTTGTTGAGATCTGAACTTTACGTACTTTAAAATAAAAAATATATATACATTCGATTGCTATATGGTGTCTTTGTTAGAAGAGATCCAGAGTGCTTTCCAAACGTACATTTTTACTATTTTCTTGTGACATGTCACTTGAATCGTTTCTTCTGACGGCCCCTCAGTTATCATGGTCATTACTCGACTTTCAGTCCACGTGCTAATAGTTTTGGTATTACAGCTTTTTGTCGGCCGTTTGCGTGTACTCTAGTTTACCATGTATTTTGTAGGTCGCTTTCTTGCATGCCAGTCTGTCGACTACACATTTTGCGACGGATTTTAAATTACGTTCGTGATGAGCTGGAAACATGAAATTTTAAAACTATCTCAGAAATGGAGGAGAATGCACTATTAACTCGCTTTCTTGTCTGGTGTGTGGCGGAGGGCACTTTGTGTTCCACTGTCATTTCCCTCTGTTCGTGTTGCAGTCGCGAATGGTTCGGCTGCTCATAACCCTATGTGTGAACTCGAATCTGTGTAATTTTTGCCTTCACGGTCTTTTTACGAGAGGAGGAAGCAATACCTTAGCAGTAATATCAGAAATTGAGTCCGCCTTGATGCAAAACACCTTGTTTTTCGTTTATTTCTTTATTATCCCAAACTAATTTCGGCGACAAATATCACCATCATCAGTGGTTTTTTTTAATCTAAAACTTGCAGAAAATGGCATGGTTATACAAACACAGTAAAACATTATTACATTTTTACATTCGTCTTTTGAAATATAGTTTTCTATTCATACATCATTCATAGCACCTTATTTATTGTATGTTACAGCATGTTTAAGCTATTATTGGCGCTGTTTGCGACATATTTTCTGTGCTTTTTTTTCTATTGCCGTCTTTTTACTTAGCGAACATCATGTCATCTGCAACCATGTGAGCGGCCTGTAGTAAATCAATACTAAAAGGTGAACTTCGTATGTCAGCAATACCCACTTGGGGTTATGGTAGTGTTGTGGATAATAAAGAAATAAACGAATAACGAGGTGTTTTGTATCAAGGCGGACTCAATTTCTGATATTACTGTTTTTCTTTGCAAACACGGGCCAAATGGAAGAGATCCAAGATAATATGATTGCAATACCTTAGGTGAGCCAGGTGGAGAAGAACTGAAATAAACCTGAGGTTTACCACATGTCTCTCCGCAATCTCATTAAAATGGTTGAAAACGACTGACAACTTTCACATATATGAGACTAAAAAGCAGAAAACAAGTATTTGAATAAAAATAAACTTTAGCATACTATGTTTTTAGATCGAACTAAAAAGTATGAAATAATATCTCCTTGCCCCATACAGATTCATAAACCAATAAAGATAGCTCAGAAAATCTGTAATTGTGAATTTTCGATAGCTATAAAATAGGTGTAAGATTTAAACGAAAAACGTGGGGCGCATGCAGTACGTAACTGATGCATGAACATAACACCTCGTTACTATCATCTTCGTTTTAAATATCTCTTCATAGCTGTTGAATTTCAGAGTAACAGATTTTCAGAGTTATTTGTATGGCGCTAGGAATCTGTATAGCGTTAGTAGAAATTATTTTCTTCATTTTAGTCTAATTAAAAAAGACGATACATTAAAAATTGATTTTTATTTAAATAACTCGCTGATAAACAAGGTGTTTCATGAGTATTTATTTGTAGCTGTGGCCGAGATTTTGCATGTTTGGACTTTTATTTTTTACTTATAAAGCTTTCTTTGTGTACATCGTTTGAAGTAGTGTAACTGGAGACCTGAACCTGGAGCTCGATTGCGTCACTAACATCGGACAGGGCCGTGTCAAAAGCAACTGACACTAAGGTGCACGCCCACAACACTCAACGGCTGGTCTTGTCCTTTGTTGATGGTCATGGCGTCAGACCAACAAGTACAGTAGTTCTGGACGTCTTAGTGGCCACAAGAGACACACAGACCTTGGGCATTGTGGTTCAGTCATTCTCGATCAAAGTATATCATGGCATTCTTCATAATGAAACTGTTGACCGCCTTGCCAAGAGGAGTATTACAGAAGGCCAGTTACGCCCAACGCCGATCCATTATACGGACCTCCCATAGACGATACGGAAGGCTGCTGATCACGCTTGGAACTGGCAATAGCATGTATCTCAGCACTCTAAGGGCGGCCACCTGGCTATCGTACAACCGAACGTCTCCACCATGGTTCGTCTCGCAGCAGCTTGGTTGACGTCATGTGAATTCGGCCATCCGTACGGGGGTGGCACACGGGCGTTACCTCTCACATCTATATCGGTTGTAGATTATCATGTCTGGACACTGCGATAAGAACACAACAACAGTAGCGGATCTTAACCATATCATATCGGCACGTTCCAAGTACACGACTGCACAATCAGACTTGTATACAAAATTGCTTGCGAGAGGTTATCCCTCCCTACCAGTGTTACTGTTTTACTCCACCGCTCTGATAAACACAACTTGATCACAGACTACACTACTAGCCATTAAAATTGCTACACCACGAAGATGACGTGCTACAGACGCGAAATTTAAGCGACAGGAAGAAGGTGCTGTGATATGCAAATGATTAGCTTTTCAGAGCATTCACACAAGGTTGACGCCGGTGGCGACACCTACAACGTGCTGACATGAGGAAAGTTTCCAACCGATTTCTCATACACAAACAGCAGCTGCGTTGCCTGGTGAAACGTTGTCATACCTCGTGTAAGGAGGAGAAATGCGTACCATACGTTTCCGACTTTGATAAAGGTCGGATTGTAGCCTATCGCGATTGCGGTTTGTCGCATCGCGACATTGCTGCTCGCGTTGGGCGTGATCGAATGACTGATAGCAGAATATGGAATCGGTGGGTTCAGGAGGGTAATACGGAACGCCGTGCTGGATCCCAACGGCCTCGATCCCTGAGTCAACAGATGGGGACGTTTGCAAGACAACAACCATCTGCACGAACAGTTCGACGACGTTTGCAACAGCATGGACTATCAGTTCGGAGACAATGGCTGCGGTTACCCTTGACGGTGCATCACAGACAGGAGCAGCTGCGATGGTGTACTCAACGACGAACCTCGGTACACGAATGGCAAAACGTCGTTGTTTCGGATGAATCCAGGTTCTGTTTACAGCATCATGATGGTCGCATCCGTGTTTGGCGACATCGCGGTGAACGCACATTGGAAGCGTGTATTCGTCATCGCCATACTGGCGTATCACCCCGCGTGATGGTTTGGGGTGACATTGGCTGCATGTCTCGGTCACCTCTTGTTCGCATTGACGACACTTTGAACAGTGGACGTTACATTTCTGATGTGTTACGACCCATGGCTCTAGCCTTCATTCGATCCCTGCGAAACCCTACATTTCAGCTGGATAATGCACGACCACATGCTGCAGGTCCTGTACGGGCCTTTCTCGATGCAGAAAATGTTCGACTGCTGCCCTGACCAGCACATTCGTCACATCTCTCACCAATTGAAAACGTGTGGTTAATGGTGGCCGTGCAACTGGTTCATCACAATACAGCAGTCACTACTATTGATGAACTGTGGTATCGTGCTGAAGCTGCATGGGCAGCTGTACCTGTACACGCCATCCAAGCTCCGTTTGGCTCAATGCCCAGGCGTATCAAGGCCGTTATTACGGTCAGAGGTGTTTTTTGTTATGGGTACTGATTTCTCAGTATCTATGCAGCCAAACTGCGTGAAAATGTAATCACATGTCAGTTCTAGTATAATATATTTGTCGAATGAATACCCGTTTATCATCTGCATTTCTTCTTGGTGTAGCAATTTTAATGGCCAGTAGTGTATTTGAAAGCCGCTGGCATTCAAATTTAGTTTATGAGTCGCCGAGGTCTTCGTTTTCAAACTGCATCAGCCCCGTTCCTAATGGGGATGCGCAATTTTGTGTTTAAATTTGAATACCGGCCTCTCTTTATACATTACATTTTCATTATTGCTCTCTTGTGCATTTTATGTCACTGTTCTACTGGCGCTATTGTACTTACCATTGGTTGTATTATGTTTGCCATTTTGGAGTTTCGTTTTAAGTACGTCGGTCTGTATGCTACAATTCTCACACTGTTATATGACGTTATTTGCAATTCTGTTCTGCAGCTAGTGTTATACATATTGTATGATGTACGGTGTCTGCCCTTTAATGTTTTGTCTTTTCTACAAGAGGGCACTGCCGTGGGCTTTCTGGTGTTTGTCTAATTGCGCTTTTGTTTTACTTTAAACGTGTTTTTATATAACTTCGTAATTCTGTGCTATTCTGCTTCTTAGCGTTTATGTTTCTTTGGCACTTTATAACCATTGTTGACTATATGGTCGTCATTGCATAACACAAGGTCACCGAAAACTGTGCACGACTGAGCTGGTGAATTATTAGGAATAAGCGGCATGAGACGAATAAAAACTCGATCACTGGTGCCATTTTCTGTCAAAATTTCCATTTCGGTGATGTTCCTTTTGGAGAGAAGTAAGTGTAAGCCTGTGTGAGTGAAGGGTTCCCTGGAGAGAGATAGTGCATCGCGCTCTCATCTGAGTTACGTCACGCCTCATTAACGGATGGGGTTTGTAAAGAGCGAGCCAAAGCATAATGTTCTCGAGCCGCAGCAAGACTCGCCTCAAAGTCTTCATTGGATTCTTGAGACCGCATGGACTTCAGCTTTATATGCCATTTCATTCTGGTGCATTCAGGAAGACTGGACCTTAAACAGAACAAAATGAAACTGTATTGAGTGGATGCACAATTCACAAAGAAATCTTAATATACTCGTTTTTGCTAGCAAAGAATATAAATAAAACCTATCGACAGAATCAAAGCAGTGTCTTTAAATTTTTAATGCACAAAGAGAAATTAGAAATCTGTGTATCCTACCCATGCAAATCCGCTGTCAGTTTATGTTCATAAAATATAAGATTGCGTCGCTTAATTCTGTCACTTACATAAACTTCTGAAAACACATCTAACACTGAAAAGGGGAAGGCGCCTATTCGTCATCACCGATTTCATTCAAATTTATGGCATATGCAGGCTTGGCCAGAAATGAAAGTGACAGAGCCTTAGATCACCAAGCGTAAAAAAAAAAAAAAAAAAAAAAAAAAGCTTTGAAGCAGGTCAGCTCAATCATGAGTCATTTATGTCAGAGCACTTTCAGCGGAGCGTTTGGCGCAGTGAAAAGAGTAGAGAGTAGTAATGCTGTCGTCCTGGGATCGACTCCATATGAGTAAAATTTGTAATTTTTACTTTACTCACAAGGTAAAATAACGAAAATAGTATTCAATATATTGTATTTATTAAAATGTTCACAAAAAGCGCGATTGGGAAAGGGAAAACAAAATTTGGCATAGATAATAATTTCCGAGAAAGTGTTGTACTAATAGCGTCCACGAAGACGCAAATAAGTTTCCAAGAAAGGACTGTAGTTGAAGCGTAACGACGTACGTTGGCCTCATTTTCACCGTCGAGCGGCCGTCGGCAGCTGCACGCGAACGATTTCCTCTGTTTTTGCGTTTACATCGTCAGCTCCAGATACTGCAAGAATCCAATATTATATGCGAAGTTCTCGTTTACGAAACTTCCTGGCAGATTAAAACTGCGTGCCCGACCGAGACTCGAACTCGGGACCTTTGCCTTTCGCGGGCAAGTGCTCTACCAACTGAGCTACCGAAGCACGACTCACGCCCGGTACTCACAGCTTTACTTCTGCCAGTACCTCGTCTCCTACCTTCCAAACTTTACAGAAGCTCTCCTGCGAAACCTGCAGAACTAGCACTCCTGAAAGAAAGGATATTGCGGAGACATGGCTTAGCCACAGCCTGGGGGATGTTTCCAGAATGAGATTTTCACTCTGCAGCGGAGTGTGCGCTGATATGAAACTTCCTGGCAGATTAAAACTGTGTGCGCGACCGAGACTCGAACTCGGGACCTTTGCCTTTCGCGGGCAAGTGCTCTACCAACTGGAAGGTAGGAGACGAGGTACTGGCAGAAGTAAAGCTGTGAGTACCGGGCGTGAGTCGTGCTTCGGTAGCTCAGTTGGTAGAGCACTTGCCCGCGAAAGGCAAAGGTCCCGAGTTCGAGTCTCGGTCGGGCACACAGTTTTAATCTGCCAGGAAGTTTCATATCAGCGCACATTCCACTGCAGAGTGAAAATCTCATTCTGGAAACATCCCCCAGGCTGTGGCTAAGCCATGTCTCCGCAATATCCTTTCTTTCAGGAGTGCTAGTTCTGCAGGTTTCGCAGGAGAGCTTCTGTAAAGTTTGGAAGGTAGGAGACGAGGTACTGGCAGAAGTAAAGCTGTGAGTACCGGGCGTGAGTCGTGCTTCGGTAGCTCAGTTGGTAGAGCACTTGCCCGCGAAAGGCAAAGGTCCCGAGTTCGAGTCTCGGTCGGGCACACAGTTTTAATCTGCCAGGAAGTTTCATATCAGCGCACACTCCGCTGCAGAGTGAAAATCTCATTCTGGAAACATCTCCCAGGCTGTGGCTAAGCCATGTCTCCACAATATCCTTTCTTTCAGGAGTGCTAGTTCTGCAGGTTTCGCAGGAGAGCTTCTGTAAAGTTTGGAAGGTAGGAGACGAGGTACTGGCAGAAGTAAAGCTGTGAGTACCGGGCGTGAGTCGTGCTTCGGTAGCTCAGTTGGTAGAGCACTTGCCCGCGAAAGGCAAAGGTCCCGAGTTCGAGTCTCGGTCGGGCACACAGTTTTAATCTGCCAGGAAGTTTCATATCAGCGCACACTCCGCTGCAGAGTGAAAATCTCATTCTGGTTCTCGTTTACGCATTACAAACCCTTCCTGGAAATGTATTTGCAGTCCCAAATTTCCTATGCATGTCCTTTCCACGTCTTTTATGAAAATATTAACAAATACAATATACTGAGCATTGTCTCCATTTATTAACCTTAAAAGTTACGTAAAAACTGAAAATAAAGAAAACGTTCTCCACTAAGGACACCAAACCACGAGCCGGCCGGAGTGTCCGCGCGGTTAAAGGCGCTTCAGTCTGGAACCGCACGACCGCTACGGTCGCAGGTTCGAATCCTGCCTCGGGCATGGATGTGTGTGATGTCCTTAGGTTAGTTAGGTTTAAGTAGTTCTAAGTTCTAGGGGACTTATGACCACAGCAGTTGAGTCCCATAGTGCTCAGAGCCATTTTTGAACCAAACCACGACCCTCATTTTACTGTTCTGAGCTGCACTTTTCCCACTGCGCCAAATGCTGCAGCGATACTGCGTTTACATAAATACTTCGTGTGTCATCCGACCTGCGCCAGAATTTCTTTTTTCTTAACGCTTGACCACTT
The DNA here is from genome assembly GCF_021461385.2 of Schistocerca piceifrons. Taxonomy (NCBI): domain Eukaryota; kingdom Metazoa; phylum Arthropoda; class Insecta; order Orthoptera; family Acrididae; genus Schistocerca; species Schistocerca piceifrons. The sequence goes on along the minus strand of NC_060142.1, from coordinate 129,149,997 downwards.
GGAGCTGACACTCACCTCTGTCACTTTCATTTCTGGTCAAGCCCTGCATATACCACAAATTTGGACGAAATCTGCGATGACAAGTAGGCACAGTCACCTTATGAGTAAAAAAAAAAAGAAAAAAGACAGGAACACCGTCTATTGGCTGTTTGGTGTACTTCGCCGTGATGATTAAACACCGGAACAACTATGCTGAGCACACGATTTTTGGTAAAACTTTAAATTACGACAGTTATTTTTTTCGTGATCCGATTTTGATGAAATAAAGCCTGTAGGTGAGGCGGAAAGCAAACAGAGACCTCTTCCCCGAAATATTTGCTTTCTAATTATTAATATTTTCAAATGAAACATTAAATTCTGTTTAGTTTGGTGCAACAATTTTAATTTTATTTTTTTGTTTAAGTTTCAGAGATATAGAGTTCATGAACAGATATAGGAGCAAAAGCACCACTACACCTGCATCTTGAAAATGTCCTTATTCTATCACACGACTAGTTTCGGCGGCACATTACCGCTATCCTCAGACCCTACCAACGCCAAAATAGCAATTGATTTTCTTGGCGCATTTACTGTGGGATCCTCCAACACATTGGTGACAATGCGGTGTCGAGTATAGTCCACGTGCGCCAGTAACAAGGATCCTACAGTAAGTACGCCAAGGAAATTAAATACAGCTCTGATGTTACCTTTTCTCATAAGTCCCAAGTCCCTCGTCTATGAAATAAGACGGACATCCACAAATGCGTTAAAAGAGAATGGTCATTTTGAGGAAAATGAGTTCGAAAGTTGAAAGTAACACAGAACCTTTATGCTTTACACTTAAGAAATTAATTTAATGCTAAAAAAACAGCTTCAAATGTCCTCTTTTAAGTAGTATAAGAACGTGCTTCACAACTTTTCAGTCTGACGCCTTTTCGCACAGCTAGAGTTTGAGTATCAGCAATAGTATGGCTTGTAAACCTACGAAGGAAAAGAGACTTGTGGTCGGGGCAGATATTGTTATCTAGGAACTTTCTTCTGTTGAGGAAAACCAGTAAAAGTTGCCTCAATTGCCGTTATCATTCTGGAGAGGCTAGTTTTCAAAGTGATACGTGTCAGCCAAGGGTATTAATAAAAAAGGACCTCTTGTTGGCCCATGTTATTTCTCCATAAGTGACAAGAGGTGCCTTTTGGTAGGCTGGACATTCAGTATTTTGAACACTAGTGTTTTCAGATTGACAGACACGACGCTTTTAGAAAAAAAATTAGATCACGATATCTCTTTCTTCCGTGAAACCTATACGTTGCCTCAAGCAAAGCTCAGGTTTCGTGTGAAAGGCCCGCGAGTTTAGCGTGTTCAGAAAGGCAGACAGACAGACACCACGGTTTTACAATTTTATTGTAAAATATCTACATGGATACTCTGCAAATGACACTCGAACAGCGCGCTGGAAAAGGGACAGCTATGTCTTTTCGTGCGAGCTCTGATTTCTTTATTTTATTATCATGATCGTTTCTCTCTATGTAGGTCGGCGTCAATAAAATATTTTCACATTCTGAGGAGAAAGTTGGTGATTTAAATTTCGTTACAAGACTCCGCCTCAACGATAAACGCCTTTGTTTTAATGGTGTCCATCTTAAATCCTGTATCATGCCCGTACACTCTCTCCCCTATTTCGCAAGAACTCAAAACGTGCTGCTCTTGTTTGAACTTTCACTTGGTACTTCGTCAATCCTATCTGGTAAGGATCCCAGATCGCTTAGCAGTACTCCAAAAGGGGACGGACAGGCGTAGTGTAAGCAGTCTATTTAGTAGGTCTGCATTTTCTAGTCTTTGGTTCGTCTTCTGCACAACATTTCCTATGTGTCCTTTCCAGTTTAAGTTGTAATTCCTAGGTATTTAGTTGAATTTACGGCCTTAAGATTTGACTGATTTATCGTGTAACCGAAGTTTAATGGGTTCCTTTTAATACTCATGTGGATGACCTCACACTTTTCCTTATTTAGGGTCAACTGCCAATTTTCGCAACATATAGATATCTTATCTAAATCGTTTTGCAATTTGGTTTGATCTTCCGATAAACGACAGAATCATCTGCAAAGAACCTAAGACGGCTGCTCAGATTGTCGAATAAATCGTTTATGTAGATAAGAAACAGCAGAGGGCCTGTAAACTACCTTGGGGAACGCTAGAAATCACTTCTACTTTACTCGATGACTTCTACATCTACATCTACATTTATACTCCGCAAGCCACCCAGTGGTGTGTGGCGGAGGGCTCTTTACTTGCCACTGGCCACTGTCATTACCTCCCTTTCCTGTTCCACTCGCGTATGGTTCCCGGGAAGAACGACTGCCGGAAAGCCTTCGTGCACGCTCGAATCTCTCTAATTTTACATTCGTGATCTCCTCGGGAGGTATAAGTAGGGGGAAGCAATATATTCGATACCTCATCCAGAAACGCACCCTCTCGAAATCTTGACAGCAATCTACACCGCGATGCAGAGCGCCTGTCTTGCAGAGTCTGCCACTTGAGTTTGCTAAATATCTCCGTAACGCTATCACACTTACCAAATAACCTTGTGACGAAACGCGCCGCTCTTCTTTGGATCTTCTCTATCTCCTCTGTCACCCGACCTGGTACGGATCCCACACTGAAGAACTGTGAGCTCACTGACAAAAACTCATGAATCCAGTCACATAACTGAGACGACATTCCATAAGCACTCAATTTCACTACAAACCGTTTGTGCGGTATGGTCTCAAAAGCCTTCTACGGAATCAACTCAAAAACCATTGTCAATACTACTCAATACTTTGTGTGAGTAAATAGCTAGTTGTGTTTCACAAGAACGATGTTTTCTAAATCGGAGTTGACTGCGTGGCAAAGGAGTGTTCTCTTCGTTGTTGTTGTTGTGGTCTTCAGTCCTGAGACTGGTTTGATGCAGCTCTCCATGCTACTCTATCCTGTGCAAGCTTATTCATCTCCCAGTACCTACTGCAACCTACATCCTTCTGAATCTGTTTAGTGTATTCATCTCTTGGTCTCCCTCTATGATTTTTACCCTCCATGCTGCCCTCCAATGCTAAATTTGTGATCCCTTGATGCCTCAAAACATGTCCTACCAACCGATCCCTTCTTCTAGTCAAGTTGTGCCACAAACTTCTCTTCTCCCCAATCCTATTCAATACCTCCTCATTAGTTACGTGATCTACCCACCTTATCTTCAGCATTCTTCTGTAGCACCACATTTCGAAAGCTTCTATTCTCTTCTTGTCCAAACTAGTTATCGTCCATGTTTCACTTCCATACATGGCTACACTCCATACAAATACTTTCAGAAACGACTTCCTGACACTTAAATCTATACTCGATGTTAACAAATTTTTCTTCTTCAGAAACGATTTCCTTGCCATTCCCAGTCTACATTTTATATCCTCTCTACTTCGTCCATCATCAGTTATTTTACTCCCTAAATAGCAAAACTCCTTTACTACTTTAAGTGTCTCATTTCCTAATCTAATTCCCTCAGCATCCCCCGATTTAATTTGACTACATTCCATTATCCTCGTTTTGCTTTTGTTGATGTTCATCTTATATCCTCCTTTCAAGACACTGTCCATTCCGTTCAACTGCTCTTCCAAGTCCTTTGCTGTCTCTGACAGAATTACAATGTCATCGGCGAACGTCAAAGTTTTTACTTCTTCTCCATGAATTTTAATACCTACTTCTAATTTTTCTTTTGTTTCCTTTACTGCTTGCTCAATATACAGATTGAATAACATCGGGGAGAGGCTACAACCCTGTCTCACTCCTTTCCCAACCACTGCTTCCCTTTCATGCCCCTCGACTCTTATAACTGCCATCTGATTGTAAATATCCTTTCGCTCCCTGTATTTTATACCTGCCACCTTCAGAATTTGAAAGAGAGTATTCCGCTCTTCGAGGTATTTCATATTGTTTGAATACAATGTATGTCTCAAAATCCTGAAGAATATCGACGTTAACGATGTGGGCCTGTAATTTAGTGGATTACTCCTGCTACCTTTCTTGAATATTGGGGTGACATGTGCAACTTCCCAATGTTTGGGTACGGATGTAGACTGTTTTCCTCCGCGACTAGAGAGGCATGCGGCAGAGCTTATGTAAGCACCCAGACAGGAGGCGTCAGCTGTAAACGGCAGCGGCTTCCTCAGTGAGGCGTGAGTGAGTTTACGAGAGCAGAGTCGTCGCTCCCCCCCCCCCCCCGTCCCCCTCCCCCCGTCCCCCTCAGCAGTATAACGCGTTAATAACGCGGCGCGGTCCGTTTAATTACGGCAAAGTGCCGCCAGCCAGTTATGCACGCAGATTGCAGGCGTTCGCCGACCCGGCCTGGGGTGTTTCTAGGCGGGAGGGTGGCTGGCATTATTCCGCCACGCCGACTGCAGCTCTGGCTGGGGAGCGCGGAGCGGGGGCAGATAATCTCGCAGCGTCCGTCCGATCTGCAAACAATAACACCGCCCAGCAGCTCTCTGCCAACCCCACACTGCACAGACCTCGCTCACTCTATGGGTCTCTCTCTCTCTTTCCGTTTCATCGGCAAGCAGTTTACACCTCCATAATTCCAGAAACGTCTGCAGTTCGGATTACAAGAATGGTTCAAAAGGCTCTGAGCACTATGGGACTCAACTGCTGAGGTCATTGGTCCCCTAGAACTTAGAACTAGTTAAACCTAACTAACCTAAGGACATCACAGACATCCATGCCCGAGGCAGGATTCGAACCTGCGACCGTAGCGGTCTTGCGGTTCCAGACTGCAGCGCCTTTAACCGCACGGCCACTTCGGCCGGCAGTTCGGATTACAACTGTGTGTCGAGCCAGAAATCGAACCCAGACCCTGCCTACGGCGGGAGTGTGCTACTTCCCCATATACTCCTGTAATCTGCAAAGTACCTTCGGGTGTAAGGGTGGAGGGTACTTTGTGTACCTCCGTCAGGCCACTCTCGCCCCTCCCGCACCCCACCGCCTCTCTCTTGTTCCAGTCACGAATGGTCTGCAGGAAGAACGATTGCTGGTAAGCTTCCGTGAGTACTCGAATATCACTCTAATTTTACTTTTGTGGTCTTTTCGCGATATATGCGCAGGAGGAAGCAATATTACGGTTGACAATTGGAAGAAAACAGTCCTCGGTCAATAATTTTTAACGAATTAACCAGGTTTCAACACTGCTGGGATCGTCTTCCTCAGAATTTAAATCAAAGAATGGTCTATAACATGGTCACAAAATATGTATAGACCAGAATTATGTTATAGACCATTCTTTGATTTAAATTCTGAGGAAGACTCTCCTAGCAGTCCTCGGTCAATAATTTTTAACGAATTAACCGGGTTTCAACACTGCTGGGATCGTCTTCCTCAGAATGGTCACAAAATATATATAGACCAGAATTATGTTATAGACCATTCTTTGATTTAAATTCTGAGGAGCCGGCCGCGGTGGTCTAGCGGTTCTAGGCGCTCAGTCCGGAACCGCGTGACTGCTACGGTCGCAAGTTCGAATCCTGCCTCGGGCATGGATGTGTGTGATGTCCTTAGGTTAGTTAGGTTTAGGTAGTTCTAAGTTCTAGGGGACTGATGACCACAGATGTTAAGTCCCATAGTGCTCAGAGCCATTTGAACCATTTGAAATTCTGAGGAAGACTCTCCTAGCAGTGTTGAAACCCGGTTAATTCGTCAAAAATTAGTGACCGAGGGCTGTTTTCTTTCAATTGTAACTATTCACGGTCTCTGAAAGTGCAGCCATGTACAAAATTTTACAGTTGACACTTCTGGGAACATACAGCTCTCGGAATTTTAACAGTAAACCACACCGTGATGGAGAAAGCCTCTCTTGTAGCGTTGTAGTGGCACCTCAGTTTAAGATAGCAAAGTTAGATTTGGTGCAACGTTTCTGAGCGCACAAGTTACAGCCAGGTGCGGGCCTGTTGACAGTAAGTTACGCTGACCAGCAGTTGCGAAGTAGAATAGAGGGCCCAGGGCTGTCAAACCACTGAGAAGAGTAAACGCAGATGTTTGCATGGTGCAAGTTACAGGCAGAAGGGGCCCACTGGCTCAACCTAGGTGTTGTGAGTACATGACCTGTAGCGGCGCGCCGGCCAGAGTGGCCGAACGGTTCTAGGCGCTACAGTCTGGAACCGCGGGACCACTACGGTCACAGGTTCAAATCCTGCCTTGGCCATGGATGTGTGTGATGTCCTTAGGTTAGTTAGGTTTAAGTAGTTCTAAGTTCTAGGGGACTGATGACCTCAGCTGTTAAGTCCCATAGCGCTCAGAGCCATTTGAACCATTTTGTAGCAGCGCGTTAGCAAAACAGGGGCGCACAGCTGACAAGGGAACCTCCCCATCGCACCCCCCTCAGATTTAGTTTTAAGTTGGCACAGTGGATAGGCTTTGAAAAACTGAATACAGATCAATCGAGAAAACCGGAAGAAGTTGTGTGGAACTATGAAAAAAATTAGTAAAATATACAAACTGAGTAGTCCATGCCAAGATAGGCAACATCAAGGAGAATGGGTGTCACGCAGCGCCGTGGCCCCGTGGTTAGCGAGAGCAGCTACCAAACGAGAGGTTCTGGGTTCAAGTCTTCCCTCGAGTGAAAAGTTTAAATTTTTATTTTCAGTTTATGTGACAAACTCTTATGTTTTCATCACTTTTCTCGGAGTGATTATCACATCCACAAGAAAACCTAAATCGGGCAAGGTTGAAGAATCTCTTTACCCATTCGCTAAGTGTACAAGTTAGGTGGGTCGACAACATATTCCTGTCATGTGACGCACATGCCGTCACCAGGGTCGTATAGAATATATCAGATGTTTTCCTGTGGAGGAATCTGTTGACCTATGACCTTGCGATCAAATGTTTTCGGTTCCCATTGGAGAGGCACGTCCTTTCATGTACTAATCGCACGGTTTTGCGGTGCGGTCGCAAAACACAGACACTAAACTTCTTACAGTGAACAGAGACGTCAATGAACGAACGGACAGATCATAACTTTGCGAAAATAAAGAAAGTAAAATTTTCAGTCGAGGCAAGACTTGAACCACGGACCTCTCGTTCCGCAGCTGCTCACGCTAACCACGGGACCACGGCGCTCCTCAACTCATATTCTTCTTTATACTGCATATCTTTCGCATGGACTACTCAGTTTGTATATTTTGCTTATTTTTTCATAGTTCCACACAACTTCTTCCTGTTTTCTCGATTGATCTGTGTTCAGTTTTTCGAGGCCTATCCACTGTGCCAACTTATAACTAAATCTGAGGGGGGTGCGATGGGGAGGTTCCCTTGTGAGTATAAATAGGTGCCGTTTTCTAACGAGAGTGATTCAACTGTAGCAGCTCTCCTGGATGGCGGGGCGTGTCACATCTCCAGCTACATGCAGCAGCAGATGGGGCGCCAGCGTTCCAGTCCACAGTGGGTTGCTGGTTCGACCCTCTGACGCGGGGTAGCCGACCAGCAACAGGCCACTCCACGATTTGCTACCGCAGCCAGTCGTCTTGATTTCCAACATACGCCGGAGGCATCCCGAGGCGAGGGCCACAGATTCATACATCATATCGCGGGCGCTTGTGGTCGCCGCAATCTCAGCTACACCAGTGAGGAAGGAAGCAACGGGTCGCTCGGCGGCTCCCAGCAGAGCGGCGCTGAGTCAATGGGGAAGAAGACCGCTGAGTCGCCTGCCGGCGCAGCCCTGACGATTCGGCCCTACAAGGCCGACACACAGCAGCGCATTGCACCGGAATGCTGGGGTGGTGGCCCCAGCATTGCGGGGCCCTGTGAAGCAGACCGAGTTGTACAAGGGCACTGTGGCCGGAAACAACAAGTCACTTGGATAGCTTGGACGAGTTTTAATACAGTGCCTTCTGCCTCTTCCCACTACATTTGTTCATCCTGATATATTCGGTGGCAGCAGTTACCACTGCAGTGTCGATTGTTCGCTGACCATTGACCGTTCAGAAGTGTTCAGAGTGCTGTGAGTACCGTAGCTAATGCGAGCATTAAACATGATCGTAGCGAGTTGTTTAGTGAATTTCGATTCCACTTGTTGCAAGTTGTCATCGCTGATGGTGGTGGTAAGTGATAAATCCTGCATCATTAAGCGAGGACATAATTTGCAACATACATGCTTTCTTCGAGAAAAAAGCACACAGTTGTCACTTGGAATCGCCAACAGTGCAATCCTCGTCCACGCCTCGATGTGGGCGAACCGCCATTGTCCGTGCACCGGACTATAACTGAACCATTCCGGAATGTGTTGTTCTTCTCTGTTTGTTCTCTGTTTCCTGTACTACTCCTATCTCGTAAGCATCGCAGACTGACGACCAGCATTCATGTATTGGTCGAACGAGAAATTGGCACGCTACCGCCTTCATAGCTGACAACGCTTCCTGCGCACTTTTCCTGTGAATGTGTCTGGCAACTTAGTTACCTGAGTTTAGTTTTACGTGGTCGTTCGAACATTAAATCGCTCTGTATGCATACTCCTAGGTATTTTAAGGATTTGGCCGCTTCCAGTGATTCTCCCGCATTCCAGCAACCATGTGGTCTTTCTGGCTGACCGCTACGGACGCAGGTTCGAATCCTGCCTCGGGCATGGATGTGTGTGACGTCCTTAGGTTAGTTAGGTTTAATTAGTTCTAAGTTCTCGGGGACTGATGACCTCAGCAGTTAAGTCCCATAGTGCTCAGAGCCATTTGAACCATTTTTTACATTTGTGTATATTGAGGGTCAATTGCTACTGCCTGCACCAAGCAAAGATCATCTATAGGTCTTCCTGCACATCGCTACAAAAATGGTTCAAATGGCTCTGAGCACTATGGGACTTAACATCTGTGGTCATCAGTCCCCTAGAACTTTGAACTACTTCAACCTAACTGACCTAAAGACATCACACACATCCGCCCGAGGCAGGATTAGAACCTGCGACCGTAGCAGTCACATCGCTACAACTCTTCTCCGTACACAACAGCACGAATCTTCCCACCTTGACCACTTGCTCCATATACTGTGAAAAGTAATGGTCCTACAACACTCCTTAGTGGTAGGCCCGAAGTTAGCTTCCCGTCTGAATATTTATACCCGCTGCAAAGTGAGGTGCTGTGTTCTGTTTGCTAGAAATTACGTCATCCGCGTATTATGTGACTGCCAAAGTGCTCGAAATTTGCATATAATAGAATGACTAAATTGTAGGGGAACTATACTTGAGGGAACTGTCATATCGTGTAGCAAATAACTGATTCAAAATTGTTAAGGCTTTCGTGGCCACTTGTTGACAAACTGCCTATTGGCTTCTGTCTCGGGTTCTGCGGCCTACGCTCATGTAATGATTTTAAAGCTTCACCCTCCATCACGGTGGTGAACTGGAGCCGAGCTCGCGGCCGCAGACTATATGTACCTGGCGCGCCAACGTCCGAGGGATTCTCCGCGGTCATTTCCGGTGCGGTCCTCCTCTTGCTACCTGCGACGGCCGTTCGCTGCAGTACGGGAGGCCAGCATCCGTTTACCTTAAGGCTTTCCTCTTTCTTGTTGAAACTGTTCTCTGAACAAGCGCGTGTGATAGTGCTTCTATACAGCCAGAACTTCCGCATCGGCGAATTTTACTACGTGCTCGGTCTCACTGAGTGCGTGCTCTGCGACGCGCCGATTTCTTCACCTGCCCCAACTTGGAATGTCGCTTATGTTCTTTGATCCTGGTGTTGATTGATCGTCCAGTCATTCCGACATAAACTTTTGCGCATGAGCATGGTATACGGTATATTCCCGACATTGCAAGTGGGTCCTTTTTCTCCTTTGCCGATCTAAGACACCCTTTGATCTTTCTTGTCGGTCTGAAAATCGTCTTTACGCCGTGTTTGCACAATATACGACCGATTCTGTCCGTCACTCTGGGAATGTATGACAGAAAGGCTGTACCCGACATTTCTTTTTCTGATTCCTTACTTCGCCGAGTGTTTGGCTCCCTTACACTTCGAATATAATTTGTGGAGTACCCATTGCTCCTCAGACACATTCCAGGTGTTGCATTTCGCGTCTGAGGTGCTGTGGCTCACATATTCGTCCTGCTCGCGTTACGAACGTATGAATTGTGGTGTCACCGCCAGACACCACACTTGCTAGGTGGTAGCTTTAAATCGGCCGCGGTCCATTAGTACATGTCGGACCCGCGTGTCGCCACTTTCAGTGATCGCAGACCGAGCGCCACCACACGGCAGGTCTCGAGAGACGTACTAGCACTCGCCCCAGTTGTACGGACGACTTGCTAGCGACTACACTGACGAAGCCTTTCTCATTTGCAGAGAATATGGTTGAATAGCCTTCAGGTAAGTCAATGGCTACGACCTAGCAAGGCGCCATTAACAGTTTATAGTCTTGAACGTACCGTCCAGAACGATGTATTCAAATGATGGATTAAAGTTAAGTATTCCAGCGGCTACGTACTTTTCTTTATAGCATTCATTACGTATCCTGTTTCAGACCTCACGCCAGCCTGCGTGAGTTTAAGCGCGTGCCTTTCGGTTACCCGTCACTGTGGACTGGCTGTCTTGTCAGTCCACAACATGAATCATGCCTCTTTTCTGGCTCGGGTGATGATTTGATAGTTTGTGCAGGTATCGGTCCGTGTGTGTTGGTTTTCGAGACACGCTGTGTCCCAGGTTTTCGCCATCCATTGTGGCCAGCACATCTAGAAATGGCAGCTTTTCGTCGTTTCTACTTCCATGGTAAATTTTATTTTGGCATGGAGGCTCTTCAAGTGTCTAAGGCAGTCACCGAGCTGTTCTTCACAATGGCTCCACAGAACGAAAGTATCATCGACGTATGTGTACCACACCTTAGGTTTGCAAGTCGCCAAGTCAAGTGCCTGTGCCTCGAATTGTTCCATGAAGAAGTTGACCACCGCTGGTCTAACAAGGGAACCTCCCCATCGCACCCCCCTCAGATTTAGTTATAAGTTGGCACAGTGGATAGGCCTTGAAAAACTGAACACAGATCAATCGAGAAAACAGGAAGAAGTTGTGTGAAACTATGAAAAAATGGACAAAATATACTAACTGAATAGTCCATGTGCAACATATGCAAGATCAAGGGCTATGTGGGGTGAGGAGCGCCGTGGTACCGTGGTTAGATCGAGCAAATACTGAACGAGAGGTCCATAGTTCGAGTCCTCCCTCGAGTGAAAATTTTACTTTCTTTATTTTCGCAAAGTTACGATCTGTCCGTTCATTCATTGACGTCTCTGTTCACTGTATTAAGTTTAGTGTCTGTGTTTTGCGACCGCACCGCAAAACCGTGCGATTAGTAGACGAAAGGACGTGCCTCTCCAATGGGAACCGAAAACATTTGATCGCAGGGTCATAGCTCAACCGATTCCTCCACAGGAAAACACGTCTGATGTATTCTATACGACACTGGTGACGGCATGTGCGTCACATGACAGGAATATGTTGTCGACCCACCTAACTTGCACACTTGGCGAATGGGTAAAAAGATTCTTCTACCTTGCCTGATTTAGGTTTTCTTGTGGATGTGATAACCACTCCCAGAAAAGTGATGAAAACATAAGAGTTTGTCACATAAACTGCAACAAATGAATGCAACAGTTTCACAGTCGCACAGTTTTCCCTGTGCTCTGTCAAAACATACGTTTTTTACGTTTTCAAATGTTTCCGTGTGTAGACCGTCAAATCCTGCATATGTCCAAGCAAATCTAAACATGTCCTCGAATTTTGGAGAGCGAAGTTGATTATGTGTGAGTGCCTGAACTTTAATAATTGTCTGAAAATAGAAAATTAAACTTTTCGCTCGAGAGAAGATTTTAACCAAAGACCTCTCGTTCCGCAGCTGCTCACGCTAACCACGGGACCACGGCTCTCGTCAGCTGACGCTCTCCTAGATGTTGCATACCTTGCACATGGACTACTCAGTTAGTATATTTTGGTTATTTTTTTCATATTCCACACAACTTCTTCCTGTTTTCTCGATTGATCTGTGTTCAGTTTTTCAAGGCCTATCCCTGTGCCAGCTTATAACTAAATCTGAGGGGGGTGCGATGGGGAGGTTCCCTTGTAAGAGGACTACCAATGGCGACGCCTTCCAGCTGTTCGCAGAAATCGCCATTCCACGTAAAATAGCTCGTTGTGAGATATGCATGGAAGAGCTTTGTGATGTCTTGCGGGAAAATGGAACCGATGTGCCCACTAGATGAACGTCGGCCGAAGAACCCGAGACAGAAGCCAATAGGCAGTTTGTCAAATAACTGATTAATCAATAAACGATAAATAGTACTTTTATAAATCCAAACACCTATTTCTCGCTGCAGTCTTATATTTATTTACAGAGGCGTCTCGCCTTTTGTATTGAGGCATTTTCAGTGTCAGCCATGGCGGCTCATTTTACCTATTTCACCTTCCTAGCTTCTAGCTGGCGCCTCACCAGGTAGCACGTATTATTCCCTTGTGCTGTTGTCGCTGTCCCGGCTAGACTTCAAAAGTGTTCGCTAGAGCGGTGTCGAGAGGGGCCTTCAAACAGCGCAGTGCTGGCGGTTTACGAGTAGCCTTCGCGCAGTGTGCAGCTGGGGCCAGCGGCAGTGCTTGCAGCAACGGACACAAGGTGCGGATCGCCACGACTTTTCCGGGTCGGCGCTCTGTCTTTTCCGCCAGTACTGGGTAGAAGGCAAAAGGTTTGCTTCTCCTATGCTGTGCTTACCTGGTTGTTCTGCTCCGTGCACCGATTTCCCGCTCTGCAAGCTTTTTGAGTAGATATTCGTGTTTATGTTCATTGAGTCGTCACGCATGCCTTTGTTATTTGACTGCACGCGAGCCTAGGACAAATTTATTGCCGTGTCTACTCTGTGTGGTTTTTGAAGTGATTTGCATTAATCTGCTAGTCAGCCTTCTCTCTAAAAAGTTGCCAACGTCAATGTTGTTGTGGCGATTTGTGTTACTATGTAATGTGTCCAGCTTTCACGCATTATTATTTCAGGAGACTATGAATTGTCTACTTTTTAAAACTTTTCATTTGTTTTAAAATTGTTTTATACAAAAGAACAAACTGTTTCTGAATTTTAATATTCATTTTCACTATGTTTTAGAAGTTGGTGTACTCTCTGGTATTACTATTATCCAGTCGTTTTTGTCTTATGACCTCCAGCTAATGATAAGGTCCTCGCGAGTTGTTTTTTATATTCCTTCCTGGAAGAATTTACAGCTCCGTTCGAGTAGTTCTCCTTTACACCTTACAGTTTTAGCGAGCCTTATTCTACAGAGCGTATGGCACTGAAAAGGTTCTGTAAGTGCAGTCGTGGTTAAACAATAACTTTTAGTTATAGTGTAACTCAGTGAGAGATTTATGTTCGATGTTTGTTGACTGCACCAACTAAATTGGCGGGAGAATGTTCCGTGTCGGCTTCTTGCCGCGTGGTGCTGGCTTTTTTGCGACCATGTGGACGGCTCTCGAGCACTTCCTTTATTTGTTTGGAGTGGCGAGTTCTTACTGTCTGTGCTCAACTTGAGTACCTCATGTTATCTGACTTACACGGTAAATGAAATTTTGCTGTCGGTCAAGAGGCCTTTATCTGATTACTAACTCCGTGTGGGGAATTTTCTCTTTAATTTATTGTTCTGTTTAATACGTATTGTAATCTTGTTCTAAATTTTATTTTAAATTCTTTGAATTATACCCGTTGGGTAAACCGTAAAGGCAAACTAGCTATCTTTTGGGGGTCTGCCTAATGTCTTTGTTTTGAGTTCGCTTGCAGAAATTTATCTACAACTGAGTGTTAATTGTTTGCTGGTTTATTTAAATCTTTTTAAATTTAATTTTTTGAAGGTCAGTATTATTAAAGTCTTATCTTCTTGCATTAAAACGATCACTGTGTTATTCGCCATTTTGAACGCGTTCCAAATTTGCAAATTTAACATAGAAAATTAACTTGGAATTGTCCTACCTGTTTCTCTTAAAGTGGACCTTTAGTTACTTAGGAAAATAAACGTTTGTTGTGAAAAGTGTAAATGATGTTAGTTAAAAGGGTCTAGCCCTTTCATGTCGTTTCCCTGATCCTGGTCATTCTCGATCACACAATGGATGTGACCTGGAATAATACTGTTTTGTTTAAGTGACACATGCGATACTTACACATTCGAAACAGTTCACACTGTTATTTCTTTCATAAAGAAATAATTAATTACAGTTATTCGTCTGACCTGCGAAAATCTACGTCCCCCCTCATCTTGTCGCAGGTTACAGGTCGCACTGTCACACATTCAGATCAACATCTTAATCGTCTTGTAGTTTTCGTATAACTTTTTGTATATGTATAACAACTGCACTGCAGAGCTATTGTACCTTATATCGATTTGAACCTATTTACTACATTCAAGACTTGACTGGCCTTCTGTCTTTAGAGTTTTTGACACCCCCCCCCCCCCCCTCGCCCCTCTCCCAACACACACATTTCCATCTACTCCTCCTCTCCATTCACACAAGAAAAAGAAAAAAAAAACTATTCCCCAAAAGACTTAGACGTCAGTGTGTATGGAATACAATCTTTACACCATGCACAGAAACGAGATTGCAGTAATAAGAATCGAAGGTCATGGAAAAGAAGCGGCGTTTCAGCACTTAAATTCGTCGCTAGTTAGTTTCTTGGGTAATGGTTGTCGTGTTCTTTTGACCGACGAAAGAAGCTTCAAGTCTTGACTGACGCTATGCTTGTATCTTCGACTTCTGGTGGCCTCTAGAAGGTGCCTTGGGACGAAATTTAGGCTTCTGAAATCGAAGAACGTTAGCTAATACATTGTCAAAGAACAGAGCTGTACGGGTAAACGAATTCAATAATCAGTACGACTGAACGAGGGGGATACAAGGAGAGGTGAGGAAGGAGATTGGACGAGCTACATGTCAAATTAATTTCGCGCTCAATGACGGAATGGTTTCCAGGTTTCACCAGCACCGGGTCCGGATATAATACAAGTTCTGTTTCGCAGAGAGCACTCTTCAGAATTGCCCCTTTCTTAGCTTACATTCATACCGAGTCTCTCGCCTAGCGCTAAATAAAAAGCGACTGGAAACAAGCACAGGTGACTCCTGTATACAGGGTGTTACAAAAAGGTACGGCCAAACTTTCAGGAAACATTCCTCACACACAAAGAAAGAAAATATGTTATGTGGACATGTGTACGGAAACGCTTACTTTCCATGTTAGAGCTCATTTTATTACTTCTCTTCAAATCACATTAATCATGGAATGGAAACACACAGCAACAGAACGTACCAGCGTGACTTCAAACACTTTGTTACAGGAAATGTTCAAAATGTCCTCCGTTAGCGAGGATACATGCATCCACCCTCCGTCGCATGGAATCCCTGATGCGCTGATGCAGCCCTGGAGAATGGCCTATTGTATCACAGCCGTCCACGATACGAGCACGAAGAGTCTCTACATTTGGTACCGGGGATGCGTAGACAAGAGCTTTCAAATTCCCCCATAAATGAAAGTCAAGAGGGTTGAGGTCAGGAGAGCGTGGAAGCCATGGAATTGGTCCGCCTCTACCAGTCCATCGGTCACCGAATCTGTTGTTGAGAAGCGTACGAACACTTCGACTGAAATGTGCAGGAGCTCCATCGTGCATGAACCACATGTTGTGTAGTACTTGTAAAGGCACATGTTCTAACAGCACAGGCAGAGTATCCCGTATGAAATCATGATAAAGTGCTCCATTGAGCGTAGGTGGAAGAACATGGGGCCCAATCAGGACATCACCAACAATGCCTGCCCAAACGTTCACAGTAAATCTGTGTTGATGACGTGATTGCACAATTGCGTGCGGATTCTCATCAGCCCACAAATGTTGATTGTGAACATTTACAATGTGATCACGTTGGAATGAAGCCTCATCCGTAAAGAGAACATTTGCACTGAAATGAGGATTGATACATTGTTGGATGAACCATTCGCAGAAGTGTACCCGTGGAGGCCAATCAGCTGCTGATAGTGCCTGCACACGCTGTACATGGTACGGAAACAACTGGTTCTCCCATAGCACTCTCCATACAGTGTCGTTGTCAACGTTACCTTGTACAGCAGCAACTTCTCTGACGCTGACATTAGGGTTATCGTCCACTGCACGAAGAATTGCCTCGTCCATTGCAGGTGTCCTCGTCGTTCTAGGTCTTTTCCAGTCGCGAGTCATAGGCTGGAATGTTCCGTGCTCCCTAAGACGCCGATCAATTTGTTCGAACGTCTTCCTGTCGGGACACCTTCGTTCTGGAAATCTGTCTCGATACGTACCGCGCCACGGCTATTGCCCCGTGCTAATCCATACATCAAATGGGCATCTGCCAACTCCGCATTTGTAAACATTGCACTGACTGCAAAACCACGTTCGTGATGAACACTAACCCTTTGATGCTACGTACTGTAGAGCAATGAGTCGCATGTCAACACAAGCACCGAAGTCAACATTACCTTCCTCCAATTGGGCCAACTGGCGGTGAATCGAGGAAGTACAGTGCATACTGACGAAACTAAAGTGAGCTCTAACATGGAAATTAAGCGTTTCCGGACACATGTCCACATAACATCTTTTCTTTATTTGTGTGTGAGGAATGTTTCCTGAAAGTTTGACCGTACCTTTTTGTAACACCCTGTATAAGAAGGATAAAAGAACAGAGCCGCAAAACTACAGACCAGTTCTCTTCCTGCAGAACATTTTAGTTTACTCTAAGTCTGTATGTAATAAATTTCCTTGAGAGAGAAAAGCTTCTCTCCACGAATCATGTATTTAGAAATAATTGCCCGTGTGTCCGCCCCCGGTAGCTGACTGGTCAGCGTGACAGACTGTCAATCCTAAGGGCCCGGGTTCGATTCCCGGCTGGGTCGGAGATTTTCTCCGCTCAGGGACTGGGTGTTGTGTTGTCCTAATCATCATCATTTCATCTTCATCGACGCGCAGGTCGCCGAAGTGGCGTCAACTCAAAAGACCTGCACCAGGCGAACGGTCTACCCGACGGGAGGCCCTAGCCACACGACATTTCATTTCATTTCATTGCCCGTGTGAAAGTCAGCTTGCACGGAGTAAGTTCATTAGACACACAAGTTCATTCTTCTTGCTGCATTGTCTCTGTCTTCCATTAAAAATTTTTGTTGGTAATTCTACTTTCTGATTCGTAAGCCAAGTGATCGGATAAAACAAAGAACGGAATCTCAGAGCCAGAATAATTAATTTTATTAAGGAACTTACCCTCTAATTTTGTAGGCGAGGCATACTCTCCTCTGTCGTAATATCGAATTACAGTTCTACGCCGGCCGCGGTGGTCTAGTGGTTCTAGGCGCGCAGTCCGGAACCGCGGGGCTGCTACGGTCGTAGGTTCGAATCCTGCCTCGGGCATGGATGTGACTGATGTCCTTAGGTTAGTTAGGTTTATGTAGTTCTAAGTTCTAGGGGACTGATGACCACAGAAGTTAAGTCCCATAGTGCTCAGAGCCATTTGAACCATTCTTTTACAGTTCTACGACGGTCGTCAGAATCGTCAAATTCCATAATTTCCGTTTTCATGTACATACCTTTCTTGGAGAATCAAAGCACATGCTCACCTCTAGAGATTCTGTCAGTGTTACTGCACTGTTAATACGGAATACAGCCAGTTCGGAAATACCGTGAGGTTTGGTTGTCATATGATGTACTTGCGCAAAACTTATATTATTCCTGACTTCTTCACTGTTGGTCAGACCAGTAAAAGTCTTCAGTACGTTCGATACGACAGTTAGATTGTTTACGAATGTATTTTCGCCCATTGCGCACACCGATCGGAGTAACAATGTGCGGAGGTCCTTGCTCCTGCATTTCTCTCACAGGAAAACCCTTGAGTGCGAGGCTGTGAAAGGGCAAAGATGTTTACAGTATTCGATGTCCCACATATTGCCTACCATGGAACCACAACATTGGCTGCCAATTGCAACGGGTGGGAGGGGGGGAGGAGAAGGGGGGGGGGGGTTGCAGCAGGGCTGGAGGTATCTAATGGTGAGCGCAGCTTGAAGCTACGGAGCGTAGTTGAACTGCTTCGACGAAGAGTAGACTGCTACATTGCTAGTGGTGTTGATACGAAGCAGAGCAGTGGAAACGTTGAAATGTGTGAAATCTTATGGGACTTAACTGCTAAGGTCATCAGTCCCTAACTTACACACTACTTAAAATGGTTCAAATGGCTCTGAGCACTATGGGACTCAACTGCTGAGGTCATTAGTCCCCTAGAACTTAGAAATAGTTAAACCTAACTAACCTAAGGACATCACAAACATCCATGCCCGAGGCAGCATTCGAACCTGCGACCGTAGCGGTCTTGCGGTTCCAGACTGCAGCGCCTTTAACCGCACGGCCACTTCGGCCGGCACACACTACTTAACCTAAACTATCCTAAGGACAGACACACACATCCATGCCCGAGGGAGGACTCGAACCTCCGCCGGGACCAGCCGCACAGTCCATGACTGCAGCACCCTAGACCGCTCGGCTAATCCCGCGCGGCGGAAAAGCTGAACAAAGCAAACATTGCATTATAACAACAGTTGCCACAGTTGACATTTTGCCAAACAGGACCCCAAGGGATTTCGCAGTGTAAGAAAGAGGCGACAGATGAAATATTAGCGTTTCTGCAAGATCAGTCAGTGGAATGTGTGGTGTCATATACTCTCGACTGTGCGGACATTGTGCATGAAGAGTACAATGATAACGACACGTGCTTAACAGATGATGGCGAAACGCGTGTAGAGTGACGTATTTCATCACCGTCGTCGGACAGGAAGGCACAAATCCCGTCTCCAGTGAAACTTAGTATTCCGTAGTAACGACACATCTCCGGCACGAAGGTGAAGAACACAAAAGCAGAGAAAGCTGTGATACGACGGCAGGCAGTTGCCCGTTGACTAGGACCGCACCGCGACAGGAGCGGCCTCTACAAGAAGGGAATACACTACTGGCCATTAAAATTGCTACACCCCGAAGATGACGTGCTACAGACGCGAAATTTAACCGACACGAAGAAGATGCTGTGTTATGCAAATGATAAGCTTTCAGAGCGTTCACACAAGGCTGGCGCCGGTGGCGACACCTACAACGTGCTGACATGGGGAAAGTTTCCAACCGATTTCTCATACACAAACAGCAGTTGACCCGGCGTTGCCTGGAGAAACGTTGTTGTGATGACTCGTGTAAGGAGGAGAAATGCGTACCATCACGTTTCCGACTTTGATAAAGTTCGGATTGTAGCCTATAGTGACATTGCTGCTCGCGTTGGTCGAGATCCAATGACTGTTAGCAGAATATGGAATCGGTGGGTTCGGGAGGGTAATACGGAACGCCGTGCTGGATCCCAACGGCCTCGTATCACTAGCAGTCGAGAGGACAGGTATCTTAGCTGCATGGCTGTAACAGATCGTGCAGCCACGTCTCGATCCCTGAGTCAACAGATGGGGACGTTTGCAAGACAACAAACATCTGCACGAATAGTTCGACGACGTTTGCAGCAGCATGGACTATCAGCTCGGAGACCATGGCTGCGGTTACCCTTGACACTGCATCACAGACAGGAACGCCTGCGATGGTGTACTCGACGACGATCCTGGGTGCAAGAATGGCAAAACATCACTTTTTCGGATGAATCCAGGTTCTGTTTACAGCATCGTGATTGTCGCAACCATGTCTGGCGACATCGCGGTGAACGCACATTGCAAGCGCGTATTCGTCATCGCCATACTGGCGTATCACCCGGCGTGGTGGTATGAGTTGCCATTGGTTACACGTCTCTGTCACCTCTTGTTTGCATTAACGCACTTTGAACAGTGGACGTAACATTTCAGATGTGTTACGACCCGTGGCTCTGCCCTTCATTCGATCCGTGCGAAACCCTACATTTCAGCAGGATAATGCACGACCGCATGTCACTGGTCTTGTACGGGCCTTTCTGAATACAGAAAATGTTTGACTGCTGCCCTGGCCAGTACATTCTCCAGATCTCTCACCCATTGAAAACGTCTGGTCAATGGCGGACGAGCAACTGGCTCTTCACAATACGCCAGTCACTACTCTTGATGGACTGTGGTATCATGTTGAAGCTGCATGGGCAGCTGTACCTGTACACGCCATACAAGCTCTGTTTGACTCAATGCCCAGGCGTATCAAGGCCTGATGTCTCATGATCTATGCACTCAAATTGCGTGAAAATGTAATCATATGTCACTTCTAGTATAATATATTTGTCCAATGAATATCTGTTTATCATCTGCATTTCTTCTTGGTGTAGCAATTTTAATGACCAGTAGTGTATAAGAGCGGCTCCTGCCAGCCTCGGCTGGACAGTAGTAGAGCGGACAGTAGAAGATTCAGACTGGTAGAGAGCACTCGAAGGGCTGTTACTTGTGATCCATATCCATTACTTGCATGCACATTCTATATAGCGAAAGACATTGATTATTTGCATGTGGCCAGCAGCTTGCGGCATTGTAAACCAAAGTTAAGTAATGTCAATCTGCTTTACTGCAATGAAAACCATTAATCTGGTTTGCTTGCATTGTTGTATAGCTATCCGAGAAAGCAGCATCCCTTAGGCACCGTATAAGGGACGTGTTTGCAGGAACCCGCACTTAGTAAAGGGCGTGGTTGTCCAAGGAGCGGGTGCTGATTATGACGAAGTCCCATACTCCTTGACACAGCGTAGGGGAACGATGCAGGAGACCCGCACCGCCGTACTAAGCAAGGTCCCAGTGGAGGTGGTTTGCCATTGCCTTCCTCCGACCGTAATGGGAATGATTGACGATGATGGAGCCGACACAACAACACCCAGTCATCTCGAGGAAGGTGAAAATCCTTGACCCCGCTAGGAATCGAACCCGGGACCCCGTGCTCGGGAAGCGAGAATGCTACCGCGAGACCACGAACTGCGGGCATGGAGCGGGTATCAAACATAATTACATGGAAGATCATCCGCAGCGAAGTAAAGAAACAATTATGAAAAGATTTCGAATACGTGCGCAGCAATATGACCTTGTGTCGTATAAGAGAAAGTACAGATATTCAAGCGAGTACAAGACGCACTTGTTACAAAAACTGGTGTTTGCTTGTTTCAAGGATGCTCGATACAGTTCACCGGATTTGTGTGATGTTGAAGTACTACGTTATGCATAGCAAACCGCGCGCGACATAGATTACAGGGATTTCAAGGGAAGCAGCGGGTGGTTGCATACGGTCGAACATTGCTGCAGAATTGCAAGACGTAAGATAACTAAATTTCAAACAAAACTTCAACCTGACGATGCACAGCAAACTGGAGGATCGGCCCGAAAATTTGTAGTTGATATAAACGAACTGATCCCATCGTCTTAGGCACCTTGTCACGGTTCGCTTGGCTCCCCCCGTCAGAGGTTCGAGTCCTCCCTCGGGCATGGACGTGTGTGTTGTCCTTAGAGTAAGTTAGATTAAGTAGTGTGTAAGTTTAGGGACCGATTATGGTTCAAATGGCTCTGAGCACTATGGGACTTAACTTCTGAGGTCATCAGTCCCCTAGAACTTAAAACTACTTAAACTTAACTAACCTAAGGACATCACACACATCCATGCCCGAGGCAGGATTCGAACCTGCGACCGTAGCGGTCGCGCGGTTCCAGACTGTAGCGCCTAGAACCGCACGGCCACCCCGGCCGGCAGGGACCGATGACCTCAGCAATTTGGTCCCATAGAACTTACCACATATTTACAATTAGATCCCATCCTTCTGAAAGGAATTTGTTATCAGCTCCAACCAATTGGGGTTTGAAGGGGAATTATATACGAATGGGTCCCTGGAATTAGAGGTACCAAGAGAGTTCAATTAAGATCAACTAACATCAAAGGCTTAAGACAGTCTTACATAATTATGCAGACTTTTAATTTGGATGAGAAATTGGCTGGAAAGTTGTTTATTGTGCAGCGAGAAGTTAGAGGTCCTCAACTCCACCCCCCTTCCCCCCCCCCCCCCCCCCCCCTACGACTCTTTCTCGTGTGAGTGATCCTTCAAGGGCAGTAGGGGATATCTAGATCATGGCAAACAAGAGCGGCAAAATGGGGGTAAGAGTACCACAACTATGGTATGAACACTGCTTTTGGCCAGTAGCTGGCCAAAATAACTTGCCTTTGCTTGATTTCTGGTCTGAGTATAAAAATCATACTCCTTTAGAGCAAACTATCCCTCTTGAGAAGTGTGTAACATTCCACTTCGTACCACCTTGGAACACTGGACAAATTCAGCCTCTGGATGTTTTTTTCGGTGCCTATAAAACATATAATCAAACTATCTACAGCTACTCCTTAAAGGCTAGCCAGTTTCACAAAAAGCTCCACGACAGACTGTTCCACATTTGGTTGCATGCCACCGCAGTCCATCAGTTCTCATCTCTCCACTACACCAGTATGATTCTATACGCATTCCATAGAAGTGGGTACCTTGCTGAATGTCCTGCACGGTTTATACACTACTGGCCATTAAAATTGCTACACCACGAAAGTGGCGTGCTACAGACGAGACATTTAACCGACAGGAAGAAGATGCTGTGATATGCAAATGATTAGCTTTTCGGACCATTCACACAAGGTTGGCGTCGGTGGTGACACGTACAACGTGCTGACATGAGGAAAGTTACCAACCAAATTTCTCATACACAAACAGCAGTTGACCGTCGTTGCCTGGTGAAACGTTGTTGTCACACCACGTGTAAGGAGGAGAAATGCACACCATCACGTGTCCGACTTTGATAAAGGTCGGATTGTAACCTGTCGCAATTGCGGTTTATCGTATCGCGACATTGCTGCTCGCGTTGGTCGAGAACCAATGACTGTTAGCAGAATATGCAATCGGTCGGTTCAGGAGGGTAATACGGAACGCCGTGCTGGGTCCTAACGGCCTCGTATCATTAACAGTCGAGATGACAGGCATCTTATCCGCATGGCTGTAACGGATCGTGCAGCCACGTCTCGATCCCTGAGTCAACAGATGGGGACGTTTGCAAGACAACAACCATCTGCACGAACAGTTTGACGACGTTTGCAGCAGCATGGACTATCAGCTCGGAGACCATGGCTGCGGTTACCCTTGACGCTGCACCACAGACAGGAGCGCCTGCGATGGTGTAGTCAACGACGAACCTGGGAGCACAAATGGCAAAACGTAATTTTTTCGGATGAATCCAGGTTCTGTTTATAATGTCATGATAGTCGCATCCGTGTTTGGCAACATCGCGGTGAACGCACATTGGAAGCGTGTATTTGTCATCGCCATACTGGCGTATCACCCGGCGTGATGGTATGGGGTGCCATTGGTTACACGCCTCGGTCACCTCTTGTTCGCAATTACGGCACTCTGAACAGTGGACGTTACATTTCATATGTGTTACGACCCGTGGCTCTAGCCTTCATTCGATCCCTGCGAAACCCTACATTTCAGCAGGATAAGGCACGACAGCATGTTGCAGGTCCTATACGGGCCTTCCTGGATACAGAAAATGTTCGACTGCTGCCCTGGCCAGCACATTCTCCAGATCTCTCACCAATTGAAAACGTCTGGTTAATGGTGGCCGAGCAACTGGCTCGTCACAATACGCCAGTCACTGCTTTTGATGAACTGTGGTATCGTGTTGAAGCTGCATGGGCAGCTGTACCTGTACACGTCATCCAAGCTCTGTTTGACTCAATGCCCAGGCGTATCAAGGCCGTTATTACGTGTTGAAGCTGCATGGGCAGCTGTACCTGTACACGCCATACAAGCTCTGTTTGACTCAATGCCCAGGCGTATCAAGGCCTGATGTCTCAGGATCTATGCACTCAAATTGCGTGAAAATGTAATCACATGTCACTTCTAGTATAATATATTTGTCCAATGAATATCTGTTTATCATCTGCATTTCCTCTTGGTGTAGCAATTTTAATGACCAGTAGTGTATAAGAGCGGCACCTGCCAGCCTCGGCTGGACAGTAGTAGAGCGGACAGGTGGTTGTTCTGGGTACTGATTTCTCAGGATCTATCACCCAAATTGCGTGAAAATGTAATCACATGTCAGTTCTAGTATAATATATTTGTCCGATGAATAGCCTTTTATCATCTGCATTTCTTCTTGGTGTAGCAATTTTAATGACCAGTAGCGTAACTGTGAAGGAGTTCGCCTATGTTGACGGCGCGCAGCTTGACTGTGGCGCGCCATTTTACATTGCGTGTTCATGGTTTGTTTTGAACATTTCTTGAATGCCGACGGCGTCCATTTTGTGAAGTGTACATTCCATAGAAGATTGCTTTGTGCACCTTCCGAACATTGATTTTCTGTCGTCCTCCTGATGTAGCATCTAATATTTTTCCTGAATGAATTTTTAACCCAGCCGTTGCAAACGCGTCTTGCTAAAGACTGAACTTGTGACCTCGCACTCAAGATGTTTCTTGCCAGTCTCAAATACACATCGACGCGGCGTTCCACGGAAGAATGAAACAACACGTGGATACGCTATATCGCACGGAAACACAGAACATTCAGTTGGCTCTGATCTGCACTGTTAACAGGGTACGTGCGACAACAAGACAATGAGGAGGGCTAAATCAGACGGCGTAATACCGATGGACTGCACGAAGCAGGTGTGACTTGGAAGTGTGTAATTTCGTGAAGGACATTCCAGTGATTGTCCGTCACAGGTTCCGGCTTTCTTCAAATGGATACAGAATTAAAACTGTCTGCGTGACGTTGCAACACGGATGTTAGATTTGCGATGATTTTCTTCCTGTGGGGTGAAGATGGGAAGGGTGGGTTGGGACGGTGGGGGGGGGGGGGGGAGGGGGGAGTGTGAGAAACTACTCTCCCCTCCCCAACCCTTCTTCTGCAAGTCTTTGCGGGTAAGATACTGTCATTTATGTCTAGCTATGAAATCTGCGATGAGGCGCTTAACGTGTGTGTGTGTCTTGCTTGTTACTAATCCTCATGAACATGTGAGTCTCGTCTTGAGAGATTTCGGTCATAAAACTTATTCTTGCAGAGGGCACTTGAAAACTACAACTTCGGGGGTCCAAAAGCTGCAACGGTCGCACACTCCTGGTGCTCTTTTCTTTCTACTGTAAGACGTGTACATTTCTAATGTCTATTGTCAAATCAAAATTTATGAAAGACGTTTATATTTTGTTAATATGATTAAGTAGGAATAATTAATATTTGTCATGTTGGAAATAATTGTGGTAGCAGGGAATGTCTGCACCAAAGTATTGTTGACAAGAGACCGCGTATGGATACATTTTAAGAAAAGAGCGGGAAAGACCGCGCATTGATACATTTTGTAATGGTAGCAGGGGTTGTCTGCACCAGAAAGCATTGCTGGCAAGAGAGACCGCACTTTAGCGTTCGTAGGGAGTCAGTAGTAAGCGAGAAGTGAGGCGAGTCGGTAGCAGGTCTGAAGCGAGAGGTTGAGAGGAGCGGTGTGCCTGCCAGCCACTAGCTATGATTTACAAGAGATTATAAACGGATGTACAGAGACATCGGCTAACTACTATAATAAGAGGAACTAACATTATTGAATTAATTTTTTGAGAAACTCAAGACTACTGAAGGTATGTTTGCGCATTGCTACTTGTAAGATTATTGTAAAAAGTAAGTCCCATTTGAACGTTTGTGAAATCATTTCATTCAGAATATAATTAACTTTTGCCAGCAATATTGCATTTTTAATTATAAACCATCAACGTGAAACTTTGCAAAATTTTATTGTTGTCAAGAAAAAGTTTAACTATGAGTTACTAACTTCAATCAAATTAATTAAAGAATAACGTCAGCTTTGCTATTAAAGAATAACGTCAGCTTTGGTAATAAATACAGCCACTTATTATGAAAGCCCACCAGCAGCTAATAGAGTATAGTAAAACAGAGTAAGTATATTCATGTCGCAGTTCGATGTAGCAGTCAGATGGCGATCCAGTAACAGTGAAAAAGGTAAGCAACAGTTTTGGGTTATTGCAGATAACGACTGAGGGCCACACGACGACGACACATTCTATGTTTCGTCGAAATAATCCGAAAATCACTTTTAAAAAGCAGCAATTAAATTTGTATGTGAAGATTGAGAAAGAGCATAAATTTCAAAGGGAAGATTTCATTTGTTATTATTAAGCAATAGATAGAAATCCTAAGGAAAGGTTTCATAGTTTAATGTAAAAGGGAAGGTTATCATTAACAAAAGAGGTATAGAGGAGACGGGAAGGTTTCACTACTTTGTGCAAATATTTGGTGGTGAGGGATGTAGAGGTACAGATCGTGTCATGGGAGAGAACGGATGGTACCCCTGCTGCAGTTAAAGTGCTTTCATGCCGTTAAATTGAAGTCGTTAACGAAACACACCCTATAAATGGCACGCATTCCGCTCGTTAGAATCGTACTCCAATTACGTCGGCGGAGCGATTCGGCGAGCGATACGCGCGCTGTCCCCTCTGCCGTGTCTGTGTATTAGCGGGCTGCGGCTGTAATCGCACGGGTCGATACGATGCGATACTGCGCGGGCCGCGCTGCGCCGCGCATGAATTTGTGATGAGCCGGGATAACAGCGGGGGTTCCCCGTCCCCGCTCTGCCCTAATGAGTCGCCGCGAGCGGTCATTAGCAGACCTGCCGGGCCCGGGGCCCCGCCACCGCTGCACTGCGCTCGCACATCGACCGCCGAGACGTAAACACAGAGCGCGCTCCACAACAGTCGCACCTGTTACCTCTCTCACTGGCACTCCATGCTGCTCTGTTCTGTCCTCTTTGGCTGCCGAGTAGAGCCTGCTTTCACTTTTTTACAATTCATATTCGTACTTTGGCCATCAGTTTAATAAGTCCCGTTTATATTTTCATTTTTAGGGTTCCGGAGCTCACGTTAGTCGGTAAATACGTAACACTTATTGGATCTTAAATATTTTCAACATTTCGCGCCTCTGTCAGCAACTGCATAAATATTAATTTTAATTTCAATAACCAACAGCCTGAGTTGCACCGTTTACCCAGGTTTCAGTCGGGATAACCCAACCTACTTCGGAATAAAAGTAACTACCGTTTGTCCATAGTGGACGTCGTCAAGCTAAAACTGCAAATCCATAAATTATCGTCAGACTGTAAAAACGTATCTGAAACTGCCTCGGCGTCACTTCGCGACCGCGATACGGCAGCCACGAGTCCTGTGCAACTGAGGCTGCTGGTTATTAAAATTAAAATTATTACTTATTGGAGCCCTTTGTCGCCGTCTGCCTACCTGTCTGTGTGGCCGACTGTTCAAAGTCCCTTTTTTCCAGGAACGGATAGAAGTATCGAATTGAAATTTTTGTCCCATATTAAGGTCTACGGTCCCTAGGCGAAGTTAAAAGTGAAGCTTTTAAGTCATTGTAATCAACAAATACGGCCATTGATGACACATATTTTGAAACTCGCAAACTCACTCGTCAAAATCTACAGAGTACTTCCCGTTGATCTAGAATCATGAAATTGACCGGGGAGCAAGGTTTTACAGTACAGCCAAGGAAAAAACCGGAAATTGGTTAATTTATAATTATGTCACAAGGAAAAAAATATAAATATCTTCAACATTTCGCGGCCCTGTCAACAACTGTGTAAATATTAATTTTAATTTTAATAATTAACAGCCTCAGTTGCACTGTTTGCCTAGAATTTACCTAGGTTTCAGTCGGGATAACCCAACCTACTTCAGAATAACAGTAACTACCGTCTTTCCATAGTGGACATCGTCAAGCTAAAACTACCAGTACCGCACAGCACTCGTGGCTGCCGCATCGCGGTCGCGAGGTGTTGCCGAGGCAGTTCCAGATAAGTTTTATAGTCTGACGATAATTTATGGATTTGCAGTTTTAACTATCAGTTTAATAAGTCACAGCTGCAAAATACTAACGCGAATTCTTTACAGACGAATGGAAAAACTGGTAGAAGCGGACCTCGGGGAAGATAAGTTTGGATTCCGTAGAAATGTTCGAACACTTACGACTTATCTTAGAAGAAAGATTAAGAAAAGGCAAACCTACATTTCTAGCATTTGTAGACTTAGAGAAAGCTTTTGACAACGTTAACTGGAATACTCTCTTTCAAATTCTGAAGGTGGCAGGGGTAAAATACAGGGAGCGAAAGGCTATTTACAATTTGTACAGAAACCAGATGGCAGTTATAAGAGTCGAGGGGCATGAAAGGGAAGCAGTGGTTGGGAAAGGAGTGAGACAGGGTTGTAGCCTCTCCCCGATGTTATTCAATCTGTATATTGAGCAAGCAGTAAAGGAAACAAAAGAAAAATTCGGAGTAGGTATTAAAATTCATGGCGAAGAAGTAAAAACTTTGACGTTCGCCGATGACATTGTAATTCTGTCAGAGACAGCAAAGGACTTGGAAGAGCAGTTGAACGGAATGGACAGTGTCTTGAAAGGAGGATATAAGATGAACATCAACAAAAGCAAAACAAGGATAATGGAATGTAGTCGAATTAAGTCGGGTGATGCTGCGGGAATTAGATTAGGAAATGAGACACTTGAAGTAGAAAAGGAGTTTTGCTATTTGGGGAGTAAAATAACTGATGATGGTCGAAGTACATAGGATATAACATGCAGACTGGCAATGGCAAGGAAATCGTTTCTGAAGAAGAGAAATTTGTTAACATCGAGTATAGATTTAAGTGTCAGGAAGTCGTTTCTGAAAGTATTTGTATGGAGTGTAGCCATGTATGGAAGTGAAACATGGACGATAACCAGTTTGGACAAGAAGAGAATAGAAGCTTTCGAAATGTGGCGCTACAGAAGAATGCTGAAGATAAGGTGGGTAGATCACGTAACTAATGAGGAGGTATTGAATAGGATTGGGGAGAAGAGAAGTTTGTGGCACAACTTGACCAGAAGAAGGGATCGGTTGGTAGGACATGTTTTGAGGCATCAAGGGATCACAAATTTAGCATTGGAGGGCAGCGTGGAGGGTAAAAATCGTAGAGGGAGACCAAGAGATCAATACACTAAGCAGATTCAGAAGGATGTAGGCTGCAGTAGGTACTGGGAGATGAAGAAGCTTGCACAGGATAGAGTAGCATGGAGAGCTGCATCAAACCAGTCTCAGGACTGAAGACCACAACAACAACAACAGTTTTAGCTTGACGATGTCCACTATGTAAAGACGGTAGTTACTGTTATTCTGAAGTAGGTTGGGTTATCCCGACTGAAACCTAGGTAAATTCTAGGCAAGCAGTGCAACTGAGGCTGTCAATTATTAAAATAAAGTCATTTGTTAACAGACTTTTTGACAAGAACGGGTAGCTGTATACAGTTGAAATTTAAGTCACACACTGAGATGTATAGTCCGTTGGCGATGTAAAACTGGGTAGCTTCTAAGTGAATTCACTCAAAAGATACGGCCATTTATGTTATACATTATCATGCTTGCAAACTCACTCATTAAAAGTTACAGGACACTTCCACTCAGCGTAGAATGATGAAATTTGGCAAGAATAATAGTTTCGCACTAGAAGGAAAGCAAAAGAATAAAAAATTGTTAATTTGTAATTATATAACATGAAAAAATCTTTTGTCATTTGTCATCCAATTTAGAACTTGAAACTGAAACAATCTCGAAAGTCTTGGTATCCCTCAGATCAATATCTCACGAGAATCACTATCGAAAACATGCAAAAATCGTCAAGATCTTCGATTCCCGGAATGTATGAACAGTCTATATTCATAGTTATGTTTGTACAGTACCCTGCTGCGTGGTCCTACCCGCACCTGACCAATTTTCCTTCTTTTTCCATCTTCCCTCTGACTTTTCAGACTCGGCTCGCCACGAATCCCTCTCCTATGCCAACCTCTTCATCTCAGGTTAGTTCGATATGATCCTCTACAGTTTTTGCCCCCTAAAGCTCCTTTGCACACAATGGCACCTTTCTTTCGAGAAGTGTGAGAGATGGGTGTTTTAAGCAGCGCAGGCTTAAGGAATTTCGGGGTCCCCTGCGAAGTCTGAGTCTGGGACTCCCAAAATTATATTTTTCAGGTATATAATTCTGTTTACACTTTGTATGATTTCCGTGATTACATAGGATTGTTATAAATATACGTCTGTTTGTGTTTGTTTGCAGCTCAAACAGTTTCGGCGAAATTCACAGACTGAGAAATGTACTACCATGCGAAGCTCGGCAGACTTGGTAGTAATAACTTTTACATGTACCGCTATAGGCGCGCAAAATTAGGCACCTAATTTAATAGATTCTGTTTCACGTTAAATGGGGAAATCCCTACTAAACTGTAAGAACATTATTTTACGAATTACACACCTAAATCTTCACCTTTCTTCCTTTTTCCGTATTGAAGACCTTCACGAGTTTCTCCATATCTCAGCTCCTCGTTGCTAATTGAAGACCTGACGTAGTTTCTAATGATCTTTAAGTTGGAGGACCTACGTTCTGCAGAAGCTACAGACACCGAGATGCACAAAAATATTCTTAACGCAGTTGTTAAATATGGCAAAAGTCTTGCAAGTCCCTTTCGAAGATGTACTTCTAAATATGTTTTCGCAGTTTGTGGAAGCATAGGGGGCAACAATTCCAATTCATTTGCAAGATCCTGCGAATTTATGTCTCCTGAATGTATTTTAGCGTCTGTCAAATTTCTGCAAGATTCATACATCCTCTATTATGCCATGTTATTAATGTCAAAAATGACACTGAACACGTCACAGCAGTTGCTGAGCTCCTGAAACCTTGCCTTCAAAGACGTAATAGAGGTGTCTGCCACAACATAGAAGTTTACCCATAAGCAGTTATCTTCCTCTGGAATGGGTTCATTCTTACTTTCGTAAGAAAACTGCCTTTTATTATTTGCAGATCTGGATTTTGTAAGGGGAACTGGCGGCATCTTTAGGAAATATTGCTAAATTTCCTAAAAATGCAACCAGTCCTTCTGCTTGTTTCTTAGCCTTTTCAAAACCGTCGGCTCTATATTCTTCAATAACGCTAAGAGTTGATTTTATTCATTTTATTGTAGTGGCTAGTTGCATACCTTCTAGCTGAACTGCTTCATTAACTCTACTCAGATGCCAAAGGACATTATGCCATACACAGCACACAAAGAGAACTTACACTGGCCTCCCATTTGGGAGGACGACAGTTCCAACCCGCCATCCAGATTTAAGTTTACCGTGGTTTTCCTGAATCGCTCCAGGCAAATGCCGGTATGGTTCCTTTGAAAGGGCACGGCCTATTCCCTTCTCCACCATTGCCACAATCTGAGACTGTGCTCCGTCTCTAATGACCCCGATATCGACGGGACGTTAAACCCAATATTCCTTTCTTCCTTACAAAGAAAACTTAAATTTTGAGTAGATACTTCAGTGAAACACATTGGAATATTTTTGCGTCTCTGTCAATCCAAATCCTACGTTATTAAGCTAAGATCTCTCAACCACAACAATCTGAATGCTAGCCTCCCATCTTGTATCAAACAGAGGCTTCAGAGTCAGGTTTACGTGATACTTCAGTGCTTCCCAACGCTTCAAAGAGGCAAAAAGTAATGTGAAAAATCTTTGAACTACACAAAAAATGTAGCGCAGTTTTAGATGATTTAACTACATCACTACAACTAAGTTCAAACTATGACCATTGTAATGGATATAATGAGCTCCTGGATTTTCTGCGATGATACGAGCTTGATTTCCACTCATCTTGCTCCCGTCGTAAGACTGTCCCCTGCAATCTGCAAACGGTATGCCGGTAGTGCCACTCGTTTCAAAAAAACCAAAAAAACATTCTTGAATTGGAACTAGTTCGGAAAACACATCTAACACTCTTAAAACCGCACTTAATTGTTCATTGAGACTTAAATCTGGTGTACAATCCAGTGTTATTGAATAATATTTATTTTTGAGAATGGTATCCTTCATGACAGATGCAATATCAGTAGAAGTTATGATAATGATTTCATTTTGTATGTCTTCACTTAAGTAAGTAACCAACCTTCCTGGTTTAGCCACACGACTAATATGATCATCTAATACAGGATCGAACTTGGCCATTAGTTTTACTTGCCCTAAAAAGATTCCGTTACCTGTATTTCGAACATTTCATGCTCGCCTCTTGATGAAAGATTTCTTTCGGCAAGGAAACGTACTACGGGAAATAACCTTAATAAACCGTTCTCCACTCCTTTTCTTCCTGATGAATCCGATCTTGAGTTACCTGATCAATTAATTTTGAGATTTTAATTCTCTGCGAGAGCTCTTTGCTTGCACATTTCAGTAATATGATTGCGGGACGGTTCATGGTGACAGAGAACGTTTGATGAACTTTGCCAGTTTCTTAAACGATTTCTTGTGATAGCGCCAACGCTCGAACTGAACGACTTGCAACAAAAGCAATACCCAGCATATTTTGTTCCTGAATATACAAGCCACTTTCGCTTAACTTTTCCATCATTCAGATGGCGGAAGCTATGAAAATCTCTTCTCGCGCTGATCACATGAAATGTGACATTTTTTTCACTAGCATCTAGCGGCCTTTCTTTAATTGCTATTATCTTAAAATTATCATTTATAACATCCAGACAGATACCCAGATCACTAAGATCATAGACAAACTGAAAACTTTTGAATGTTGGGCTCCATAAGGTTCCCTTTCTGTGCAGCGACTGTGGAATATAAAATTATAAAGAATGGAGCAACCAGTCGCGGAAACATCATTTATTTATCTTGCTGCAAATCGATTTCAACTGATATCAGTCATCATCGGTGCTAAAACAAATACAAGAGACAAGGCATAAACAACAACTGCTTTAACAAATGAAAAAAATGGTTCAAATGGCTCTGAGCACTATGCGACTTAACTTCTGATGTCATCAGTCCCCTAGAACTTAGAACTACTTAAACCTAACTAACCTAAGGACATCACACACATCCATGCCCGAGGCAGGATTCGAACCTGCGACCGTAGCGGTCGCTCGGTTCCAGACTGTAGCGCCTAGAACCGCACGGCCACTCCGGCGGGCAACAAACGAAAAAATTGACAATAAAACAGTTACATCAATTACAGCATATACAGATGTCTGAAATTCAAAATTCAAAGTCATACCATTTCTCTAAGCGATACATGCCATAAGTAGAAATGCTGTCCTTGGCAGATTTCTGTCATGGAGTGACACATCATAGGTCAACACTACATCAGGACAACATGAGGTGCGCCTCGTTGCAATAACCGCCCTCTATGTAAAATACAAAAGTAATATAAAATACAAGCAATAAGGAATATATCACATCACAAAATATTATACAGTGATGGTAACTGATAATACCAATTCTACATACCAATCGCATTATTTGTGTAATACGATTGTTCATCTCGTATTGTAATTTTCACCTGGAGTTTGTCAACTTTGGATATGTGCATTCAGTAACATAGCGTCATCTGTCGGAAGTAACATACATGTGCCTTTTGATGCATCGATTCCCGGCGGGGTCAGAGATTTTCTCTGCCTCATGATGACTGGGTGTTGTGTGATGTCCTTAGGTTAGTTAGTTTTAAGCAGTTCTAAGTTCTACGGGACTGATGAGCATAGATGTTAAGTCCCATAGTGCTCAGAGCCTTTTGATGCACTTGTAGTTCGTATGTAGAACGGCTGACGGACATTGATACCACTATTCGGTTTCGTCATTATGACAAATAAGTTTCATTTCCTAAATTTGTGTGAGTGAAATCATATTTTTAGCGAGTTTATCTCTTCTTGAAATTTTGACGATCCTAGTTTTGACGTATTTAATTTGTTATTATCATCTGACAAACAATGTTCAGACATTTTCACGTGTTGTAATTATCAAATTGGTATTATCAATTACGGCACTTTATAATATTTTGTAATGTGATATATTCCTTATTGCTTGTATTTTACATTACTTTTGTATTTTACATGGAGGGCGCTTATTGAAACGTGGTGCCACCTCACGTTGTCTTGATGTAGTGTTGACATATGGTGTGTCACTTCATGACAGAAATCTGCCAACGACAGTACTTCTACTTATGGCATGTATCGGTTAGAAACGTGGTATGACTGAATTTTAATTTCAGACATCTGTATATGTTGTAATTGATGTAACTATGTTTTAATGTCAATTTTTTCGCTTGTTAAAGCAGTTGTTGTTTATGCCTTGTCTCCTGTATTTGTTTTAGCACTGATGATGACTGATATCAATCGAAATCGATTTGCAACAAGATAAATAACTTATGTTTCCGCGACTGGTTGCTACATTCTTTATAATTTTAAATTGAAAACTGTTACCCTCCTTACATGTTTTTTTTCGTCGTGGAGATCTTGGCCAGATCTGATTTTTTCCACAGTAAGATAATCGTTAGCTATCTCCACTAGTGGTACAGTTTCATCAGCCACTTGTTCTTGCTTGCATGAAACGTACCGTTTTTCAGCCTTATAAACTGATGAAACTTTAGTAAACCTACATACTTTGACGCAGCACCGTACACTCACTGAAACTCTGTCATTTCGGCTTAAAAATTTATTTAATGAATGCTTTTCCCGCAACTGCTCTTTTAGGATGTCCCACATACGTTTCCTTTTTTCGGCACGCGGTAAGTACTTACGATGCATTCTACACGCTAGCATAAAATAAATCACAGGCTCCGACGGCACCTGACACAGACTACCTTCGTACCTGAGACCTGGCTGAGCTGCTGATCAAGATACCGGAAACGTAAGGGCCCCCCCCCCCCCCCACCCCCACCCATCCTGGATGAGCAGTGGAAATCCCAAACCGCTTGCTGGCCTAAACGGCGCACTTTGTCTGGCAGGCAATGCGTAGCGTGCCGACAAGCGACATGAAAAGTTTCTGGGATTTCCCCACAGGCGGCGACCGACTGGGACTGAAATGGAAATCAGTATTTCCGTCACTTCAGTACCAGAACGACAGCCGCGGTATTCATCAAAACTGTCCGGTTTAACAAAAAGTAGAATCAACAATGAGGGTGGTTCAAAATGGTTCAAATGGCTCTGAGCACTATTGGACTTAGCATGTGAGGTCATCAGTCCCCTAACTAACCTAAGGTCATCACACACATCCATGCCCGAGGCAGGATTCGAACCTGCGACCCCAGTAGTCACGCGGTTCCAGACTGAAGCGCCTAGAACCGCTCGGCCACGACGGCCGGCCAAGGAGGGTGGTCTCGACAGCGAGACAAGTACGAATGGAGCCTATTAACATTCTAAATTTGGAGATTTTTTTTTTTCTTGAAACCGGCCCTGGTTTTAAGTACGAGGGTCGTTCCGAAACTAACGCTAATTTTTTGGGGTGACTTTGGGTGTCCGCCCCACATGTCTTTGGTGGACTGCTAATGGTTGAACCTTCCTCTTTCATTTGCATGTGGTTCTGTTGTTCTGCGGTAGCTGGGGCCAGAGAAGAATGTTGCAAAATGGACGCTGATATGGACGTGCGTATAAAACAGCGATGTGACTGAATTCCTCAGTGCCGAAATAATTCCACCAATTGAAATCTACCGGCTCTTGCTAATGGTTGGTTGGTTGGTTGGTTTGTGGGATTCTTTGAATAACATCGTCACCGGAGATGAGACGTGGTGTCACCACTACGGTCCGAAATCAAAAAGACAATCCGTGGAATGGCGACATGCGAATTCTTCGTCAAAGAAGAAATTCGAGACACAGACTTTTGCTGGCAAAGTGATGTGCAGAGTCTTCTGGAATAGCCAGGGTGTGGTTCTTTTGGATCTCCTGGAGCATGGAGAAACTGTCAATTCAGCACGCTACTAGACGACACTGACTAAGCTGAAAGCCCGGATTTCCAGGGTGAGGCCAGAGAAGAAGACCAACTTTCACCTACAACACGATAACGCCAGGCCCCACACCAGTTTTCGACCACGCAACTCATTGTAAAATTCGGCTGGATTGTGTTACCACATCCACTATACAGTGCCTTCAGACTTCCATCTCTTTGGCCCTCTGAAAGGTAGACTACGTGGCGAACATTTTTAAGACTCGGATGCTGTCGTTAAAGCTGTAAGGAAGTGGTTAGCGTCATCGTTCAGATTTTTACAAGTGCGGCGTGCAAGCTCTGGCAAAAGTGCACAACAAATGGTGGTGACTATGTGGAAAAATGACAGCCTGTAGCTGAAATATTGCTCTATTTAGCTGTGCTGTTGTGATTTATGTATCTCCTGTAGCTTCCGTTAAAGAAAATGGGAGGCATTACTTTCGGAACGATCCTCGATAATCTCATAAGCATAGGTGACTCTAATGGGAGTATGTCGTGTGTCGGTCTTCTTCTGTTGGATGAGAATGAGGGGACATGCTGAAACCTGTTGCCGGGACGTAGTCTACTCTTCTCGAAGAGCAACAATCGGGCATCGGCCTTAACGCTGCCACCAGAAGGGCGGATCACCGTCAACAGCATCACATGTCTTCATGGG
Source organism: Schistocerca piceifrons (assembly GCF_021461385.2). Lineage (NCBI taxonomy): Eukaryota > Metazoa > Arthropoda > Insecta > Orthoptera > Acrididae > Schistocerca > Schistocerca piceifrons. Next base: position 129,113,510 of record NC_060142.1, on the reverse strand, counting down.
ACAACGCGGAGAGATTTTGAATTTAATCAAGTACACTGGCACAAAGTCTTCACTTCTCGGTCAGATATCGGCAGTGAAAATTTTCCACTACTGGGAGTCGAACCGGCGTAACTCCGAATCGAGCGCCACCGCAAAGGAATGCGTTGGCGACGTCGGCCGCGGAGACGGACGTGATTTGGAGGGAGACTATGCAATAAAGCTGTGCCGAATACAATTTGTACTTCGAAGGGTTAACTGAGCAATACAAAATTCTCCCTAACTTCTTCCATTTCTTAAACAAGTCTGAACTAAGTGTTTCAGGTATTAGTTACGACGGAAAGCAGTATGTACTGTACTGAGAAAAGTTTACACTTTCAGAAGACGTGTGTTGAGCCTGAGTGAAGGAAATATGGCAGAGCTTTATCTGGTACCCTTAAGGTGATGGGTAGTTGGTATAACAGGTATGTACAGAGCGCGGAGAAAAACGTGGAGACTCCACAAACACGGTATACTACCATGCCTGATACGGTGGAGGGAAGCCGTTGGCTTTCAAAACAGTTTCCAGTCCTCTCGGAATGGGTAAAATACGGGTCATTTACGGTTTTCAAGGGAATCTTATTACCTTTATTCCTTCAAATTAGTGGCGGTGGATAGCGGTCACAGATTCTCTCAAAAGTACACCACAAAGGCTCGATATTGTTATCATCTGATGACTGTGGTGGCTACCGGGCGGAGTGGCCGCGCGGTTTGAGGCGCCATGTCACGTATTGCGCGATCCCTCGTGCGTGGCTGTGTGTCTTGCTCTTAGCATAAGTTAGGTTAAGTTACTTTACGTAGTGTGTAAGTCTGGCAAACGATGATCTCAGCAGTTTGGTCCCTCAGGAATTCAGAGACATTTGAACTGTGATGGCCAGGGGAGCTGCGACAGTTTATCCTCACGCTCTCAAAAACAGTCTTGGACGACGCATGTGGCGTGAAGAGGAGTGCTGTCCCCTTGTTCACCGCTGGGGAACAAACACTGTACCGGGATGCATCTGATCAGCCAAAATGGTCACATACTCGTTGGCAGCAATGCGACCTCACAGGTAACCGTGGAGCCCAAGGAATACCACGATATGGGTGCCCAAATCATCACCGAATTCCGCCGTGTTTCACTCGTAGGACGTTAACTGGGTCACAAGTTGGAAACATTCTGACACTACACCAATCCGACACAGTGTAAGACAGGGATGTAGTCTTTCGCCCCTGCTGTCCAACCTGTACATCGAAGAAGCAATGATGGAAATAAAACGAAGGTTCAGGAATGGAATTAACATTCATGGTGAAAGGATATCAATGATACGATTCGCTGATGGTATTACTATCCTGAGTGAAAGTGAAGAAGAATTGCATAATGTACTGAACGGAATGAACTGTCTAATGCGTACAGAATATGGGGTTGAGAGTAAATCGAAGAAAGACGAAAGTAATAAGAAGTAGCAGAAACGAGAACAGCGAGAAACTTAAGATCAGGGTTGAAGGTCACGAGGTAGATAAAGTTAAGGAATTCTGCTACCTAGGCAGCAAGAGAACCAGTGACGGACTGAGCAGGTAAGACATCAAAAGCAGACTAGCACTGGCAAAAAGAGCATTGCTGACCGAGAGAAGTCTACTAGTATCAAACATAGGCCTAATTTGAGGAAGAAATGGAGCACAGCGTTGTATGGTAGTGAAACATGGACTGTGGGAATTCCGGAACAGAAGAGAATCGAAGCGTTTGAGATGTGGTGCCACAGACGAGTGTTGAAAATTAGTTGGACTGATAAGGTAAGGAATCAGGAAGTTTTGCGCAGAGTCGGAGAGGAAAGTAATATGTGCAAAACACTGACAATGAGAACAGACAGGATGATAGGACATCTTTTAAGACGTGAGGGAATGACTTCCATGGTGCTAGAGGGAGCTGTGGAGGGCAGAACTGTAGAGGAAGACAGAGATTGGAATACATCCAGCAAATAATTGAGGACGTAAGTTGCAAATGCTACTCTGAGATGAAGAGATTGGTACAGGAGAGGAATTTGTGGCGAGCCACACCAAACCAGTCAGAAGACTGAGGACTAAAAACAAAAAGTATGGGTTTGGGAGTTAAATTCCCTCTGCAATTCCCTTGTTAAGGAGTTCCCTTCGTGTCCTTTTGGTGCTGACAGGTTTCACGAGTGCGATTTTCAATTCTGCAGTGACTTTGGTGGTTGTCGTGCTTTTATTTTCGTCACAATCATCTTAAATACCCGTACGCCATGATTACTCAGCACACACTTTCGTCCGCGTTCTGACTTAGCGGACAATGTTTTTTCCGCGTACTCCAGTGCGTCGTATAAAACTTCGACACGGTGCCTCTTGAAACACCAAACACTTTAGCTACCATGTTTATGGAAGCACACGCCACGCGAGTACCAACAATTTGCCTACGATAGAATTCACTTGGCTCCGAAATAACACACTTTCAACCATTCTGACCACGACTGGCGCGTGCAGTTTGTTCTGATGACGTTGCGCAGCTGCCGGTCACGGTGAGATGCTATAGCACAACCTGCAAGCTTGCATTTAAGTTCAAGCACGCACTTCTGGTGATGTTTCCATATTTTCATCCATGCCCCGTTAACTACTCACTATTCCATTTTTTAAATATGATAAATACTTATCAAACTTTAAACCGCGTTTTTCTCAAAACCATGTTTTTCGACTTGGTTGTCGCCCATGCTGCAATTTTCACCCGATTTTAATAATTTTTGGTCTTCCTTGAAGCAAACTGAATTCTCTTCGGTTCATCGTAGCCGATTTGTTTATGGTGCTATTTAGGAATTGTTTCGGCCGAGAAGGAGTGGTCCAAAAATGGCCTTTTTTCAATTAGATTTTTAAAAAATCTCTCCGACGCACTAAAATTAAAACTGTAAGGATCAGGACCATATGTTAATTACACGTTTCAGGTTACCAAAACCGGAGTTAGAGCGACAACCGTCGATCTACCTCCTTTCAGAACTGCCTCGGGAAAATCTCAATTACACATTGAAGATATTAATATTTTTTCAGTAAAAGCACCACTGAAAACTTTAATATATACTTTATTCATTGCAGCAAACCCTGTTGGTCTACTACATTCCAGTACGGAGAAAAAAGTCCTGAATCTGAGCAATACAGTATTTTCGTCCGTCACCCTGTCGTTGCCCTTTAGCGGGCTAATAGTACCGTGTACCGGACACAGAGAGGGGCGCCTTCCGAACGCTTCTGCTGACATGTTTGCCACTTGCGTAAGACGAACATCGGATGTCGGGAACAGATTTTCGCTATCATATTTATATTTTACGCCTCTGTCGAGTCTGCTAGTCGAACCACATATCTGCTTTCCGTGCGTCTGCCGTTTGACGCGGATGTGTGTATAACTCAGTTGTTCCGATTACGTTAACTGTACAAGTGCTCGTCATAGTCATCTTCACGAACAGAGACACACCTGACGTTTCATAACAGGTCGGAGGAAGGCAACGTCGAAGCACATCTACTAGGACCTTACTTAGAATGAAGGTGAAGGATTCCTCCATTTGCTCGCCTACGCTCGATCCCTAAATACAGGACTACTTTGACTTCGACTCTATATCCTACTTCCCTGTCACAAATCCGAGCTTTAGTTTCTGTGTGATTCGCAACGGTAGTACGTGAGTTGCAACAAAGATTAGTGTGCAGTTAATTAAAAAGAATTTTTCTTGTATCCTGATCCGAGGACAAGTCGAGCTCTGACTCATCGATAGCGACACAGCACAATCGACGACGTACGCAGCGGCGTGTGCTACGAGGCGCTGGCAACACGTGAAGTGCTGGCCTCAGCCGAAGTGCACCTCCAGGATGGGCTGTGCAGCGGCCGTTGTACTCATTAAGCAGCTAGTGAGGTCCCCTGAACTAATCGCGGAAACCTGCTATCGCCTGCGGACACATATGCACTGCATACTGGATTACCACGTTGGACAACTTTCCTATTGCGTACGACGACTTTGGATCCCTGGATAGTCTAGTTAAACTACCTTGTTCTGTGTTGGGCTATAGTGGACTTCGACTCGGCACTATGAAATAGTTCACCTTTTGTACTGTGACAGTTTCAAGAGTGTTGACTACATCACAGAAGCCTGTTCGTCAAGTTCAGTGTCGAATACTTCAGTTTTAGTACCCATTACCGTCATTTAAAGGCACTGACGTTCCATGAAACGTTGGATGTATTTACACACTATTTGACAACAGTGTTAAGTTGTTACTTTTTTTAACACTTTAATACAAACAAGTATCCAGTGCTGTTACATCGGATCCCTCGCTCACTAACGAGGATAGATATCATTGTCCTCCAAAGATTAAAAACGTTTTCCAGTCTCAGTTACATTCCGTACGCTGGAATTTATGCTCTAAAACAAGGTGAACGGTAAGTTACACTTTCTCAATACAGATTTTTCAAAATACATTTTGCGTGCTTGGCTAATGGTGAGTTCCACAAAGAACATGTTAAACAATAATAGGATTTCGGTGTTCATTGCGAAGCTAAGCAGTTACCCCACCAACCGTAAAAAAACAGCCATTTTTTTAACAAATACTTCTGTCAAATTCGATTGAGAAAAGTTGCGAAGTGGAAAGTCAAGGGAAATGAAGCGCAGAATTTTTGTGTTCTTCATATGAAAGTTGATGCGTTCATTAAGAAACTGACTCCAGTAGCAAACTGGCATACTGTCATTTGCAGCAGCGAAATCGACCAATTCAGTTTCTAGCTGGTGTGGCAAGCAGAGTAGTTCCCCTTACAGTGGAAATCGGAGCGTGTGAAACACGCCTAAGTAATCCATGTATGCCGGCCGGCAAAAGCCGCCAGCTCTTAGCGGTATGCAGTGTCCAAGACAAAGTACGTGACGTGCTGCGCCGCTGCTTCTTGTCTCCTAGTGTCGCATCGGCGCAGGATGGGCATTGTCAACAACAAACGCGGCGTGGTTAGTTAAAGGGGTGGCCGGGCGCCCTCCCTATCGCCATGCCGTTACCCCCTGGGACGCACTTTGTGTACCCCAACTGCCTGCATGTAGTGTTATTTTTGGCGGCAGTTGGGTGTCGTCCCGGCATTCAGGTAGTGGGATGTGGGAAACAGCCTAAAAACCACATCCAGGGTGGCCGACACAACGACGATGTCTGGTCGTTAATAAGCCGGGCGGATTCGATCCGGGGCCGACGCAGCTCCCCGTCCCGGAAGTGGCACTGTAACACGCACAGCTATCCGGGTGCGTCTCTACTGTAGGCTTGATTAAAGAAAAGAAATTTTTATCGGTGGCCATGAGAATTCACGACCCGGCTGCACTTGTGAAACAGCTTCCGTGCTTCGGCGCTCGAGGCAAGATTAGATAAATAGTCATTATCCCGATACCGGTGACAAATACCCCGTAGATTCAGGAGGTCGTCAAGACCCGACCACTGGACCGCTAAAGCTAACAGTCTGTTCGCCTCCTGCAGCTGATTACTTGCAACCTCGGCAGAAATTGTAGCGAAATACAGGAAGATCTGCAGCGGATAGGCACTTGGTGCAGGGAGTGGCAACTGACCCTTAACATAGACAAATGTAATATATTGCGAATACATAGAAAGAAGGATCCTTTATTGTATGGTTATATGATAGCGGAACAAACACTGGTAGCAGTTACTTCTGTAAAATATCTGGGAGTATGCGTACGGAACGATTTGAAGTGGAATGATCATATAAAACTAATTGTTGGTAAGGCGGGTACCAGGTTGAGATTCATTGGGAGAGTGCTTAGAAAATGTAGTCCATCAACAAAGGAGGTGGCTTACAAAACACTCGTTCGACCTATACTTGAGTGTTGCTCATCAGTGTGGGATCCGTACCAGGTCGGGTTGACGGAGGAGATAGAGAAGATCCAAAGAAGAGCGGCGCGTTTCGTCACTGGGTTATTTGGTAACCGTGATAGCGTTACGGAGATGTTTAATAAACTCAAGTGGCAGACTCTGCAAGAGAGGCGCTCTGCATCGCGGTGTAGCTTGCTCGCCAGGTTTCGAGAGGGTGCGTTTCTGGATGAGGTATCGAATATATTGCTTCCCCCTACTTATACTTCCCGAGGAGATCACGAATGTAAAATTAGAGAGATTAGAGCGCGCACGGAGGCTTTCAGACAGTCGTTCTTCCCGCGAACCATACGCGACTGGAACAGGAAAGGGAGGTAATGACAGTGGCACGTAAAGTGCCCTCCGCCACACACCGTTGGGTGGCTTGCGGAGTATCAATGTAGATGTAGATGTAGAAGTTACCACAAAAAGAAAACACGATCACAGTTCAAATAATAAACAGCATTTTTTGTCAGGTATACAGTTTTAATGTGCGTATAAAACATTTGTTCCTTCAACCACTATTCAAGAACCAGCCCATCATCTAACACAGGATTCGATAGACAAAAATTAAATGGTTATAAAAAGTAAACTTTTTTGTCTATCGTAGCGTCTGCCAACATCCTGATGATGGACTGGTTCCCGAACACTGATTCAAGGGTTACATATCACACGTAGCCAAAATTGTTTGCTTGACAAAAAGCAGATAGGGGTTGACCACTTCACAGCAAGCACGAAACTGTAATAAAGACAGAGGGCGCACGCTTTTTCATCGAAGGAGCCGACATCAGTTTCATCTGCCTAACTGACGATCTTCCAAAAGGTAACAGAATTATGAAACTTCCTGGCAGATTAAAACTGTGTGCCCGACCGAGACTCAAACTCGGGACCTTTGCCTTTCGCGGGCAAGTGCTCTACCAACTGAGCTACCGAAGCACGACTCACGCCCGGTACTCACAGCTTTACTTCTTTTCTTTCAGGAGTGCTAGTTCTGCAAGGTTCGCAGGAGAACTTCTGTAAAGTTTGGAAGGTAGGAGACGAGGTACTAGCGGAAGTAAAGCTGTGAGTACCGGGCGTGAGTCGTGCTTCGGTAGCTCAGTTGGTAGAGCACTTGCCCCCGAAAGGCAAAGGTACCGAGTTCGAGTCTCGGTCGGGCACACAGTTTTAATCTGCCAGGAAGTTTCATATCAGCGCACACTCCGCTGCAGAGTGAAAATCTCATTCAGGTAACAGAATTGCTGGTGAATACTGCCACACGCTCTCAACCAACTACATGAGCTGGATCACAAAAGAATAAAAGTCGTCTTTCATAAGGACGTTGTACAAGCTCACAAAGATGTTTTGACAGTGGGAACTGGTTGGAGTATCCAGCTTAATTCAGCTCTACATGTTCCGTGGAGCCATGTTGGTCTAAGCTACTTGGTCAGTACATAAGTCCCAAAAGAGTTAAAATAGGAAAACTATAAAAAATAAACAAAAAATTGTTCAGAAGCGAGTAGGACTCGCTCTCAGAGTTAATTTTGTATGAAGACAGTTCACCTATTCGGGGAATCAAAGATCTCGACTACTTCTGCCTGTTATCACATTGATACTGGCAAGGGGTTCCAAGATTTTCCAGAAATACTGGCAACCATTATTATAATCATAAGCAGTCCTGCATTCAGGCTAACTGGTTCGCAAAGGTAAAAGAAAAAAAAATCAGGCAAGGAGTGACGACTTTATTGCTCATATGACGCGTTTCGGAATTTGTCCGTCATCAGATAACTGATGATGGTCGAAGTAGAGAAGATATAAAATGTAGACTGGCAATGGCAAGGAAAGCGTTTCTGAAGAAGAGAAATTTGTTAACATCGAGTATAGATTTAAGTATCAGGAAGTCATTTCTGAAAGTATTTGTATGGAGTGTAGCCATGTATGGAAGTGAAACATGGACGATAAATAGTTTGGACAAGAAGAGAATAGAAGCTTTCGAAATGTGGTGCTACAGAAGAATGCTGAAGATTAGATTCGTAGACCACATAACTAATGAGGAAGTATTGAACAGGATTGGGGAGAAGAGAAGTTTGTGGCACAACTTGACCAGAAGAAGGGATCGGTTGGTAGGACATGTTCTGAGGCATCAAGGGATCACCAGTTTAGTATTGGAGGGCAGCGTCGACGGTAAAAATCGTAGAGGGAGACCAAGAGATGAATACACTAAGCAGATTCAGAAGGATGTAGGTTGCAGTAGGTACTGGGAGATGAAGAGGCTTGCACTGGATTGAGTAGCATGGAGAGCTGCATCAAACCAGTCTCAGGACTGAAGACCACAACAACAACAACAACAGATATTCAGGAGCGATTACTGCACGTAGACACAGCGTTTCAAGCTGTAAGCGAAATAAACATCCGCAGTAATCGCTCCTGCATATCTGATGATGGATAAATTCCGAAAGGCGCCATATGACCAATAAAGCCATTCCTTGCTTCATGTTCGACTTTTACCATTGCTATCCAGTGAGCCTGAATGCAGAACTACCGGTTGTCTTAGCTCCAACTTTGACGTCGGAAACAAACGACAAAATCAATATATTTTTCGTGTGATACAATTACAAATTTGCAGTTGTCGTGCTTTTTCCTTGGGTTGTACTGTAAAACCTTTCTTTTTGCCAAATTTTATAATGCTAGGCCAACAGGAAGTAGTGATGAGTGAGTACGCGAGTCTCAAAATTTGTGACGTGAATGGCCGTACTTTTTGACTGTGCTGACTTAGATGCTAACGTTTATTATACCGCCAATGGACCATATGATATGTCCACCTGTTCCTGAGAAAAAGGGCGAACAGACAGCCAGATAAGAAGTGAGGAAATTTCTTTTCGTGTATTATAATCACAAATTTACAGTTTCAGGACTTTTTCCTTTACTTTTACTGTGAAACCTTGCTTCCTGCCAAACTTCATGATGCTAGGCTAACGGGAAGTACCCAGTGGGTACTTCCTCGCCTGCTGTTTGAGTTTTACCATCACTATCCTGTCAGCTTGAATTCAGGCCTACCGATTGTTTTAGTTCCAAGTTTGACGTCAGATTGCGAGTACCAAAATATGTGACACAAATGGCCGTATGTTTTAACTCAATTGACTTTGAAGCTTCAATGTTTTACACCGTCAAGGGACATACCCCTCAGTATATGACATAAATTTCAACTCTATACCTCCACCCGTTTCTGAGAAAAAGAGTTTTGAACACTCGGACAGACAGACAGGCAGACGGACAACAAACAGACCCTACAAGGATTCCGTTTCTACCGACTGAGGTACGGAACAATGAAAACACAGAAAATCTTTATAATAGAATGAACAATAAGTTCTGTGCTTCCGGTGGCTTTGAGTAACTCCTCTATACGCCAGCACTGAAACGACTAAGGCTCGAGGAAGCCCTTCATCTTATATTTGAAAATACTGGAATTCTAGTCCTAACTTACACTGCAGTGCCAAAGAAACTGGTGTAGGCATGCCCATCCAAATACAGGGAAATGTAAACAGGCAGAATACGGCACCGTGGTCGGCAACGCGTACATAAGACAACAAATGTCTGACGCAGTTGTTAGATCGGTAACCGCTGGTGCAATGACAGATTATCGAGATTTAAGTAGGTTTGAACGCGGTGTTACAGTCGGTGCACGAGCGATGGGACACAGCATCTCTGAGGTAGCGATGAAGCGGGAATTTCCCCGTACGACCATTTCACGAGCGTACCGTGAATATCAGGATCCCGGCAAAACATCAAATATCCGACATCGCTGCGGCCGGAAAAAGATCCTGCAAGAACTGGACCAACGACGACTGAAGAGAATCGTTCAACGTGACATAAGTGTGAAACGTCCCCTTAGAAAAATTTATGAATGACTGTACTGATAAACCTCTTACGTTATTTGATTTTCAAACAGCTGAGCAGAACTGAACGTACTCAGACATTTGGCTCTTTACCTATTCTGATCAACACTAAACCGACACACAATATTTTTAGCGCAATGCAGTCTGACTTTCAAAAATCCCTACAAAAGAATGACCCTGGCTAACAATAACCTATACCTTTCATGAATCACTTACCTCACAAAAATCTTCGTTACTCGAACTACTGCAATACAGCGAGCACCAATACTGCCAGCTGAATAAAAGATTCTAACTACTGAAATCTCTAACTACTGATAGGCATAGTTAGCAAATGCAAGATTTTGGTAGCGAACAGACAATGTATTTACCTTAATACTGTTCAAAAGTCATTATATATATATATCAGTTCATGACATCCAGTCTTACAAATTTACTGTCTCTGATGGACACACGTCCAGATCATCTGCTCTCAAAATTCCGCCATCTCACTCCCCACATCCACCACTGCTGGCAGCTCACCTCCAACTGCGCAACGCCACGCGCTGTTCGCATCCAACTGCCCAACACTACAATGGCGAATATTCGAACAATGCCAACCAGCCACAGACTGCACACAGCACAGTCAGTGATTTTCATACAGAGCGCTAGGTGACGTTACCAACATAAAAACCTAAACAGCCTACTTACAAGTGCAACCCTTCCGCAAAATTGCTACAGATTTCAATGCTGGGCTACCAGCAAGTGTCAGCATGCGAACCACTCAACGAAACATCCTCAATATGGGCTTTCGGACCCGAAGGCCCACTCATGTGCCCTTGATGAGCACGTCACGTACTTTGTCTTGCACACTGCATACCGCTAAGAGCTGGCGGCTTTTGCCGGACGGGATACATGGATTACTTAGGCGTGTTTCACACGCTCCGATTTCCACTGTACGGGGAACTACTCTGCTTGCCACACATTCTGGCTACGCGCTGGATCAGGCAGCTAGCACGACACAAAGCTTTACGCCTCGCCTGGGCCCGTCAACACCAACATTGGACAGTTGATTACTGGAAACATGTTGCCTGGTCGGACGAGTCTCGTTTCAAATTGTATCGAGCGGATGGACGTGTGAGGGTATGGAGACAATCTCCTGAATCCATGGACCCTGCATGTCAGCAGGGGACTGTTCAAACTGGTGGACGCTCTGTAATGGTGTGGGGCGTGTCCAGTTGGAGTGATATGGGACTCCTAATACATCTAGATACGACTCTGACAGGCTACACGTACGAAAGCATCCTGTCTGATCACCTGTATCCGTTCGTGTCCTTTGTGCATTCCGACGGGCAATTCCAGCAGGATAATGCGACACCCCACACGTCCAGAATGGCTCCGGGAACACCCTCCTGAGTTTAAATACTTTCACTGGCCACCAAAGCCCCCATACATGAACATTATTGAGCATATCTGGGATGCCTTGCAAAGTGCTGTTCAGAAGAGATCTCCACCCCCACGTACTCTTACGGATTTATGGGCAGCACTGCAGGATTGATGGTATCAGTTGTTTCCAACACTACTTCAGGCATTAGTTGAGTTCATACCACGTCGTGCTGCGGCACTTCTCCGTGCTCGCCGGGCGTACACGATAGTAGGTTAGGAGTAGCAGTTTCTTTGACTCTTCAGTGTATAAGTTCTTACTGAAGCCAGTTTGAAATGAGACCTGCAGAATAGTGCGTACATTCCTTGTAGCCGGCCGCTGAGGCCAAGCGGTCCTAGGCGCTTCAGTCCGGAACCAGCGCGACCGCTCTGGTCGCAGGTTCGAATCCTGCCTCGGGCATGGATGTGTGTGATGTCCTTAGGTTAGTTAGATTTAAGTAGTTCTAAGTTCTACGGGACTGATGACCTTCGATGTTAAGTTCGATAGTGCGCAGAGCCACGTGAACCATTTCTTTGTATGTCCTTATTGTTATTGTGATCTTCAGTCCGAAGAACGTTTCTTATCTACTTGTTCCATGTTTTACTCAAGGTGTGCCATAAATTTCTCTTCTCGCTAATTCAGTAAGACGTTTTATCCAAGGGCCGTTAGTTTTTGCGTCTAGTGGTGACAAGCGGGATGCAGCGGTTCCTTATCGTCCACATATTCCACGAGGGAGTATACGTGGACGGCTGGCAGCGTCAGAATTCCGAGGCGCTTCGAAAGAGCGTGCTGGAATTTCGCGCTTTGACTCCAGAGACGATTCTGAGTGCCCTGAATTGTGTCCATTGTATATTCATTATTAATGAACGCGAAGAGTTGCTCAAAATATTTCGTCGTATGTAACAGAGAGCAACAAATAAAAGAAGCAAGCTTTTGTCTCTCAGTATCAGAGACAGTGGATGTTATTATAATAGCAAAGATAGTAATAGTTAGTGTATGCGCAACATCCTGATAATAATATTCAATCGATCTTCAGCCTTGAAACTTTGAAAGGTATCTTTGACAACAAAATATGAGCTGCTGTTACTTGGCCAGCTGTAGTACTTAGAGTTAAGTTCTCAATACGATGTTTAAAGTTGTCACGTTAATGTGGATCCATTGGCAATGGAAGGATGGATTATAACTTTTACTTTGTCCGTGTAGTTAAAAATAATTTGACTATTACGACATGTAATACGCAATACTACACATATGAGTAGGAATTTTGTAAGGTAAGACGGTATGCTAACCTGAGTTGCGTAACGTTTACATAAAGATCTTCTGCATTACATGTAGACTATGTTTTCTTTCGTTAAATACCTGTAAATGTTGAAATGGGAAGTCCAACACCACCGGCCGTATTCTCCAGACATTGTTAAGTCTGACTACCACATTTTTCGATCAGTGGCACACAGTCTGACTGACTAACACTGCTGGTCGTATGAACAAGTGAAAAATTATATCGATTGATGGATCTCCTCAGCAGATGCCCAGTTCTTCGGCTGCGGGATACGTATGTTGCCCGAAATGTGGGAGAAAGTAGCCGCCGGCGATGGCCAACACGCTGAATCGTAAATTTTTTGTAAGGTTTTCACAAAAGAGCCTCGAACTTAGAGAAAGAACGGCGGAAGTAAAGTTGCAAACCTAATAGTAAGCAAAGAGGTTATAATGATCTTAGATGGGGGCACAGCTTCACTAAACAAGAGATCGATTGAGAGGACACATTCTGAGGCAATAAAGGAACAGTTAATATGGTAATGGAGGGAAGCGTGGAGGATAAAAATTTGTAGAGTGAGACGAAGGCAAGGGTGAATGTGGTAAACCGACAGAAAATGAATGCAGGCTGCAGTGATCGTGCAGAGATCAAGCGACTTACGTAGCACAGAACACCACTGGCCGTCTGAGCTGCATCAATCCTGCCTTCGCACTGAAGACTGCAACAGGAACACATTCTGCTGAATGCAAGTATGATTGAAATGAGTTTATATTCCACGTGCAGTAGCTACCGGGAGTGTTCTACCTAGAGGATAGGGTATCTATGAGCACATGATGTTTCCTGGTTGCAGTTCCAGTCTAGTGATGGATTCTACACTCATGCTCATAAATTAAGGGCAATTGCAGAATATGGTGCCACACAACGTGGCACTACGCAAAACTGGCGCTAATAGCATAGGCACATAGGAAACACACACGACACAGATCTGTAAGTCCACGGTATTGGTGATAAGTTGCGAAAACCGTCCCGAAACACATCTGCTACAAAACGCCACTGTTTCCTGCGCATGTACCCCGACATCAATAAGGGGTATGATCACCATGCACACATACACAGGCCGCACAACGGGTTGGCATACTCTGGATCACGTGGTTGAGCAGCTGCTGGGGTATAGCCTCCCATTCTTGCACCAGTGCCTATCGGAGCTCCTGAAGTGTTGTGTGGCTTTAAAGACGTGCAACTATACGTCGACCGAGAGCATCCCAGATGTGCTCGATGGGGTTTAGCTCTGGAGAACAAGCAGGCCACTCCATTCGCCTGATATCTCCTGTTTCAAGGAAGGCAGCTCGGTGGGGCCGTGCGTTATCATCCACCAGGAAGAAGGTGGGACCCACTGTACAGCTGAAAAGGCGGACATACTGGTGCAAAGTGACGTCCCAATACATCTGACCTGTTACAGTTCCTCTGTCAATGTGCGCCAATCATAATCCCAACCACCATGAAACCACGTCCTCCATACAGTCCCGACAGTAAGGGGTTGGTATCTGGTTTCTGGTTCACGCCAGATGTAAGCCCGGCGAGAATCACTGTTCAGATTATAGCTGGACTTGTCCGTGAACACAACCTGGGACCACTGTTCCAATGACCATGTACTATGTTCTTGACACTAGGCTTTACGGGCTCTCCTATGACTAGGGGTCAGTGGAATGTACCTTGCAGGTCTCCAGGCGAATAAACCATGTCTGTTCAGTCGTCTGTAGACTGTGTGTCTGGAGGCAACTGTTCCAGAGGCTGCAGTAAGGTCCCGAGCAAGGCTACCTCCAGTACTCCGTGGCCGTCTGGGGCACTGATGGTGAGATATCGGCCTTCTCGTGGTGTTATACACTGGACGTCCCGTACTGTAGCGCCTGGACACGTTTCTTGTCTGCTGGAATCGTTGTCATAATCGTTAGATCACACTTTGTGGCACACGGAGGGCCTGTGCTACGACCTGCTGTGTTTGACCAGCCTCCAGTCACCTGGACACGTTTCCTGTCTGCTGGAATCGTTGTCATAATCGTGAGATCACACTTTGTGGCACACGAAGGGCCCGTGCTACGACCTGCTGTGTTTGACCAGCCTCCAGTCGCCCTAGTATTCTACTGCTCACAACGTCATCAATACGTTTTCTTTGAGCCATTTTCTACACACAGTCACCATTAGCAGGTCTAAAAACGTCTGCACACTTACTCGCTGCACCGTACTCTGACATGTACCAACACACCTCTGCGTATGTGGACTGCTGTCAGTGGCACCGTGCGACGACCGCAGGTCAGATGCACCGCATGGTCATACCCCGAGGTGATTCAAACCCGCAAACCGCGTACCAGAGCGTTGATTCACCATGTATCAGCATTATCCTTAATTTATGAGCATGAGTGTAGAATCCCATAAAGGAGCACGCACTCGAAACCGTCATAAGCAGTTTCCACCATTTTTCGCAGTTTGCATTGTCGTGAGATATGAGGCTGTGTTTTGTCCAGCGTTTGCAGATACTGAATTACGACTTCCACATATTTAAGTGTTGTATAGTAGATTAACGTTCTTTGAAGGATGTTGTTAATTCTTCAGTTAGGCTACAGGGTTTATGTTGAGTAAAAATAAGCAAATTTTTAAAATTCGTTACAGAACGTGTGGACAGTTAAGCCACACTTCGACGGTCTACCATGGAACATGTGATATTTGCAAATGACATTAATTTTTTAATATCTTCTACAATTTTCCCTATATTCGAAATGGAAATTTGTATAGTTGCCAATAGCTTCTACTTCAAAAAGTTTTCAACTTGTAGTCGTTTTTGATAATACTTGTTCTTAATTTGATTTCACTTACAAATTATTAGTGTGTAGTAGAGTAATAGTGTAACATATACATTATTAAATTTAGTAATAACAAGCTTTTGTCAATTGCAGCAGTTTAAAATATGTTCCTAGGTACATAATCATGTTGTACCATCGAATAATTTTTCGCACTTCCAAAAGCTAACATTTCTGCAGTAATTTTTGCAATTTCAGAAAAATATTGCAGCACAAATAAAGTGAATGCTATGATTTATGGAATAAGAAAATACGTCACAGTTCCATCACAGGGCTGGTCAAAGGTGAAAATCTGCGAACTGTTGCGAAGTGCAAGACTCTCCGCTACTATTATAATACACTGCCTGCCAAAAAAATGTAACGCATGCAGAGAACATGGTCGAATGTCAATATAACTTTGAACACGCACTCGCGGTTAATGAGTGTGCGAATGATTAGAGTTAGAATTCTTTGTGACAGGCAGAGCGACCATACTGCATTAGTTTTGTTCGTTTTTTGTTAGTGTTTTATGTTTTTATTTTTATTTTATTTTTTTTACCGGATACCAGGTTTTATGTAGAAGTTCGTTAGTGGAATACAAGGAGTTCTCTAGAAGAAATGATTTTAAATGATATTTAAAACTATCTTCGCCAGCTCTCAGAGATTATATGTTATTGGGCAAAACACCAAAAATTTTTGTTGCTGCATATTGAACTTCTTTCTGAGCCACTGACAGCTTTAACAATGGCTTATAAAGTTCAGTTTTCCCTCTGGTCTTGTAGGTATCGACAGCACTGTTCTCCTCAAATTGTGATGGATTATTTGTGACGCATTTCATTAGCGAATATATGCATGTACTGTGAAGGCGCTGTTAAAGTTCGTAGCTCCTTGAAGGGGTACCTACTCGACGTCCGTCGTTATCAGGCCTGATCGTGTAAATAATGGGCATGAACAGCGTCAGACGCTGAGCAATCAGTGTGAAGGAGGCGGAGATCCCATTTACTCTTGTCGGCACGTGACAGGCCTCGCTGTGGATCTGCATTTAGGTGGCTGATCGAAGTATGCATGCAACACTCGTATCCAGATATGGGCCGATGTTAGAAAACATGGGTACGTGGGGGCAGGCATGCTTATTATCGATTTTCTGATCGACCACGCCTGAACACCACGAGGGAGGATGGCCGCACTGTGCACCGAGTAGGACTGCGGATATTTTTAAGAATACTGGGATTCCGATATATCGATATTTAGAAAAGGCACTATCAGCTATCGATACATCGAAATGCATATGTACACGTCGACTTATCGACGGTGAAAGTATCGACTTACCGGCCTGGAAAAATATCGGCAGCCACTGGAAGTATACTGCCGGTTTTAACGGTGTATATTTATGTATTGATTTATTCAAAATGGTTCAAATGGCTCTGAGCACTATGGGACTTAAGTTCTGTGGTCATCAGTCCCCTAGAACTTAGAACTACTTAAACCTAACCAACCTAAAGACATCACACACATCCATGCCCGAGGCAGGATTCGAACCTGCGACCGTAGCAGTCGCGCGGTTCCGGACGGAGCGCCTTAACCGCGAGACCACCGTGGCCGGCTATTGATTTATTATTAGATATTCTGTACACCAACAAGCTAGCAGCCTGCTTATTTCCCTTAGAGCAAGAACTGAAAGGAAAATGATACACGTTCACGCTTGGCGATAACCACTTTGTTAACATTGGTAACTGCATGTAAATGGCACAATAAAAATCTGCAAAATATGGATAAAATTAAATATAATAAAGTGTCTGATGGGTCCGTCGTTTTGTTTCGTTACATAACGGATTTGTCCGGAACACTTCATGTCGACTTCGCTGTTTTTTTTTTTTCATTTCTCCCAACGACAGCGACCTTGCAACTGTAGTGTCAAAATGGCGTTGTGAAGCCAAACGTCGCAGTTTCTGTTAATAGCGCTGAGCTCCGATTACGTCAGCATACCCCCTCACACGTCTCCATCCACCCGAAGAAACCAATCTTGTCATTTAGATGTTTGTTCTTTATGTTCAGCAACTGTTTCTGAAGAATGCCGATGTGAAGAAATACGAGGCGTATTTTTTAAGTAAGGCCCGTTTGAACATAAGTACACAATGGAAGGTTATTTCAAAAAAGAAAATTTATTTTCGGAACGTACAGACTTCACTCTGTTTTTCGACATAGTTGCCAAGTTTGTTCAAACACGTATCATACCTCTCAACCAATTTTAAAACACCCTCTTCATAAAAACTTGCCGCCTGCTCCGATAACCAAGAGTTCACTGCCGTTTTCACGTCGTCGTCGTCATTGTAACAGTTGCCACTGAGGTGTTGTCTGAGGTGGAGGAACAGATGGTAATATCTCTGCTCAAGATCAGGATTGTAGGGTGGGTGGTCTAAAACTTGCCAGCCAAAACTGTCCAATAAATCGCGGGTCTGCCTTGCAGTATGAGGTCTTGCATTGTCATGGAGAAGGACAATTCCCTTTGTCGGCATGCCACGTCTTTTGTTTTTAAACGCCCTGCGTGAGTTTCTCAGGGTTTGGCAGTACGCTTCTGCATTGATGGTGGTTCCTCGTTACATGAAGTCGACCAACAAAACACCATGTCTATCCCAAAACACCGACGCCATGATTTTGCATTGGGACAGAGTCTGTTTGGCCTTCACCTTTACAGGTGAGTGTGTGTATCTCCATTCCATGCTCTGTTGCTTCGATTCGGGCGTGATGTGCGAAACCCATGTTTCGTCTCCAGTTACGATCTGACTCAAGAAGCCGTCACCTTCTTCGTGATAACGAGTAAAGAACTTCATCGCACACTCAAATCTTTGGTTTTTGTGGTCTCTGTTAGGAGTTTCGGGATCCAACGGGAGCACAGTTAAGTCAACTTTAGGTGTTCAGAAACAATGTCGTAAAGCACTGATCTCGACGCGTCAGGAAATTCGTCTGAGAGACCTGTTATAGTGAAGCACCTGTCCTCACGAATCCTCGCTTCAACTGAAGCCACCAAATGGTCTGTAATCAAAGAAGGGCGACCGGAGCGGTCCTCATCATGGACGTTGTCACAGCCGTCTTTGAATTCTCGTACCTTGCTTTCACTCATAACAGTATCACCGTACACTTCTCAAATCTGTCGATGAATTTCTGCAGGAGACAGGTTCCTTGCTGACAAAAGCTGTATCACTGAGCGAACCTCACACGCGGCGGGCGAGTTGATAGTCTTAAACATTTTGAAAGCACAGAACAGAACCGTACAGGTTAGCTACAGAGCAAAAACTGAGCACAGTTGTTTCCGAGGCATGCCGGTACACGACGCACGCACTTGTTGCGGTGTGCGCGCGAACTACTAGTGTCCACAACAAAACGGAACTTCCTTAAAAAAACACGCCTCGTAGCTCACTAGTTGCACTTACAGCACGATGCCTGTACGCTAGTGTGACCAAACGCCCCGGAAAACCGGGACTGTCCAGCTTTTCATCCCTGTGTTCCGGTGTCCCTAAAATTTGTTTCGGGACGCTCAAAAGTCCCGGAATTCAGTTTTTAAATACATTTCGTGAAACTTTCTCAAATTTTTGGGATTTCGCTATATTAAAGGAAATACAACACAAGAAATTAATGTATTTTAGCTTATTTGTATAAAACCTCCATTGTCCCATACTAGTAATCACAGTATCATTATTGACACACTCAAGCGATAATTTACTTTGAGCAGTACTTTGGCCAACAAGTAGTAAGTTGTATTATTGTAACAGAGCTATGAAACCGTCCGATTGTCGCGCCACTTACTCACACACTCATTGTGAGAACAGTGTAGTAATTGTTTTGTCAGACAAACTGCAATAGTTTTTTCTCATATTACTGGTATTATTGCTGCAGTACTGTGAAACACAATGCCGAAACGTGCCTGCAAGTTCAGTGACTGTTATTCCAAGGAATGGAATTTCATTAAGAAAGGTCGTTTTGATTACGAAACAGAGTGTTCCGTATGTAACTGTTTTATTAGTATAAGTCATGGTGGACGTTCCGACATAGTTGATCACATCAGGTCAAAGAAACACATTAACAGATACAGTGCACCGAGCTGCAGTAAAACTCTACAAAATTATTTTGTGAAACATCAGTCAAGTGAAGAGACGAAAGTTCGAGCAGCCGAGCTTACACTAGCCTACCATACGGTAAAACATCACCAAACTTACAGATCTAGTGATTGTACTAATAAGCTTAACAGCATTATGCTTGATGATTCTCCCATTGCAAAAAAGTTTACTTCCGCAAGAACTAAAGTGTCAGCCTTAGTGAAAAGAGTTATTGCTCCCCAGAGTGTAAAGGAAAGCCTTGAATACATCAAAAAGTCTTCTTCCTACGGGATATCCACTGATGCCAGCAATCATAAGGCCACTAAAATATTTCCGTTTGTTGTTCAGTTTTTCGATGTTAATCAGGGAATTCAGACCAAACTTTTGAAGATGAGTTCCCTATCTAATGAAACATCTGGCGAAATTTCAAGATTTTGTATGAATACTATCGAAATATTTGATCTCGAGAAAAATAAATGTGTGGCATTTTGTGGAGACAACACCAACACAAACTTTGGTGGTTTAAAAAGACAAGGCAACATTGCATGAAAACATTGAAGACATATGGTGCCCTGCACATGTTTTACACGATAGCGTGCAGACGTCTGCCGACAGTTTAAGCTGTGATGTTGAAACTATCGTCACGAAGGGATACTCACACTTTTACATATATACTGTTAGAAGAGAGAGGCTTAAGGAGTTCTGTGATTATGTGGGAACGGAATATATGAATGTAATGCGTCACTCGAAAACTCGCTGGTTATCACTGTTTCCAGCAGTTGAAAGTGTAATCCGCCTGTTTGAACCGTTAAAAGATTTTTTCCTAAATGAAGACAAAGCCCCCAAAATATTGGTTCAGTTTTTCAGTAACCCTTTAAGTGAAGCCTGCTTATGGTTCATTCACAGTCAGCTTAGCACTTTGCAGCATGGGATAAAGGAAATTGAGGGAAGCACGAAAAGTGTAATAGAGGTAAATGATGTTTTGAAAAATACTCTGGAAACTGTTACTAAGAGGAGAGAACAGCAGTTCATTTCTTTTAATGTTAAATTTGTCCTTACAAGAGCAGAAGTATCAGAAGCAGCGGAAAGGAGTTTTAGAGAAGAAGTTAACAAGTTTTATGACACTTGTGTAGAATATCTCAGCAAGTGGAGCGCCTCATATTTACCCTCATCGCCGGTGTCTGATTGGGTGTTACTGAAGAGAGTGCCAAAATGGGAAAGCGTTGAAGAGACAGTTTCTTATTTGAAGAGTGAAGAGATTGAAATCGATGATTCCGTTCTCTTTGATCAGTTCGGCATACTGAAAAATTTTGTTGAAGAAAGTCTTCACAAGTGGAATGATGAAAAAAAATAACACCATTGGAATGTCATGAGGAGTGGGTGAGTTATTTTAAAATCTGTGACTGTCTTCAGCATTACTCTGAGTTGGTAATAATTGCAAGGTATTTATTTGCAATCCCAGCCCATAATGTCAATGTGGAAATAATATTTTCGTTCATGAATATCCAGTGGACTGATGAAAGAAACAGAATGGAGGTGGACTCTCTTGAAGCAATCCTGCAGATCCAGTACAACTACAATACGGATTGCGCCGAGTTTTATCACTGTGGCTCAAAGAACAAAGACACGATCAAGAAGGCTGGAGGCAGTGAAAAAATACCCTTTTCTCCAAGGACAGTCAATTCCATCTACAAGTGCTCAGTAATGTTAAAGCTCATGTTAATATTAATTGATTAAAAGTTGAATGGCTGTAAAATTTTGTAAAATGGTAATACATTTCTTTATTACTGTATACGTTTATTAAATGTCATTAATTATACAGATAATCTAGATTATATCAATCTTTAGTATCCTCTTATTAGTTATAATAATCGGGTTAACAAAATGTATCAACAAAACATTAATATTTAAAATTAAGAAACCTGGGTACATGTGGAATGAGGTATCCATTGGCACCCGGATGAATGTATCCCGGTTTCCACCGAAAATAATTTGGTCACCCTACCGTACGCCATACGGGCGCGCGGCTGCCCTGACGCTGGCGACGGCGCCCGTACACCGTACGGGCGAGCCTTTATTTGGCTCCGTAAGCGCGTTTAGCGGGTCTCCGAAGCAGTTTCGTCAACTAATGTGGAGGTATTTCATTCTTCTTCCGCAAGAGGCAAGCACTTATCGGCTATCTCATGCTGGGAGCGGCTGTGAGCACTGCAAAGACGAAGTAACCTGCAGTTCATTCACAGGTGTTTACGATCGTGAAAATATCGCGCAGCGAGTTGACGGAGGCAGAGACTTTAGATATTCTTCATGGAGATGCAGGATCTGAAATTGACGATTCTGATAAAGAGGATTCGTACTCTCAAGACGAAAGTACAAGTGATGATTCAGGTATGTACGAGGGCAGTTCAATAAGTAATGCAACACATTTTTTTTCTGAAACAGGGGTTGTTTTATTCAGCATTGAAATACACCAGGTTATACCCCAATCTTTTAGCTACACAACACTATTTTTCAACATAATCTCCATTCAATGCTACGGCCTACGCCACCTTGAAATGAGGGCCTGTATGCCTGCACGGTACCATTCCACTGGTCGATGTCAGAGCCAACGTCGTACTGCATCAATAACTCCTTCATCATCCGCGTAGTGCCTCCCACGGATTGCGTCCTTCATTGGGCCGAACATATGGAAATCCGACGGTGCGAGATCGGGACTGTAGGGTGCATGAGGAAGAACAGTCCACTGAAGTTTTGTGAGCTCCTCTCGGGTGCGAAGACTTGTGTGAGGTCTTACGTTGTCATGAAGAAGGAGAAGTTCGTTCAGATTTTTGTGCCTACGAACACGCTGAAGTCGTTTCTTCAATTTCTGAAGAGTAGCACAATACACTTCAGAGCTGATCGTTTGACCATGGGGAAGGACATCGAACAGAATAACCCCTGCAGCGTCCCAGAAGACTGTAACCATGACTTTACCGGCTGAGGGTATGGCTTTAAACTTTTTCTTGGTAGGGGAGTGGGTGTGGCGCCACTCCATTGATTGCCGCTTTGTTTCAGGTTCGAAGTGATGAACCCATGTTTCATCGCCTGTAACAATCTTTGACCAGAAATTGTCACCCTCAGCCACATGACGAGCAAGCAATTCCGCACAGATGGTTCTCCTTTGCCCTTATGGTGTTCGGTTAGACAACGAGGGACCCAGCGGGAACAAACCTATGAATATCCCAACTGGTGAACAATTGTGACAGCACTACCAAGAGAGATGTCAAGTTGAGCACTGAGTTGTTTGATGGTGATCCGTCGATCATCTCGAACGAGTGTGCTCGCACGCTCCGCCATTGCAGGAGTCACAGCTGTGCACGGCCGGCCCGCACGCGGGAGATCAGACAGTCTTGCTTGACCTTGCGGCGATGATGACACACGCTTTGCCCAACGACTCACCGTGCTTTTGTCCACTGCCAGATCACCGTAGACATTCTGCAAGCGCCTATGAATATCTGAGATGCCCTGGTTTTCCGCCAAAAGAGACTCGATCACTGCCCGTTGTTTGCAACGCACATCCGTTACAGACGCCATTTTAACAGCTGCGTACAGCGCTGCCACCTGTCGGAAGTCAATGAAACTATACGAGACAAAGCGGGAATGTTTGAAAATATTCCACAAGAAATTTCCGGTTTTTTCAACCAAAATTGGCCGAGAAAAAAAATGTGTTGCATTACTTATTGAACTGCCCTCGTATATGTCTCAATTGTTCATAAAGTGAAGAGTTCATTACTGCATTTTGTATTGTGAGTAATGTTCATTACTTCACTAGCATTTAGTACCTTTTAGTACCAATCTTAGCATTATTTTTTTCTATGCAGACAATGGTACGGACCATTGTGTACTGTGTGCCTCACTGAGCACAAAGAGCAAGACTTGTCGCAACTGGACGATCTGCCAGCACTGCCGGATTTCCAGGAAGTAGTCGACGTAGCATCGCATTTTTCAGATGCCACTGAGGAGCTTCGATATTTTAGTTATTTCTTTGATGACGACCTTATTCGGCTCATCAAAAGTGAAACGAATCTGTACGCTGGTAACGTTATTACGACAATGAAACGCAAAGGTAGCCTGAAAACAAACTCTGTTTGGCATAAGTGGTCTGCAGTAAAATTGCAAGAGATTTATTGTTTTGCATATGTGCCTCGTCATTGCCGAAAATCAGTGATTATTGGTCAACAGACCCGTTTCCGCAGACAGGATTTGCGAGTAAATTGTTGAGTCGCGATCGATTTTGCGCTACATTGTCGATGTTACACTTGAACGACAATGCTACGTTCATTAGCAGAGGCGAAGAAAAGCACGACCCGCTTCACAAAGTGAGGCATTTGTTTGATTTCTTTGTGATTAAAAGCAAAAGTTAGTTTTCGTCCTGGCATGAATCTGACAATAGATGAGGCAATGTGTCCCTTTCGTGGTACAAGAAGCTTCAGGGTATACATGAAAAACAAACCCAATAAATATGGAATAAAATTGTATGCTCTCTGCGATTCATCAACTGGTTATATGCTAAACTGTGATGTATATTCTGGTTCTGTAGGCAGTGTTGACAAAAGTATCGAGGGCCTTGTAAAAAGGTTGTGTTCACAGTACTTTGGTAAAGGACATTGCATTTATATGGATAGGTACTACACCAGTCCATCTTTTTTGGACATGTTGTGGGAAAGTAAAGCTCTTGGAGTGGGAATTGTAATGAAAAACAGGAAAGGTTTGCGACGAATATTCAGAACACTAAAACTAAAAAAAAGATAGTTGTTCAAAGGAAACACCACCTCTTGGCAGTGAAGTGGAAGTCAAAACGAGATGTTTTTTTGTCTTTCCACAAAGCATAAGTCTACCATCACTAGTATTCAAGTGAGGGCCAAAGGTGGAATAGCAGAAATTGTAAAGCCAGACGTTATTATTGATTACAATAAGAATAAAGCTGAGGTTGACAGAGCAGATCAGTTCTCCAGCTATTATCCGTTTACCCGAAAAACTTTGAAGTGGTGGTAAAAGCTGTTTTTCCACTTGTTTATCGTGTCAACTGTCAACAGTTTTATTTTATATAAAGAGAACACTGGGAAGAAAGTATAGCTAGTAGACTTTATTCACAGAGTGGGGAAGAAATTGGCTGAGAAGGGCGGAAATATTTTTCAGCAACAAGCCGCTTCATCCTCACAAATTGAGAGGACATTTGCAAGGCACTTTCCAGAGAAGGTCCCACCCACTGCAAACAAGGTGAATACTACCAGGTATTGCAAAGTATGTTCAGACAGGTGGTAGAAAGAGACGGGTAATCGCATCAGGAAGGAAAGGAGACGGTGGTGCAAGGACTGTGGCGTTGGTCTTTGCGTCCCACAGTGTTTCCAGGATTTTCACACGAAGGCCAACTACATCTGAGCTATTAAAATGCTCTAGCTTACAGGTACCTGCAGTTATACAGTCTAGTGATATTTTGTTTTAAATTTAGATACAGTAATAATGGCACTACTCAAGAGAGAGATCATGTAAAACTTTCTTATCAACGATATTTTTGTGTCTTCTTTTTATAATTATAACACCCATTTGTATTTTATATTGTACAATAAACTCACATTCATGTAAAGCTCTTACTTAGTCCTTTTAAATGATGCGAGAATCATATTCCTATCATTTTTCCGTTCTTTTCAATCTAATTTCAAACATCCATTAAATATGCCAGTTCGCAGCCAAGTGCTGGGTGTAAAGAGGGCAGTGTTGAAAGTGTTAACGCAACTGATGTGCTTTTTCATCACATCAGAAATTCTGTTATTCCATTCACAGCGCCACGTACAGTTGCTTCACAGTCAAAGAGAAAGGCTGGATGTGATGAAAGCTCAAAAAGTAGCAAGACTCCTTAACACAGCGAAAGTAAAATTATGTTCTACCACAATTTCAAAAGAACAAGCGTAAATATTTACCGAAAATTGAGAAAAAAGTTTAATATCAAATAAATATCACACTCGGTATTACCATTCTGATATACACTGCTGGCCACCGTAAATGCAACACCAAGAAAGACAAGAGGTAGCACAACAAAATTTATTTTGTAGATAACATGTTGACCAAGTATCAAATGATTACGTTTACAGACGTCTGTGACATGTGGTTCCTGCCAGAATCAGTAGCCAGAGTAGCCGCCATTGTTGGAGATCACCGCTGCCACACGTCTCGGCATTGAGTCAAAGAGACGTTGGATGTGTTCCTGGGGTACAGCAGCCCAAGCAGCTTCCACACGTTGCCAAAGATCATCTGGTGTGGCAGCTGGGGATGTAATCTGGGTCACTCGTTGAGCAACCATGGACCACATGTTTTCTATCGGCGAAAGATCCGGAGAGCGAGCCGGCCAGGGAAGCACTTCAATCTGGTTATTGACGAAGAACCTTTGGACAATGCGTGCCACGTGTGGTCGCGCATTATCCTGTTGAAATATGGCTGTGGCCGAGCCCTGAAGGTAAGGAAGGACAACTGGCTCCAGCACCTCGGATATGTAGCGCCGGCTATTTAAAGTACCGGCAATGCGTACTAGAGGCGTGCGAGAGTAATATCCAATACCGCCCCATACCATAATACCCGGTGCAAGACCAGTGTGGCGGTGCAAAATGCAGCTGTCCAGCATCCTCTCTCCACGGTGTCTCCACACTCGAATCCGACCATCGTGGTGCTGCAGACAGAAGCGTGCCTCGTCAGTAAAGACAACGTCATTCCATTCTGCCGTCCACATCCGTCTGTCATCACACCATTGGCGACGGAGACGTCTGTGGTTCTGCGTCAATGGTAGACGAAGCAATGGACGTCTTGCGGACAGACCACTCTGCTGTAAACGGCGTCGAATGGTACGCGCAGACACTGGATGATGCGTTACAGACGCAGTGTGCTGTGCTATGGTTCGGGATGTCACTGAGCGATCCGTCACTGCCATGCGCACAATTTGCCTATCAGCACGTGCAGTGGTGCACCGAGGTGAATGCGATCGACCACGTCGGTCCGTCGTACCCTCCTGCATCCAATGGTCACATATCCGCATTACAGTTGTTTGGTTTAGTCCAACACGACTAGCGATTTCTCTGTATAATAATCCACAATCTCGGTAAGCCACTATCCTTCCTCCGTCGAACTCGGATACTTGATCAAACGATGTTCGCTGTTGTCTACGAGGCATAGCTGATCGTCTTGTGAAACAACCACAAGGTAAACACACGTGCCGAACGCACACTCGTCAAAATCGCCAAGCCTTAAATGGCGCTATGAGGTGGCGCCACAGGCGCGCCTGATGTGCGTCTGCGCTGAAATTCTAATCAGTTGCATATCTCATCGCTGCAAACCCATGGCGTAAATTTCACTTGATTCGGATGCTTCCTTCAGGGTGTTGCATTTACGGTGGCCAGCAGTGTACATATATCTTGGGATAAATATCGCCAACATGTATCGATTCATTAC
Source organism: Schistocerca piceifrons (assembly GCF_021461385.2). Classification (NCBI taxonomy): domain Eukaryota; kingdom Metazoa; phylum Arthropoda; class Insecta; order Orthoptera; family Acrididae; genus Schistocerca; species Schistocerca piceifrons. Next base: position 129,086,712 of record NC_060142.1, on the reverse strand, counting down.
GGAAAACTACCGATATATTATACTCTCTCAACAGCACTAGCACCAGGCGCGTCGTAACCCCTTCATGTCTGCCCCTGGCATCCAAGAACAAGTAATGGACACTCTGCATTATACAGTGTCATCCCACACCACTGGTGGGAGACCAGCAGCAGCCGTACTAGAGAACTGTCGCCTCACACGTACGTGACGTTAACACAACACAGACGCCTGCATTTGGAGTGGCGCCGTGACTTGGAAGCATGCACATGTGGTGGCTTGCGTCGTACTGCGTGCACTGACGAGGCGCGGTTCTGCGCTGTCCCGGTGTTACTTCTGGAGTCAAGACGTGCAGAGCCATCAGGTATGACTTCAGGCCCCAGCTGGTGAGAACTCTTGACGGCACACACGTACAACACGAACGTCCTGGGTCATCATATGCTACCTCTCACTTGACACTGTCGTGGTGGCATATTTCAACAGGACAATACTCGCTGACACATGCCGCCTGTGTCTATCAACTGTCTGCTCCATCTTTTTTTTCTGGCGGTGTATTAATTTCGCAGTATTGGTCGTTCGTTTATAAAGATGATTTTGATGTCTTGCTGAAAGTTAGCACTGGCGACGTATATCAGTTGTCACTTGACGATGGGTTCTTTAGTCGAAACGCAGCGCTTGAAACACTTGCTAGTGGGACCGGCATCTGGCGCGCTGGGCGAGGCGTGCCTGTGACCCCGTGACGTCACGTGCGTCTGCCTCGTGCGTGGGCCACGCCCTGCCAGCCCCACCCACGCACTGCCCTCATTTGAATACCAGTCTCTCCGTCTGTCTGGGAGCCAGTGAGGGCCGCCTCGGCTTCTTCACGGAACGTCACACATACAGTTTACCACACCACTCTGTCCAAGCGACAATCGCATTTCAAAACAAACACGGAAAGGTTCGTTTCATCACGTTACGAGTAACAGAAAATTTCTGCCGAACCAGGACTCGAACCGAGATTTCCGGCTTTTCGGCCAGAGCGGGATTATAACGTGGCCTGAACACCCCCAGGTCTCGTCCTATTCTGGTATGGAAAACAGTCTGTACGTTCGGAAGTCGTAAGGGAGACATCCGAGTGGCAACGGAAGCTTTCTGTGTGTGTGTGTGTGTGTGTGTGTGTGTGTGTTTGGGCTTACGGGCGCTCAACGTCGAGGTCATCAGCGCTCTGACACACATAAAAAGAAAAGAATGTGGACAGACTAAGCAAAACCTAAGCAAACACGCAAAGAAATCAGGAAAAGAAGGAAAATGCTGTATAAGAAAATAAAACGTAAGGAAAACGAAAACGGAGCATCTAGAATGCCAAAGGAAATTGTCATTGGCTGGCAACTTACATAAGATATGAGCGAGCTTGTTACCCTGTGAACAAATTAAGACCCTCTCCCTAAAATCTTGGTAAAAACATTGGACAAGTCACAGAAGCACATTCGTTCGAGTATTTCCTAAAAGATATGGCAGATCCGCCGCGCCAGCAAGTCAGCCGTGGCTCGCTGGTCAGAAAATAAAACGCAATCCAGTAAAACGTGGCGCACAGTGACCTGAACGCCACGGAAGTTTTGAGTTCAGATAGTTTAATGAGTAAGGTGACCGATGCCGGGCAACTGTTTTGAGTCTTGACTGGCGTAGCACTAATTTTCATGAGTCACGGCAAACTGATTTAATTGGAGATTAGTATTTCTGAGGGTCAAACCATTTGGTTCAAATGGCTCTGAGCACTATGGGACTCAACTTCTGAGGTCATTAATCCCATAGATCTTAGAACGAGTTAAACCTAACTAACCTAAGGACATCACACACAACCATGCCCGAGGCAGGATTCGAACCTGCGACCGTAGCGGTCTCGCGGTTCCAGACTGCAGTGCCCAGAACCGCACGGCCACTTCGGCCGTCAAACCACTTCATTTCAAAACTGTTAAGGCGTTCGTGGCCTCTTGTTGACAAACTGCCTTTTGGCATCTGTCTCGGGTTCTTCGGCCGATGTTCGTCTGATGATTTTACTGTTCCGCCAACACGAGTGGCGTGTCAGGTGCATGCAGTCTGCGGCCGCGGGCTCGGCGCCCGTTCACCACCAGCATTGGAGCGTGAAGCTTTGACAATGTCAGCCACTCGCGCTGGCGAAACGTCAGTAAAATCTCCTCTTCAAAGTCGGTACCGCCATTAGACTGTTGTTTATTTGCGGTGTTACATTTACAGTTGCACGATCATGATTTTGGCTTCAAAGTGTCATTATCAAGTGTTTTAATTGTTATACAGTGCCTAAGATGTGTCTAATAGTGTATTTTAAATACAAGAGTATGCCATATTAGGCACTGTATAACACTTAAAACATTTGATAATGGCATTTTGAAGCCGAAATCATGATCGTGCAAGTGTAAATGTAACACTGCAAATAGGCAACATTCTAATGGCGGTACTGACTTTCAACAAATATATTATGGCTGTGCCCCGTATTATGAAAAAAAGGTCAGTGAAATCATCAGACGAACATCGACCGGAGAACCCGAGACGGAAGCCAATAGGCAGTTTGTCATTTCATTTCGCTACCTCTTCATTAATTTCAACAGCGTTACCTCCACCCATTTCCTGTGAATCAAATTAATTCAGTAAGTAGTGAAACGGGAAAAAGTTGATGACGCTAGCGGTTAACCATTTTAGCTAATTCATTTTTGGAGGTTAATTTGTTTGTCTGTGTTAACAGAATGGTGTTTTATTCTACTCTATCTACACTCATGCTCATAAATTAAGGATAATTGCAGAATGTGATGCCACACGACGTGGCACTACACAAAACTGGCGCTAATAGCATAGGCACAAAGGGAATACACACGATAAGATCTGTAAGTCCACGGTATTGGTGATAAGTTGAGAAAACCGTCCCGAAACAGAACGCCACTGTTTCCGCCGCATCTACTCCGACTTCAATATAGGATATGATCACCATGAACACGTACACAAGCCGCACAACGGGTTGGCATAATCTGGATCAGGTGGTCGAGCATCTGCTGGGGTAGAGCCTACCATTCTTGCACCAGTGCCTGTCGGAGCTCCTGAAAGGGGTTTGAAGACGTGCAGCGATACGTCGACCGAGAGCGTCCCAGACGTGCTCGATGGGGTTTAGGTCTGGAGAACAGGCAGATCATTCACCTGATATCTTCTGTTTCAAGGTACTCCTCCACGATGGCAGCGTGGTGGGGTCGTGCGTCATCATCCATCAGGAGGAAGGTGGGACCCGCTGCACCCCTGAAAAGGCGGTGCAAAATGATGTCACGATATACCTGACCTGTTACAGTTCCTCTGTCAAAGACATGCAGGGGTGTACGTGTACCAATCATAATCCCACCCCACACCATCAAACCACGACCTCCATACATATCCCTTTCAAGGACATTAATGGGTTGGTATCTGGTTCGTGGTTTAGATCAGATGAAAACCCGGCGAGAATCAGTGTTCAGACTATACCTGGACTCGTCCGTGATCAGAACCTGGGACCACTGTTCCAATGAGCACGTACTGTGTTCCTGACACCAGGCTTTGCGGGCTCCACTGTGACCAGGTGTCAGTGGAATGCACCTTGCAAGTCTCCAGGCGAATAAACCATGACTGTTCAGTCGTCTGTAGACTGTGTGTCTGGAGACAACTATTCCAGTGGCTGTGGTAAGGTCCCGAGCAAGGCTACCTGCAGTACTCCGTGGCCGTCTGCTGGCACTGATGAGATATCGGTCGTCTTGTGGTGTTGTACGCTGTGGACGTCCCGTACTGTAGCGCCTGGGCACGTTTCCTGTCTGCTGCGATCGTTGCCATAATCTTGAGATCACACTTTGTGGCACACAAAGGGCCCGTGCTACGACCTGCTGTGTTTGACCAGCCTCTAGTCGCCCTAGTATTCTACCCCTCATAACGTTATCAATACGTGTTCTTTGATCCATTTCCAACACACAGTCACCATTATCAGGTCTGAAAACGTCTGCACACTTACTCGCTGCACCGTACTCTGACATGCACCAACACACCTCTGCATATGTGGACTGCTCCCAGCGCCACCGTGCGACGACCACAGGTCAAATGCACCGCATGGTCGTACTCTGAGGTGATTTAAACCCGCAAACCGCCCACCAGAGCGTTGTTTCACCATGTATCAGCATTATCCTTAATTTATGAGCATGAGTGTAGAATGCGCAACAGAAATGAGGGATCACTTTTTCGAAACCTCGCGTTGTCTCCTATTCCAATGCATATCTTCCAAATTTGACTCCACAGTGCCTCCACCCTTTCTCTGTAATGGTGCAGAACCATGGTTGCCTGTGACGTCACACTCGACTCTGCGACGCGGCATACAGTAAGCTGTCGATACACGAAGCCAGAGCTGAGAAGTTCGTGTGGGCTAGTGACGTCACATTGGCACCAAATTTCAACAAAATTCTGCCCAACGCCGCCGCGGACGTGTCACACAACGACAAGGTCGTCACAGCCTATCTTACCCACTTTTCAGCCCTTCTTTGGACGTCTGTACGATGGAGGTCAGATTCGTGACACCCAACGTTGGAGGCACGCGGTTTCCTTATGAATGGCCGAGAAAAACATTTCACAGACCGCCGCTCAAACCTAACACGGAAAGGCCTCAGGGGGGCCACAATGGCCGTCAATTGTAAGTAGGCTGTTGTAGGTTTTTATGTTGGTGACGCCATGTAGCGCTCTGTATGAAAATCGCTGACTGCGCTGTGTGTAGTATGTGGCTGGTTGGATTCATTGTTGGATTATTCGCTAGTGTAGTGTTGGGCAGTTGGATGTGAACAGCGAGCAGTGTTGGGCTGTTGGAGGTGAGCCGCCAGCAGTAGAGAATGTGGAGAGAGAGATGCCAGAGTTTTGAGATGTTAATATCAGCGGACGATTTAGACGTGTGTCCGTCAGAAAAAGGAAATTTGTCAAAAGAGATGTCAAGAATTTGTATATATATTTTGACTTTTGAACACTATTAAGGTAAATACATTGCTTGTTCACTATCAAAATCTTTCATTTGCTAACTATATGCCTATCAGTAGTTAGTGTCTTCACTAGTTAGAATCTTTTATTTAGCTGGCAGTATTGGCGCTCACTGTATTTCAGCAGTTCGAGTAACGAAGATTTTTGTGAGGTAAGTGATTCATGAAGGATAGGGATTATTAAAAGTCAGATTGCGTTGCGCTAAACTATTGTGTGTCAATTTAGAAAAGATCGGAATAAGTAAAGAGAAAACTGTCTGAGTACGTTCAGTTTTACTCAGCTGTTTTTGTATCAAATAACGTAGAAGTTTACCAGCATAGTCTTTCTTTACTTTCAAAGGGGAAGTTTCACAATGTAACCACCCTTTTCCCTGACGCATTGGTTCCCACACATTTCGCCTTCGAAACCGACAGTCCGCAGTTCTATGAACAATTCCAAGATGTTCTTGACAAGCTTTTACACTGCTGACACCATTGGACACTTCAGCTCTTCTCTACGGACATTGTGGGGTTGTATCCCCATTGAATGTGATCGCACCGCTTTCGAATGCCGCGATGCCGCATTTTTTGCTCTCGTGTACCGGTTTCAGCTACTAGGCTCCGTTCAAAACTATTCAACTAAATCTGAAAGCTATCACAAGCAGGAAAGCGTACTTACGCTTTTTCAAACTTCCTTTGACCTCCTGTGGCATGACCACGCGGGAGTGCAACATTAACATGTGCGTGAGTGAAACGGCAAAGAGTCCCTGTAACACTCCGCCTCCCTAGTCCGCCTGCCATACCCCCCCCCCCCCCCTCCAAGAAGTTCGGAAACACCTTCGGTGACACCCACGAAAAAGTCATCCTTTAATTTTTATGCGGAGTATACTTCTATAATTTTCATTTTAATATATTAACCACAATTATTTTTGCCACTTGTATAAATTAATGACTACGGGACAACGTGACAATACTGATAAAATTTGAATAGAACGTTGTTCTTAAAAACTCCAAGACGCTTCTGTCTCGGGTTCTTCAGCCGAAGTTCGTCTGATTATTTTACTCACGTTTCACCAGCACGAGTTGTCAAAGCTTCACCCACAATTCCTGGTCGTGAACTGGCAATGGAGGGTGAAGCTTTGACAATGCTAGCCACTCGTGGTGGCGAAACGTCAGTAAAATCATCAGACGAACGTCACCCGAAGAACCGAGACAGAAGCAAATAGGCAGTTTGTCAACAAGTGGCCAAGAAAGCCTTAACGATTTTGTAAAGGAGTACTGTGTTCAAAATTAATAGAAATCAGTAGCAATGTGTTTCATTACGAAAATCATACACAAACTTTCTTGCCAAGTTCGAGTAGTTGTCGTGTCTTACAGTGTGACATTTGCAACACTGTTCTGTCTTCTGGTGGAGGGTGAACGTAGTCTCATCACATGCAAGAGGGCGCATTTTAATTTCCTCGGAGGTTTTCCTCTTTTGCTTTCAAAGATCTTGTTCCATCTCGCGTGTTTCGTGATAAACGACCGTATTTTTCATAGCCGACCTCTTTAAAATGTTTGAACGTTGCGTACCCTCAAAGTGTTCATTTCAACTCTCTGAACTTGAATCCCCTTTTCAAGTCTCTTCTTAGCTGTATTATTACTTACTCAGTGCGAAGATGGAATGACACCGGGGATTGGCAACAACACTATTTCATTCCCTTCCTAAAGACTACTTCCCCTTCATGTCATTCGTCTTTTACAACTCCAGCTTGATTTGTGTACAACTTACAAATAACTTTCTGCTCCCTACATTTATCCCTCCAGCCTTCACAGTTTCAAAGAGTCCATTGTTGCCATCATTGTCAACAGCCTTCTCTAAATCTACAAGCGATATAAACATAGATTTGGCTATCTTCAGGCTATTTTCTAAGTTTAGTCGTAGGACCAGTATCGCCTCATGAGTTCCTGCGTTTCTTTGGAACCCAACCTGAACTGCCACGAGATCGACTCGTACTAGGTTTTCCATTCTTGTGCAAATAATAAAAATAATAATAAAAATAATTCGTGGCAGTATTTTGCAACCATGACTTATTAAATCGATGGTTCGGTAACGTCCTCACCTGTCAACAGCCTGGCCTATTTGAAATAGGAATTACTTCATCCTTCTTCAAGTATATGGGTACTTGGTTTGTCTCATCTATCTTTCAGTCCGCCCCGATAGCTGAGTGGTCAGCGGATTGCCGTCCTAGAGGCTCAGTTTCGATTCCCGACTGGGTCGGAGATTTTCACCGCTCAGGGACTGGGTGTTGTCTTCATCATCATTTCATCCCCATCCGGCTCGTAGGTCGCCCAATGTGGCGTCCAATGTAATAAGACCTGCACCAAGGCGGCCTGACCTGCCCCGCAAGGTGCCTTCCGGCCAATGACGCCAAACGCTCATTTCCATTTTTCCGTTTATCTTTCAAATTAGGTGGAAAAGTTTTGTCGTCGGTCCCTCTCGTAGTGGTCTCAGCAATACTGAGGGAATCTTGTCTATTCCAGGAGCCTTGTTTCTACTTAGGTCTTTCAGTGCCCTGTCAATTTCTTCTCGCATCTACCTACTTCTTTATCTCCTGGTACAATACTATCTTCAAGTTTTTTCTGTTACATAGACTCTATAAAGTGAGACGACAAAAGTCATGGGATACCTCCTAGTTTCGTGTCATGACTCTTTTTGCCCGGCGGGAAGCAGAGACTCGACGTGGCATGGTCTCAACAGTTCGTTGGAGGTCCCCCGTAGAAATACAGAGCTGTGCTGTCACTGTGGCCCTCCATAATTGCGAAAGTGTCACCGGTGCAGGATTTTGTGCACTAACTGACCTCTTGATAATGTCACATAATAGGATTCATGACGGGCGATCTGAGTGCCCAATTCGTTCGAACGAACTGTCCAGAACGTTCTTCAACCCAACGCGAACAGCTGTGACCCAGAGACATGGCGCAATGCCATCTATAAAAATTGCATCGTTATTTGGGAACATAAAGTCTACGAAAGGCTGCATGTGGTGCCCGAGTAGCGGAACATAACCATTTCAAATCAATGTAGGTTCAGTTGGACCAGAGGATCCAGTCCATTCCATGGGAACGCAGCCCACACCATTATGGAGCCACTACCAACTTGTGCAGTGCCTTGCTCACTGCATGGGTCCATGGCTTCGAGAGGTCTGGGCCACACTCTAACCCTACAACTGATATCAAGACTTATACGACCAGGCCACGGAATCGAGTCGTCTAGGGTCCAACCGACATGGTCACGAGCCCAGAAGAGGCGCTGCATACGATGTGCTTTTAGCAAAGGCACTTGTGTTGCCCATCTGCTGCCATAGCCCTTTACACAAACTTCACTGGTGTCGATCATTAAGTGAAGGCCGTCGTCCACTGCGTTGTCCACGGTGAGAGGCAATGCCTGATACGTGTTATTCTCGGCACACTCTTGACGCTATGGATCTCGGAATGTTGAATTCCCTGACGAATTCTGAAAAGAAATGTCCCATGCGTCTAGCTTCAATACAATTCTTCGTTTAAAGCCTGTTAATTTCCGTAGTGCGGTCACAATCACTTCGGAAATCTTTTCACGTGAATCACTTGCGTTCAAATGACAGCTCCGCCAATGCACCGCCCCTTTATACCTTGTGTACGGGGTAGTGTCCTCATCTGTATACAGGGTGAGTCACCTAACGTTACCGCTGGATATATTTCGTAAGCCACATCAAATACTGACGAATCGATTCCACAGACCGAACGTGAGCAGAGGGGCTAGTGTAATTGGTTAACACAAACCATAAAAAAATGCACGGAAGTATGTTTTTTAACACAAACTTACGTTTTTAAAATGGAACCCCGTTAGTTTTGTTAGGACATCTGAACATATAAACAAATACGTAATCAGTGCCCTGAGCGGTAATGTTAGGTGACTCACCCTGTATATGCTTATCGCTATCCTTTAGCTTTGTCACCTCAGTGTATATTCCTTCTACATTTTAGACTTCCCGTATTTGGTTAGTACAGAGTTGGCATTTAAGCTCTTAATATTAATACACGTGCTTCTCGTTCCTCCAAAGGCATATTTAATCTTTTCGTTTTAATTTAATCACTCTATTTTTCCCATACTCGCATAGGTTTCAAATGGTTCAAATGGCTCTGAGCACTATGGGACTCAACTGCTGAGGTCATTAGTCCCCTAGAACTTAGAACTAGTTAAACCTAACTAACCTAAGGACATCACAAACATCCATGCCCGGGGCAGGATTCGAACCTGCGACCGTAGCGGTCTTGCGGTTCCAGACTGCAGCGCCTTTAACCGCACGGCCACTTCGGCCGGCTTCGCATAGGTTTGTACAGCTTTGGATATCTCGTCCAGCCATTTATGCTTTGCCATTTTGTATCTGTCTCATTTTTTAGATGACTGTATTTCATTCTGAGTGTTTCATTTGTCGCATTTTTATATTTTCTCCTTTTGGAATCAGATTTCGAGATATCTCTGTTACATTTGGAATTATTAAAGCACTCCGTCTTCAAGCCATAAGTGGTCCATCGGGACCATCCTACCGCCGCGTCATCCCAAGCTGAGGATGCGGATAGGAGGGACGTGTAGTCAGCACACCGCTCTCCCAGTCGTTATGATGGTTGTCTTTGACCGGAGCCGCTACTATTCGGTCGAGTAGCTCCTCAGTGGGCATCACGAGGCTGAGTGCACCCCTAAAAATGGCAACAGCGCATGGCGGCCCCGATGGTCACCCATCCAAGTGCCCGCGACGCCCGACAGCGCTTAACTTCGGTCATCTGACGGGAACCGTTGTATCCACTGCGGCAAGGCCGTTGCCTTTTGGGATTATATGTTGACAGTATAACAGAAAAGTTTTGTACATTAACTGTCATTTTAGGTTCACCTAGGGGCTGTAAATTTGGCCACGATATTTAATTATTTAATTAATGAAGCGATATGAATTTTTAACTATTTACTACAATACTCTGACGAAGGGTGCGTTTTGAAAAGAACTGCAAGTGAAACGTTACTACGAACTCCACTGAAAGAATTGTAGTATCTATATTTAAAGTTGATGCGTAAAACAACATCAGCTTCATTGGAGAACCAACTTGAACCATGAAAAAAAAAAAAAAAAAAATCGACTAGGGAGGCAATGAGCGATTTTAAATTCCGCTACAGGCCTTTCTTAGCCTCTGTCCGAGTGACCTCTGTATTAAAGACCGAGTGTGGTCCCGCAGTGTTCTTAAGCCAGGGGGCGACAATTCAAATGTACGTCAGGCTATCAAGATCATATTTTCGGTGGTTTCCCTCGGTTGCTTACGGCAAGTGGTGGGCTGATTCCTTCGAATGGCACGGCCGGTTTCCTTGACATCTTTCTCCGACCAGAGCTTCCTCTCCGCCTCTGATGACGCCGTCGTCGGTAGCACGTAAAACGCTAACCTTTCGCTCACTCCGGCGTCCGCACCCGTGACCCTCGCTTGGAATGTTTCCAGGCAGTGCAGCAGGCTTAGAGGAGTCTTAGATGAAACGTGTGTGTTAAACGGGAGTGGGTGAGTAAAACGCTGTGTTATTTCGTCACAGTAAGTGAGGTCACTTATCTCGGTTGGCTGCGACGTTACAGTAATGTAATGCGAGTTAACTTTTGTTACCTTTCACTTATGGTCTTTGTAATGAATTTTTCGTATGTCTTTTAAGTGAGTCTTATACAAATCCATCTCAGACTTCGATAGCTTGCCTAATCTTTTGTGTTCAGTGTGCATTGAAAACTAAGTGGAGAGTGGAATATACAGTGAAAAAGATGGGTTTCAGTGGTGTACTCCAGCTGCTGTCTGCGCTTGATAAGTTTTCACCATGTCGGATCTGTCACTTACCCGTTATAAATCTTGCACCGAGCGGGATGGCGTAGTTGTTAGCGCACTGGACTCGCATTCGGGAGGACGACGGTACAAACTTGCGTCCGGCCATCCAGATTTAGGTGCTCTGTGATTTTCCTAAATCGCTTCAGGCAAATTCCGTGATGATTCCTTCGAAAAGGCACACCCGAGTTCCTTCCCCATTCTTCATTATCCGATGGGACCGATGACCTCGCTGTTTGGTCCCTTACTCCGAATCAACCAGCGAACCAAGTCGTGCTGATGAACGGTCGCCTTTAGAAATTGTTCTGGTGATCAAGATACTTCGTCACGCCGCCGTTTACGAACTTCGTTTCCTTCTGGACTTCGATCCTTGCTGGGTAGTGCTGAACTGTTAGACCACAAGTACTTCGAGCTACTAAATAAACTCCGAACTGTCATTTGCACTCCTCTGTATTTAAAGCCTTCAAGTCTCACAATGTCAGATCCCAGTGATTGTAAATCGGAACAGTTTAACCAAACATTAACGCATTCTGAGACATAACGTCTGACCCTTAGGTGCAAAGTTCTTTTCAACATGAGAGTCCTTCATTTGTTCCTGTTGACACTGTCAGCGCCCTCTTAGTCCGAGCCGCCCACGACACCGCCATCTCCGAGTGCCAGAGGGTACATATAAGAGCCAAACAAACTGGTACACCTACCTAATATTGCGTAAGGCCCCCGCGAGCTCGCAGAAGCGCTGCGACACGACGTGGCATGGACTCGACTAGTGTCTGAAGTAGTGCTGGAGGGAACTGACAACATGAATCCTGCAGGGCTGTCCATAAATCCGTAATAGAACGAGCACCTGGAGATCTCTTCTGGACAGCACGTTGTAAGGCATCCCAGAAAAGCTCAGTAATGTTCATGTCTGAGGAGTCTGGTGGGCAGCGGAAGTGTTTAAATTCAGAAGAGTGTTCCTGGAGCCACTCTGTAGCAATTCTAAAAGTGTGGGGTATCGCATTGTCCTGTTGGAAACGTCCTTGTCACTTATGGGAAGCCGGCCGTTGTGGCCGAGCGGTCCTAGGCGTTTCAGTCGGGAACCACGCGGCTTCTACGGACGCAGGTTCGAGTCCTGCCTCGAGCATGGATGTGTGTAATGTCCTTAGGTTAGTTAGGTTTATGTAGTTCTGTCTAGGGGCCTGATGACCTCAGATGTTCTGTCCCATAGTGCTTAGAGCCATTTGAACCATTTTTGAACCACTTATGGGATATAAGCAAGGCTAAAGAAAAATCAAGACACTTTCATAGGATTTGTCGACCTGGAAAAAGCGTTCGACAATATAAAATGGTGCAAGCTGTTCGAGATTCTGAAAAAAGTAGGGGTAAGCTATAGGGAGAGACGGGTCATATACAATATGTACAACAACCAAGAGGGAATAATAAGAGTGGACGATCAAGAACGAGGTGCTCATATTAAGAAGGGTGTAAGACAAGGCTGTAGCCTTTCGCCCTTACTCTTCAATCTGTACATCGAGGAAGCAATGATGGAAATAAAAGAAAGGTTCAGGAGTGGAATTAAAATACAAGGTGAAAGGATATCAATGATACGATTCGCTGATGACATTGCTATCCTGAGTGAAAGTGAAGAAGAATTAAATGATCTGCTGAACGGAATGAACAGTCTAATGAGTACACAGTATGGTTTGAGAGTAAATCGGAGAAAGACGAAGGTAATGAGAAGTAGTAGAAATGAGAACAGCGAGAAACTTAACATCAGGATTGATGGTCACGAAGTCAATGAAGTTAAGGAATTCTGCTGCCTAGGCAGTAAAATAACCAATTACGGACGGAGCAAGGAGGACATCAAAAGCAGACTCGCTATGGCAAAAAGGCATTTCTGGCCAAGAGAAGTCTACTAATATCAAATACCGGCCTTAATTTGAGGAAGAAATTTCTGAGGATGTACGTCTGGAGTACAGCATTGTATGGTAGTGAAACATGGACTGTGGGAAAACCGGAACAGAAGAGAATCGAAGCATTTGAGATGTGGTGCTACAGACGAATGTTGAAAATTAGGTGGACTGATAAGGTAAGGAATGAGGAGGTTCTATGGAGAATCGGAGAGGAAAGGAATATGTGGAAAACACTGATAAGGAGAAGGGACAGGATGATAGGACATCTGTTAAGACATGAGGGAATGACTTCCATGGTACTAGAGGGAGCTGTAGAGGGCAAAAACTGTAGAGGAAGACAGAGATTGGAATACGTCAAGCAAATAATTAAATAATTGAGGACGTAGGTTGCGAGTGCTACTCTGAGATGAAAAGGTTAGCACAGGAAAGGAATTCGTGGCGGGCCGCATCAAACCAGTGAGTAGACTGACGACAAAAAAAAAAAAAAAAAAAAAAAAAAAAAAAAAAGGGATATAACGGAGAGAGGAGCAGTCTGCGCACAGAATCCTGCATCGGCAACACTTTCGCAATTATCGACGGCTAGAGAGGTAGCTTGGCTCAGTATTTCTGCAGGGGACATCTGATGACTTGCTGAGTCCATGCCACGTAGGACTGCTGCAGTACGCCGGGCAAAAGAAGGTCCAACGCGGTATCAGGAGGTATACCATGAATTTTCTCACCTCACTGTATTATTGCTGCCATAGATTCTGAGGTAGTCCGTATCAGTTGCAAACTATACTATCATTGATTACTTGCAAAACGTCAGATTTTCTTGTACGATTCTTCATGAACTGAACGAATTTGGACATTATGAACGTTTCATCTCTCTCCCATAAAGCCAAGTTCTTCTGAACCTTGTCTTCCTAGTCGTTTGGTGGTCGTTAAAACTTAGATAATTGTGGTACCGACGTTCGATAGCGCACTTGTTAGGGGTTGCAGATATCGACCGCGGTCCGTACTAGTATCGCTGGACTCCCGAGTCGAGACTAGCGTCAAGTCTCCAGCGTGCGCTCGTCCACTCTTGCTCGAGACGTCAAGTAGGAAAGTAGTATAGCCTTCAGCTGATAGAAAGAAACCTCTAACAAGGCGCTTAGTTAAAGCATGGCCTATGTGATGCCCCTATAGCCCTCTGTTTGTAGTTATGTTCCTCCTGACTATGAAGACCCCTGTACCACCAGTTAAGTACAATATATTATTTTTTACCAACGTCTTCTAATTATTTTAGTGGTTCTAGACCCAGACCATGCAGCCAGCCCCTTATCGACTTCACTGACAAACCTGCTGTATATGCAAAGAAGAGATTTATATGTTTCTGTTTAGCATTGGCCACCAGTCATTCACATTGGCGACGATTCGTTCGTCGCCATCATAACAATAATAGTTTATATTACTAGAGGAATCTCGTATAGTATGATTGGCTGGGAGTCTCTAGAGAGGAAATTTTTGGAAATTTGTGGTAAGATCTTATGGCACCAAACTGCTGAGGTCATCGGTCTTTAAGCTTACACACTACTTCACCTATCTTAAACTAGCTCAGGCTAAGGAAGACACACACACCCATTCCCCTGCCTCTTTCCATGTTCTTTCATTGAGACCCCATTTTTGCGACTTGAGCGGCTTTAAACTACGCCAGTAGTGCTACTGCGGAATGGGAACCTTAGGTTTAACGTGTCATTTGTGGCATATCTTGAGAGGTGAAGGCTAGCATAGGGGCAGGTTGAAGAATTCCGGTATCAGACCGATATTCGATCCCACTACCTTAGTGCCTCTAGGCGCACATTAGATATGGCAGCCAGTGATTTATTTGCACGGAGTCCGCGCGCTCGGGTCTTTCGATCGCAGAGCAGGGCTGACGAGGCCCCGTCGCGCAGCTAGCTCCCCTCTCTCAGCTGCGTAGAAGTAGGGGAGTCTTACCCCTGCAGTGCAATTAATGAATGATCTGGACTCTGAGCACCCACTTGCCTGTAATAGGGCGCTGGCGCCATTCTCGCCCCATCGCCTCGTGCTTCCCTCCCCTCCCTCCACGCTTTACTTCATTGACCTAATAGGCGAGCCCTCTCGTTGCACTGTCGCTTAATTTTTTAATCGTGAGAAGTGCCACCTGCGTAACAGAGTGCTGGCTGGCCTGGTAGTTAAGCCTGTCAAAGTAGCTACTAAATTTTAAACCTAATTTATTCGGTGCTTTGGACCAGTCTGTCCCTTACATTCTATGTTCGAGTCTGTCCTTACTACCCAAGTCTTTCCACAGACACATCGTTATTGCTGGGCTGTTATTGGCTGATGCAGAACAGACAGGAATACGACATGATTAATTCCGTAGTCCTTAAGGTAAAGTGCGTTAGCTGGTTATTCTGTTATTTGAATTTTATGCGGAGCAAAAAATTAAAAAAATGTATCTCTTTCTAATCACTGACCCATTACAGATCCGTCGAAATGGTATCGTTTTTATATAACTTGATAAAGTAAAGTGTGTAACCGCCCTGTTAGATTGTTAAAAACTTAGTCAACCGGTGTCGAAATTTTTAAATGAAATTATGAACGTCGGGTAATAAAGATTTCGAGTGAAGCTTCGTTGCGACGGAGGGAAAGGTCAGTTGTGGAAACTAAGCCACTGTATATTAAAAGTAACGATATTAAGTAATACACCCGACTGACTACACAAAATACGAGGGCATGTACATTCGCGAGTGAATGGTTCAAAATAAAAATTAATACTGTTAGCAAAATGGGTCGTAAGTATAGTTGCGTCGGTAAGCACTCAGTTGTATGCGGACGTACGATCGGGAGAGAGGCACGTACGCTCTAAGTACTATAATTCCCCGTGGCCTCGGTAGAAAGAATTGTGGTTAAAACGCATTTATTCAACTGAGAAAGAAAAAAAATCGGACTTCGAAATAAAATGAAAACAAAGATTACAGGATCTGAATGTCGCGGCAAATATGACCTAAATATTGAAATTCACGTTGTCGGCCACGAAGGGAAAGAGATGAAGACATTCACGCACCTCTGTTGTTGAGCTGAGTCGTCGTGGCGATCGTCATCTCCATCTAAATTCTTTATACAAAATTAAAATAATAATAATAATAATAATAATAATCTTACAGAGTTACAGGAGCTGGGATCCATGGTATCGTAAATGAGAAAATCGTATTGTTTCAGAAGTCGCTTTCATTATTTAGCGCAATTTCACACGAAATTATAGAGCACTTCGTTTGCACGTCTTATCACCAGGATATGAGAACAACAAAGGTGGCAGGGGTAAAATACAGGGAGCGAAAGGCTATTTACAATCTGTACAGAAACCAGATGGCAGTTATAAGAGTCGAGGAACATTAAAGCGAAGCGGTGGTTGGGAAGGGAGTGAGACAGGGTTGTAGTCTCTCCCCGATGTTATTCAATCTGTAATTGAGCAAGCAGTGAAGGAAACAAAAGAAAAATTCGGAGTAGGTATTAAAATCCATGGAGAAGAAATAAAAACTTTGAGGTTCGCCGATGACATTGTAATTCTGTCAGAGACAGCAAAGGACCTGGAAGAGCAGTTGAACGGAATGGATAGTGTCTTGAAAGGAGGCTACAAGATGAACATCAACAAAAGCAAAACGAGGATAATGGAATGTAGTCGAATTAAGTCGGGTGATGCTGAGGGAATTAGATTAGGAAATGAGACACTTAAAGTAGTAAAGGAGTTTTGCTATTTGGGGAGCAAAATAACTGATGATGGTCGAAGTAGAGAGGATATAAAATGTAGACTGGCAATGGCAAGGAAAGCGTTTCTGAAGAAGAGAAATTTGTTAACTTCGAGTATAGATTTAAGTGTCAGGAAGTCTTTTCTGGAAGTATTTGTATGAAGTGTAGCCATGTATGGAAGTGAAACATGGACGATAAATAGTTTGGACAAGAAGAGAATAGAAGCTTTCGAAATGTGGTGCTACAGAAGAATGCTGAAGATTAGATGGGTAGATCACATAACTAATGAGGAGGTGTTGAATAGGATTGGGGAGGAGAGAAGTTTGTGGCACAACTTGACTAGAAGAAGGGATCGGTTGGTAGGACGTGTTCTGAGGCATCAAGGGATCACCAATTTAGTATTGGAGGGCAGCGTGGAGGGTAAAAATCATAGAGGGAGACCAAGAGATGAATACACTAAGCAGATTCAGAAGTATGTAGGTTACAGTAGGTACTGGGAGATGAAGAAGCTTGCACAGGATAGAGTAGCACGGAGAACTGCATCAAACCAGTCTCAGGACTGAAGACCACCATGAGAACAACGAAAGGTAACTATTACTAAAATAATAAATGAAGAGTGTAAATCTTCTTTTGTCCGTCAGCGTTAAATACTTTTGAAATGAATCTTTGGTATGAGAGTCAAAGAATCATACATAAATTTGTCAATAAGAAAAAATTATTAAGTTCCTTTACAAATTACGTTATCTAGAACGTTCCGTTGTGGCTCTTTCCGTACTGCATCGAGAGTACATCTAGATCGCACGATGTAGTAGACTGCTGCTTTACTGCTTAGTGGTACGGACGACAAATGAATGCTAGACTACAGAACTAAACGTCTCTCATTCATTCAGCCGGCCCTGGTGGCCGAACGGTTCTAGGCGCTTCAGTGCGGAACCGCGCGACTGCTACGGTCGCAGGTTCGAACCTTGCCTCGGGCATGGATGTGTGTGATGTCCTTAGGTTACTTAGGTTTAAGTAGTTTTAAGTAGTTTTGACCTCAGAAATTAAGTCCTGTAGTGCTCAGAGCCATTTGAACCTCATTATTCATACATTCTCTCACCGAATTCAGTGAATCAAGTAATGAAGAACAGCTTTTAGGGAGGTGTACAGGGTGGGCGAGAAGTTCCGATGCCCCCTAATATCGAATGCTAATTGATGTGTGTAGCGGGACTTTGAATTTCGCCGCGCTACACTCGTTCCCTCAGATAAAAAATATCCCGTCGCAGCGGTATGAGCGCTCGACGGCAGAGAAAATACTAAAATTGTAACTCTTTTTTTTGTTTTCTATTCGTTTCTTAATTGTCTCTTGATAGCCGAAGCTTAAGGCAGACGTGATCTGATGCTGACGTAAAAAACTTAATAGCTAGTCTTGATCTGATTTTAATGTGTAGACATATTGAGGGAGTTGTTATGAAATTTGGAGGAGGGAAGCAACGTAAAATAAATTACATTTAATATCAAGACGGTTTTGCGTACATTAGAAACTCCTGGACAATGAAACTTATTGCAAGATTTCGGAGCAGACTTTTCACGCAGAAATGAAGTAGGAGATTTTTGAAGACCTGGACGCCGCACGAAACAAGAAGACATGTTAACATGGTAAAGAATTAACTCTGAGCTACGCCATTTCCCCCTGTCAGTTACATTTTGTTATTCTCTGTTCTTTTTCAATAATTTTTGTAATGGAAATTGGTTTAACTTTTGCTCAAAAACGCCACAAGGACCACCCCAACAATAGCTTTTCCGAGTTACGAAGTCCGATTTGTTTTTCATTTTTCCCCTTTTTCACGGTCATTTACGATTTTAAAACCCCCTTTTTATTCACCATTTCTTCCCACATTTTCAACCTTTTTCTTTTTCTTTTCTTCTCATTTTTCTTTTTTTTTATTAACCACTACATGTGGTTTGTTTT
The DNA here is from genome assembly GCF_021461385.2 of Schistocerca piceifrons. NCBI lineage: Eukaryota > Metazoa > Arthropoda > Insecta > Orthoptera > Acrididae > Schistocerca > Schistocerca piceifrons. Next base: position 129,068,305 of record NC_060142.1, on the reverse strand, counting down.
AGCACATCTACTTACATAGGTAGTCCAATGTACCGGTATGTTCCCCCTCATGCTGTAAACACATTTACATACGCATCCGCGTTCTTCTTGATATGGTTTTGAGCATGTCCGGTGTTGCAGTGCAAAATGCATCCTCATCAGCAATGCGCAGTTACGCGTTTGTAGCACAACGACTTGCAGTTACGTGCACCTTAACGACTACCTGTAACGAGTTGTCCGGTGTGGTGACGTCAGTACTTCTTGGTTGCCATTTAATGGGAGCTGGTGTTGCTCATGAGCCACGGCCTATGCGCCGTCCTGGAGAGCGTTTATTTAGGAACTCGCGCACTGCAAGAGCGTAGCAAGGAGGTGTTCCGTCTTGCTGCGACCATATGCGTTCTGTGAGTCCCCTTTCCTGAAGCTGAGCTATTGGACATGTTTGTAATATGTGTAAATAATGTGCGTCATTCACAGTCCCTACAAAAATTTACGGCCCAATCAGACGTTATGATGTCATTGCTGCCCAGATCATTACGTGAGGCGTCATCCTTCCTAATTCGAGTGTGAAATGAGCATTCTCTTTGCCAAAAACGACAAAATTTCTAGCACGTGAGCTGGCACATTCGTCTGAAAACATAATGTTGACGCGGTTCACTGCATTTGGAAACTGAGTTAACAAAGCCCGGCATGCCAAAATGCTCTCATTCCGCTCTGTATCCGATAACTCGTTTACGAACGTCGGTCGAAACGGTCTGACCTTCGGATCTTTTTTCATCTGAAATGGCGTTGTAGTCACCGGTACACCGAGCTCCGAATCAGGTTTACGTGTCGAGATCATAGGAGAGTGTTCAATCGAAGCAGAGACTCCGGAATATGTTTCTTCCCGTGTCGTCTTCCTCCCACTCCGCGACCTGTCTTTAAGGACAAATGGGAAAAATGCATCCTTATACTCAAACGTATAGGTATCCAAAAATATTACAAATAAAATTGTAAAACTTGAGACTATTATGTAAAATATAATGCTTGATATTCTGTGCAATATTTGTTTAGAGATGCGCATCGACATACATTTTATAAGGATTTGAATTTTTAATCACCATTGTTTCCATAATATACTTTTCTCGTAAATTACTCAAGCTATAGATCTGGAATTTCACAATTTACATCTGCATAAGAGACTAATGAAACGTGTCGAACAGATTTTTGTTTAAGGCCATAGTTGCTTTGAAATAAATTTTTCAGTTTTGTGTTAGCCGAGATTGCCCTAATTTTTTCAAATTTTAAAGAAGAACTTTTCACAGAGAAAAGATAAGGGAAAAGAGCCTCACAGGATTATTAGTAAGTAATTCTTAAGAACTATGCCAAATTTCAGGACGATAGCTTTTATAGTTACTGAGAAAAATAGATTATAGTTCAAAAAAGTCCGTTTACAGCAAATCGCATCATAGTTTTTCTTTTAGTTTTTGACAGTATTGCTATCCCCCTGGTGACTAATGTTGTCCATATCCATAACCTTTATTTTTTTGCCCGCGCCGAGTGGCCTCGTGGTTAGAGGCGCCATGTCACGAATTGTGCGTGTGTTGTCCTTTGCGTAAGTTAGTTTATGTAGTGTGTAAGTCTAGGGACCGATGACTTCAATAGTTTGGTCCCTTAGGAACTCACACACACATTTTTTATTCCCTTCCTCGTTTTCCTGGAGTAATCTCTTCCCCTGCCCCATTTGCCTAGCCAGTTTTGCATCTTCTTCTTCTGCTGCCTTAGCTTTGTCCAGTCTCGTTTCATACCTACATTTTCACTATTGAACACTAGACAGGCATCACGTGCAGCTATCATCACAACAGTGGTGGACACAAATATTGTTTTTTGGACAACACATCTATATAAGGTGACTGTAGCTCTCATTTTCAGTTCAGGATTGGCTAGGTACCTGAAAGTTGGTTTTATAACACCTAAAACAGCAATTGGCAAAGCATGTTTGTGGGTGTATAGCTTTCCACTGGCTTCGATGAAGTCGGTGACTTTGTCGAAAATTGTTCTTCATACTTAGGAGCAGCATGTAACTTACTCTTACTCTCTTGGCCCCACAAACGGCTGACGGTTTTTGGCCTCGTCAAGTAGCCTCTTCCACGCTATTGTGTCTTCGACATCTCCTGTCCTTGCTCCCAGTACCTGGAGATCCTTGGCAACCTGGTCTTTCCACCTCATTTTCGGCCTGCCTAGAGGTCTTCGTCCTTCCAGTTTGTTCACCGAGAGTTTTCTGCTGTCTTCCAGATAGCCGGCCGGTTTGGCCGAGTGGTTCTGGGCGCTATAGTCTGGAACCACGCGACCGCTACGGTCGCAAGTTCGAATCCTGCCTCGGGCATGGGTGCGTGTGATGTCCTTAGGTTAGTTAGGTTTAGGTAGTTCTAAGTTATAGGGGACTGATGACCTCAGATGTTAAGTCCCATTGTCCTAAGAGCCATTTGATTTGATATTTTCTTCTAGATACGCGGTCGGCCCATGTTAGTTTTCTTGTCTTGGCTACCGCAACTACATCTGGTTCGTTGTATAGTTCCCTAACCTCCTTGTTCTTTCTTCTACGCGATTCTCCTCCCTCATCGATTGCTCCAAATATTTTCAAAAACTTTTATCTTTCTCTCTGAGTATCTATTTATTCTCCATATTTCTTCCCCATATACTAATGCTGGTCTGATTATGATTTTATGTATTCTTACTTTGGTTCCTCGTGAAAAAATTTTAGATGACAGCAGCTTTTTGAGTGTGTATGATGCTCCGGATGCAGCTTTGATCCTCGCCTCTATTTCTTGCTTCTCATCGTTTTTGTTGTTTACTACTACCCCAGGTACTTAAACTCACCTACTTCTTCAAACATATTGTTATCGATCTGCAGAGTTTCCCGTCTTCTAGTTCTGTAATTTCTTTCTACCCCCATGAATTTTGTTTTCTCATCATTTACTTCTAATCCACTCCGTTGAGTTTAGCATCATCGTTTCCTTCGTTACGAGCGCGAACAACCCAGAGTCACAGAAAATTGATGTCGATACAGTCGTCAGTGTACAGAGCTTTCGTCCGCTAATGGATTTCAATTGGACGCACGTTTTCTTTGCAAGGACGCGTGGAAGAGAAACAATGAATGAAAAATTGAAACAAATACATTTTAGTTTCAACTTGAGAGGGTAACATTTGTTAATTGCGCACCATGTTTACGTCCTACCTAACAAACGTTGCTCAGTGTAGCGACCATCTGGATCGACGATTGCCTGGAACCTCAATAGATATACCATTTCACGGTTGTTCGCAGCGCTTTCCGAACGGTGGACCGTGGAATGTTCAGTTGTCGTGACACAGCTCGTGTACTGCTTGGAGATTCAACTATTTGAGAAGCAATTGGCCTTTGGTCTCCTCCAGAAGCAATTGCCAAATCGCCAGTCAATGTGAACCTCCGAAACCTGTTCTTTGATCCCGGTGTGTGAAGAGGACCTCTCTGTATTCTCTGTGTTCCTTTAATGCGTCGATACACGCGAAGAGCAGCGGCACTATTGCCGTTGTTTTGGTAGAACAGCTCTCCTTGTCCAGACCCGTGTTCATTGTCTGCACCTGCAATGCACAGTGATGCTCGGGTTTGAACCCTACGTCGTCATACCAGAACCGTCGCCAAATGCCAAGTCATGACACTAACACTCCTAACAACGCAAAGCCTTCAGCGCACAGTCTGAACATCATTCCTGACAAGTTGGGTGCCTACACGCTGAATAGTTTTCCGCGTAAACTGCTTCAAGTAGCGAAAGTTTAATTATAACCATCTTGTACTTAGGTTACACACGGTCACATTGCCGTCCAGCCTCACAGGAGTACAATTGGTGTCAGTAAAGCGGAAAAGTCGACCGAGTAACATGCATGACGTTCGGCACCACAACCCAAATCGAGAGCAGAATAAAAGCACACCCTCGTGTGCTTCTTAAGAGAAAAACAGATACTTTGAAAAAATTTGTGCTCCTCCTATATTATACTCGGCAGTCGTTATTATTTGAGCCGTCAGTCAAACCACTATTAGCTGTCTGTATACTACAAAAATTACGATCTACCTATTTGCATATTAGAATTACACTCTTGAGTCCAAGTATTCATATACACTACTAGCCATTAAAATTGCTACGCCACGAAGATGACGTGCTACAGGCGCGAAATTTAACCGACAGGAAGATGATGCTGTGAAATGCAAATGATTAGCTTCTCAGAGCATTCACACAAGGCTGGCGCCGGTGGCGACACCTACAACGTCCTGACATGAGGAAAGTTTCCAACCGATTTCTCATACACAAACAGCAGTTCACTGGCGTTGCCTGGTGAACCGTTGTTGTGATGCCTCGTGTAAGGAGGAGAAATGCGTACCATCACGTTTCCGACTTTGATAAAGGTCGCGTTGTAGCGTATCGCGATTGCGGTTTATCGTATCGCGACATTACTGCTCGCGTTGGTCGAGATCCAGTGACTGTGAGCAGAATATGGAATCGGTTGATCAGGAGGTTAATATGGAACGCCATGCTGGATCCCACCGGCCTCGTATCACTAGCAGTCGAGATGACAGGTATCTTATCCGCATGGCTGTAACGGATCGTGCAGCCACGTCTCGATCCCTGAGTCAGCAGATGGGGACGTTTGCAAGACAACAACCATCTGCACGAACAGTTCGACGACCTTTGCAGCAGCATGGATTATCAGCTCGGAGACAATGGCTGCGGTTACCCTTGACGCTGCATCACAGACAGGAGCACCAGCGATGGTGTACTCAACGACGAACCTGGGTGCACGAATGGCAAATCGTCATTTTTTCGGATGAATCGAGGTTCTGTTTACAGCATCATGGCGGTCGCATCCGTGTTTGGCAACATCGCGGTGAACGCACATTGGAAGCGTGTATACGTCATCGCCATACTGGCGTATCACTCGGCGTGATGGTATGGGGTGCCATTGGTTACACGTCTCGGTCACCTCTTGTTCGCATTGACGGCACTTTGAACAGTGGACGCTACATTTCAGATGTTTTACGACCCGTGGCTCTACCCTTCATTCGATCCCTGCGAAACCCTACATTTCAGCAGGATAATGCACGAGCGCATGTTGCAGATCCTGTACGGACCTTTCTGGATACAGAAAATGTTCGTCTGCTGCCTTGTCCAGCACATTCTCCAGATCTCTCACCAATTGAAAACGTCTGATCAACGGTGGCCAAGCAACTGGCTCGTGACAATACGCCAGTCACTACTCTTGATTAACTGTGCTGTGTTGAAGCTGCATGGGCAGCTGTACCTGCACACGCCATCCATGCTCTGTTTGACTCAATGCCCAGGCGTATCAAGACCGTTATTACGGCCAGAGGTGGTTGTTCTGCGTACTGATTCCTCGGATCTATGCACTCAAATTGCGTGAAAATGTAATCACATGACAGTTTCAGTATAATATGTCCGATGAATACCCGTTTATCATCTGCATTTCTTCTTGGTGTAGCAATTTTATGGCCAGTAGTGTACACTGTGGAAGAAGTGGCTAATGAGATATTCGTATACTTTTTTGTATTTAAATATTTCGGAAATTTCACTTTCCTACCTGATGTCAACTGGTAACCAGTTACATGCTTTTGCACTGGAATTTAAAAGTCCACTGTGAACCCTAGAGAGGGGCGCATAGTTTAAGCTGATATCAGAATGAGGCTGTGGCTAAGCCATGTCTCCGCAATATCCTTTCTTTCAGGAGTGCTAGTCCTGCAGGTTCGCAGGAGAGCTTCTGTAAAGTTTGGAAGGTAGGAGACGAGGTACTGGCGGAAGTAAAGCTGTGAAAACGGGGCATGAGTTGTGCTTGGGTAGCTCAGTTGGTAGAGCACTTGCCCGCGAAAGGCAAAGGTCCCAAGTTCGAGTCTCGGTCCGGCACACAGTTTTAATCTGCCAGCAAGTTTCTTAGCTAAGCTGATATTAAACAGAGACCACAAATACCATTAGCGAGTATATGTATTGGCGCGTAAAAGTAAGGATCCCTAGGTGTTGATCAGTCATCTGCCAGATATTCGGGCATCACATTTACTCAATATTCCAAAGTTTACAAATGGTTCACAGCCAACATCTTAACCGTTAATCTCGCAAAAACTCGTATTATGTAATTCGATGGAAATAAGAATGGCTTACAGTTAACATAAGTAGAGACCAATGGACATGCTCTGGATGAGGCTCCATGTGTGAAGTTCCTGTAATGATGGATAGTAAACTGAAGTGGCACCAGGACGCGGTTAAGTTAACCAAAGAGCTCACTCCTGCCTGCTGTACACTCGGAAATCTCTGCCAGTGCGTGGAACAGGAGACAGGAACGCTAGCACACTTTCACTCAGTCCTGTCCTGTCGCAGTACATCGTCCATCATTGGTTATTTTCCTGCCTAGGTACGAGCATGAGTCAAATGAAAACCTTAAATTTGTAATAACAAATCGAAATTCCGCAGCGTTATCCTGTCAGTTGGTAAGCGTGGTACAAACAGCGTGCAGAATAGCGTGTAGGTGGCAGCATAATGCAGATGCACACATACCGTCGCAGTACCAGTATAAAGATGGGCGTCCCACTTGCGACTTGCACCAGGGAAGAACAGCGTTCTGTTATTTGGATTTTGCGTAGTGCAGGTGTGAAACCTATTGAAATTCATCGACGAATGAAGGTTCAGTAAGGTGATGCATGTTTTCAGAGCAGCAGGTCTACGAAATGAGTAGGAAGTTCGCAAATGGTGTGACTTCAGTGGAAGATGCTCCTCGTCCAGGTCAGGCACAACGAGTTGTGACTCTACAGAACATTGCAGCAGTTGAAGCCATAGTGAAGGTAAACCGCCGAGTGACACTGAATGACATTGCAGCATGTTTACAGATTAGTTATGGGTCAGCATACCACAATGTGAATCATGTGCTCCAGTTTCACAAAGTGTCTGCAAGATGGGTGCCACGGCAGCTGACTCCTGAAATGAGAGAACGACGTGTTGATGCTTGTGAAGAACTTCTTCGGCGCTTTGAACGGGAAGATGATCGCTTCCTTGCAAGAATCTTTACTGGGGACGAAACCTGGTTTCACTTCCACCAACCGGAAACGAAGAGAGCGAGCAAGGAATGGTACCATTCCTCATCATCAAAACGAAAGAAGTTTCGAACAGAACCATCAGCAGGGAAGGTTATGCTGACTCTGTTCTGGGACGAAAAAGGCGTCATTTTGGAGCATTACATGCCTAGTGAGGACCACTGTCACCAGGGCATCATACACAGATCTCCTAAAAAATTATCTGCGGCCTGCAATGAAATCAAAGCGACGTGGATTACTGTCAGCAGGTGTCCTTTTGCGACATGGCAATGCAATGCCCCACACTGTCCGTACAACAGTTGCAACAATCACAGACCTGCTTTTTGAGAGTCTTCCTCATCCACCATACTCACCAGACCTTGCCCCAAGTGATTTCCATATGTTTGGGCCACTCAAAGACGCAATGGGAGGAAAGAAGTTCCGTTCTGATGAAGAGGTACGCCACGCGGTGCATGAGTGGTTGCGCGGCCAACCAAAAGAATTTTTTTCTAAAGGAATTTATGCACTTGGTAAGCGCTGGAGGACTTACATTGAGCGTGAGGGAGAGTATGTTGAAAAGTGATGCGGCTCTGTACCACTTCTGCACAATAAATAATATTTATAAAAATATTTTAGGTTTTCATTTGACTCACCCTCGTAGAAGAGTTCCTTAACTTCATCTACTTCGTGACCATCAATCCTGATGTTAAGTTTCTCGCTCTTCTTATTTATGCTACTTCTCAATACTCTCGTCTTCCTTAAATTTATTTTCAATTCATATTCTGTGCTCATTAGACTGTTTATTCTATTCAGCAGCTCTTGTAATTCTTCTTCACTTTCAATCGGAATAGCAATGTCATCAGCAAATTTTGTCATTGACATCCTTTCACCATGAATTTTAGTTCCATCCCTGAACCTTCTTTTATGTCCATCGTTGCTTCTTCGATGCAGAGACTGAACAGTAAGGACGAAAGACTACATCCCTGTCTTACACCCTTTTTAATCCGAGCACCTCTTTCTTGGTCGTCCACTCTTATTATTCCCTCTTGGCTCTTGCACATATTGCGTATTACGCGTCTCTCCCTATAGCTTACCCCTATTATTCTCAGAATTTCGAACATCTTGAAATATTTTACATTATCGAACGCTTTTTCCAGGTCGACAAATCCTACGAACGTGTCTTTGTTTTTCTTTAGTTTTGCTTCCATTATCAACCGCAACGTCAGAATTGCCTCTCTGGTGGTTTTACCTGTCCTACAACCAAACTGATCGTCGTATGACACACTGTCCTGCGTTACAGACGCCATTTTGGAGGCCACGCAGAGCGCTACCGAATATCGGAACTTCGTGAAATCGTGGGGAATTCTTCTTCTTCTTCTCTTGCTACTGCCGTTATCCCGCATTGTGTGCAGGGTCGGCAGGGTCAAGTACGGAATTCGCAAGGCTAATTTTAAGGGTGGCCGGATGCCCTTCCTGCCGCCACCCCATACCCCCCAGGACGGAAGTAGTGGACCCCAGGTGTCTGCGTCTAGTGTAGATCGTGAAATAGTGTGAATGTGTTTCAAATGCCTGCGAGTCGTGTAACTGAGGCGGGACATGGGGACCAGCCCAGCATTCACGTAGTAGGATGTGGAAAACCGCCTAAAAACCACATCCAGGCTGCCCGGCACACCGACCGTCGGCGTTAAACGGTCGGGCGAATTCGACCCGGGGCCGGCGTCCCTACCCCGGCGGGTGTGAAATCGTGGGACTGAAGCGGGAATACTCGACGATGCCTCACAACAAGTTCCGGATTTTTCGGCCGAAACTACCGAGGAAAGATGTGTTGCATTGGTTATTGAATGCCCCTCATATGTTACGCCCCGTGTTTGGTGGCCATGCTCGCACATGGAATAAAGAACCGCTTGAAGAGCTGTCAAATGGGCTGCGTGTTCGTCACTCCGTGTCCGTACCAATTCAGCCCAATTACGGCACTAACGTCGTTCACCGTGTCATTACTCTTTACGTACTCGTTCCACTGAGGCGAACTGGTGTAATGCAAACGAAACGGGCACGGATTTGCGTGCTGTAAGAAGACATGTGAGCAACGAAACATTGCAGGGAATGGCGAAGCGGTGCACGCAGTCCCGTTGTTGTGACTTGGCAAGACAGCCAAGTCACTATGAGAGGAAGCCGAAAGGCATGCGCTTAAGCTCACGCAGATTGGCGTGAGGTCTGGAACAATTATCCTACAAAGTAAAGAACGTAGTTCTTGGAATACTTAACTTTAATCCATAATTGGAGAACATCTCTCTTGACTGTACATGCTTCACCAGATAAATATCAAATGCTATGGCGCCTTGCTAGGTCGTAGCAAATGACGTAGCTGAAGGATGTGCTAACTATCGTCTCGGCAAATGAGAGCGTATTTGTCAGTGAACCATTCTTAGCAATGTCGGCTGTACAACTGGGGCGACTGCTAGGAAGTCTCTCTAGACCTGCCGTGTGGTGGCGCTCGGTTTGCAATCACTGACAGTGGCGACACGCGGGTCCGACGTATACTACCGGACCGCGGCCGATTTAAAGGCTACCACCTAGCAAGTGTGGTGTCTGGCGGTGACACCACACCCGTCAACACACGATTTGCGACGGACCTAATGGAGAGTACTGCAGCCGGCAGTTGGGAGCTGTTGCAGAGGGAAGGAAACGCCTTCAGTGGTGGTGTTGCCTGTCAGTGCAGTGCCCCGGCGTGTCCGACTACAAGGCCGCGACCGGCGGACCGTGGGGACAGCTCAGGCGGAAAGCGAGCGGGCGGCTGCGGTTAACCGCACTGTGCCACTGTTGTAGGCCTGTCCACACAGGCGGCTGTGGGGCGTGAGCGCCCACAACACACTGCACTACACTGCTCTGCAAGACTCAACACTTAGAAAGGAACATCCGTCTGACAGGCTCTATTCGTCCACGAGACTCAGAGGGCCATAGGCACGGGTTCCCAGGTAGATGCCGTGTTTCTTGACTTCCGCAAGGCGTTCGATACAGTTCCCCACAGTCGTTTAATGAACAAAGTAAGAGCATATGGACTATCAGACCAATTGTGTGATTGTATTGTAGAGTTCCTAGATTACAGAACGCAGCATGTCATTCTCAATGGAGAGAAGTCTTCCGAAGTAAGAGTGATTTCAGGTGTGCCGCAGTGGAGCGTCGTAGAATCGTTGCTATTCACGATATACATAGGATGACATCGGAAGTTCACTGAGGCTTTTTGCAGATGATGCTGAAGTATATCGAGAGATTGTAACAATGGAAAATTGTACTGAAATGCGGGAGGATCTGCAACGAATTGACGCATGGTGCAGGGAATGGCAATTGAATCTCAATGTAGACAAGTGTAATGTGCTGCGAATACATAGAAAGAAAGATCTTTTATCATTCGGCTACAGTACAGCAGGTCAGCAACTGGAAGCAGTTAATTCCATAAATTACACTCCTGGAAATTGAAATAAGAACACCGTGAATTCATTGTCCCAGGAAGGGGAAACTTTATTGACACATTCCTGGGGTCAGATACATCACATGATCACACTGACAGAACCACAGGCACATAGACACAGGCAACAGAGCATGCACAATGTCGGCACTAGTACAGTGTATATCCACCTTTCGCAGCAATGCAGGCTGCTATTCTCCCATGGACGATCGTAGAGATGCTGGATGTAGTCCTGTGGAACGGCTTGCCATGCCATTTCCACCTGGCGCCTCAGTTGGACCAGCGTTCGTGCTGGACGTGCAGACCGCGTGAGACGACGCTTCATCCAGTCCCAAACATGCTCAATGGGGGACAGATCCGGAGATCTTGCTGGCCAGGGTAGTTGACTTACACCTTCTAGAGCACGTTGGGTGGCACGGGATACATGCGGATGTGCATTGTCCTGTTGGAACAGCAAGTTCCCTTGCCGGTCTAGGAATGGTAGAACGATGGGTTCGATGACGGTTTGGATGTACCGTGCACTATTCAGTGTCCCCTCGACGATCACCAGTGGTGTACGGCCAGTGTAGGAGATCGCTCCCCACACCATGATGCCGGGTGTTGGCCCTGTGTGCCTCGGTCGTATGCAGTCCTGATTGTGGCGCTCACCTGCACGGCGCCAAACACGCATACGACCATCATTGGCACCAAGGCAGAAGCGACTCTCATCGCTGAAGACGACACGTCTCCATTCGTCCCTCCATTCACGCCTGTCGCGACACCACTGGAGGCGGGCTGCACGATGTTGGGGCGTGAGCGGAAGACGGCCTAACGGTGTGCGGGACCGTAGCCCAGCCTCATGGAGACGGTTGCGAATAGTCCTTGCCGATACCCCAGGAGCAACAGTGTCCCTAATTTGCTGGGAAGTGGCGGTGCGGTCCCCTACGGCACTGCGTAGGATCCTACGGTCTTGGCGTGCATCCGTGCGTCGCTGCGGTCCGGTCCCAGGTCGACGGGCACGTGCACCTTCCGCCGACCACTGGCGACAACATCGATGTACTGTGGAGACCTCACGCCCCACGTGTTGAGCAATTCGGCGGTACGTCCACCGGGCCTCCCGCATGCCCACTATACGCCCTCGCTTAAAGTCCGTCAACTGCACATACGGTTCACGTCCACGCTGTCGCGGCATGCTACCAGTGTTAAAGACTGCGATGGAGCTCCGTATGCCACGGCAAACTGGCTGACACTGACGGCGGCGGTGCACAAATGCTGCGCAGCTAGCGCCATTCGACGGCCAACACCGCGGTTCCTGGTGTGTCCGCTGTGCCGCGCGTGTGATCATTGCTTGTACAGCCCTCTCGCAGTGTCCGGAGCAAGTATGGTGGGTCTGACACACCGGTGTCAATGTGTTCTTTTTTCCATTTCCAGGAGTGTATTTGGGAGTACGCATTAGGAGTGATTTAAAATGGAATGATCATATAAAGTTGATCGTCGGTAAAGCAGATGCCATTCTGAGATTCATTGGAAGAACCCTAAGGAGATGCAATCCGTAAACAAAGGAAGTAGCGTACAGTCCACTTGTTCGCCCACTGCTTGAATATTGCTCACCAGTGTGGGATCCGTACCACATAGGGTAGATAGAAGAGATATAAAAAATCCAACGGAGAGCAGCGCGCTTCGTTACAGGATCATTTAGTAATCGCGAAAGCGTTACGGAAATGATCGATAAACTCCAGTGGGAGACTATGCAGGAGAGACGCTCAGTAGCTCGGTATGGGCTTTTGTTGAAGTTTCGAGAACATGCCTTCACCGAGGAGTCACGAAGTATATTGCTTCCTCCTACGTATATCTCGCGAAGAGACCATGCGGATAAAATCAGAGAGATTAGAACCCACACAGAGGCATACCGACAATCTTTCTTTCCACGAACAGTGCAAGACTGAAATAGAAGGGAGAACTAATAGAGGTACTCAAAGTACCCTCCGCCACACACCGTCAGGTGGCTTGCGGAGTATGGATGTAGATGTAGATGTAGATATACATGTGGACAATCCAACTTATAGTTTAAGCTCTTTTACATGACTTTTTCAGTTACCCGACTAACCCACAGCTTAATTTAGGTTTTAGTAAGTTTGCTTAGAGGAATTTAGACTGAAAAAGTTTGTTCATGAAATCATAACAATCTAATTACTTACTTTCAGTACCGGTACGGTTCAAATGGCTCTGAGCATTATGAGACCTAACATCTGAGGTCATCTGTCCCCTAGAGTCAGAACTACTTAAACCTAACTAATCTAAGGACATCACACACATCCATATCCGAGGCAGGATTCGAACCTGCGACCGTAGCAGCAGCGCAGTTCCGGACTGAAGCGCCTAGAACCGCTCGGCCACACGGGCCGGCTCAGCAGCGGTACGGTTTTGGTTCCTTTTAGTGTGTTGCTCTTTGTTTGTGAAATATAGTTTTACTCGTCTGAAATATTTATTGTACATAGATAAGTATTTTCCATGGTATCAGTTTTGATTTCTTTTATTGTGGCTCATTCATTTTACTGTGGTTTTCTGATTGCTAGTTCGTGAATACGTATAGCTACTCTTTTTACAACTCGTTTCGTTAATTGCTTTAAAAAAGGAAATCCTAGCTTATATTGGTATCTTACTCAGGATGCAGAGTTCAATGGCTGGAAAATTATCTGAAGAACTGTTTAACAGAAGCAGACGAGTTATGCAGATGATTTCTGGAGACTCTGAATTCGACTCTGGTGGTTCACATATTACCTTGACGGAAACGATGTGTCAGTGGCAGAACACTACACAGACTCGGAAATATCCGAAAACGAACTGGATCAGGATGTTTTGTATGAAGAGAGTGAAATACTACTACTGGAGTCGAACGGCATCACCCAGCTGGAGAAGTGAATATTCTCAATTCTGATGATAATGTGCCAGATACGATAAACACGGGATGTGACCCTCCAGATTCATCACGTGTTGCAAATTGCTATGTTAGTTTATGTCAGCACTACAGGAGCGACACTTCTCGGTATTTCAATGTAGCTAAAATATTGTACAAGATCGATAAAACTTTGTTTAGACTCACGGATTTTGTTTCTGAAATTGAATAAAAAATTAAAATCTCTTTGTTCAACACTTCGTCCATTTTAAATTTTCAGATGAATCCCAGTATTCAACAATGTCAGAAAACCTCGGGGAAGATCAGTTTGGATTCCGTAGAAACACTGGAACACGTGAGGCGATACTGACCTTACGACTTATCTTAGAAGAAAGATTAAGGAAAGGCAAACCTACGTTTCTAGCATTTGTAGACTTAGAGAAAGCTTTTGACAATGTTGCCTGGAATACTCTCTTTCAAATTCTAAAGGTGGCAGGGGTAAAATACAGGGAGCGAAAGGCTATTTACAATTTGTACAGAAACCAGATGGCAGTTATAAGAGTCAAGGGGTATGAAAGGGAAGCAGTGGTTGGGAAGGGAGTAAGACAGGGTTGTAGCCTCTCCCCGATGTTGTTCAATCTGTATATTGAGCAAACAGTAAAGCAAACAAAAGAAAAACTCGGAGTAGGTATTAAAATCCATGGAGAAGAAATAAAAACTTTGAGGTTCGCCGATGACATTGTAATTCTGTCAGAGACAGCAAAGGACTTGGAAGAGCAGTTGAATGGAATGGATAGTGTCTTGAAAGGAGGATATAAGATGAACATCAACAAAAGCAAAACGAGGATAATGGAATGTAGTCGAATTAAGTCGAGTGATGCTGAGGGAATTAGATTAGGAAATGAGACACTTAAGGTAGTAAAGGAGTTTTGCTATTTGGGGAGCAAAATAACTGATGATGGTCGAAGCAGAGAGGATATAAAATGTAGACTGGCAATGGCAAGGAAAGCTTTTCTGAAGAAGAAAAATTTGTTAACATCGAATATAGATTTAAGTGTCAGGAAGTCATTTCTGAAAGCATTTGTATGGAGTGTAGCCATGTATGGAAGTGAAACATGGACGATAAATAGTTTGGACAAGAAGAGAATAGAAGCATTCGAAATGTGGTGCTACAGAAGAATGCTGAAGATTAGATGGGTAGATCACATAACTAATGAGGAAGTATTGAATAGGATTGGGGAGAAGAGAAGTTTGTGGCACAACTTGACCAGAAGACGGGATCGGTTGGTAGGACATGTTCTGAGGCATCAAGGGATCACAAATTTAGCATTGGAGGGCAGCGTGGAGGGTAAAAATCGTAGAGGGAGACCAAGAGATGAATACACTAAGCAGATTCAGAAGGATGTAGATTGCAGTAGGTACTGGGAGATGAAGAACCTTGCACAGGATAGAGTAGCATGGAGAGCTGCATCAAACCAGTCTCAGGACTGAAGACCACAACAACAACAACAAAAACAGAAAAAAATGATATTCGCTGCACGGGCGGACTTTCCAACTCTCTATCCGCCTCCTGCGCGGTTGTTCCCCAGAAGGCGGTGTAAAATGCTCTTCTTCTTTAGCGTGTCGTCTTACAACAGGTTTCAACTGGAGGCTCTCCGTCGGTTCGTCCTCTTCTAATGCCGTCCAGCAATTCTCTCCTTACCTCTTCCTCTCATTGCTTCCACTTTTCCCTATATAATACTTTGCTGCAGACAATTCCCGTGCAGTATATGTTCCAGCCATGATTTTTTGTTCTTTATGACTACTTCCAATAATCTTCTTTCTTCCCCATTTTCTTCATTACTCCTTCATTCTTGAGTGTGTCAGTTCACTTCACCTTAAGCATTTATCTCCGTTGCCGCATTTCAAAACTTTTAAATACCTTTCTTCTTAAGGGGCTTCGGAACGCCCTATACTTGCAATGTTAAAATAACGCTTATAAATTACATCTTTCCTCAGAAAGTATTTGAGGTAGGAAGTTGAACTTTTTACAGATTATTTATTGGAATATGGGCTACAACTTAACACAGGGATTTTACAAAATTTTAGTTCAGTTATTAAAGATGATTTTTTTTCAATTGTAATGAAAATTCACAACATTTTTTTTGCAATTTTTTATTTATATATTCAAAAATATACAGTTTTTTGGAAAAAGGCTGTGTTAAATTACACAGAAGGTACTGTGGAACATTTACTGAAAGTTTGAAACAAATATGTTTGGAAGATCCTTAGAAAACATGTAATTAGTATGAGAAAATAAAAGTTTTGGGAATCGAGCGACAAAGATTGGATTAACTTTTTAGTGCATTTCAGGTCCATAGGATGGATTATCTTCATCCTCTGCAAACTCCTCCTCCAGCTTCCTCTTGTTCCTCCTCCTGTTTACTCTTGCTTGTATTTCTAGACTCTTTACAGCCATGTCTGCAGCTCGAAGGCGTTCCTTGTCTAAAGCAAGCATCGCTCGTACCATGTTAGAACCTATCTTCATTCCCATATTTCTAAATACCTTGCACCTTACAATGTTGCCATCATTGAAAGTCGCAACAGCATCATACACACCAAAGTGAAGTGTTTCTATTCCAACAAATACAGTCTTGGGGATTCTCGACCATATAACACTATTTACACTTTCATTGGGGTTTTGAGTTTTTCCGTGAATACACTTTTTCAACAGTTGAGGTGCTGCTAAGTCTCTGAAAATAGGTTAGCCACAACACATACTTTATCTCATATCACTAAAATGTACCTGATGAACACGGACGTTAATAATAACACCATTTGACAGCAGTTTAACAGCGCCACAGTGGGTCACGCCCATGTAGAACACATTTCAAAAGAAATTTAAAAATAGTTGTAGTCTTCGGAATTGAATAAATTATATATCTGTTAAAAGGTAGTAGTCTGCAGATTCAGAAAACGCAAAAAAGTAAAAATTGAACTTTTCATGATTTTGAGCCTTTCCGGAGCTAAGAACTGTCTTTGATTCACTGCTGTATAACATTCAACTCCAGATATAACATTTAGCAAACCGTTTCCCCATCTACATTTTAATGCTTCTGGATGCTAGTAACGGGTTCACCTCTTCAAATGCTGTCTTTCCCATATACAGGTATACCCTCCTCCTTATTTCTTCTGCACAGCTTTCAATCCATGTCTTCAAGATTCTTAGATATAGAAAGGATTTTACGTGTTCTTTTTTCCATCTAGGAATATGTTAACAGGAGCTTCCTTCTTCCTTTGGTCTCTCCTATATTTACCTTCATTCCATAGTCCTCGCCCTTTCTTGCAATACTCTTCAACATCTTCAGTAGCTCCTCTTCTGATTCCGCCAGCACTACTTGCTCATCTGTGTATTTGATAGTTTTCATCCGTTCTCCTCCAATTTCAATGCCTCTTGTATCATATTTTAACTAAAGTTCAGTCTTGATCACAACTCTTATGTCTCAATAACATAGGTGACCGGTTTCGGTTATATTTATATAACCATCTTCAGACCCACGGCTTCCTTGGAGGATGGTAGGCGGAGTTCTCCACAGCTGTTACGAAGTCAACTGATCAGCTGAGGAGAGCTCCGCCTACCATCCTCCAAGGAAACCATGGGTCTGAAGATGGTTATATAAATATAACCGAAACCGGTCACCTATGTTATTGAGACATAAGAGTTGTGATCAAGACTGAACTTTAGTTAAAGTATAATACTCTATTGATCACTTGTTTCCAAAAATGTTTACCAAAATTGCTTCTTGTATCAGTTTTGACCTTACCTATCAATTCTTCTCCACATACATTGAATAACTACGGTGACAGTGAGCATCCTTGCCTCACACACATTCCAGTGCTCATCTCTTCCGTCCCCTCATTCCCTACTCTGCCATTTTTTGGTTTGTATACATCTCCTCTACTAACCTTCTATCTTTCCTGCCAATAACCACATTTTTTAAAATTCTCAGCAGTATACTCCAGTTGACTCAATCGTAAGCATTTTCCCAGATCTAATGTTACTCCAATTGCAGTTATGGCTAACATACTTCACATTACGAAAGATTCATCTTAGTATGAGAGTGATGTGGTGGAATACTTAGCTTTGAACCGTAGATGCTCCTCCACCAAAAAAGGGCATTATGGGATGTATATTGCGGATTTGCCTGGATTTCGGACCTGACGAAAACTTGGATGTTAAAATAATATTTTCCAACAGACTAATGAATCCTTTCAACATGATGTATTTTCCGAAAGCATTTGCAAAAATGTTCACACATGAACCGTTTTCTTACCAAAATGACTGATAAAACAGCAACTGTTACAGTCTTTCCGTCATGATATTGGCCAAACTGCGACTGTCTGTAAGTGCTTTGATCCGCTCAATATATACCCTATCTTAACTATCTTCTTTGGCCTACCGTCAAAAACAATAACAATTACTGGTTTATAACGAGAAGTTCATGAACTGCAGCAAACTGGTAGTACAGTTTTAAAGACAATATATAAATCATGATTGACTCTGAATACATTTCTAAATATTGCTGTTTTGACATTTGTGTGAAAATCTGGTTATGCACTTAAAATAAAAATACCTATCGAAATCATTAATTACACATTGATTTCACGTTGGACTTTGTTCCTGACATTAACTGAGGTACAGTACAAAATGCCAAAACGGAAGTTCAGGTAAAAGTTGTAACCCCCCCACAAAATTTAAATAAATATTATTTGGTTAATGATTCTGATTTTTGTGTAACCTCAGAACAAAATTGGTTCCCATTTAATGTACCCACAAAATTCTTTTCTCATTTATTGTAGGCTCGAAGCAGAAAAATTCCTAAATCTCGTAATAAAAAATAAATTCAGTAACCTGGTAGATTTTGGACGACAGCAGTGCTGCGTCATGGCCCTGTAAGATCATTCTGAATAAAAAAGCAAAAATTCTTACCTCAATAAAGTCGCCAACTATCTGCTCTTACAATAACTTTTTCCGACACAGCTCTGTGCAATGCTGGCCGATAGATTTGTCATTTATGAAAGGAAGCAACTGATTTTTCTTTTGCAACAATCGGAATGATCATGGATTGGAGAAATTAGTAAATTCTTTAAATTGAAATGAATGCTTGTTAGAAATTACTTTATATGACAAAGATTATTATTAGGACATTTTTAAAAGATTTATATGGGAGTTCACATAACATTACTAGATATGCGCGAGGATGCTTTTTACCTTATACAATAATACTCAGGCTCCGGCATCGCTGCACCGCGACCGGCCCAGCCAACACGATACACTATACCAGACTAGAGCAGACTCCAGACAAGCGCAGACTAACAACTAGCAACAACTTACTGCTACAGCTACACAGTTCGTACTGCAGGCAACACTGCTCTCTGGTCAGCGATTCTCTTATACCTTGCATATCGCAGGCAGCGCATGAGCAATACATCGAAATTACATCTGCTCGGACCTCTTACATAAAATTACATCTGCTCGGACCTCTTACATAACCCTCTACTGGGGAGGGGGCAAAAATTTGGCAGCGATGGTGCGTCAATTGGACTTGCCATGAGCAACAAATTTTTCTTAATTAACTAAGTTTACAGTCACAGAGTATATACATATATATAAGTGCAGAACATAAAATGAAATAGAGTGCACATGCACTGAGTACAGGACATATCAAGAAATCACAAAATGTATACGCAATGAGTACAAAACATATTAATAAATGACATAAAGTGCACACGCACTGTATATATTTCTACCATTTTACAAGAACTAGTATACGCAATGAGTACAAAACATATTAACAAATGACATAAAGTCCACATGCACTGTATATAATTCTACCATTTTACAAGAACTAGTATAGGAAAGGGAAGGATTGCATCATGGTTGTAGCGCAGTAGGTTGCACGCAGCTGCACTGAAAGTCCATATCTCTCTACAGAAGCACAACACCAAGTGAGACAATCTGAAGTTCTCTTCGCTGAAGTATTAATCAGTGTAGCCAAGACACTGAAATGTCGTATTAATATTCAATGTTATCATTTTGGTAGTAGATTAGGTACACCAAACAGTGGGACCATAATAACATCTCCATCATTCAAGGTGGTGGACAGCATGATGTGTCAACACCACACTCTTTCACCAACGTAGAATTAGTGCAAAAACCAAATGTGGTGCTCCATGATCATAAGGATAGACAGGACAAACGGATATTGCAGTAATTTCTGGTAATTAGGTCAGAAGGTGAAGGACATTAAGTCTTATACTAGTCATCATTGAGAATTACACTAATCTATCAACCAATGTGACTAATTGTTGGCACTCATTGCCTAGTTACTAAATATTTCTGTACTATGTATGGAGTATTACAGAACATTATTCATAAGTCATCTGATGACAGGAAATATTGGCACTCATTGGCCAGTTACTAGACATTTTTATGCATTATTCAGAAGTCATCATTCAAAACAACAGTTAATTAATGGCATGGCATTAACATAATTCATCTAGTTGTAGTAATCATTGGCACTCATTGGCCAGTTACAAACCATCAGAAGTCATCATTCAAAACAAGAGTTAATTATTGGCATAGCATTTATAAAGTATAACAAAAATATTATTTACAGAAATTATTGGCATAACATTTATACATTGTTACAAAACATCATTCAGTATTACTCAGAACTCATCATTCAAGTGACATAGGACATACTGAAAATGTAACACACTGTAACTATTACTCAAGGTCTGTGATTGGATAACATCATTCAGTATTACTCAGAACTCTCTTAAACTGGTAGCATTATTTGGGACTGGTAATACAATTTTTTTTTGGTGCTAGCAATGCATTGCGTTGGGATCGATAATTAATTGCTGGGCCATAACAATATTTGCAAATGAGGATAGGTAATGTCATTCGTCATGAGTCAGCTGTAGCAAGGTTATGAAACAAGTAGAGTGTATGTGATCACATTCATGAATGACACACACAAATGGATAAAAAAAATGCAAGTACTAGAACAGGTTTAATGACTAACTGTTTATAGCACATTAATTTCATGAATAGCTTCTCCTAGAAAAAATACAAAATGGATTATTAAGCTGAAAGAAGAAACGCATATTATGCTGAAATGTTGTGAATTTCGAATTAACAGGTAATGAAACATGTACTCAATATGTATGTACTCTAGCTGTCCTTTCCAAAACATTCAGTCATTAAACCATGCGACATAAGACATACTGTCAAAACGAACTGCAACAAATACTTAAATAACGACATAGCATTTCTTAACTAACTGTAAATATATAAACTTCATCATTATTCTCATTTGAAAGAAAAACTTATAAGTGGTGCGTTAAGTGGCCATATAAATTTTATCACTATCATCACCTGCAAACAAAAACTTCATTATTCATATCACCATAACTTCATTGCTATCATCACCTGCAAAAAAACTTCATTATTCATATTAGCATATTCTTCATCACTATTCATCATCATTCATTATCATCTGCAGAAAAGACACTTCATTATTCATTATTCATATTACCATTTACTTCATACAACTATTCATAGTATAGAGTTTCTTATTTCTAGCATATTTCATCACTAAAACTAAGATGTGTAGTTCTGTCTGACAGCCTGCATCAATCGCCTCGTATTCTGAAAGAAAAAATTAGTTAAGACTGCTATCATACGATGTGTATAGTATATTCTTGTTAATGCTTGTTAATTCTGATCTATTTACTCTTCATGACGAGGTATTGCATCTTCTTTCGTTCATTCCGAAGGTGAAATTCCATTTCATAGTAATCCACTGTGGTTTGTTTAATTTATTTCTTTTACACGTTATTGCTTTCTGAAAATGATGAATAAGGATTAATATTTTGCATTTAAATCATATACCCATTAAACAAAAACTTGTTTCTAGTGATATAATTAAGCATACAGCATAGCATGACAGAAAACGTATTATGCCAAAAACATAGACAGTGTTCAGGTGCAAAAATGTACACAGAGTATCATAATGTAGTAGCAAAAAAAATGTAAAATAGTCACGATGTTGAGATATCATAAGGAAAAATGTCAAAGTCAACTGGTGTTTGTTATATCTTAAAGATTTCGTAGTGCATACAAACAAAACAGGAAAACAATCATACATACAAGAAAAATGGAAAAATGTGCACAGTCTGATACATAACGACAAGAAAAGCGACCTGCTAACCTTACCTTGCCGGGCACTTGCCAAGAAAAACATGATAATCATCAGTAAGTAGTCACATAAATATAATTGTATCATTGGTCATATAAAAATCAGGAAATGGCATTACAGTGTGATAAATCATAAAGTATGTTCATTCAATAAAGGGTTTAATATTGGAGACATGGTGATTGCCTTTAGTTTTTCTGGTTCTCAGAATTTCGACGTGTACTACATTGGGGTGAGGAATGCTGCGAATTCGATATGGACCTGCGTATAGAAGCTCAAATTTACTACATCTACTCTTTCCTCTATTGGATAAATAGTGTGTACCTACTAATGTCTTCTGTCCAATGTGAAAGTCACAGCGTGTACAAACCTGTTTTTGCTGTCTTCTCCGGCGCTCTGCGGCACGTTTGATGTTGTTCAGCGCAATGTCAATTATGTCGTGGCGTTGTGGTCGACGAGATGTAGGAAAGGATACTAATTCTTTAATTTTGTTAGGTGGTTCTACATTTTTCATTATAACAGTCGGAGATAGCATAGTAGATTCATTTGGTATGGAGTTAATTACATCCTGGAATGACAGTATGTATGTGTCCCAATCAATATGTTTTTTATGGCAGTATATTCTACACAGTTTACCAATTTCTTTCATTAGACGTTCACAAGGGTTCGATGAAGCATGATACTTGGATATATAGATCGGAGAAATGTTTCTAGCTCGTAACATACGTGTCCATATAGCAGATCGAAACTGTGATCCATTGTCGGAAATTACTTTCAATACATGCCCTACATGAAATAAAAAATGTTTTGCAAATGCATTTGAAACAGATTTAGCAGTAGCTTTGCGTAACGGAGTGAAGGTAACAAATTTCGAAGCGAGTTCAACAGTGACAAAGATGTAGCAAAAACCTCTATTAGTTCTGGGAATCGGACCAAAAATATCTACAGCGGCCATGTGTCTCAATTTAACAGGTACATTGGGATGTAATGTAGGAATATGTGAAGTCATATCTGACTTAGCTTTATGGCAGATTTTACATGACGCTAAAACTCGTCGAATACGTTTCTCCATGTTGGCAAAATAACAGTTCTGTCTCAGTATAAGAAAACATTTTCTGGCTCCGTAATGTGCATAACTTAAATGAGTATACCAAATTAATTTGTTAACAAGCTCGTCAGGAATACATAATAACCAATTGTTGCTGTCAGGGTGAGAGCGGCGAAGCAGAATATTATTCCGTACAATGTAATGGTTTCTAATGGTAACATTATTCCTATCTTGCCAAAGGTGTTTAATTTCTTTCCATGCGTTGTCTTTACTCTGCTCTTGTGCTATGTCTTGTAATGACGACGAAATGAAATTTTCAAATGCAACTTGTTGAATATGCATGACGCTGAAATTTGCTTTGCAGAAGTTGGTTGCGATGTCTTGCTGATTGTTGCTGAGAGAACGGGATAGTGCGTCTGCTACAATATTTTGTGTACCGGGAATGTGAACTATTGTAAAATTAAATTCCTGTAAATAAAGTTTCCATCTGCTTAATCTGTCGTGTGTAAATTTAGCGGAAATTAAAAACTGTATAGCTCTATGATCTGTGTAAACGGTCGTATGTCTTCCATAAAGAAAATGCCGAAATCTCGTAAATGGCCATACAACACATAATGTTTCAAGTTCTGTGACAGAATAATTGCGTTCAGCAGGTGACAGAATGCGACTCGCAAAGGAGATGTTTTTAATTACTGTAGTACCATCTTCTTCAATTTCCTGAAAAATGTGTACGCCTAAAGCGGTGTTAGAACTGTCGGTGGCAATGGAAAAATTTCTAGTAAGATCTGGATATGATAAAAGTGGTGCATTCAACAAAGCTTCTTTCAGATTGACAAATTCAGAATGTGCTTGGCTATCCCAGGACCAAATAGTGTTTTTACCTGTCAATTGACATAATCGTGTCTAAAGCAGAGTAATGAATAAATTTACGAAAAAAGTTAATTAAACCCAAAAAGCTGCGTAGTTGTTTCTTCGTCGTAGGAATAGTAATGTCACGTAAAGCTTGAAGTTTTTCCGGGTCAGGCACAATGCCTTCTGCTGAAATTACATGTTCAAGATATTTTATAGAAGTTTTGTCAAAGTGCGATTTACTAAGATTAACTGTGAGTCCTTGTGCACGAAAAGTTTGCAACAGTTGTTCAAGAATCAGATTGTGTTCAGACCAGTTAGCTTCCGCAATGAGAATGTCGTCTACATACGTTGTGATTCTGTCTTTTAATTATGTCGGAAGTATAGTATTCAAACCGCGAATAAATGCTGCTGAAGAAATAGTTAATCCGAACGGTAATTTACAAAGTTGATAACAGTCACCAAAACAGAGAAAAGCTGTGTACTTTCTGCAGTTCGGATGGAGCTGAATTTGCCAAAATCCCGATTTCAAATCTAATATGGAATAAATAGGAGTACCATGAAATTTCTGTAGAAGTTCTTCTAGTGTCTGTGGGGATCTGTTTCATTAATAATAATGTCATTGATGTGACGCGAATCAAGTACGAAGCGAAGTGAACCATCTTTTTTTTTAACCATATGGAGTGGGTTTATGTACGGACTACCTGCCGGTTCAATAATTCCTTGGTCAAGCACAGCTTGCAATTCTTTCATAACTTGTTCTCTGTGAATATACGGAATGGGATAACGTTTGGCTTTAAATGTATCGTGCTGTTTAACTTGAAATTCATACATAAAACCGGACATAGTACCAGGGACGTTGTCAAAAACTGGAGCTTGCTGTAAAAGAATTTTGCGTAGTTGCGTGCGTTCGTCGTCTGTATTTGCACTGCTCTGTTTAACTTTATCAGAAATCATCTGTATGGCGTCATAGTCGGCTTCGTCTGGAGTATTATAGTTGTGTACGTACGTATTTGTGAACAATGTGGAATGACAGTCTATGTTACGTGATGCGGAAATGACCTCTGTACGATTAATTGTCTGTTCTTCTGCAGATAAAGAGTGCTGAAATTCTAATGCTAGTTGTACATTTTCACCCTTTAACATTAAATAGGAATTTTGAAAGTCAATAATTGCGTCGTGTTGTACCAGAAAATTTCGTACCTAAAATAACGTCTGTTGTCAATAAGGGAACAATCCAAAAATTTGAGTGAAATGTATGACATGCAATACAAAATGATAAATGTGTCTGTAATTATACATCTACTCCTTTACCAGATACTGCTCCTTTTACTTTAATTTTGCCTAATGGTAGCCTAGGATAGGTATTATCTTTGTTACATTCGTTGAAAGTTTCCTCACTTATAACTGACATAGGTGATCCAGAATCGATTACCGCTGAAAATTTGGATGATCTAATCTTTACTTCAATGACAGGGTGGGAAATGGTTTTTTGAATAACTGGTTTTTCCTGCAAAAGAGTGTCTCGGATGTCGTCAAAAGTAATAACATTTTCGTTAACAAAATTCTTCCTGTACTGTATCTAGTCAAATTCTTTCTGACGTGCTGTTATTTTCGGGATGATGTTGTGGCATTTCAACTATTTGTACTGTTCTGTTATTTCTTCCAGACGTATTACGTTCGGGATGATATCTACTGTCTGGTTCATTCATGATAATCTGTTGTTGCGGATGATTTTGTTGCTGGTGAGACCGACTGTTATTAAACGTACGCTGAAAACTGTGCTCATTACTTTTACGTCTGTCATGATAGTCATTTCTATACGGTGCATTGCGATATGAGTTGAAATGGTGTGTTTTCTGTACGTAGTTATTTCCTTGTTGCGGTGCGTTACTATTTGGTGGAGCCGACGCGATACATGTAGGCGGCGAAACATTAAAGCTTGGTTGACCTTGCACATTACATTGTTGGTTAGGTATCCTAACCGGCTGGTTTTGTTGCTGTTGTTGGGAAAAACCTCTATTGTTACCAAAATGTGGCTCCTGTTGCTGATAATTTTGACGATGCTGATAATTAAAATTTTGTCTGTTATTAAAGTTCTGGTGGTTGTCGTTCCTGAAGCGTCTGTTACCTTTGCTATTGAAATAGCGTGGCTGATTGTAATTGCTGTATGTTTGTTGACCTTGGTCATTATATGAAAAATTTTTGTTTATAAAGGAATAATCCAATTGCTGCACTTCCAAACGCTGTAACAGATCTCTGAATGCCGAAATATTTTCCTTCTGCTGACCCATTAAAAGAGACACTCTTAATGATCGTGGTAATTTAGAAATACATAATTGAATAAGTGCAGATTCACTGTATGGTTCACTTAAGTACTGGTTTTGTTGGACCATGTGTTCAAAAAATTGCGTGGCAGTGGAAAAATTTGAGTTATCATAATTCGGTTAACAAATTAATTGATCCTTGATTCCGCGCTGTGTGGTCTTCGACCAATACGCTGACAGAAAAGCATTCTGAAATTCTTCTGCCGAATAGCATTGTCTCGCGATTGGTCTCATACGAGTTGCCGGTTCGCCTTCCAAAAAACTGCAAATAAATTCAAGTTTGTGTGTTACGGGCCAACTCGGTGGAAAAGCAAAGCTAAATTGTTGTATCCAGTCCAAGGGGTGGATCTGTGTTCTGTCATTTTTAAATACTTTAAATTTTCTCATGGATAGAAAGTGCTTGTAATCAAAATTATCGTCTCTGTATATCTGAACAGGTTCAGGATTGTATGATAATCTGTTTGTCTGTGACTGTTCGGAATCTAACTCACGTACTCTCTGTAAATTACCTCAATTATACTGGCTGTGTGAGTCTGACAAATGTTCGCAAAGTGGCGTATGCTGTGATGTGTTAAAGGCTGAAACATTTTTCATCTCTGTCACTTCTTGCTGTAAAGTTGACAATTTTCTACGTAATGTATTAATGGACAAACCTATCTCACTGATCGTCTGCTGCAAATTCTGGAATTCGGGTGTTTGATTAAACAAAACAGGTGACGTATCGTCTGATTTGATCTCATTATTACTTTCGATAACGTCAACACGACTGGCCAATTCATCATATTTTTCAGTCAGTGCTTTTACCTGATCATCGTTTTTAGTATCACAAGCATTAATTTGTTCTTGTATTTTACGTGTGGTTTTGTTTAATTTCTAAACGTCTGCTTTGATGGCATCGGGATCCTGTATTAGTTCTAATTGTTCAAATCTGTCGGTGTCTGTTTTTGTTTCAAGATCAGAGATTTCATCATGTAATTCAGTGTTCAACTGTTTGATAGCATTAATTTCGTCTGATACTGTAACAATATTGTTGTCTACGTATGTTTTTGCTTTCGTAAACAATTTACGCTTATCTTCCTGTCTCTGTGCAGTAATTGTTTCCATGACTTGTTGCTTTACTTTATTCTGTTCCTGTATAAATTTACGGTAACGCGTTTCACTGTTTTGTAGGTGGTGATTAAAACGTTCGTCAATTTGGCTGTTCTGTTGGTCAAATTTCGTGTCTACTTTTGCATCCACTGTACGTGAAAGTTCTGCTGACATTAATTTAAACTCGTCGCGTAACTGTGTTGCGTTCTCAGAACATTGTTTAGCGACTGCACTAATTTCGTCTCTAAGTAATTTAGTTGTAGCTGCATGTGTATTATTTAATTCTTGTGCCACAGATCTAATTTCTTCACTACTGCTCCTAGCACAAGCCGTAGTTTCCTCACGTAATTGTTCTTTAGTATCATGACATTGCACGGCAACGGCTGTCATCTGTTCACTAAGTTGTTTGTTCTGTTCATTTAGGTTGTCGAGTTTTTCATTCAACTGTTTAAGATTTTCATTCAACTGTTTGGAATTGGTATCTTGTTTTTCATTAATTTCATTAATTTGTTGTTTGAGATTTTCACTAAGTTGTTTGTGATTGTTGTCTTGTTCTTTCTTCGACTGTTTGAAATTTTCATGAAGTTGTAGCATTAATGCTAACTCGATCCATGCCAAAATTAGCTACTGTATTCTCTGTGCTGTGTGATGCTCTATCTGCTTTTGTCGCGTTTTATGTAACCGATTGGTCATTCTCTGATTCGTGAACAGGTTCGCCAATTGAATGTGCATTATTAGTCACTACCTCGGAATCGAATAAATCTGACGTATTTTGACTACATTGTTCATCTTCGTGAGAAAAATTTATCTGTTCACTATGGAAATTTTGCAAACCGGGTGTGTCAAACTGAGCAGCGTTCATTGTATCGGAACGTGCCGCGTCATGAATTGTTAAATTTACTGTGGACATAATCGAATTTGTTTGTTCATCATTAGGATCAAAATCATTACTAGTGATCGGCATGCACTGATTATCTGTTATTAGGGGATTATCACTATTACACTGAGTGTCGCAAATATTTTCGGTCAAATTATTCGAGTCGGCTGTTTCACTCATTGCACATCGCGATATACTATTAACAGTTTTTCGCGGCATTTTTCACAAATCAAAATTAAGCACAAAAATGAAACAACGACAAAGCAAAAAAAATGGAACATACAATTACAACAAAGAGCAATAAATTGCCGATGATTTGTGATAGAAAAAGTGACAAATTAGTAAATGCGTTGTGCCAGATGCAAAATAAATTTAAGTAAATAAGAGCAGATATATGACTACTTCTCAGAGATTCACAAAGAAGTTCGATCCTGGCCGGTTGTCTCGAAGTGTAACCCCCCCACAAAATTTAAATAAATATTATTTGGTTAATGATTCTAATTTTTGTGTAACCTCAGAACAAAATTGGTTCCCATTTAATGTACCCACAAAATTCTTTTCTCATTTAATGTAGGCTCGAAGCAGAAAAATTCCTAAACCTCGTAATAAAAAATAAATTCAGTAACCTGGTAAATTTTGGACGACAGCAGTGCTGCGTCATGGCCTTGTAAGATCATTCTGAATAAAAAAGCAAAAATTCTAACTTCAATAAAGTCTCCAACTATCTGCTCTTACAATAATTTTTTCCGACACAGCTCTGTGCAATGCTGGCCGATAGATTTGTCATTTATGAAAGGAAGCAACTGATTTTTCTTTTGCAACAATCGGAATGATCATGGATTGGAGAAATTAGTAAATTCTTTAAATTGAAATGAATGCTTGTTAGAAATTACTTTATATGACAAAGATTATTATTAGGACATTTTTAAAAGATTTACATGGGAGTTCACATAACATTACTAGATACGCGCGAGGCTGCTTTTTACCTTATACAATAATACTCAGGCTCCGGCATCGCTGCACCGCGACCGGCCCAGCCAACACGATACACTATACCAGACCAGAGCAGACTCCAGACAAGCGCAGACTAGCGACTAGCAACAACTTAACTGCTACAGCTACACAGTTCCTACTCAGTCAACACTGCTCTCTGGTCAGCGATTCTCTTATACCTTGCATATCACAGGCAGCGCATGAGCAATACATCGAAATTACATCTGCTCGGACCTCTTACATAAAATTACATCTGCTCGGACCTCTTACAAAGATCTGTACGATAATTTCGTAGTATCAAAATAACCGAAATCAATAGTGTTTATGTTGTGTCTAGACAAGACAGCCTAGACACAATGAGAGGAAGCCGAAAGGCACGCGCTTAAACTCACGCAGGCTGGCGTGAGGTCTGAAACAGGATACGTAATGATTGCTATAAAGAAAAGTACGTAGCTTCTGGAATACTTAACTTTAATCCATAATTGCAGAACATCGCTCTTGATGACACATGCTTCATATAATAAATATCAATTGAATACGGCGCCTTGCTAGGTCGTAGCAATTGACTTAGCTGAAAAGGCTATGCTAACTATCTTCTCGGCAAATGAGAGAGTCTTCGTCAGTGTAGCATCGCTAGCAAAGTCGGCTGTACAACTGGGGCGAGTGCTAGTACGTCCCTCTAGACCTGCAGTGTGGTGGCGCTCGGTCTGCAATTACTGACAGTGGCGATACGCGGGTCCGGCGTATACTACCGGACCGCGGCCGATTTAAAAGCTACCACCTAGCGAGTGTGGTGTCTGGCGGTGACACCACAGTTTACATCAGAATGTTCGTGAATCGTTTATGAAAAAGTTAATTACAATTGACTTGATACATGACATGGTACATAAAGTGCACAAGTCACGTTAAATACATTAGAAGGCTAATAAATGTTCCAAAAGACAGTTTTTAGATAAGTTGAAATTTGCAAAATTTGCCAATTAATTATTGGTATAATTACGACATAAATATTTCTCCTAGCATTTCTACGTGAATGTAATAATGCAATCACGAGAATGAAATTCTAAATTTTGCTGAAATTTACGACAGTATGTTAATCCATAACATCAGGTTTTCTAATAAATTATATTTTTTTGTTAATTACAGTTAAATGATCTAAAATAATGTTAATGGTTTTGATTCGGTATATAAGTGAACAATACCCTTTAATTTGCTGATACAAGTAAAGAAAAACCATACTTTCTAACTTTTGTCCATTACATATTGTGGATTGGGTAGTTACAATCTGCTAAACTTGTAATAGTATCGAAGTATTCATTAACTACCCTGTAACTTGTCCTATTACACTGTCGATGAAACAAATGCACACCTTGTTCATTTATATCAGTCTTTCTCCAGTAATCCTCAGACAACCTACAGTATCTCTTGTTCCTTTGCCGGTAGAACCCAAACTGATCTAGCTCAGTATTTTCTTTAATTTTATCTTCAGTTCTCTTTACTATGCCTCTCGCTACAGCCTTTGTAACATGACTGATAAAACTAATCGTCCTACAGTCTTCGCATTCTTTTGCTTTGCACTTTTTAGGTAAAGGAACTATAATGGTCTTGAGTAGATCTTGAGGTCAAATACCGGTGCCGCAAATTTTGTTTAGTACCTCAGTCAACCTGGCTATTGAATTTGAATCTAAGACTTTCATTGCCTCATATGCTACTCTGTCAAAGCCCAGCGCATTCTTTCCCCATAGCTCTTGCATTGCTTTCTCGAATTTCCATTTCAAAATCTTAGGATCTCGATCTTCATTTTGCTTCCCTTCATCTTTCAAAACCAATCTGGTGTTATCAGCCTGTGTATCATATAACTCCTCCACATAATCCAGCCAACCTTCCTTCTCCTCTTCTATGCATACCGTCTACCTGCCACGTTTATTTAACAGTTTTGTACATTTCTTATAATTTTCCTTTCTTTTACAATTCTTCTGTTCCTCGGATTGTTACTTTATCCAGTCCTCTCATGCATAGTCAATTAATTTTCTTAGTTCATTGTTGCGTTTTCTGTACTGTCTTCTGTCTTCTTCAGGGTTGTCATTTTTCCATTTTCTGCACTCGTCCACTTCATCAACATACTTCCTGTTACCCACTATTTCCTAATTCCTCTTCTGCTCACTTTCTTGTTCTCCCCACTTTCTATCTTCAATCCTTCCAACATCGTATTTCTAGTGCTATTCCACTCTTCACTGTCTTCTGCTCTTGTGTTCCAATTTATTTTTAACATAATGACCGTACTCCTTTGTAAAGTTGTCAGTCTTCAATTTTTCATTATCGCATTTTTTATCTCTAATCTTTTCCTAATAGGTTTTAATCTTCTCCTAATATCTGCTACGAGTAAATTATGATCTGTGTCAATACCTGCACCTGGAAATGTTTCTTCCATCTTAATGATGTTTCTGAATCTTTGACTATAACAACACATATTTGATACCTGGAGCTTTCCATGTGCATAACCAGCATCAGTATTAACAATCCAGAGGTGAAATCGTTCTCAGAAGACTACCGTATTTTTTCCCCTTTCATTAGTCTTTATATTCCATGATCTCCAGCTACGTTGATTCGTATTCCCTTTACCACTATGCTAATTCAGTGTCTCCGATCGTTAAAGTTCTTACTTGTCCTTTCCCACATTCTCCGTATGCGTGCTCAATCTCCTAATGTAATTTGTCTATTTCCTCTTCGTTTGCATCTGATGCTGGCATATAAACTTGAATAAATAATGTATCTGTTACCACTGAAGCTGAAAAGCCGTTAACGTGTACATTATCCAGCTGATCAGCTAATTTACTCCATTAATGTGCGGAACCAGGAATTTTACAAATTTTACCTAGGTAATATTCACATTAACCGCATTACTTTCAATGTGCACACCAGACTGGCATTTGACAAAGCGATCAGACTCACGCACAAACTTACGAGGATAAACACAACACAATACCGAACATCTTTGAAGACGTTGCGAACGTATCACACAGTTCTCTTGGAAGCCATAGAATGCTTTGCGGCAAGTGCATGGGTGCTCCGTCTGTGTCTAGTGATCCATAGAAACACAGCGAGGCGAGGTCAGAGGTGCGTACTACCCAGAATGTCGGGTGCTTTCGGCAACACATCCGTAGAAGACTTGTTTGCGGTTCTGGGGACTTGCAGTGGCATTCTACGTAAAGAAGGGCAGACACGACAAGGCTCGAGAAATAACAGGGGAAAACATCTTAGACATGCTTCGGTTAAACAGCTGGCGCGTTGACTCAGGCCAACTGGATTAGACAGACGACCAACAAAGGCAGTGGCGTTTCCTCGTTTTTCTCCAACACAGGGAAACGGCTGACGCTGAAAAGCATGTGGATCCAAGCTGCGGGATGGCTCATTTTCTGTCCGGCCAGCACATATGAATCGTGTGGTTCTTAGCCATAGCGCTATGTGCACATGCCGGGCTTGTGGTTCTCCTAAAAATGTGGCATTACATTACTACTCTTTGCACGTGTAAGACATGTAAAAGAATACAATGACCTCAAAGAAATGTTACAAAACCCGAAAAAATGATGTGTTCTAGGCAACATTACTGATAAGCTTTCAAGAACACTGCAGGACAAGAAACACCATAAGACAGATCTCGAACACTTGCACAACAAACACGACTACAGGATCCTTGGGAGGACCCAAAATCAGACATAGGCACTGGTGAAGATACAAAAAAATGACACGAACGCAACAACATCAGACACAGACTAATAACATACGGAATATAACTTCTTAAATAGATAAATAAGATGTTGTTGTGGTATTCAATTCAGAGACTGGTTTGATGCAGCTCTCCATGTTACTCCATCCTGTGCAAGATTCTTCCCCTCCCAGTACCTACTGCAGCCTACATCCTTCTGAATCTGTTTAGTGTATTCGTCTCTTGGTCTCCCTCTACAATTTTTACCCTCCACGCGAGCTGCCCTCCAATATTAAATTGGTGTTCCCTTGACGCCTCAGAATATGTCCTACCAACCAATCCTTTCTTCTAGTCAAGTTGTGCCACAAATTTCTCTTCTCCCCAATTCTATTCAATACCCCCTCATTGGTTATGTGATCTACCCATCTAATCTTCAGCATTCTTCTGTAATACCACATTTCGAAAGCTTCTATTCTCTTCTTGTCCAAACTATTTATTGTCCACGTTTCACTTCATTACATGGCCACACTCCATACAAGTACTTTCAGGAATGACTTCCTGACACTTAAATCTATACTCGATGTTAACAAATTTCTCTTCTTCTTCAGAAACGCTTTCCTTGCCATTGCCAGTCTACATTTTATATCCTCTCTAATTCGACCATCATCAGTTATTTTGCTCCCCAAATAGCAAAACTCCTTTACTACTTTAAGTGTCTCATTTTCTAAACTAATTCCCTCAGCATCACCTGACTTAATTCGACTACATTCCGTTATCCTCGTTTTGCTTTTGTTGATGTTCATCTTATATCCTCCTTTCAAGACACTGTCCATTCCGTTCAGCTGCTTTTCCAAGAAAATTAGACATAATACGTGACTGATTCTTGCATATAAACGGCATTTTAAGTATGAGAACTAAATAATATAAAGGAAAATGAATAATATAAACAACGAGATAATTATTACATCTAAAGAATACGCCATAAGAGGAGTCGAGACTCAAAGTTCTAGAGTTACCCTATCGCCTATGGCACTCGTTAAAAGAAACCCTATCTTGCACACAAATATACAGCGTAACAGCACACATACAACATGCAGAAGTACGTCTAGATGTAGCAACACAAACAGTGAAATGGATATGCACTGCGTAAGCACATAGAAGATGTAATAAGTACTAATAGTTTCTTAGTCAGTAGAAACAAACACATGCAGAGGCACGCATGATGTGTTTCATTTAGTGACGTAAGAAGACATAATTTTGTACGCTACTTCAGGTGGGACAGGCCGAGGCCCTCCCACCTGAAATAACAACAGCAGTAACCGATCAAACAACTGCACCAGACACTTGTCTTATATAGGCGTTGGCGGCCGCAGCGCCGTATTCTACCTGTTTACAGATCTCTGTATCTGAATACACATGCCTATATCAGTTTCTTTGGCGTTTCAGTGTAAAACGGGGATTTCGTCGCTGTTGAAGGCAACTGAGCCGCCGAGTTGGCGCTTTTAGCCGCTGTGTGCGGGCGGTGTGTTGAAGCGACAGTGCGAGAAGCCAGGGAGTGGCGCAGCAGGCCTGCGAAATGTCAAGGAAAGCGACAGAGAGAGAGGGAGAGAGAGAGAGAGAGAGAGAGAGAGAGAGAGTGAGAGAGAGGCAGGGAGGGAGAGAGAGAGGGAATGCAAGGGAGCGAGAGACAGAGAGATAGCGAGAGGCGGGAGGAAGAGAGGGAAAGAGACAGAGACAGTGAGGAGTGGCATGGTGAGGGGGGGACAGCATCCACCCCTCCACAGTTCGCCCCTTCCCTTTCCCCTCGCACCCAAGGCTACCGTTTCCACAACTCAACGGAGTGTCTCCCGCGGCTGGAATTCAGACGGGCACAAAGCTCGCGCAATAATAAACGCAGCCGGGCCTTCTTTTATTCTCGCCGCCGCTCGCCTGCTGATGAGTCGCGCTCTTGTACCGCGCCGCCGCGCACCCACCAGCTTACAAAAGAGGCCGGGCGTCGGCAGTGCGAAATGGGAGGACGCGGTGAGACGCAAATAGACCCGGCCTTCGCGCGCCGGCGGACTGAATGAATCACGACGCCGCTGCGACATTCACTGCCTCAGCCCGTTTCTCCCGCGCGCGGCACGTCGTTCTGCAAGTAGGCAACAGCGCATCGTAAACTAACGGCAACGAATAATTCTCTTTTCATCCGATATAGATTCGCGTCACAGACATTTCAGAGTGGGTGACCACTGTCATTAATGGGCTGATACTGAGTAATTTTCTTGAAGAAATGTTTTTATAACAAATTGAAATAAAATTTCATGTTCGACTATAATGACTTTTCTGGAGACTAGAAATCTACTCTGTAGGTATCAGCATGGGTTTCTAAAAAGACGATCGTGTGAAACCCAGCTCGCGCTATTCGTCCACGAGACTCAGAGGGCCATAGACACGGGTTCCCAGGTAGATGCCGTGTTTCTTGACTTCCGCAAGGCGTTCGATACAGTTCCCCACAGTCGTTTAATGAACAAAGAGCATATGGACTATCAGACCAACTGTGTGATTGGATTGAAGAGTTCCTAGATAACAGAACGCAGCATGTCATTCTCAATGGAGAGAAGTCTTCTGAAGTAAGAGTGATTTCAGGTGTGCCGCAGGGGAGTGTCATAGGACCGTTGCTATTCGCAATATACATAAACGACCTTGTGGATGACATCGGAAGTTCACTGAGGCTTTTTGCGGATGATGCTGTGGTATATCGAGAGGTTGTAACAATGGAAAATTGTACTGAAATGCAGGAGGATCTGCAGGGCATTGACGCATGGTGCAGGGAATGGCAATTGAATCTCAATGTAGACTAGTGTAATGTGCTGTGAATACACAGAAAGAAAGATCCCTTATCATTTAGCTACAATATAGCAGGTCAGCAACTGGAAGCAGTTAATTCCACAAATTATTTGGGAGTACGCATTAGGAGTGATTTAAAATGGAATGATCATGTAAAGTTGATCGTCGGTAAAGCAGATTCCAGACTGAGATTCATTGGAAGAATCCTAAGGAAATGCAAACCGAAAACAAAGGAAGTAGGTTACGCTACGCTTGTTCGCCCACTGCTTGAATACTGCTCAGCAGTGTGGGATCCGTACCAGATAGGCTTGATAGAAGAGACAGAGAAGATCCAACGGAGAGCAGCGCGTTTCGTTACAGGATCATTTAGTAATCGCGAAAGCGTTACGGAGATGATAGA
Source organism: Schistocerca piceifrons (assembly GCF_021461385.2). NCBI lineage: Eukaryota > Metazoa > Arthropoda > Insecta > Orthoptera > Acrididae > Schistocerca > Schistocerca piceifrons. Next base: position 129,032,540 of record NC_060142.1, on the reverse strand, counting down.
TAAACTCCAGTGGAAGACTCTGCAGAAGAGACGCTCAGTAGCTCGGTACGGACTTTTGTTGAAGTTTCGAGAACATATACCTTCACCGAAGAGTCAAGCAGTATATTGCTCCCTCCTACGTATATCTCGCGAAGAGACCATGAGGATAAAATCAGAGAGATTAGAGCCCACATAGAGGCATACCGACAATCCTTCTTTCCAGGAACGATACGAGACTGGAATAGAAGGGAGAACCGATAGAGGTACTCAAGGTACCCTCCGCCACACACCTTCAGGTGGCTTGCGGAGTATGGATGTAGATGTAGATGTAGATGCAGAGAAGTCGGAGAAAATATGCAAAACGGAAGAACTGATTTAGCCTACAGAACAGCAAATCAATTTTTTAACAAATGTAAAACAACACTCTCAGGCACAACAGAAAATAAAGAGGGAAAAATGCTGTTTGGTGAAAACGTGATGAAGAGATGGAAAAAATACATAGAGGAGTGGTGTGCCGGAACACCTCTTTAGGAGGAAGTAATAGGAAGAGAAGAACAAGTAGACGGAGATGACCAGAGAGATGACGTTCTGCAAGAAGAATCTGACAGAGCTCTAAAAGAACTACGGGACAACGAAGCAACGGGTATTGATGACATCCCTGCAGAACTAATAAAGAATGCTGGTGACAGCATGAAACTGTTGTTGTTGTTGTTGTGGTCTTCAGTCCTGAGACTGGTTTCATGCAGCTCTCCATGCTACTCTATCCTGTGCAAGCTTCTTCATCTCCCAGTACCTACTGCAACCTACATCTTTCTGAATCTGTTTACTGTATTCATCTCTTGGTGTCCCTCTAAGATTTTTACCCTCCACGCTTCCCTCCAATACTAAGTTGGTGATCCCTTGATGCCTCAACATATGCCCTACCAACCGATCCCTTCTTCTAGTCAAGTTGTGCCACAAACTCCTCTTCTCCCCAATCCTATTCAATACCTCCTCATTAGTTGTTTGATCTACCCATCTAATCTTCAACATTCTTCTGTAGCACCACATTTCGAAAGCTTCTATTCTCTTCTTGTCCGAACTATTGTTAACACTTGGTTTAACAATCGTAAAAGAAGTGTGTATACGTGGCAGAGGCTTGGAGGCACAGGAAAGTTTCAGATAGGTTATATAATGGTAAAAAAAGAGATAAAGAAATCAGATTTTAAACTGCAAAACATTTCCATCCTGTTTATTGATTATGAACTGAAAATTGAAAGTGAATAAATTATAGAAAGGCAGGATATTGAGGAGATGGAACCTGGATCAATTGAAAGATCCAGATTGTGTTAAAAGGTCTAAAGGGACCATTAGGCGACGGTTGGCTGAAACAAGGAAACCTAATATAATATAAGACGACTGGTTAGCTTTGAAAAATGAAATAGTGAAGGCATTAGTGGATTACACAGGCAAAACGCACAAGTTACTTCACTGACAAAAGCATAAAATATAGAAATGCGTGAAATGAAGCAACCAAACATAGAATACAGACGCCTCAAGAAAGAGAATGTTGAAAATGGCAAAGCAAGATGTAGAAATGTTCATGACAATGGGAAAGATAGATGTCTTCTAGACAAAAGTTAAAGAGAAGTCTGGAGGGAAGAGAAGTACCTGCTGAATGTTAACAGCCATATGGCAAGCTTGTAGTAAGCAAAGACGGCGAGGCTGAGATGGGGCAAAAGTGCAATGGAAGGAGCTTACGGAAAGCATCACACAGAGTGAAGAGAAATTTGTGATGATGAAACGGGAGGTGTGATACTGCGAGAAGAATTTAACAAAGCAGTGAAAGTCCTTAGTTTAAAAGCGTCCCGTGGAATAAACAACACCCCCTCAGAATTATTGTCATCCTTGGGAGAGCCAGCCAAGACAAGAGTTTTAAACATGGCTGCTTGGTTCATGTGACCGTTTATAAATTAAAGTTGAACTAATTAAGCCCTCGGTCACAATGTCTAGTCTTTTTGACCAGTTTTCAACGCTTCTATGAGTGCCTTCATCAGAAATTAATATTTAAAAGTGAGCTGTAAAGTAGGTACAAGTCTGATGCTACCTGTAGCTCGACATATGCGAGCAGCCCGTAATGGCCTGCTTTCCACGTATTCTACTTTAAAACTGTGACTAAAGCTTTTTCGCTTAATATTAATACTTGACGTGTAAGTACTGCCATTTTTTGTACTGTTAATCAGTTTTCAAACTGTATTTCTATGCTCTTACATAAAGAAAATAGTTACCATGTCTGCTGTTGTCAAATAAAACTTCGCCTGTGAGCTCATGTACTAAATACTGTTCATTTTAACATTCAGCTGTCTATATTTTAAATGTTAAGTAGCCTACTTACATTTACGGCTACTAGATGGCACTCTTGGTGTCATGTTCACCTGCCAGCACTTGCTAACGCGGGCGCCTCAGTCTGTTGCTACTTTTGGCTTTATGGGTATGAGCAGCAGACAGTGGCTTGCCTTCCATGTACTCTTTTTAAAATTTTTGTGACTCAAGCCTTTCTGTCTTCATATTTATTTTATACGTGACATGTAAGTACTGTCTCTTTCTTGTACTTTTAGTCAGTACTTACACTTTTATATAAAAAGCTTTTGTTCCCCATAAACTTGTACTTATGTTATAGGCCACTTTAAATATTTAATTTCTGATGAAAGCACTGGTAGAAGTGTTGAAACATGGTCAAAAAGACTAAAAATTGTGACCGAGGGCTTATTTAGTACAACATGACAAAAGTGTTCCATCTGGAATGCAAGACGTATGAGGCAGACGAAATACTCAGGATTATTGTCATTCGGAGAATCAGCCATGACGAATTGTATGAAACAGATGAAATACCCTCAGACTTCAAGAAGAGCGTAGTAATTCCAATTCTAAGGAACGATGGTGCTAACAGGTGTGAATATTACCGAAACATCAATTTACTAAATCATGGTTGCGGAATAATGGAAATCTGGTGGAAGCCGACCTCGGGTTCCAGGGAAATCTAGGAACACACGGGGCAATACTGACAATGCGACTTACCTAAAGACGATAGGCAAACGTACGTTTATAGCATTTGTAGATTTAAGCGAAATCTATTGATAATGTTTACTGGAATACATTCTATAAAATTTTGAAGGCTGCAGGGATGCAATCCAGGGAACGAACGACTACCTACTACTTGCACAGGAAACAAATTGCGGTTGCAATTTTTGGAAGGGCATGAAAGGGAAGGAATAGTGGAGAAGGGAGTGAGACAAGGATGTAAGGGCCTGTCTTCGACATTAGTCAGTCTGTACGTTGAATGAAGGGAATCAAGGAGAGATTTGTAAGTGAGATGAAGCTGCAACTTCGAGGTGTGCCAATGACACCGTAATTTTGAAAGAGGCGGCAAATGATTTGGAAGAACAGTGGAATGGAATGGATTGTGTCTTGAAAAGAAATTATAACACAAACATTGTCCCCCTTACGATTCTGCAGAGAGACTTGGCAGGAATGTAGCCATGAGCAGCAGTTGGCACCTCAGTGACGTAACTAACTGTTACAAATCGGTTATTTCATCCACAAACTGCATTAACCGTCCCTGTATTACACGACCAAGTGCAACAGGCATTGGACTCCATCCCACAAACTGACATTCGGCACCTGTGTAACAAAACACATTCGCGATTGCATGCTTGTATTCAATATTCTGTTGGCTAAGCCAGTTATTAGCGTAAAACCATTTCACATTTGCAGTGGCTTATCTCGCGGTTACCGTAATAATTACATTACATTACACTGGAACGTTAAATAAAGAAATGAGCAAATGTTTTCTCAAAGATTTGTTTAAAAATTAGAGCAACATCTGAGGCGCATGTGAAGGATTCTCGAAATCACGTACAGCAAGTGAGGCACCGACAGAGAATTTAGTGTTTAATCTACCAATAAATATTTTAAGATTCTTAGTTAAACGTTGAATAATTTCTCAATCGGCACCCCATTTGCCGTACCCGATTACGAGCATCATTCAAAGGCGTTGAAAGTTTCTTGTACATTTGAACCCGTGTTCGTAAGTGTCAAGTTTTTATCTGAGAGCCGGCCGCGGTGGTCTAGCGGTTCTAGGTGCGAAGTCCGGAACCGCGCGACTGCTACGGTCGCAGGTTCGAATCCTGCCTCGGGCATGGATGTGTGTGATGTCCTTAGGTTATTTAGGTTTAAGTAGTTCTAAGTTCTAGGGGACTGATGACCACAGATGTTAAGTCCCATAGTGCTCAGAACCATTTGAACCATTTTTTTTTATCTGAGAAAATGTGTAAAACTTATTTTTGATACGGAAATATGTAAAGCTCCGTACAGGACAACAGAACACTATGTGAAAATTTATTTTTGTTCGGAACTACATGGCGCTCAAGCTACACGATGCGAAATCCAGGCTACCCAGTACATCAAACAATTAGTGCGCGAGAAACCAATCCGTTTTCAATGAAATTTACATACGCCGTCTGAGTGCAAAACATAATGACTCAGTTTAATATGTTGGCCCTGAGCATTGCTAATCTTTATCTTTAGCCTTGCAAACAATCACTGTACCAGAACTGTTATTGTAATTACGCAGCAAATGAACATAAAAACTAACGCATCTTTCTTTCTGATAAAACTACTTGACAGTTCACAAGATAGCACTTTACTGAAATCTTTTACAGGTGTTAAGCCTCTGAAACGGTACTGATATTATTTTCACAAACATACTCAGCCAATCACTGTGCATTACGGTTGACATGAACTTTGATAGGGATGAAATCTATTGGCCTACCTGTGCGCACGGAACGCTACTGTTCTCTGCAGCTAGTTGCTATTAGGAATAATGATGTGACTGTCAGAAATCAAATTTCATTTGCCGTAGTTGCGATGTGCAACCTAAGACTGTATCCTATCAATCTTGATACATTCTACTCTGTACAAAACTCGCGATGTGCAGTGTGAGTGTGCCAACAGTCATGAAAGTAAATGAAAACGGTGAACTAATCTTAACGGCCGATAAACGATAGGGAAGACTACAAGTTTAATTGCGCTTCACTAAGCCGTAACAATAACACATCTTTTCATAAAGTTCTCACGCCTAGATAAGTTATTAAAATATTTCTTAACAATCCTCCTGTGTACAGTCGCCTCCCTACACACTTGTTTCAACTATAAGACAAGGCCATACACTTCATTATAAAATTTCTACAGCAAATTTCAACCATACGCAATGTTCTAACAATGTAAAGCAACACAGTTACGACTGAAAAAAAAATCTGGATTATCTTAAAAGTTGGCTTGTATCATCCTTCCATTAATACAATATCATTTGCTCAATATCTTTCCCACAAACATATTGAGAGGCACCCACGTGCCTTGCTCATACTGTGGCATCAAGCAGTCAGGCCTGCAAGATGAGTGGTCTGCCAAGCGAGTGGATTCATTTTTTATTTATCGAGTAACATGAACTCTCGTACTCACAATTAAGTCACTAATCAGCCTCCTGTATGAATAATACGCAACGGAAACGCACATCTGACTATCACTAATTTACAGAACTCTGACTGTTCACTACGCACTGGCAATACCACATTTTCTTTTTTCTTTTATTTAACGGCTTTTATCAACACGTGGCCACCGCACTGAATATGAATGGCGCACACATTATAAATTCGGGACATCATGACAACATACAATTCGAAGGAAAAGTCCACCAATCTTTTTCTTTTCACTATCTTATTTATTCCGATAAATTCTATAACCTAAACACACAAATTCTATAACCTACAGCAATAACACATTAGAAATTCCGCCCAGTGGGCATGGCGTTACATTGGTGATTCTCTACCTTATGGTCTCGTAATTATTTAACGCTACAGTGCACTTTCTGGATAGGATGGTGGATCTTTTATTATACCTCACACTTCGGCTCTCACAACCATCATCACGAAACTTTCCTCCAGACCGAGCGGTACAAAAGGAACATGCATACCCACTACCTCTGAAACTACCTTGCTACTCTCCCATGCAAACCACACATACTTAAATTACATGACATACACCACACTACAACATGGAATGCTACACAGGGAATAGTCACAACATTATCACTTTCAGCTTTCCCACTTCAATTAATATTTATCCCAGTTTCACACGACACAGCCCCACTTCGTAATTCTACTTTCCTACTATGAACTCTGGAGATATATGCACGTCTTCCTGTGCAATGCAAGCCAAGTGGCGTTGCTGGATAGACGGCTGACTCACCTTGTTTCTCTCTCAGAGTGTTATAGGTTGAATCAAGCGTCACACGGAAACATATCTCGCAAAGATGATCATATATTCACATTCACTATCTGCGGTTAGCAGACGACCATACATTCATTCATTTCATCACACACACGAGTCCTCAACTGATGCCATGGACGAGTACTTCTCTTTATCCTTTGTCTCATACACAGATTGAGACTCACACAGTACTCACCACGTGGAAGTACTCGTCTCTAATTTCAAGTCCTGCACACGCAATTTCTTAAATATTTCAACGTATAGTACACATGCTAGTAATTCAGCTTAACTTAAGCACACGGAAGTATTTCAACTTATTGCTACACGTGGTTTCACTGTGACCGTTGGTCACTTCCGAAGATTACTACGATCCCATTAATATTACCTGCCTGGCATTTAATTCTCCCCACAAAAGTTCCTGAAATAGAGAAATTATTATTTCAAACTACTCTTAAATATTCCACATGCACACCATGTCTCCACTCTTTTGTCTTTACAGAGCACAACTAAGACAGGTCTTAACAGCACAAGATCCAGCGGCAGAGTGCTGAAACATGGCCGTTCTTCAGGTCATCTCGCACCTCTGTCGAGGTGCGTATTGGTCAGGCACATTTCAGGCGCTCAAAGCTCCGGTAAGTTTCATCTCTTTGGTTCCACCAAAGGTGGCCAAAGGATCGTCTCAAAGATGATCATATATTCACATTCACTATCTGCGGTTAGCAGACGACCATACATTCATTCATTTCACAGACCTCACCAAACTGGATGTAGGGATTTATTTTGTGGGAGTGCACATGTGATCAATTAAATAAATAAATTATCAGTCTTTCCTACACTGGTATCCGGCTTCGCTGTATTAATTGAAATTGAGTTATTTTACAAAAAAATGTGTTGTTCTGACAAAAATAATGAAGTATGTTGTACCTATTTTCAATGTCGGGCGGTACTGTACCCTTTCAATATTACTACAAAATCCTTTTCAAATAATGCTGCCTCTACTAAGTGGCAAGTTTCCATCGTTTTTAAACCACGTACATTACCAGACTGTCCAATATACTCTGCTACTGCTACTCTCTGACTTACTCTGACAAAGTTAACCTCTCTGACCAACAACTTTGGTCTCGAACACAGTCTTACAAAGAATATGCTTATATCGATATTACAGACGTTGAGTACATTTATCAAATTAGAAATTTCATTCACATTTATGAGCAAAACCTCCTGGAAATCATCCTGGCGAATAGACACCCCCTTTTCAGCGGTCAGATAATTTTTCTTTTTTTTTAAATTTCTCTACCTTCTGCACGCCTCTTCAAGCCGCTGTTGTCAGTCTCAGATTTAGTTTTATCAGCCTAATGTACTGAAGACTTGGTCTTCTTCGTGTTTCTCACCGGACATTTTTTCTTTAGTAATTCCGCAATGATGGGACACCATGTGTACACATACCCAAAGCATCGATCCCTGCGTTTCCTCGGTAGTCGCGCGCAACGGTATTTTCTCCCCTTTGTTGTTGAAGACATCTTCCTCTGTAGTTCTTTAGGACTCTTCTCCAAAACCACGTCTCAGAAGCCTGTAATCTGTTCCGTTTCAGCCCCTGCCTGTCCATATCTCCGAACGATGTAGGGCAACGCTTGAAACAAAAGTTTTTACCTGATGTTTCCTGGCGTATGTACTAATATTTTTCGGTGTCAATAACTTCGTCTCGTAGTTGAATTCTATTTTAGCTTGTGAAATTCTGCATTTAATTTCCTAGTGTCGTTTCCGTCTTCTATTATTCTACTACCAAAGCACTTAAAGCTTCTCGCTTGTCTCAGATTGTCTCCGTCCAGACGCACGTTTTCTGCTCTTGAAATGTTACTACATACATTGATTTCTTATTTATTTCATGCTACGTCTTTCTGAAAGTACCTTGTCCGTGCCTTCCATGGCTGTTTGGAGACTGTTTTCAGATACGGTTAACACTGCGATACCATCTGCTAGTGCAACGATTTTTATGTTTTCTCTGTGTATGGGTATTACTTCAACATATGCATCTTTACATTTGTTTATTGCATCCTAAATGTATAAATGGAAGAAGAATGGGGAAGAGCTGCCTCCCTGCGGAACACCTTTCCTTAGTACGGCAAATTTCGTCTCACTGTCGTTCATTTTGACAACTACTGTCTGATTCTTGTAAAAGGGCTGGATTATTTAATTTTCTGGGTGTTCCAACTTAACGCGCATTAAATTTTGCTTCACTTTTCGTCAGCCTACATTGTCGCAAGTCCTTTCCAAATAAATAAAGCCTACAAATGGTGAAACGGATAAATTGAAGACAGAAGTAACTAGTTGTCGGAGCTATGCTTCACCAGAAACTGTACCATACGTATCCTGGTTGCACTTGACAGTGCGTCGCCTTGTGCCTACGTCACTTCAGTGATGAAGCTCCGCTAAGCAAGAAGCCGGTTCCTGGAATTCTGCCCACGCGGCGGGTGGCCCCTATAGGCTTACTGTTTCCAGACCGGACGTGACGTCCTCTTCCGAACATCCAGACGACGTCACGTTCTCAGAACATTGCCCGTTGCAATCGGCCTCTGTTTTCCAAGAGCAGTGTGTCCGTCACCTCTGTAGACGCCGACTGTTCGTGTTCGTTAATAACGAGCTTTTTACCAATCTAATATTTATGCTGATTAGGCCTTCAGTGACAACTTTTGGTACTAACACAGCATACATTGGGCACGCTTCGTTTTCATTTATTATCTGCGTTTTCTGCTGGTTTTATACGTTAATGGTGATGCTTTGACCATCTTTTTAAAGTTGACGAGTTAGTAACGATGGTGGTGCAGCCAACTTTGTACTTAGGTTCTGAATTTTTAGAAGCCATGATATGAGGGTGGTTGCTAGTCATTCGAAACAGGTAATCAGCAACTTGTAATAATATTTTATTTCGATCAGAAACGTTAAAATTTTTAACTAATTGGCTAAGAGATGAATAGTAGATTTGTAGCGGATATTAAGTCACATCTTTTATGTTTTTTAGATATATGGAGACCATTTTAATCATTTTAACTTCATTACACTGTTTTAATACATGCCTTCTTGTTCCACTGTCCACGTTGTTAATATGTTGTGGAGGAGGACAGGTACCTTTACCTGAGTACACATGTTTTCTGGTCAGCGTTCCAGTCCATGACTGATTTTAGAAACACATAAAGCGAGGCGTACTAGAATTTGCCAGAATGAATTTGTGTTTTGTGCAGCGATTGTATTACGAGTTCTACATATTTAAGCGCTGTATAGAATATTAAAGTTATTTTGAGGGTATTGTTAATAGCTCAGTTGCAGAACTTCATGGTGAGTAAAATTTTAGACAGTCTTTTTACACTAATGTATAACGTGTGAGCAGTTAAGTCCACTTCGTCGCTCGTGCGTCGTCTTGTACCTTGAAACAGAGAAAAGTTTCTACCGTGGAGCACGTGATATTTGCAAATGAACTGGGATTCTTTAATGTTTTAACAGTCTTCCCTGTCTTTAAAATGGAAATTTGTCTTCAGTTTCCAACAGCTTCTATTTCAAAATTCATTTTACTCGTAACTTGTTCTTAATAACATTTCTTAATTTGATTTCACTTACTGATTATTGGGTGTGGTAGAGTAATAATGTAACATATTGACTATTAAGTTAAGTATTGATAAGATTTTGTCGATTGAAACACTTCTAAATGTGACTAGAATCAATTCAGAAGAAATCTGAAGCACACAAAAGTGAATACAGTTATTTCAAAATGGAATAAGAAAATCATATTAAACTTCTATTGCAGCTCTAAGAGCGAAAGTCCAAGACGCAGCCCTGTCCTCTACTGCAGTCTCCAGGGGTCCTAATTTGCAAGACGCCGATGCAGCAAACACATAAAACGACCTCACTGGCTGTGGCAGTATTACACGTAGCCTGTCGTCGAGGTGTCAGAAGTCTCGGAAGGAACGGACTTTCGTTCCACACAAGTGTTATAGTACTTTGATGATCGAGACAGACTCTAGTATTTTTGTAACGCATTTATTGTAAATTAGTTTGTTTTTTAGTCCCCACGCTCATAATAAATAAGTTACACATCCCTGTCTTCCCTTGTTTTAAAGCTTCATGTGTTTCCGATACAACTATGTTTCGCTTACGAAAATTTCTGAAAAAGTTTAAGATTAATCATATTTATGTAGCTACGTTGCACACCAACTGTGTATTTGTTTTGTATAGGTTTTTTATATCGTTGACGGAACTGTCATGCTGATAAGTTCTTTGACATGCACTCCACTTGATTTTAGGGCGCTGACCACACGAAGTGTAATTTCACTTTTCACTGCACGTATTTAACGCGTTATACGCTGCCACACTGACGAAATCCGCATAAAGCCTGCATTTTTCCTTTTTCGCATTTGGATTTCACATCTGAGATAGTATGTTTTTACGTCTTTTGACAGCAATATCACTTCAAATTTATATTTTTATGAACTGATGGTAAAATGTAAATGTCGTGTGACTAGGGCCTCCCGTCGGGTAGACCGTTCGCCGGGTGAAAGTCTTTCGATTTCACGCCACTTCGGCGACTTGCGTGTCGTTGGAGATGAAATGATGATGATTAGGGCAACAGAACACCCTGTCCCTGAGCGGAGAAAATTTCCGACCCAGCCGGAAATCGAACCTGGGCCCTTAGGATTAACACGCTGTCGCACTGTCTATCGGGGGCGGACGATTTGATGGTGAAAAATGTTGAATAGTGATGTATAAAAGGTTGTGTCAGTAAGTACCATGACTGTGCGAAACCATTATTAACGGCGCCAATCATATATCGCCTCCTCCACACAGATGTTTGGAATATTTTATACTATATGCTTACAGTTTTTTACTGTGATGCAAGTAACAGAGGTGTCTAAATTTTTAAATACGTATTTTTAAAATTTTATTTCTTGTTTCTTCTTGAAGTTGCTGTAACTTTTGGTACTGTTTTCACCAACAGGTACCCTGATAACGTCGAATAGATGAAATTAGCTTATAGCTAAATCGCGAAATAAAGGGATTACGTCAAAAATAAGACAGACACGCAGCAAAACGACTTCTCTCTAGTTTTTTTTTCCTTTTCTTCTTTATAGCAATTGCATTGTTTCCCTTATTAGAAGGAGGCGAGTTGCGTTAGTTTTTATACTCACTTCTTACCATAGACAAATACGTGTGGCTTTTTGTGTGCCATAATTACAGTTGGGGGGCACTGGTAGTTGTTAGTGTCTTTACTGACCAAAATAGCCTGTGGCAGCGTACCACCGTGGCTCTGCTATTTTTTTGTTGTTACGAAGAATCACGGCAAGGCGGCGAGCGATTTGATTGTGCCATAAGTGTATTTAAGTATATTTCATGGTGTGGTTATCTAAGTGTAAGACTTTTGTATTTAAGTGTATTTACATGGTGTGGCCTTGGTGTCATATGAAGATACCATTATTGTTTAGAACTTGAAAACAAGCCAAGGACATTGTGAGATCATTGTGTATTAGCGATAAGTCATTCTACCTTCCACTTGCATATGCAGTTTTCTGTATATTCTATAGTAGTTTGTATATCCTTGTACGTTACATTCTCCTGTCTGTTGCCCGTCTGGGAGATGAGGCAATACTGTTTTATCTATATAATGTATGACTGTATCTTAGGATAAGCTTTTACTCTATGTCTTGTTGCCCATCTTGGAGAACAGATTATTTTATTACCGTGGGGGAATAACTGTTTTGTGCTTTCGATATGCTATTCGTTTTCTGAAGTTAATTATTCCAAAACGTTGCCCACAAGTGTTTTTTGTATTTTTAGCAGCTGTGGTACTGTAAATAGTTTTTGAATAAAGTAAAGTTTGATTAAAATAACCGCAACCAAACTCCACTCCTACCAAATCCTGCGCTACATGACGAATAACTAAATAAATAAGAAATAAAATGTCCATTTACTAAGAGCAAATGAAACATATAAGAAGAGTTGGACGGAGACACCATGTCTGAAACAAAGCTTTTGTTGCTCCAAACTTATTCGAGACAACATTCCTCACTTTTCTCTTTTAGCAGATACTTTGTATTATCATAGAAGTATTTTAATAATACAGAAAGGTTGCAGCTTAAGATCCCGTGGATGGCGAAGTCGTTAGGGACAAGGCATAAGCTAGAGTGAGGAAGTATGAGAAAATAAATCGACTGTATTCTTTTCAGAGGAACCGTCCAGACATTTATGTTAAGTGTTTTAGGTAAAGAACGAAACATGTAACTCTAGATGGGAGGACAGGGATTTGAACCGACATTTTTCCAAATACTGGTCCAGTGTCATTCCGCTGCTCCTCTTCCTTCTTCCTTCCGTATGGCCTTATGGAAGTAATGAAGAATCTAATAGAGGTAGTACAGTTTACCATTTGGGGAGCATACATTTCAACCGTGATTTATACTGATCGGGAGATACAATCTGTGCTACAGCCCACACTACAACCTACATATACATCCTACACTACAACCTACATATGCAGCCTACACTAAAGCCTAAACCACAGCCTACAATTCAGGTTAAGCTAAGGAGTGCATTACAGTTGACACTGTAGGCTACACTACAGATTACACTACAGACTACACTACAGTCTAAACTACAGCCTACAATACAGCCTACACCACAACCTACACTATGGCGTACCACACAGCCTACACTACAGCCTACACTACATCTTAAACTGCAGGCTACTTCACAGTTTACACTAAAGCCTACCTTACAGTCGACACTACAGCCTACACTACAAACTACACTTAAGTGTACATGGTGGTCAACACAAAAGGCTACACTACAGGTTACACTACACTCCATGCTACATGCTACACAGTTAACAGGTCTTTCTCTCTCTCTCTCAAGTGTGTCAGCGTCCTGGTGCTATTCTATATGTTACAAAGCATTCAGCTGTAACCTTTCCTAGACTGATGTCCTTTTCAACCGGTGACACCTGATGACAAATACGATTAGCTACTCAGTTTTCTATTCATCCATAAATCATTTACGAAATTATATCCAACATGCCATTTAGACTGAAAAAATGTCGCACAGAGCATCAGCGTACTGGAATTTCTGTCATTCATCCTATTCACAGACGAGGCTTCCAGACTGTGAAGCATTCCACGAAGAGTTGCCAACTTTCAACGCAAAACGCCATAGACAGATAAGCCTACATCTGTCCCAGGTTTGACTTCACGAAAGCTTCTTCAACAAATCTATTCCACGCTCAAGTTTGTCCCTTCCGAAAGTGAAGGGGCAAAGTCCGTGACTGCTCTCATAACTTCACCAGAAGACATTTAATTTGCTAAAAATGAAGGTCCAACGTAAGTAAAAAATGCATTGAAGCACATATTAGAAGAAAGAATTGCTCAAAAGACAAGTCGCTCACCATCCTGAAGTTCAGGAGGATTAATGGGGAAATTATCGTTGAAGTTTAATGTGAGGCGGTATGTGTAGGATGTGAAACAACTCCCAAAAACAAGAAGACTGTTTTGCGTGTATTATTTTATTACCAATTTTTCGTGGCTGTCTCGCATAAATTGCATTGATCAACCCACCCAGTTGGATAGGGAATGATGGCAACTTATAATGCTTTTTAATCGATGGAAAATAAATTTTGTCAGTATTTCGATCTCTTTTTTTGTATAGATTTGGATATTGTTAGTATCTGTGAAAGCATAAAATACACTGCCGGAAAAAATCCCAATACCTAAAAAGATAATTAATCTAGAGTTATCAAATTTCAGGAATACATTTGTCTAGGTAACATATTTAAGTGATTAACATTGCAAGATCGCAGGTTAAAGTAAGCGTAGATAAGCCATTGCAAAATGTGAAACGCTGGTTCATTACTAATCGGTATAACCGACAGAATGTTGAATGCAAACATGCAACTTTTTGAGCAGCTGCCGGATGTCAGTTCGTGGTAAGGAGTTCCATGCCCGTTGCACTTGGTCGGGCAATACGGAGACGATTATTGCTGGTTGTGGGTGTCGGCGGATTTGTCGTCCGATTATGTCCCATACGTGCTCGATTTAGACAGACCAGGTGATCGAGCAGGCCAAGGCGAGATGTCGACACTCTGTACAGCATGTTGGGTTACAACAGCGGTATCTGGCCGAGCGTTATCCAGTTGGAAAACACCCTCTAGAATGCTGTTTATGAATGGTAGCACAACAGGTCGAATCGCCAGACTGATGTACAGTTTTTCAGTCAGGGAGCGTGAGATAACCACGAGAGTGTTCATACTGTCATACGAAATCGCACCCCAGACCGTAACTCCAGTGTGTCTAGGACGCAGACAGCCTAGTTGCAAGTCCTCAATTGGCCTTCTAACCAACACCCAGCCATCACTGAAGCCGAGGCAGAACCATCATTCATCAGTAAACACAACAGACCTCCACCCTGTTCCCCAATGAGCTCTCGATTGACACTACTTAATCGCAAATGGCGGTGGTTTGGAGTCAGTCGAATGCACGCTACCGTGCGCCTGGCTCGGAGGTACCGTTGAAGTAACGGATTTGTAACAGTTCGTTGTGTCACTGCGGTGTCAACAGCTGCTCAAATTGCTACTGCAGATGCAGTACGATGCACCAGAGCCATACGCTGAACACAGTAGTCTTCCCTATTGGCAGTGCTACGTGACCAACCGGAGCCCGGTTTTCTTGTGACCGTACATTTCGTGACCACCGCTGCTAGTTATCATGTCTTCCAGCATTATTGCAAACGAAACACCCAGCTTCTCGTAGCCCTACTACGAGACCTCGTTCAAACTCAGTGGAGTGCTGAGAATGGAGTCTTTATATCCTTACAGTCATTCTTCAGTAACATCAGCTCACCACTTTCAAATTAAAAGGTAACTAACGCTCACAACCGTTACAGCGTGTATTTACAGCAAATCGGATTTGCATCGTGATGGT
This sequence comes from Schistocerca piceifrons, assembly GCF_021461385.2. Taxonomy (NCBI): domain Eukaryota; kingdom Metazoa; phylum Arthropoda; class Insecta; order Orthoptera; family Acrididae; genus Schistocerca; species Schistocerca piceifrons. Next base: position 129,017,304 of record NC_060142.1, on the reverse strand, counting down.
GACGCTGCTAGCGTACCCTCCAGGTAAGCCGAGCGCGCTAACGCGCTGCTTCCTGGAGTCGGGTAGGCGCGCCGACCCCGGATCGAATCCGCCCGGCGGATTAACGACGAGGGCCGGTGTGCCGGTCACCCTGGGTGTTGGTTTTTAGGCGGTTTTCAACATCCCCCTAGGTGAATACCGGGCTGGTCCCCACGTCCTGCCTCAGTTACAAGGCCCGCAGACATCTGAACGCTTTCGCACTATTCCATGGATTACACTAGCCGCAGACAGTTGGGGTACACTAATTCCTTCCTGGGGGGGTACGGAGTGGCGGCAGGAAGGGCATCCGGCCACCCCTTCAACTAACATTTCACATCCAATTAACCATGCCGATCCTGCGTATCCGCAGGACAAACGGCACAAGCAAAAGAAAGAAAGAAAGGTGTCGCTACTAGCGCCACTCTTATGTGACTAGCGAGAAATTTGAGCAGACATCGTCTGTCAGCTATAGGAACACACCTACGAACTTGTCGCACAACTCCTTCTTGGTGCTGCGATTTTTTTTTCTGTCAATGTATTACTTTTAGTCTTTCCAGGTAATTACAGGTATGGATGTTTTGAAACAATGGCCAACTCACCGTTCTTTATTCTACATAATTTGCATCTTTTAGCTCGTTGTTACTATTCCACCACTTACGAAGGTAATATAGTATAATAATACATAAATGATATTTAAATATGTCACCGGTACTAGAACATGATTCATGCAGAAGGGGCCGTAACAAGGCACAAATGGATGGCTGAAAGTTAACATATCTGAAAAATCACTGCAGTAATCTCCACAATGCGATAAACCATTTAACGATGATCAAACATGGTTGTAGATACCCAGTCCCCCTTTTTAGAGGAAACTCTTCGCGGCGTTGTAAATTAATACCTGTTACGATATATCATTCCCAAAAGTCCCTCGCAAAAGTCTCTTCAGAGAAAGGATGCGACCAAGCAATAACGAAATCTTCGGATTCGAAAGGCAACTGAACTGTGAAATTGGAGTGTATAAGGATAATTCACCAGCAGAGAGGTTTTTAACATTCGTTAAATGCTGTGGTATCATTGTTTTTGTTTTATATATTCATACGAGCTATCGAAAGTTAACAATGATTGTTCTTAAGGGGAGACGCAAGGCAAGTGGGCTTCAAAAATTCAATTTTTAGATTTTGGCATATTTGAAATGCCTGGTCTGTCCTGCGTGAAACACTTTTTGTTTTATATAAATACGACAATTTTTTCGTGAGATATGATGGTTTTCCCGACGCTTTGTGCAGTCTGGGGATGGTGACATCAAGGCTTATGACCGCGTATGTGCAGAACAACCCTATGGTCCTAATGTCACAACTTCTAAATTAGAGTGCATTGGGCATATCCAGAAAAGAATGGGGTCCAGGTTGAGAAAATTATTGAAAGAAAAGTCAAAAATAGTATTGGAAGATGGTAAGAAGATAGGTGGTAAAGGTCGACTGACAAATGTTGAAATTGATAGATTACAGAATTATTATGGCTTGGCCATAAGAAGAAATGTAGGGAATTTAGAAAACATGAAAAAAGCTGTATGGGTTATCTTTTTCCATAAGCTTTCCACAAATGAATCCTGTGCACCTTCTTTGCCCAAATGATCCTGACGCTTGGTGCAAGTACAGGAGAAGTGCCAGATATGACCACAAACATTTTTTACCTGCATCAGTAATGAATGAAATTAAACCCACATTTAGAGACCTTTGTAAAGATACCTTGTTGAAGAAATGTCTTGATGGGAAAACCCAAAATTTAAATGAATGTGTGAATTTTGTCATTTGCAACCGGTTACTGAAAATTTTAATTTTTCAGCTTACAACCTCAAATTTGGTGTTTAGGATGCTATTTTATGCTTCAGTGATAGTGTAATTAGAAAACTGGATGTTTTGGAATTATTGGTCATAAAAGCAGATGTTGCTAATTTAAAATGCACAAAAGCAGCCCGACAGAAAAGGAGAGAGATCAAGAGAAGAAAAGATCAGTATGATTCAGATGATGTTCAGTATGGTGCAGGAAAGTATTAGTGGTAAGTAATTCTCATCAATAACTATACTCGAATTGCAATATTAAACTTTAAATGGATTTTTCTCAAAACTACATTATTTTACTTTCAGGTACCATCATTTGATAAACTAATGGGGTTAAAAACACGACATTTGATCAATTTGTACTGAAGATGGTAATAAGTTATTACAAGTAAATTGAGAACCACCAAACAATCAGAAACAGTTTTATAATAATTAATGTAAAGAAAAAGTTAAATTTTACTAGTGAAAGAAAATTTTCTTCTTCAAAACCATAATAAGTATTACGTTCATTTTACTTGTAAATTGAGGTATATACAGGGTGACAAGTATTTAAACCGACAAACTCTCGGAGGTTGTAGGGGACATCAAAACAAATATTTTTCCCTAATGTCATTTTTTCCTATGAGGATTATTTAAACCGGTGGAGGCCGTATTACGCTCTTCAGTTGTTAGAGGCCTTATTATGCTCTTCAGTTGTAGGCAACTGCTGTCCACCAGTGTAGTAGTACACTGTCTCTGTTTACTAATGGAGCGATACACCTGCAGTGAGTACACTGATACGGTTGGTGTGTACTACGTAGCGCACCACAACGGACGAGCTGCACAGCGGGTTTATCAACAGGGACGCCGCCGCACGGTAAGAACGCTGCAATTTGAGGAAGCTGTCTTGCAGCATGTGGAGCGGAATCCTTCAATCGGCACTCGCGCAATTGCACGTAACATGGGGACGAATCAGACGAATGTAAGAACAGTCCTTCGAGAGCAACTGTTACGTCCATTTCACTTACAGCGTGTCTACAACCTGGATCCAGTTGATTATCCACCCAGAGCACAGATTTCACAGTGGTACCTGGAACAGTGTGAAATGCATCCTACATTTCCATCCTCTGTGTTGTTTACCGATGAAGCAACGTTCAGGCGTGATGGAGTCTTCAACGTGCACAATTCGCATATTTGGAGTGAGGATAACCCACATGCCACAGTTGCTAGCGCTCATCAAGTGCTGTTCTTCGTTAATGTGTGGGTCGGTGTTGTTGGGGACTGTTTAATTGGGCCGTATCTGATACCTAGACCATTAAATGGCAGGCACTATTACCATTTTCTCGCCAGAGCATTGCCAGAATTGCTGGAAGACGTCCCGCTCCCCACAACACAACGCATGTGATTCCAACATGACGGGGCGCCGGCACATTTCAGTCGTCGTGTGCGTCGATTCCCTGACCGACGGTTCCTAGAAACGTGGATTGGCAGAGGTGGTACTGTACCATGGCCTGTTCGATCCCCAGATATTTCCCCTCTGGACTTTTTTGTGTGGGGAGAGATGCACCACATTGTTTACGCAACTCCTGTTGCATCAGAAGAGGATCTGGTTGCCCGGATAGTAGCAGCAGCAGGAACAATTGAGGATACTCCTGGGGTGTTTGCCCGTGTCAGACAGAACATGATCCGACGGTGAAACCTTTGTTAAACCGGTGGCATTTTTGAAAATCTACTGTAATTGAAATTGGATTGTGTTAATGTGTTGTCTCTTGGTCATAAAAAAATGGAAAAGTGTTTGTTGGTTTAATTAATTTGCCGCCAGAGAAATCTACCTCTACCGTTTTAAATGCTCCCCGTAGGAAAAAATGACATTAGGGAAAAACATTTGTTTTGATGTCCCATACAACCTCCCAGAGTTTGTTGGTTTAAATACTTTTCACCCTGTATGTCAGAGGTACCTCACACCACATTTCGTCATCTATATACTTCTTACATCTCCACTGCTCTGGGAACAGCTTCTTTGAGCCTAATATGATGGCTGAACAAGCCAGAAATATTACACTGTACAGACGCCAGTGGCTTTCCCGCGAGCCCAAAAAGGCGACAAAGCTCATTGGAGGAGAGGCAGTGACGCTTGCTGACATAACAAGGCACCGCTAAATTTATGGCTGCAAGCCTGTCGGTTGGGGTAGGATTTTGCGATGCGTTTTGGATGACTTGTTGAGCGGCGATTTGTACGCACGTGATTGGGATTATGATCCGTGGCCGAGCAGTACTGGCAGTCTTGTAACCTGGCGGAGTCGACACGACTACTTTTAAGGAGTTTCTCTGCAATGAGTAACTTTTTTGTAGACTCTCACCCAGAGCGCCAGAGATGTAAGGTCTGGAGTAAAAACTGGTGTCCCAGTCCACTTAGGAGTGTTATTACCGACTCCGTAGCCCAGGCGGATTTCCGTGGATTCCCATCAGTGCAGCTGATAGGAGTAACTTTTACACTACTGACCATTAAAATTGCTACACCAAGAAGAAATGCAGATGATAAACGAGTATTCATTGGACAAATATATTATCTTAGAACTAACATGTGATTACATTTCCACGCAATTTGGGTGCATAGACCCTGAGAAATCAGCACCCAGAACAACCACCTCTGTCCATAATATCGGCCTTGATACGACTGGGCATTGAGTCAAACAGAGCTTGGATGGCGTGTACAGGTACAGCTGCCCATGCAGCTTCAACACGATACCACAGTTCATCAAGAGTAGTGACTGGCGTATTGTGACGAGGCAGTTGCTTGGCCACCATTGACCAGACGTTTTCAATTGGTGAGAGGTCTGGAGAATGTGCTGGCCAGGCCACCAGCCGAACATTTTCTGTATCCAGAAAGGCCCATACAGGACCTGAAACATGCGGTCGTGCATTATCCTGCTGAAATGTAGGGTTTCTCAGGAATCGAATGAAGGGTAGAGCCACGGGTCGTAACACATCTGAAATGTAGCGTCCACTGTTCAAAGTGCCGTCAATGCGAACAAGAGGTGACCGAGACGTGTAACCAATGGCACCCCATACCATCACGCCGAGTGATACGCCAGTATGACGATGACGAATACACGCTTCCAATGTGCGTTCACTGCGATGTCGCCAAACACGGATGCGACCATCATGATGCTGTAGACAGAACCTGGATTCACCCGAAAAAATGACGTTTTGCCATTCGTGCACCCAGGTTCGTCGTTGAGTACACCACCGCAGGCGCTCCTGTCTGTGATGCAGCGCCAAGGGTAAACGCAAGCATGGTCTCCGAGCTGATAGTCGATGTTGCTGCAAACGTCGTCGAACTGTACGTGCAGATGGTTGTTGTCTTGCAAACGTCCCTATCTGTTGACTCAGGGATCGAGACGCGGCTGCACGATCCATTACAGCCATGCGGATGCCTGTCATCCCGACTGTTAGTGATACGAGGCCGTTGGGATCCAGCACGGCGTTCCGTGTTACCCTCCTGAACGCACCAATTCCATATTCTGCTAACAGTCATTGGATCTCGCCCAACGCGAGCAGCAATGTCGTCATACGATACACCGCAATCGCGCTAGGTTACAACGACCTTTATCGAAGTCGGAAACGTGATGGTACGCATTTCTCCTCCTTACATGAGGCATCACAACAACTTTTCATCAGGCAACGCCGATCAACTACTGTTTGTGTATGAGAAATCGGTTGGAAACTGTCCTCATGTCAGCACGTTGTAGGTGTCACCACCAGCGCCAAACTTGTGTGAATGTTCTGAAAAACTAAGCATTTGCACGTCATCCTCGTGGTGTGGCAATTTTAATGACCAGTAATGTACATTAAAGTTAGAGTTATAAATGATATGTCAAATGAAAGAGAAACTCAAACAGTTTTACCAAGAACTTTATAAATGTTCACTGGCATAGCCAAGTACGAGATTGTTTGAACTTCACTGTACCCAAGCGCTGGATAGGCCGTAAGGGGTCCAATGACAGAACTTCCTTTGCATGGCCTCCACATTCACCTGACCTAACGCCATGCGATATTTTCCTTTGGGGCTTCATCAAGGATCGTGTGTACGTACCTCTGCTACCAGCAGACCTCCCTGAATTAAGAAACCGGATTGAAACAGCTGTTGCTACAATCAGTGAAGACACACTTATCATCGTTTGGGAAGAACTCGGCTATAGACTTGATGTGTGTCGTGTGACAAATGGTGCTCAAATTGAACATTTATAAGGTTCTTGGTAAAACTGTTTGAGTTGTTCTTTCATTTGACATATCATTTATAACTGTGAGTATAATATAATAAATATTATAAAGGGTTAAAACACCGATATTCATTTATAAACACCCTGTGCTTCGTTTTGCGTCCACAATTTACGCCTCCCGCATTTACTTCCATTACCAAATTGATGAGTCCCTGACGCCTCAGGACATGTTGTATCAACCGACACTTTTTTTTTTACTTTGGTTGTGCGATAAATTTTTTTTCCTCCAGTTCGATTCACCACCTGCTACTTAGCTATTCGATCTACCCATCAAATCTTCAGCATTCTTCTGTAGCAACACCCATCAAAAGCTTCTATTGGGTTTTTATCTGCCCTGTTTACTCGCCACGTTTCACCTCCTGACTATGCTACATTCCAGACAAATACCTTCATAGATAATCTCCCAACACTTTAATTTATATTCTACGGTAAGAAATTTGTCTTTTTCAGAAATCCTTTATGTGCTATTGCCAGTCGGCATTTTAAACCGTCTCTACTTCGCCCATCATCAGTTACGTTGTTCCCCAAACAGCAAAGGCGCTGCAGTCTGGAACCGCAAGACCGCTACGGTCGCAGGTTCGAATCCTGCCTCGGCCATGGATGTTTGTGATGTCCTTAGGTTAGTTAGGTTTAACTAGTTCTAAGTTCTAGGGGACTAATGACCTCAGCAGTTGAGTCCCATAGTGCTCAGAGCCATTTGAACCATTTGAACCAAACAGCAAAACTCATCGACTACACTTAGTATCTCTTTTCTTTATATAACTTCTTTTGCATCACCTGATTGAATTCTGCTAGTTCCATTACCCTTGCCTTACTTTGTGGATGTTCATGATATAAACAATTTATGAGCCACTATCCTTTGCCGTCTGTGACAGAATGACAACGTTGCTGGAAACATTTTTTTTTAATTTTTTCTCCCTGAAGTTTAAAAGCAGAGTTCAGAGTACTTGACGGCTGAACACGAAAGTTTTGTCTCAAGTACAGATAGTGTTGAGGATCAGTGGACAACGTTCAGAACCATCGTACAATATGCATTAGATCAGTATGTCCCAAGCAAGATCGTAAGAGATGGAAAAGAGCCACCGCGGTACAACAACCGAGTTAGAAAACTGCTGCGCAAGCAAAGGGAACCTCACAGCAAACATAAAGATAGCCAAAGCCTTGCAGACAAACAAAAATTACGCGAAGCGAAATGTAGTGTGAGGAGGGCTATGCGAGAGGCGTTCAGTGAATTCGAAAGTAAAGTTCTATGTACTGACTTGGCAGAAAATCCTAAGAAATTTTGGTCTTATGTCAAAGCGGTACGTGGATCAAAACAAAATGCCCAGATACTCTGTGATCAAAATAATACTGAAACAGAAGATGACAGACTAAAGGCCGAAATACTATATGTCTTTTTCCAAAGCTGTTTCACAGAGGAAGACTGCACTGTAGTTCCTTCTCTAGATTGTCGCACAGATGACAAAATGGTAGATATCGAAATAGACGACAGAGGGATAGAGAAACAATTAAAATCGCTCAAAAGAGGAAAGGCCGCTGGACCTGATGGGATACCAGTTCTATTTTACACACAGTACGCGAAGGAACTTGCCCTCCCTTCTTGCAGCGGTGTATCGTAGGTCTCTAGAAGAGCGTAGCGTTCCAAAGAATTGGAAAAGGGCACAGGTCATCCCCGTTTTCAAGAACGGACATCGAACAGATGTGCAGAAGTATAGACCCATATCTCTAACGTCGATCAGTTCTAGAATTTTGGAACACGCATTATGTTCGAGTATAATGACTTTTCTGGAGACTAGAAATCTACTCTTTAGGAATCAGCATCGGTTTCGAAAAGGACGATGGCGTGACACAAAGCTGGTGCTATTCGTCCACGAGACTCAGAGGGCCATAGACACTGGTTCTCAGGAAGATGCCGTGTTTCTTGAGTTCCGCAAGGCGTTCGATACAGTTCCCCACAGTCGTTTAATGAACAAAGTAAGAGCATATGGACTATCAGAGCAATTGTGTGACTGCATTGAAGAGTTCCTACACAACAGAACGCAGCATGTCATTCTCAATGGAGAGAAGTCTTCCGAAGTGAGAGCGATTTCAGGTGTGCCGCAGGGGAGTGTCGTAGGACCGTTGCTATTCACAATATACGTAAACGACGTTGTGGATAACATCGGAAGTTCACTGAGGCTTTTTGCGGATGATGCTGTAGTATATCGAGAGGTTGTAACAATGGAAAATTGTACTGAAATGCAGGAGGATCTGAAACGAATTGACGCATGGTGCAGGGAATGGCAATTGAATCTCAATGTAGACAAGTGTAATGTGCTGCGAATACATAGAAAGAAAGATCCTTTATCTTTTAGCTACAATATAGCAGGTCTGCAACTGGAAGCAGTTAATTCCATAAATTATCTCGGAGTACGCATTAGGAGTGATTTAAAATGGAATGATCGTATAAAGTTGATCGTCGGTAAAGCAGGAGCCAGACTGAGGTTCATTGGAAGAATCCTAAGGAAATGCAATCTGAAAACAAAGGAAGTAGGTTACAGTACACCTGTTCGCCCACTGTTTGAATACTGCTCAGCAGTGTGGGATCCGTACCAGATAGGGTTGATAGAAGAGATGGAGATGATCCAACGGAGAGCAGCGCGCTTCGTTACAGGATCATTTAGTAATCGAGAAAGCGTTACGTAGATGATAGATAAACTCCAGTGGAAGACTCTGCAGGAGACGCTCAGTAGCTCGGTACGGGCTTTTGTTGAAGTTTCGAGAACATACCTTTATCGAGGAGTCAAGCGGTATATTGCTCCCTCCTACGTATATCTCTCGAAGAAACCTTGAGGATAAAATCAGAGAGATTAGAGCCCACACAGAGGCATACCGACAATATTTCTTTCCACGAACAATACGAGACTGGAATAGATGGGTGAACTGGTAGAGGTACTCAAAGTACCCTCCGCCACACACCGTCAGGTGGCTTGCGGAGTATGGATGTAGATGTAGATGTAGAATTCCCTTTACAAGTTGTTCCTCGGACTTGTTTTTTCTACTTTTCGCCAGTAGAGTCTATTAAGTAATATAATAAACTTTTCTGTTCAGACACCTGGGAGATGCTGATGTTCAGGAGATAGAAAAGTTACATGTATTTGATCAGAACGTTATGCGGCTGTGCATGCGACGCCTGGAACGGCGCGCACCTCTTTGCCGCCTGGAAGCCGGCCGCGTCTCGCGTGACGGCGGTCCTTGTTCGGCGTCGCCCGCCGCCGCCGCCGCTTAGCGTCTCGGCCTTATTTGCATAATGGCCGCTCACGAGCAAACGGCTGCTTGCCACGCGAGCTCCTGGCCGGGCGCCGCGCCTGTTTCCCCGACATTAAGCACCGGCCGGCGGCTGTGCGCCCCCCGTAAACAGCGTATTAACAGCCGGCTCCGAGCACGACTGATGATGGCCTCTAGATCACGAACGAAACTGAATCTCTTCCGAAGAGCACATGATAAATTATACTCGAAGCCCGTTCTTTACCCAGACGTGGCTCCACATCATGTCTTATCCTCAGAGTCCTGTCATCAGTGTGTAACAGCCGCCGCCACGCCCCCCCCCCACCCCCATCTCGTTAAAGAATCGAACTTTGCAACTGTACTTGGGCTCGTTTACCTATTTCTGACGTGGCTCATCTACAATAGGGGTTGGTAGTGAACGGTTGTATTTGTGCCCCTAATACTGAGTCATATATTGGCTAGCCTCTGAACAGCAGTGAACTGAGTACCTTGCGGATAATGAGGTACACTATACAAGTTCAGATTGAAACTTATTTATTTAAAACAAAACACTTCTAACTTTGTGGCGCCGGCCAGTGTGGCCGAGCGGTTCTAGGCGCTTCAGTCTGTAACCGCGCGACGCTACGGTCGCAGGTTCGAATCCTGCCTCGGGCATGGACGTGTGTGATGTCCTTAGGTTAGTTAGGTTTAAGTAGTTATAAGTTCTAGGGGACTGATGACCTCAGCTGTTAAGTCCCATAGTGCTCAGAGCCATGTGAACAATTTTTTTAACTTTGTGGCCATGCATATTAAAGTTCACAATAAATCCGATCTGGATAGTTAATAATCGATGCAATACGTACACATGGTTTGTTGCCTCGCACCTCACATTTTCACGTTGTCCCTTCATAGTTTATTCGCATACACTGGCGTCCATGATTACACTCGTGGCACTTCGGCGCTCCGAACTTACCACTACAACGGAGAACGGACAAAGGCCCCTTTTCCCGCTCATATCCCCAGTCCTGAGTCGGGTCACGTGACACTACATTAATCAAAATTATTCCTCAACATGGCCACATTTCGTTTACAATTTTATAAGATTTAAATACTTAAACCTAAATACATTATATAATTTTACACACATTTATCGCCACATAATTTTATAATTCGTTGCAATTAAAAAAAAAAAAAGACTGTGCAACAGAACTACGAACGCTCAAGTATTTTCTTGTCCATTTTGCATTACACTATCTTCACTCTTTACTTAATACACAATTTTATTCTTAAGCATGGAAAATTAAAATCAGAAGTAATTTATGACATGCTATCAGATTTACGTAATTAGGAATAACTCCATGTTTTGGCACTACAACGGTCGGCCGCCGTGGCCGAGCGGTCCTAGGCGCTTCAGTCTGGAACCGCACGACCGCTACGGCCACAGGTTCGAATCCTGCCTCGGGCATGGATGCGTGTGACGTCCTTAGGTTAGTTAGGTTTAAATAGTTCTAAGTTCTAGGGGACTGATGACCTCAGATGTTAAGTTCCACAGTGCTCAGAGCCATCTGAACCATTTGGCACTACAAAGATCTAAACTGAGTGGTGTCTTCATAATAAAAGAATGACTTACTTTGCAGTTGCTCTAAACATCTTTATAACTTAATTCTACTATGAATCGTTTTGATTGAAATACGCCAACACAAAATATTATTTCTGCTGCTGTGATTTAAATTTAAATTACGAACGGCTTGGAAGAGCTCCATATTATCTCCCGTTACCTTAGAACTTCCATGTACAAAGCAGACGTTTGATTACTTTAGAAATGAGTTAAACTGTTAAATATTCAACCGTAAGCAAGTGAAACATTTACGACTGAAGACGCAAAACTATAATTATGTTTCCTGCAATCTTCTTAGCCCCCTCGTTATCAGGCCCTGGATTAATATAGTCTGATTAATTTAGAATCGATTTGTCTTGTGACAGCCAGAGCGAGAGCACCAGCAGCAGCGAGTACTGTTTGTATAAAGCGTTTTTGTACTTATTTGCTGCGCTTAGCTTTTAAATAGTTTTTCTGGGAAAACCTAGCGTAGTTTTCGCGTCTCGTATTTCAGTGAGTGTTTCTTGATTATCAGAGTAGCTCATCAGACTATTATCTTGGGAATTTGTCACCGTATAGAGTAGGGTAAACATAGTCATGTGTAGGGACTGTGGTTGTTGTGAGCGGACGCAAGGAGAATTGGCCACTCTTCGGGGGCAGGTGGAGGCTTTGTCTGTTAGGCTCATCGAGCTCGAGGCGCAGGCGTCGGCTCGTAGCGGCGTTGGGGCAACTGTGGTGAGACCTATGCCTACTTCGGTGGCCTTGGAATCACATGGAACCCCTGATGTCGCTGCGTCTTCCGGCAGTGAGCATCTTACCGGTCAGCCATCACTCCAGGGTGAATGGCGGACAGTGGTGGGCTCGCGCGTGCCTGGCCGAAAGGCGAAGGTGGGATCTGGCCGCGTGGCAGCTGCCTTACCCCTTTCCAACAGGTACGGGGTGCTTCCTAGTGGTGATGACATCGTTTCCGAGCCACCACAGGATGCCTCGCCTGTTGGGCCAGTGGCCGATTCTCCGGCAAGGTCCCGACAGTCACAGAGGGCGGGCCTATTAGTTATAGGGAGCTCCAACGTTAGGCGGGTTATGGAGCCCCTCAGGAAAATAGCGGGTAGGCCGGGGAAGAATGCCAGTGTGCACTCGGTGTGCTTGCCGGGGGGTCTCGTCCGTAATGTGGAGGAGGCCCTTCCGGCAGCTATTGAACGCACTGGGTGTGACCGGCTGCAGATAGTAGCACATGTCGGAACGAATGACGCCTGCCGCTTGGGTTCTGAGGCCATCCTTGGTTCCTTCCGGCGGCTGGCTGATTTGGTGAAGACAACCAGCATCGCACGCGGAGTGCAAGCTGAGCTTAATATCTGCAGCATAGTGCCCAGAGTCGATCGCGGTCCTCTGGTTTGGAGCCGTGTGGAGGGTCTAAACCAGAGGCTCAGACGACTCTGCGACTATAATGGTTGCAAATTCATCGACCTCCGTTATTGGGTGGAGAACTGTAGGGCCCCCCTAGACAGGTCAGGCGTGCACTACACACCGGAAGCAGCTACTAGGGTAGCAGAGTACGTGTGGCGTGCACACGGGGGTTTTTTAGGTTAGAGGGACCCCCCCTTGGGCGAAACGATAAAATACCTGACGGCTTACCAGAGAGGATATTATCATCGTTGATAAAGAACGTCCGTCCTCAGAGACCAAAAACAGGAAAAGTTAACGTAATATTGGTAAACTGCAGGAGTATCCAGGGCAAGGTTCCTGAATTAGTATCTCTTATTGAAGGAAATAGTGCGCATATAGTATTAGGAACGGAAAGTTGGTTAAAACCGGAAGTGAACAGTAACGAAATCCTAGACACAGAATGGAATATATACCGCAAGGATAGGATAAACGCCAATGGTGGAGGAGTATTTATAGCAGTAAAGAATTCAATAATATCCAGTGAAGTTATTAGCGAATGCGAATGTGAAATAATCTGGGTTAAGTTAAGTATCAAAGGTGGGTCAGATATGATAGTCGGATGCTTCTATAGACCACCTGCATCAGCAACCGTAGTAGTTGAGCGCCTCAGAGAGAACCTGCAGAACGTCGTGAAGAAGTTTCGTGATCATACTATTGTAATAGGGGGAGACTTCAATCTACCAGGTATAGAATGGGATAGTCACACAATCAGAACTGGAGCCAGGGACAGAGACTCTTGTGACATTATCCTGACTGCCTTGTCCGAGAATTGCTTCGAGCAGTTAGTTAGAGAACCAACTCGTGAAGCTAACGTTTTAGACCTCATAGCAACAAATAGACCGGAACTTTTCGACTCCGTGAATGTAGAAGAGGGTATCAGTGATCATAAGTCAGTGGTTGCATCAATGACTACAAGTGTAATAAGAAATGCCAAGAAAGGAAGGAAAATATATTTGCTTAACAAGAGTGATAGGGCACAAATCGCAGAATATCTGAGTGACCACCATCAAACGTTCATTTCTGAGGAAGAGGATGTGGAACAAAAATGGAAAAAATTCAGAAACATCGTCCAGTACGCCTTAGATAAGTTCGTACCGACTAAGGTCCAAAGCGAGGGGAAAGATCCACCGTGGTATAACAATCATGTACGAAAGGTACTACGGAAACAAAGAAAGCTTCATCATAGGTTTAAGAGTAGTCGAATCATAGCTGATAAGGAAAAGCTGAACGAAGCGAAAAAGAGCGTAAAGAGAGCAATGAGAGAAGCATTCAACGAATTCGAACATAAAACATTGGCAAACAATCTAAACAAGAACCCTAAAAAGTTTTGGTCATATGTAAAATCGGTAAGCGGATCTAAATCCCCTATTCAGTCACTCGTTGACCACGATGGCACCGAAACAGAGGACGACCGAAGAAAGGCAGAAATACTGAATTCAGTGTTTCGAAACTGTTTCACTGCGGAAAATCGTAACACGGTCCCTGACTTCAGCCGTCGCACGGACGCCAAAATGGAAAATATTGAAATAAACGATATCGGAATTGAAAAACAACTGCTATCACTTAGTAGCGGAAAAGCATCCGGACCAGACGAGATACCCTTAAGATTCTACAGTGATTATGCTAAAGAACTTGCCCCCTTTCTATCAGCAATTTATCGTAGATCGCTGGAAGAACGTAAAGTACCTAGCGACTGGAAGAAAGCGCAGGTCGTTCCCATTTTCAAGAAGGGTCATAAATCAGATGCGAATAATTATAGGCCTATTTCGCTTACGTCAATCTGTTGTAGAATAATGGAACATGTTTTGTGTTCTCGTATTATGACGTTCTTAGATAATACAAATCTCCTTCATCATAACCAACATGGATTCCGCAAACAGAGATCATGTGAAACTCAGCTCGCCCTATTTGCCCAAGAAATTCACAGTGCCGTAGACACTGGCGAGCAGATTGATGCCGTATTCCTGGACTTCAGGAAGGCATTTGATACGGTTCCGCACTTACGTTTAGTGAAAAAAATACGAGCTTACGGAATATCGGACCAGGTTTGTGATTGGATTCAGGATTTCCTAGAAGAAAGAACACAACATGTCATTCTTAACGGTTCAAAATCTGCAGATGTAGAGGTAATTTCGGGAGTACCGCAGGGAAGCGTGATAGGACCTTTATTGTTTACAATATACATAAATGACTTAGTTGACAACATCGGTAGCTCCGTGAGGCTATTTGCAGATGACACGGTTGTCTACAAGAAAGTAGCAACATCAGAAGACTCGTACGTACTCCAGGAGGACCTGCAGAGGATTAATGCATGGTGCGACAGCTGGCAGCTTTCCCTAAACGTAGATAAATGTAACATAATGCGCATACATAGGGGCAGAAATCCATTCCAGTACGATTATGCCATAGGTGGTAAATCATTGGAAGCGGTAACGACCGTAAAATACTTAGGAGTTACTATCCGGAGCGATGTGAAGTGGAATGATCACATAAAACAAATAGTGGGAAAAGCAGGCGCCAGGTTGAGATTCATAGGAAGAATTCTAAGAAAATGTGACTCATCGACGAAAGAAGTAGCTTACAAAACGCTTGTTCGTCCGATTCTTGAGTATTGCTCATCAGTATGGGACCCTTACCAGGTTGGATTAATAGAAGAGATAGACATGATCCAGCGAAAAGCAGCGCGATTCGTCATGGGGACATTTAGTCAGCGCGAGAGCGTTACGGAGATGCTGAACAAGCTCCAGTGGCGGACACTTCAAGAAAGGCGTTACGCAATACGGAGAGGTTTATTATCGAAATTACGAGAGAGCACATTCCGGGAAGAGATGGGCAACATATTACTACCGCCCACATATATCTCGCGTAATGATCACAACGAAAAGATCCGAGAAATTAGAGCAAATACGGAGACTTACAAGCAGTCGTTCTTCCCACGCACAATTCGTGAATGGAACAGGGAAGGGGGGATCAGATAGTGGTACAATAAGTACCCTCCGCCACACACCGTAAGGTGGCTCGCGGAGTATAGATGTAGATGTAGATGATTTTAAGAAAAGCCTGTTCCTCACGCATCTTAACGTTTATGATGTCATATCTGCTGCACTACAGTGGCACAACTCTGCAGGTGCCTCAATGGTGTACTACCTACAGAACTGTGTCGGGAACAGTGTTAGTACGAGGGTGACTCAAATGAAAACCTTAAATTTGTAATAACAAATCGAAATTTCTCGCCGTTATCCTGTAAGATGGTAAGCGTGCTACAAACAGCGTGCAGAATGGCCTGTAGGTGGCAGCATAGTGCAGATGCACACATACCGTCGCAGTATCAGTATAAAGATATCCACCCGACTTGCGACTTGCACCAGGAAAGAACAGCGTTCTGTTATTCTGTTTTTGCGTAGTGAAGGTGTGAAACCTATTGAAATTAATCGACGAATGAAGGTTCAGTACGGTGGTGCATGTCACAGCAGCAAGGCTACGAATGGAGTACGAAGTTCGCAAATGGTGTGGCTTCAATGGAAGATGGTCCTCGTACAGGTCAGGCACAAAGAGTTGTGACTCCACAGGACATTGCAGCAGCTGAAACCATAGTGAAGAAAAACCGCCGAGTGACACTGAATGACATTGCAGCATGTTTACAGATTAGTCATGGGTCAGCATATCACATTGTGCATGATATCCTCCAGTTTCACAAAGTGTCTGCAAGATGGGTGCCACGGCAGCTGACTCCTGAAATGAGAGAACGACATGTTGATCCTTGTGAAGAACTTCTTCGGCTGTTCGAACGAGAAGGTGATGGCTTCCTTGCAAGAATCGTTACTGGAGACGAAACCTGGATTCGCTTCCACCAACCGGAAACGAAGAGAGAGAGCAAGGAATGGCACCATTCGTCATCACCAAAGCCAAAGAAGTTTCGAACAGAACCATCAGCAGGGAAGGTTATGCTGACTCTCTTTTGGGACGAAAAAGGCGTTACTTTGGAGCATTACATGGCTAGAGGGACCACTGTCACCAGTGCATCATACACAGATCTCCTAAAAAATCATCTGAGGCTTGCAATCAAATCAAAGCGATGCTGTCAGCAGGTGTCCTTTTGCAACATGACAATGCAAGGCCCCACACTGCCCATAGAACGGTTGCAACAATCACAGACCTGCATTTTGAGTGTCCTCCTCATCCACCATACTCACCAGACCTTGCCCCAAGTGATTTCCATGTGTTTGGACCACTCAAAGACGCAATGGGAGGAAAGAAGTTCCGTTCTGATGAAGAGGTACGCCACGCGGTGAATGAGTGGTTGCGCGGACTACCAAAAGAATTTTTTTCTAAAGGAATTTATGCACTTTGTAAGCGCTGGAGGACTTGCATTGAGCGTGGGGGAGATTATGTTGAAAAGTGATACAGCTTTGTACCACTTCTGCGCAATAAATAATATTTAAAAAATATTTAAGGTTTTCATTTGACTCACCCTCGTACTAAATATGTCAAAAGGCAAGACGTCGTGTCTGATGCTGAAGGGTTACTGCAGACCCTGCCACGGCGTGCCAGACGGTTTGCGGACATTTGCCACGCCAGACATTTGCCACGGTTTTACCTGCTCCGAAGGGTTGGGTCCCTTGTCTCCCCCTACTTACTGAGCCCTTCCGCTGGTTTATTTAACATAGGATCAGAATCTCTTTCGATTTTCCGTCACATTTCTAGAGAGACATTTCATTGAAATCCGCACCAAATTTCGAGCCTCAGATTTTGCGTTCGTCTAAATTATACGTGCCTTTTTCGGTGCTCCTGCAGCAGCTTTCTGTCGTGTTTTGTGTGCCATGGGGGATCAGTTCTGTCTCTTATTAATTTATTTGGTATCAATCTCTCGAGTGCTGGTGATACTATTTCTTTGAACTTAAGCCACATATGGTCGTCACTTACATAGTTTGGAAGGATTGGAGACTGTCTCTTAGAAAGACGTCAACCAAATTTTTAGCTGCTTTTATAAATAGATATATTTCGCGTTTAGTTTTGGTGAATTTCTTTGTTATGGAATTGAGCCTCGCTCGACTGTGCGTTCACTAATCCCTGTATCCGTCGTGATGCTTAGGATTATTTGTGGCTAAGAGGTCAAGTTTATTTTCGTACCCATTTACAATGTGAATGGCCTTGTGAACTAATTGTCCAAAATAATTTTAAAAAAGCATTTTTAACAGTTATGGAAGTTGTTTTCTATCTACAATAGGGTCTGAAAACGTATTTTTGTCAACATACGGAAGGTAGATTGAAGTCACTGCCAACTATAATTGTATGAGGGTGCGTTCTCTTTGACCCTGTAAATACCGGAGCTAAACAATGAAGAACAACAACGTACGTTACAAGCATAGCATTTTGTATTACTTCATTTCCTTATTTCTAACATTTTAAAATTGTACGTCGACTTGAGATGACATGTCAATCACAATCGTTCTTAATTCTATTTAGTGAACGTATTTTCAGTCATGTTTTGAACATTGTCCCGCTACACTTTATTACCTAATGTTTCGCCGCAAAGGATATCGGATTTTAGAGAGTAAATTAATATGGAGTATGTCGTTCTTCTTTTCAAACATTCACATTCCATTTCTTCTTTCCTTATTGTCTTTTGGCATGCAGTTGTAGTAATTAAGGTAGGCACAAATGCAGTGATCAAAAAGAAATGATTAGCGTACATTCGCATCCTCTTTACAGCGTTTCTTTCTTGTTGTTCCCCTGCCGATGGGCTGTTTCTATCGCAATCAGTAAGCGAGAAAGGAAGCTACCGTACAGACAGAGGGATCTATATTTGTACTTGGCAGAACTAATTACATACTGACGTAATCGTCGGTATTGCTTTCGTTTTCCAAAAAGTTGTAAATATTTCGATTTCGGAAAAGAAGTTCTGTATTTCTCCAAGATGTCGAAGAAGAAGGTCCCTTACGTACTGGTTGTATTGAGTAAGATGTGGAGACGGCGGTTTGAAAGCGGACAGAGGTAGTATGAGGAAGGGCGTCCCTTACCTGAGGGATCGCTACCTGGCGAAGGGGCAAGTGTGGCAAATGTCCGGCGTGGCAAATGTCCGGCGTGGAATGGCGGACATTTGCCACGCCGGACATTTGCCACGCCGGACATTTGCCACACTTGCCCCTTCGCCAGGTAGCGATCCCTCAGGTAAGGGACGCCCTTCCTCGTACTACTACACGCGCGCAGGCCGAGGACGGCCTGTCACTCTGCTCTGTTCGGTCCCTCCCGGAAGAACGCGGCAGAGCGCTATGTTTCCTTTAGCATTACGGTGCGGCAGTTTTCGTTCGGTAAAAATCTCATAGTTCAGCAGAATCTTGGGCTGTTTACTCTTCGCTATTCGTTCCTACTATGAAGGACGTTCACAGGTCCAGTCATTAGTTTGCTAGTGACCACTATCCCAATCATCGGCAAGCCAGACAGTGAATGACGCCCTTTTACACTTATCCATTCTCTTGAGTTTGGACAAACAGGTAGTGGGGCGCCTGTATTTCCCTCTCCTTCCTAACTGTCTGCAAGAATACAATAAGTAAGCTTCTTTATAATTGAACGTTACCTAGTAGGAAATGTGACCCACTGCGAATGTGGCAGAAGACATCCGCATTATTAACGCCTTTACGGGACATAATTTTATGTGTATGTCAGTAGCAGGGCAATATGCTACAAACGGAGTGTGGAATGTCAGAACTCTGAATTGAGCTAGAACATCTGAAAAGGGAAATTAAAACACTCAGCATAGACGTAAAGGGGCTCGGTGAAGAGAAACGGAAGGAAGATAAGGGTTTCTGGTCATAGCAATATATGGTAACACCAACAGCAGCAGAAAATGGTCTAATGGGGATAGGATTTATCATGAATAAGAAGACAGGGCACAGACTGAATTAGTGTCAGGAGTTGAGTGTAAAAATTATTCTCGCTCAACCGACGGCAAGAAACGCCAACAACAATATTTGACGCCGACGTCACAAGCAGAAGAGGAAGAGACAGAAAAAGTTTATGATGATATTGAAGGGTAATTCAGTGTGTAAATAGAGACGATGATTAAGTGATCATGGGGCCCTGGAGTGCGGTGGTAGGGGAGGGAATAGAATACACAATTGCTACGGAATAAGGTTACGACAATAGGAATGAGAGAGGGGGAAAGGCTAATTGAGTTCTGTTATAAATTTCAGCTAGTAAATTCGAAAACACTGTTTAAAAAAATCACAAGAGCATGAGGTATATATGGAAGACGGTCTGGTGACACGGGATAATACCTGTTCGATTACATCATGTTATGACATAGATATCAAAAGCAGATACTGGATTGTAGGGCGTACCCAGTAGAGGATGTACATTGAATGACAATTTAGAAAAGATGAAGAGTAGATTGAAGTTTAACAGAATCGACAGGAACAGTCAGTATGGAAGGAGTGGGATACTGTCGTAGTGCCATTTGGAGCGCCGCAGTAACCATTTCAGTTGAAGAAAAAAGAAAAAGAAAGAAAAGGAAAGTCCATCACAGACGACGGAAAGAGAAATTTGGGTACAAGCAAGGTAACCACATTTACATGACTACTTTGCAATTTACATTAAGTGCCCTTATTCTACTCCTCCATGTTCCACTCTCGACAGCGCGGGGAAAAAACCAACAGTTAAATCTTCCCGTGAGAGCTCTGATGTCTCTTGTTTTCTTACAATGGTCATTTTTCCTATGTAGGTGGGTACCAACAAAATATTTTCGCATTCGGAGGAGAACGTTCGAGATTAAAATTTCGTGAAAAGATCTCTCTCTTTGTTTTAATGAGTCCCACCCCAACTGTCGCATCATATCCCCGACGCTGTCTCTTCTATTTCGCGACAACACAGAACGCGATGCCCTTCTTTGAACTTTTTAGATGCCCTTCGTCAAGCTCATACCGCACTGCAGTACTCTAGCAGAGGACGGACAAGTGTAGAGGAGGCAGTCTGTTTAGAAGACTTGTTGAATCTTTTAAGTGTTCTGCCAATATAACGCAGTCTTTTGTTTGCCTTCCCCACAACATTGTCTGTGTGGTCGTTCCAATTTAAGTTGTTCCTAATAGGAATTCCTAGATATTTACTTGAATTAACAGCCCTTAGATTTGTGTGATTTATCGAGTAACCGAAATTTCCTTTTAATACTCAAGTGGATGACTTCAAACTTTTTATTATTAAGGGTCAACTGCAACTTTTCGGACAATACAGTTATCTTGTCTAGATCATGACTTTATTAGATGGTAAATGACAGCGTCGTCTGCAAACAATAAGCCGGCCGTTGTGGCCGAGCGGTTACAGGCGCTTCAGTCCGGAAACGCGCTGCTGCTACGGCCGCAGGTTCTAATCCTGCCTCGGGCATGGATGTGTCTGATGTCCTTACGTTGGTTAGTTTTAGGTAGTTCTAAGTCTAGGGGGCTGATGAACTCAGATGTTAAGTCCTATAGAGCTCAGAACCATTTGAACCAATGTTTAATTTCGGAAAATTTTATTTAGTAACTCCACTTGGTAGCACTGTCATCGGTAACATTACCATCGCTATTTCAGGGTAAAGATAATGATTGCATTTTGCTGCTAGTGTAGTTCACATACAACGACAATGTCTTCGGAATTTCTGTCATATTTCACAACTAATACAAGCATTGCGTAACAGAAGAGATCATGAATTTAATTGATGAAAGGAGTAAATACAAAAATGCAGTAAGTGAAGCAGGCAAAAAGGAATACAAACGTCTCAAAAATGAGATCGATAGGAAGCGCAAAATGGCTAAGCGGGGATGACTAGAGGACAAATGTAAGGATGTAGAGACTTATCTCAATAGGGGTAAGATAGGTACTGCCTACAGGAAAATTAAAGAGATCTTCGGAGAAAAGAGAACCACTTGTAGGAATATCAAGAGCTCAGATGGAAACCTAGATCTAAGCAAAGAAGGGAAAGCAGAAAGGTGGAAGGAGTATATAGAGGGTCTATACAAGGGCGATGTACTTGAGGACAATATTATGGAAAAGAGGATGTAGATGAAGATGAAATGGGAGATATGATACTGCGTGAAAAGTTTGACAGAGCACTGAAAGACCTAAGTCGAAACAAGGCCTCGGGAGTAGACAACATTCCATTAGACTACTGACAGCCTTGGGAGAGCCAGGCCTAACAAAACTCTACCATCTGGTGAGCAAGATGTATGAGACAGGAGAAATACCCTCAGACTTCAAGAAGAATATAGTAATTCCAATCCCAAAGAAAGCAGCTGTTGACAGATGTGAAAATTACCGAACTATCAGTTTAATAAGTCACAGCTGCAAAATACTAACACGAATTCTTTACAGACGAATGGAAAAACTGGTAGAAGCGGACCTCGGGGAAGATCAGTTTGGATTCCGTAGAAATGGTGGAGCACGTGAGGCAATACTGACCCTACGACTTATCTTAGAAGAAAGATTCAGGAAAGGCAAACCACCGTTCCTAGCATTTGTAGACTTAGAGAAAGCTTTTGACAATGTTGACTGGAATACTCTCAAATTCTGAAGGTGGCAGGGGTAAAATACAGGGAGCGAAAGGCTATATACAATTTATACAGAACCCAGATGACAGTTATAAGAGTCGAGGGACATGAAAGGGAAGCAGTGGTTGGGAAGGGAGTGAGACAGGGTTGTAGCCTCTCCCCGATGCTATTCAATCTGTATATTGAGCAAGCAGTAAGGGAAACAAAAGAAAAGTTCGGAGTAGGTATTAAAATCCATGGAGAAGAAATAAAAACTTTGAGGTTTGCCGATGACATTGTAATTCTGTCAGAGACAGCAAAGGACTTGGAGGAGCAGTTGAACGGAATGGACAGTGTCTTGAAAGGAGGGTGTAAGATGAACATCAACAAAAGCAAAACGAGGATAATGGAATGTAGTCGAATTAAATCGGGTGATTCTGAGGGAATTAGATTAGGAAATGAGACACTTAAAGTAGTAAAGGAGTTTTGCTATTTGGGGACCAAAATAACTGATGATGGTCTAAGCAGAGAGGATATAAAACGTAGACTGGCAATGGCAAGAAAAGCGTTTCTGAAGAAGAGAAATTTGTTAACATCGAGTATTGATTTAAGTGTCAGGAAGTCGTTTCTCAAAATATTTGTATGGAGTGTAGCCATGTATGGAAGTGAAACATGGACGATAAATAGTTTAGACAAGAAGAGAATAGAAGCTTTCGAAATGTGGTGCTACAGAAGAATGCTGAAGATTAGATGGGTAGATCGCATAACTAATGAGGAGGTATTGAATAGAATTGGGGAGAAGAGGAGTTTGTGGCACAACTTGACTAGAAGGAGGGATCGGTTGGTAGGACATGTTCTGAGGCATCAAGGGATCACCAATTTGGTACTGAAGGGCAGCGTGGAGGGTAAAAATCGTAGAGGGAGACCAAGAGATGAATACACTAAGCAGATTCAGAAGGATGTAGGCTGCTGTAGGTACTGGGAGATGAAGAAGCTTGCTCAAGACAGAGTAGCATGGAGAGCTCCATCAAACCAGTCTCAGGAGTGAAGACCACAACAACAACAACAACAACAAGTTTAGTGGCACTGTCATCTGTAACATTACCATTGCTGTTTCACGGTAAAGATGTTGATTGCATCTTGCTGCTAGTGTAGTGCACATACAACGACAATGTCTTCGGAATTTCTATCACATTTCACAACTAATACAAGCATCTCGCATTGAACTTGGTGCTAAATTTGGGGTTTCTTACAACTTTGACAATCTTGCGGATTTGCGTTGTTTTAAGTTTGGGATGCTACGAATTTGGCAGCTGAGAAGACGCCTTGCATAACAAAAGTGCAACGGCACAAGCCACAATCACAGCCCAGAATCGTACTTAGTATACAGTGGTCCATTGATAGTGAGCGGGCCAAATGTCTCACGAAATAAGCGTCAAACGAGAAAACTACAAAGAACGAAACCTGTCTAGCTCGAATGGGGAAACCAGATGGCGCTATGGTTGGCCCGCTAGATGGCGGTGCCATAGGTCAAACGGGCATCAACTGCGTTTTTTAAAATAGGAACCCCCATTTTTAGTACATATTCGTGTAGTACGTAAAGAAATGTGAAGGTTTTAGTTGGACCACTTTTTTCGCTTTGTGATAGATGGCGCTATAATAGTCGTAAATACATGGCTCAAAATTTTAGACGAACAGTTGTTAACACATAGGTTTTTTAAATTAAAATACAGAACGTACGTACGTTTGAACATTTTATTTCGGTTGTTCCAATGTGATACATGTACCTTTGTGAACTTACCATTTCTGAGAACGCATGCTGTTACAGCGTGATTACCTGTAAATACCACATTAATGCAATAAATGCTCAAAATGACGTTCGTCAACCTCAATGCATTTGGCAATACGTGTAATGACATTCTTCTGAACAGGCAGTAGTTCGCCTTCCGTAATGTTCGCACATGCATTGACAATGCGCTGACGCATGTTGTCGGGCGTTGTCGGTGGATCACGATAGCAAATATCCTTCAACTTTTCCCACAGAAAGAAATCCGGGGACGTCAGATCCTGTGAACGTGCGGGCCATGGGATGGTGCTTGATGACCAATCCGCCTGTCATGAAATATGCTACTCAATACCGCTTCAACCGCACGCGAGCTATGTGCCGGATATCCATCATGCTGGAAGTACATCGCCATTCAGTCATGCAGTGAAACATCTTGTAGTAACATCGGTAGAACATTACGTAGGAAATCAGCATACATTCCACTATTTAGATTGGCATCGATAAAATGGGGGCCAATTATCCTTCCTCCCATAATGCCGCACCATACATTAACCGGGCAAGGTCGCTGATGTTACACTTGTCGCAGCCATCGTGGATTATGCGTTGCCCAGTAGTGCATATTATGCCGGTTTACGTTACCGCCCGCATCTCGTGGTCGTGCGGTAGGGTTCTCGCTTCCCACGCCCGGATTCCCGGGTTCGATCCCCGGCGGGGTCAGTGATTTTCTCTGCCTCGTGATGGCTGGGTGTTGTGTGATGTCCTTAGGTTAGTTAGGTTTAAGTAGTTCTAAGTTCTAGGGGACTGATGACCATGGATGTTAAGTCCCATAGTGCTCAGAGCCATTTACGTTATCGCTATGGGTGAATGACGCTTCGTCGCTAAATAGAACGCGTGCAAAAAATGTCTCATCGTCCCGGATTAGCCTCGACAGCAGCTAAAACACCTACTTGGGCATCAGCATTTGTTCCAGGTCGTGGTTGACGTTTCACTTGTGGCTGAACACTTTATGTTTCCTTAAATAACGTAACCATCCAGCGAACAGTCCGTACACTTGGATGATGTCCACGATACCGAGCAGCATACATAGCACACGCCCGTTGGGCATTTTGATCACAATAGCCATACATGAACACGATATCGACCTTTTCCGCGATTGGTAAACGGTCCATTTTAACATTTATAATGTATCACGAAGCAAATACCGTCCGCACTGGCGGAATGTTACGTGATACCACGTACTTACACGTTTGTGACTATTACAGCGCCAGCTATCACAAAGCGAAAAAAGTGTTCCAACTAAAACATTCATATTTCTTTACGTACTACACGAATATGTAATAAAAAATGGGGGTTCCTATTTAAAAAAACGCAGTTGATATCCGTTTGACCTATGGCAGCGGCATCTGGTTTCCCCATCAAGCTAGACAAGTTTCGATCTTTGTAGTTTTTTCGATTGACGCCTATTTCGCGAGATATTTGGCCCGCTCAGTATCAATGGACCACCTTGTATATAGAAACAGCAGACCGCATATAACATTTCCTTGGGCAACGCTAGAAGCCATCACTTTTATTTTACTCGATGACTTTCCTTCTCTTACTTCGAACTGTGTCCTTTCTGACAGGAAATGGCAACCCCAATCGTACAACTGAGACGATACTCTGTAGGCAAGCAATTTCAGTAGAAGCCGGTTGTGAGGAACTGTATAAAAGGTCAAAAGTCATTATTTTCATTATGGTAGTGACAGCAGCAACCGTTGCGAAATTGTCTCGAATGAAGAACAGCCCACAGTTGCACTAAATTATGTTCATTTTAAACATTGAGCATGGTTGCGTTGTTTTAAGTTTGGGATGCTACGAATTTGGCAGCTGAGAAGACGCCTTGCATAAGAAAAGTGCAACGGCACAAGCCACAATCACAGCTGAGAATCGTACTTAGTATACAGTGGTCCATTGATAGTGAGCGGGCCAAATATCTCACGAAATAAGCATCAAACGAAAAAACTACAAAGAGTGAAACTCGTCTGGTTTGAAGGGGGAAACCAGATGACGCTATGAGTGGCCGCTAGATGGCGCTGCCGTAGGTCAAACGGATATCAACTGCGTTTTTTAAAATAGGAACCCTAATTTTTAATTACATATTCGTGTAGTTCGTAAAGGATATGAATGTTTTAGTTGGACCACTTTTTTCGCTTTGTGATAGATGGCGCTGTAATAGTCACAAACGTATAAGTACGTGGTATCACGTAACATTCCGCCAGTGCGGACGGTATTTGCTTCGTGATACATTATAAATGTTAAAATGGACCGTTTACCAATTGCGGAAAAGGTCGATATCGTGTTGATGTATGGCTATTGTGATCAAAATGCCCAGCGGGCGTGTGCTATGTATACTGGTCGGTATCCTGGACGACATCATCCAAGTGTCCGGACCGTTCGCCGGATATTTACGTTATTTAAGGAAACAGCAAGTGTTCCGCCACATGTCAAACGTCAACCACGACCTGGAACAAATGATGATGCCAAAGTAGGTGTTTTAGCTGCTGTCGCGGCTAATCCGCACGTCAGTAGCAGACAAATTAAGTGAGAATCAGGAATCTCAAAAACGTTGGTGTTGAGAATGCTACATCAACATCGATTGCATCCCTACCATATTTCTATGCACCTGGAATTGCATGGCGACGACTTTGAACGTCGTGTACTGTTTTGCCACTGGTGACAAGAGAAATCATGGGACGATGACACATTTTTTGCACGCGTTCTATTTAGCGACTAAGCATCATTCACCAACAGCGGTAACGTAAACTGGTATAATATGAACTATTGGGCAACGGCAAATCCACGATGGCTGCAACAAGTGTAACATCAGTGACCTTGTCGGGTTAACGTATGGTGCGGCATTACGGGAAGAAGGATAATTGCCCCCCATCTTACCGATGGGAACCTAAATGGTGCAATGTATGCTGATTTCCTGCGTAATGTTCTACCGATGTTACTACAGGATGTTTCACTGCATGACAGAATGGCTATGTACTTCCAACATGGTGGATGTCCGGCACATAGCTCGCGTGCGGTTGAAGCGGCAAGTAGCATATTTTTATGAGAGGTGGATTGGGCGTCGAAGCCCGTACGTTCACCGGATTTGACGTCCCCGGATTTCTTTCTGTGGATAAGTTGCTATCATGATCCACCAACAACGCCTGACAAAATGCGTCAGCGCATTGCCAATGCGTGTGCGAAAATTACGGAAGATGAACTACTCGCTGTTGAGAGGAATGTCGTTACATGTTGTGAGCGTGTGGGTGCTATTCTGTCATTCTGTGCAACGGATTAATCTGAGATGTGCCCTTTACCCTGTGGCTCCTGCAAGATGCTATTTCCACCCTCACACTACTACAGAAGTCAGACATACGCTCCTAACGTTCTAAAGAGAAATGCCTGAGAAACTTTCAGCAATAAATATCTTCTGGAGTCGTCCGCTGTAAGGAAATGACACAAAAATTCACAAAATTTCTTATGTAACTAGTGGGATACTTGGGTACTGGAGCAGTGCTAGTTAGTGTAAGAAAAACATGAAACTAACGAAAATTATTATTTATTTTGCAAAAAATTCTGAGAAATCACAATGGCACTTTTAGTTATGAACTGAACAAGTTATTTCCGGGTTCATTTCGGAATGTGAAGTTACCTCTTAAGGATAGGAATCGCTAATGAAATTTCTATACAAAGTTTAAGTTTGGTATTGACTTGGCAGAACAACTGAGAGCCACACCTACTCAACTTGAATCATTATCCGTTAGAATGTTGCTAGGTACGGTTGAGTCTGCCGCGTGTGAAATTCAGTGAAGTGTACTGTTGTGGAGGAAATACTGGGGCTCGCAAGAGCTGTAGCACACAATACCGTAAGCTGCGATGACTGCTGTCTGCGCCGCTCGCTGCTGACAAATAAGGTAACTCTCGTTCTATCTGGATTGACCTTAGCCAATCAAACTCTCCCTACGCCTTGATGAAGTCAATGATTTCCATTCGCCCCTAGTCTAACTATTGGCGTGGTACACCGGTCAGATAACCAGTCCACCGCGATGAGACTCAAAAATTCGCTACCAAGCGTTTAACTATAACTCTATCCGTTCACACCGCACAATAACTGTGGCGGCTCACAGAGTGAACAACGCTTAATCGCAAGGACTCAATATAGAGTCGCACTCCGATTCGCTCTTGACAGAGGTGCTCTCCCAGTGAAGTACTGAGGAGATACTTGTTCTTCGCTCTTTGTGTACACGTACGAGCGCGCACGCTCTCGTTACGTGTTCTCACTCCAAGAGCGACAAGGGAACGGCCCCTCTCCATGCCAGACGTGAAGGGGTATATCTTTCAGTCTCTTCCATTACTCCTTCAGCTCAAGGCGTCAGGAATATCGTCTGCCAATCAGCATTGCTCTTCTAAAACGGGATAATGGCGTTTCGTTTACGGCAACCAATCCGGAAATCTGTAGCATTGGCATTTGGCGTTTGCTGTCTCTCTGTGAAAACCTCTGAAACTGAAACTGCGTGCCATGTTTGTAAATAATGCGTAGGCTGGGCGATCCCACACAATGTAGCAGAATTTGCTTTTAAGCCAAACACGTGGCCGTTCTTCCTTTCGGGCAAACGCTGTTGCTCTACAGGCAGTCAGCAGCTGACGTAGATAGGTTGACTTGTCCTCTGAGGGGACCGGCCCCCCGGCATGTGGTTTGCCTCTCCCAAACTAAAAGCCCCTGCGACAGTCGTGTCTTGAATGTGTGTGTGTATGCCAGCATCGAGTATCTCAACCCCGGTGCGCACCTGCGATTTGCTTGTTATTTGCATATCGTTCACATGAATTCATACAACATTGACTTTATCTCATCGAGTTTGGGTTCGAATGAAGCGTCTTGATGTGCGGAATATGATTGTGAGGGCGGAATATGTAAGCAATGAAGGTCAGGAGACCACGACGTCTTACAACGTATTGCCAAATGCATTGAGGTTGACAGACATCATTTTGAGCATTTATTGCATGAATGTGGTATTTACTGGTAATCAGACTGTAACAGCATGTGTTCTCAGAACTGATAAGTTCACAAAGGTACATGTACCACATTGGAACAACCGTAATAAATGTTGAAACGTATCTACGTTCTGTATTTTAATTTAAAAAAAAAACCTTTTTTTTTTTTGGCCATCAGTCTACTGACTGGTTTGATGCGGCCCGCCACGAATTCCTTTCCTGTGGTAACCTCTTCATCTCAGAGTAGCACTTGCAACCTACGTCCTCAATTATTTGCTTGACGTATTCCAATCTCTGTCTTCCTCTACAGTTTTTGCCCTCTACAGCTCCCTCTAGTACCATGGAAGTCATTCCCTCATGTCTTAGCAGATGTCCTATCATCCTGTCCCTTCTCCTTATCAGTGTTTTACACATATTCCTTTCCTCTCCGATTCTGCGTAGAACCTCCTCATTCCTTACCTTATCAGTCCACCTAATTTTCAACATTCGTCTATAGCACCACATTTCACATGCTTCGATTCTCTTCTGTTCCGGTTTTCCCACA
Source organism: Schistocerca piceifrons (assembly GCF_021461385.2). Classification (NCBI taxonomy): domain Eukaryota; kingdom Metazoa; phylum Arthropoda; class Insecta; order Orthoptera; family Acrididae; genus Schistocerca; species Schistocerca piceifrons. The sequence goes on along the minus strand of NC_060142.1, from coordinate 128,988,042 downwards.
GTCCATGTTTCACTACCACACAATGCTGTACTCCAGACGTACATCCTCAGAAATTTCTTCCTCATATTAAGGCCGGTATTTGATATTAGTAGACTTCTCTTGGCCAGAAATGCCTTTTTTGCCATAGCGACTCTGCTTTTGATGTCCTCCTTGCTCGTCCGTCATTGGTTATTTTACTGCCTAGGTAGCAGAATTTCTTAACTTCATTGACTTCGTGACCATCAATCCTGATGTTAAGTTTCTCGCTGTTCTCATTTCTACTAATTCTCATTACCTTCGTCTTTCTCCGATTTCCTCTCAAACCATACTGTGTACTCATTAGATTGTTCATTCCGTTCAGCAGATCATTTAATTCTTCTTCACTTTCACTCAGGATAGCAATGTCATCAGCGAATCGTATCATTGATATCCTTTCACCTTGTATTTTAATTCCACTCCTGAACCTTTCTTTTATTTCCATCATTGCTTCCTCGATGTACAGATTGAAGAGTAGGGGCGAAAGGCTACAGCCTTGTCTTACACCCTTCTTAATACGAGCACTTCGTTCTTGATCGTCCACTCTTATTATTCCCTCTTGGTTGTTGTACATATTGTATATGACCCGTCTCTCCCTATAGCTTACCCCTACTTTTTTCAGAATCTCGAACAGCTTGCACCATTTTATATTGTCGAACGCTTTTTCCAGGTCGACATATCCTACGAAAGTGTCTTGATTTTTCTTTAGCCTTGCTTCCATCATTAGCCGTAACGTCAGAATTGCCTCTCTCGTCCCTTTACTTTCCCTAAAGCCAAACTGATCGTCACCTAGCGCATTCTCAATTTTCTTTTCCATTCTTCTGTATATTATTCTTGTAAGCAGCTTCGATGCATGAGCTGTTAAGCTGATTGTGCGATAATTCTCGCACTTGTCAGCTCTTGCCGTCTTCGGAATTGTGTGGATGATGCTTTTCGAAAGTCAGATGGTATATCGCCAGACTCATATATTCTACACACCAACGTGAATAGTCGTTTTGTTGCCACTTCCCCGAATGAATTTTGAAATTCTGATGGAATGTTATCTATCCCTTCTGCCTTATTTGACCGTAAGTCCTCCAAAGCTCTTTTAAATTCCGATTCTAATACTGGATCCCCTATCTCTTCTAAATCGACTCCTGTTTCTTCTTCTATCACATCAGACAAATCTTCACCCTCATAGAGGCTTTCAGTGTATTCTTTCCACCTATCTGTTCTATCCTCTGCATTTAACAGTGGAATTCCCGTTGCACTCTTAATGTTACCACCGTTGCTTTTAATGTCACCAAAGGTTGTTTTGCCTTTCCTGTATGCTGAGTCTGTCCTTCCGACAATCATATCTTTTTCGATGTCTTCACATTTTTCCTGCAGCCATTTCGTCTTAGCTTCCCTGCACTTCCTATTTACTTCATTTCTGAGCGACTTGTATTTCTGTATTACTGATTTTCCCGGAACATGTTTGTACTTCCTCCTTTCATCAATCAACTGAAGTATTTCTTCTGTTACCCATGGTTTCTTCGCAGCTACCTTCTTTGTACCTATGTTTTCCTTCCCATCTTCTGTGATGGCCCTTTTTAGAGATGTCCATTTCTCTTCAACTGTACTGCCTACTGCCGTATTCCTTATTACTGTATCTATAGCGTTAGAGAACTTCAAACATATCTCGTCATTCCTTAGTACTTCCGTATCCCACTTCTTTGGGTATTGATTCTTCCTGACTAATGTCTTGAACTTCTGCCTACTCTACATCACTACTATATTGTGAGCTGAGTCTATATCTGCTCCTGGGTACGCCTTACAATCCAGTATCTGATTTCGGAATCTCTGTCTGACCATGATGTAATCTAATTGAAATCTTCCCGTATCTCCCGGCCTTTTCCAAGTATACCTCCTCCTCTTGTGATTCTTGAACAGGGTATTCGCTATTACTAGCTGAAACTTGTTACAGAACTCAATTAGTCTTTCTCCTCTTTCATTCCTCGTCCCAAGCCCATATTCTCCTGTAACCTTTTCTTCTACTCCTTCCCCTACAACTGCATTCCAGTTGCCCATGACTATTAGATTTTCGTCCCCCTTTACATACTGCATTACCCTTTCAATATCCTCATACACTTTCTCTATCTGTTCATCTTCAGCTTGCGACGTCGGCATGTATACCTGAACTGTCGTTGTCGGTGTTGGTCTACTGTCGATTCTGATTAGAACAACCCGGTCACTGAACTGTTCACAGTAACACACCCTCTGCCCTACCTTGCTATTCATAAAGAATCCTACACCTGTTATACCATTTTCTGCTGCTGTTGATATTACCCGAAACTCATCTGACCAGAAATCCTTGTCTTCCTTCCACTTCACTTCACTGACCCCTATTATATCTAGATTGAGCCTTTGCATTTCCCTTTTCAGATTCTCTAGTTTCCGTAACACGTTCAAGCTTCTGACATTCCACGTTATCCTTTCGTTGATTATTCAATCTTTTTCTCATGGTAACCTCCCCCTTGACGGTCCCCTCCTGGAGATCCGAATGGGGGACTATTCCGGAATCTTTTGTCAATGGAGAGATCATCATGACACTTCTTCAATTACAGGTCACATGTCCTGTGGATACACGTTACGTGCCTTTAATGCAGTGGTTTCCATTGCCTTCTGCATCCTCATGTCGTTGATCACTGCTGATTCTTCCGCCTTTAGGGGCAATTTCCCACCCCTAGGACAAGAGAGTGCCCAGAACCTCTATCCGCTCCTCCGCCCTCTTTGAGAAGGCCGTTGGCAGAATGAGGCTGACTTCTTATGCCGGAAGTCTTCGGCCGGCAATGCTGATTATTTATCAAAATTTAGGCAGCGACGGGGATCGAACCCGGGACCGAAGACGTTTTGATTATGAATCAAAGACGCTACCCCTAGACCTACCTGTTATCAACTGTTCGTCTAAAATTGTGAGCCATATGTTTGTGACTATTACAGCGCCATCTATCACAAAGCGAAAAAAGTGGTCCAACTAAAACATTCATATTTCTTTACGTACTGCACGAATATGTAATAAAAAATGGGGGTTCCTATTTAAAAAAACGCAGTTGATATCCGTTTGACCTATGGCAGCGCCATCTAGCAGGCCAACCATAGCGCGATCTGGTTTCCCCCTTCGAGCTAGATAAGTTTCGTTCTTTGTAGTTTTTTCGTTTGACGCTTATTTCGTGAGATATTTGTCCCGGTTACGATGAATGAACCACCCTGAATAATCTGGACTGGAAGACTTGCTTCTATTGAATGGTTTAAGCTATTTTGCTACAACGAGGATAACTACTTCTAAGTTACTCATGTTGACAGCAGGTTTGGTTGCCATTCTGGAATATTTACTTCGTCTCTTTGGCGACTTTCGGAAAGTTGTAATTAGGTACTCCATTTTAGTGGCACTGTCATCACTAACATAACCATTGCTATTTCACGGTGAAGGTGTTGATTGCATTTTTCTGCTAGTGTATTTCATATACAACCACGATGTCTTCGGATTATCTGTCATATTTCGAGACAAAAGTTCATTGTGGCAACTAATACAATCATCTCGTATTGAAGTTCAAGATAAATTTGGGGTTTCTTAGAACTTTTCTAATCTTGGATTTTGCGTTATTTTAAATTTGGGATGCTACGAATTTGGTAGCTGAAAAGACGCCATGTTTAACAGAAGTGCAATGGCACGAGCCACAGTCGCAGCTCAGAATAGTACTTAGTATACAAGCATCCGCCCCCGTCAGCGGCAATCACCGACCTGCCGACACAGCACTGAGCTGGATGGAACTGAGCGCTTCCACCAAAAAAACGGTTCAAATGGCTCTGAGCACTATGGGACTCAACTGCTGAGGTCATTAGTCCTCTAGAACTTGGAACTAGTTAAACCTAACTAACCTAAGGACATCACAAACATCCATGCCGGAGGCAGGATTCGAACCTGCGACCGTAGCGGTCTCGCGGTTCCAGACTGCAGCGCCTTTAACCGCACGGCCGCTTCGGCCGGCGCACTTCCACCGTTCCACCCACTGCCGAGTAGCAATGGCCGTGCCGAGGTCGCTGGACCCTGGAAAACTTGTGCGTAACATAGCAACGCGACACCTTCCCCACGGTCAGCCGCAGGCAGCTGTATTTAAACCTCCCAGGGCCTGGCTGTCATCTTCGAACAACTGGGGTTTGCTATGACATCCGGTCCGTGCCAGACAACGCCATGCAGATGGCGCAGCGGCGGTCACCGTGGCCTGGTCTCGAGCCTTCGACATCCATCTGACCATCCAAGTAGTTGTGCTGCCTTCACCATCTATGACTGGCATCCAGCCATTTCTGCAGGTGCCGATGTTCAAGCTGAGGACTCCTCTGCACTTTGCCAGAGGGGCAAGACGTCGACTGTCGTATTTTTGGTGACAGCAGCCAATGCCGTGGCCTGCCAGCATCAGCACGATAGTTCCACGCATTGGTTGTTGGTGCTCGCTGCCGCTGACTGGGCCGGCGTTCGGAGGTACCTGGCGTTACTCACCACGGATCGACGATAGCAGCCTCGAAAACTGAATGAACAGCAATAAATGGCTTCTTGTATCCACGAGTTGCCTTCTGCCGCACCCGCGTTCATCTCCGTTAGAGAATCGTTGCCCGCATCGCTGCTCACTTAAAGAAGAAGTACTTGTAGATCGAAGAACGAATGAAGTAAGGAAATGTTCAGAAAACGACAGGAATACAGTTATACTGGGTGTTAGAAAAAGGTACGGCCAAACTTTCAGGAAACATTCCTCACACACAAAGAAAGAAAATATGTTATGTGGACATGTGTCCGGAAACGCTTACTTTCCATGTTAGAGCTCGTTTTATTACTTCTCTTCAAATCATATTAATCATGGAATGGAAACACCGAGCAACAGAACGTACCAGCGTGACTTCAAACACTTTGTTACAGGAAATGTTCAAAATGTCCTCCGTTAGCGAGGATACATGCATCCACCCTCCGTCGCATGGAATCCCTGATGCGCTGATGCAGCCCTGGTGAATGGCGTATTGTATCACAGCCGTCCACAATACGAGCACGAAGAGTCTCTACATTTGGTATCGGGGCTGCGTAGACAAGAGCTTTCAAATGCCCCCATAAATCAAAGTCAAGAGGGTTGAAGTCAGGAGAGCGTGGAGCCCATGGAATTGGTCCGCTTCTACCAATCCATCGGTCACCGAATCTGTTGTTGAGAAGCATACGCACACTTCGACTGAAATGCGCAGGAGATCCATCGTGCATGAACCACATGTGTTGTACTTGTAAACGCACATGTTCTAGCAGCACAGGTAAAGTATCCCGTATGAAATCATGATAACGTGCTCCATTGAGCGTAGGAGGAAGAACATGGGGCCCAATCGAGACATCACCAACAATGCCTGCCCAGACGTTCACAGAAAATCTGTGTTGATGACGTGATTGCACAATTGAGTGCGGATTCTCGTCAGCCCACACATGTTGATTGTGAAAATTTACAATTTTATCACGTTGGAATGAAGCCTCATCCGTAAAGAGAACATTTGCACTGAAATGAGGATTGACACATTTTTGGATGAACCATTCTCAGAAGTGTATCTGTGGAGGCCAATCAGCTGCTGATAGTGCCTGCACACGCTGTACATGGTACGGAAACAACTGGTTCTCCCGTAGCACTCTCCATACAGTGACGTGGTCAACGTTACATTGTACAGCAGCAACTTCTCTGACGCTGACATTAGGGTTATCGTCAACTGCACGAAGAATTGCCTCGTCCATTGCAGGTGTCCTCGACGTTCTAGGTCTTCCCCAGTCGCGAGTCATAGGCTGGAATGTTCCGTGCTCCCAAGACGCCGATCAATTGCTTCGAACGTCTTCCTGTCGGGACACCTTCGTTCTGGAAATCTGTCTCGATACAAACGTACCGCGCCACGGCTATTGCCCCGTGCTAATCCATACATCAAATGCGCATCTGCCAACTCCGCAATTGTAAACATTGCACTGACTGCAAAACCACGTTCGTGATGAACACTAACCTGTTGGTGCTACGTACTGATGTGCTTGATGCTAGTACTGTAGAGCAATGAGTCGCATGTCAACACAGGCACCGAAGTCAACATTACCTTCCTTCAATTGGGCCAACTGGCGGTGAATCGAGGAAGTATAGTACATACTGACGAAACTAAAATGAGCTCTAACATGGAAAGTAAGCGTTTCCGGACACATGTCCACATAACATCTTTTCTTTATTTGTGTGTGAGGAATGTTTCCTGAAAGTTTGGCCGTACCTTTTTGTAACATCCTGTATAAGTACGAGTCAAACAGGAACTTAGGGGGAAACTAAAGGGAAATAGCTGAAAGAAAAATGTGAATAAATCGAAAAAGAAATGCTCGTCTGGAGAGCAGATATACACTACTGGACATTAAAATTGCTTCACCAAGAAGAAATGCAGATGATTAACGGTTATTCATTGGACAAAAATATTATACTAGAACTGACATGTGATTACATTTTCACGCAATTTGGGTGCATAGATCCTGAGAAATCAGACCCAGAACAACCACCTCTGTCCGTAATAACGGCCTTGATACGCCTGGGCATTGAGCCAAACAGAGCTTGCATGGCGTGTACAGCTACTGCTGCCCGTGCAGCCTCAAAAAAAAAAAAAAAAAAAAAAAAATGTTCAAATGGCTCTGAGCACTATGGGACGTAACATCTATGGTCATCAGTCCCCTAGAACTTAGAACTACTTAAACCTAACTAACCTAAGGACATCACACAACACCCAGCTATCACGAGGAAGAGAAAACCCTGACCCCGCCGGGAATCGAACCCGGGAAGTGCAGCTTCAAAACGATACCACAGTTCATCAAGGGTAGTGACAAGCGTATTGTGACGAGCCAGTTGCTCGGCCACCATTGACCAGACGTTTTCAGTTGGTGAGAGATTTGGAGAATGTGCTGGCCAGGGCAGCAGTCGAACATTTTCTGTATCCAGAAAGATCCGTACAGGGCCTGCAACATGCGGTCGTGCATTATACTGGTGAAATGTAGGGTTTCGTAGGGATGGAATGAAGGGTAGAGCCACGGGTCGTGAAAATTCTGAAATGTAATGCCCACTGTTCAAAGTGCCGTCAATGCGAACAAGAGGTGATCGAGACGTGTAACCAATGGCATCCCATATCATGACGCCGGGTGATACGCCAGTATGGCGATGACGAATACACGCTTCCAATGTGAGTTCACCGCGATGTAGCCAAACACGGATGCGACCATCATGATGCTGTAAACAGAACCTGGATTCATCCGAAAAAATGACGTTTTGCCATTGTGCATTCAGGTTCGTCGTTGGGTACACCATCGCAGGCGCTCCTGTCTGTGATGCAGCGTCAAGGGTAACCGCAGCCATGGCCTCCGAGCTGATAGCCCACGTTGCTGCAAACGTTGTCTAACTGTTCGTGCAGATGGTTGTTATCTTGCAAACGTCCTCATCTGTTGACTCAGGGATCGAGACGTGGCTGCACGATCTGTTATAGCCATGCGGATAAGAACTCTCCTCATGGAAACTTTCCTCATGTCGGCGCTGACCTTGTGTGAATGCTCTGAAATGTTAATCATTTGCATTTGACAGCATCTTGTTCCTGTCGGTTAAATTTCGCGCCTGTGGCACGTTATCTTCGTGGTGTAGCAATTTTAATGGCCAGTAGTGTAATGTACAGAAAAGTCAAAATAACCCTCGGTAAAATGAAGAGTAAAGACGTCAATGTTAAGAGTGCAGTGGGAATTCTACCGCTAAATGCAGAGGAGAGGACCGATAGGTGGGATGATTACACCAGAAATAGGACTTGTCCGATGGCATGATAGAAGAAGAAATGGGAGCTGATGGGAAAGTAGGTAGATAAGTGCGAGTACTATTACTTACTCAGCTTAATAGCTCATACGTCGTAGTTGCTGACAAGAACAATGTACACAAGAAAGGAAAGGAAAGTTGAGAGACTGTTAGATGAGGATTAGTTTCGTTTCCGGAAAGGCAAAGGCAGCACAGAGGCAGGGCGGACGCTGTGCCTGATAATCTAGGCGAGACTCACGAAACATCGAGACCTGTTCATAGGATTTGTCGTCTTAGAAAAAGCTTTACAGACTGTCAAATGTTGCAAGATGTACGAAATTCTGAGGAAAACAGGGGTAAGCTGTAGGTAAAGACATGTAATTCACAATAAGCGTAAGAACCGAGAGGGAGCATAAGAACGGAAGGCAAAGAACGACGTGCTCGGATTAAAAATAGTGTAAGACTGGAATGAAGTGTCCCGCGCCCCCCCCCCCCCCCCCCTTGCTTTTGAATCTATACAACGAAAACGCAGTTTCAGAAATAAAAGAATGTTTCAAGCGTGGGATTAAAATTGAGGGGGAAGGAATATCTGTGATAACATTCGCTGATGACATTGGTATCCGTAGTGAACGTGAAGGAGAATTACAGGATCTGTTGAATGAAACGAACCCTCTAACGTGTGAAGAATATACAGTGTGTTGAATATAAAGTGAAAAAATATGAAAGTAATAAGAAACGGCAGATGGGAGATGTGCGATAAAGTTGACATTAAAAACGAGATCCACGAAACAGACGAAGGGAAGGAATTCTGCTACCTCGGAAGCAAAATAATACATGGTGGACGAAGGAAGGAAGACGAAGAAGCAGAGTTGCACAGGCAAAGAGGACATTTCTGGCCAAAAGAAGTCTACTAATATCAAACATAGGCCTTAATTAAGGGAAGAAATTTCCGTGAATGTACGTTTGTAGCAGAGTATTTCACGGTGATAAATCATAGACAATGGGAAAACCGGAAAAGAAGAGAAAGCGTTTGAGATGTGGTCATGTAGAAAGGTGTTAATGCCTGGTTCTGGAATCCCAGCTCCCCTTGCAGCTCCCTGCTTACGGAGCTGCCTTCGTGTTGCTTTGGTACTGACAGGTTTCGCGTGTGCGACATTTTTAGTTCTGCAGCGACTTCTGCAGCTGTCGCGCTGTTATTTTTCGCCACAGAACTCTTCGAGGAACGTGTGCCACCACCACGCACCAAACATTTTCGTTCGCGTTGTGACTTAGCGGATGATGTTTTTCCGCTTTTCCTGTAAGCAGTATAAATCTTTGTTATGGTGCTTTTTGAAACACCAAACGCCTCGGCTACGCTGGTTGTGGGAGCTCCTACACGTGTGCACCGACTGTTTCCCCACGTTCCGATTCTCTTAACTCCGACATAAAGCACTCACAAATACACAGAACCCTTTTGTTACCGCACCATAACCGACACGTGCAACGAATTGAGGACACTGTACATGGGGCGTTCATGGTCAAACACAATAGCGCAACCTGCAGGCTTCGCTGTCATCTGCGGCGTTTATGTTCAGCACGCATTTTTCGCTGTGTTCCTGTATTTTTATCCATCCCCTCTAACTCTTTAATTTACAACGTCGTTTCTGCTATTGCCATCGTCCGATTTTTAACTAAGACTAGGGAAATGTAAGAACGACAGACGTTTGTTACGCGTTATCAGGTTACAAAAGACGAAAAATTGAAAAGTAGAAAATTTTTTAAAAACTTCAGTCACCAAAACTTAGAACTTTTAAAACAAGCTTCGGTGTCGGTGTCAATAAACCTGCGCCTAACTGGACGTGATACTGATACCGAACCTTGTTGTATGGACTTTTCAATTTTTCATCTTTTGGAGCCTGATACTCTATGACAGACACCTTTGGTTCCGATGTTCCTTTAATTTTAGTTACATTCTTCATAATCTTAACTACAGATCTGATGAAGCAGGGCTCCAAATGACGTCAGAAACAAAGCAATCTAAATAGTCTTATTCACAAAATATTCTCAGTGATTGCGGTCTGATTCGGCAGATGTATTTCCTTAATTACTGAGTAATGAGTGTAGAAATTCTTTGCTTGACACGCACTTGAAAGTAAGAACGAGCTCTTTCCTTGATTTACACTTGTTAAGCAAGATGTACCGTCGGAAGTGATCGTTGCATGAATTGTATACCTGAAGACGGGTCTTTGTTACCCGAAACGTTTTTTTTTATATATTTCTTTGATAATGAAACTGTTCTTTATAGCGAATGTACAGGGTGGTCCATTGATAGTGACCGGGCCGAATATCTCACGAAATAAGCATGAAATGGAAAAACTACAAAGAACGAAACTAGTCTAGCTTGAAGGGGGAAACCAGATGGCGCTATGGTTGGTCCGTTAGATGGCGCTGCCATAGGTCAAACGGATATCAACAGCGTTTTTTTTAAATAGGAACCCCCATTTTTTATTACATATTCGTATAGTATGTAAAGAAATATGAATGTTTTAGTTGGACTACTTTTTTCGCTTTGTGATAGATGGCGCTGTAATAGTCACAAACGTGTAAGTACGTGGTATCACGTAACATTCCGCCAGTGCGGACAGAATTTGCTTCGTGATACATTACCCGTGTTAAAATGGACCGTTTACCAATTGCGGAAAAAGTGGATATCGTGTTGATGTATGGCTATTGTGATCAAAAACCCTAACGGGCGTGTGCTATGTATGCTACTCGGTATCCTGGACGACATCATGCAAGTGTCCGTACCGTTCTCCGGATAGTTACGTTATTTACGGAAAAAGGAAGTGTTCAGCCACATGTGAAACGTCAACCACGACCTGCATCAAATAATGGTGCCCAAGTAGGTGTTTTAGCTGCTGTCACGGCTAATTCACACATCAGTAGCAGACAAATTGCGCAAGAACTGGGAATCTCAAAAACTTCGGTGTTGTGAATGCTACATCAACATCGATTGCACCCGTACCATATTTCTATGCACCAGGAATTGCTTGGCGACGACTTTGAACGTCGTGTACAGTTCTGCCACTGGGCACAAGAGAAATTGCGGGACGATGACAGATTTTTTGCACGCGTTCTATTTAGCGACGAAGCGTCATTCACCAACAGCGGTAACGTAAACCAGCATAATATGAACTATTGGGCAACGGAAAATCCACGATGGCTGCGACAAGTGGAACATCAGCGACAGTGGCGGGTTAATGTATGGTGCGGCATTGTGGGAGGAAGGATAATTGGCCCCCATTGTATCGATGGCAATCTAAATGGTGGAGTGTATGCTGATTTCCTACGTAACGTTCTAGCGATGTTACTTCAAGGTGTTTCCGTGCATGACACAATGGCGACGTACTTTCAACATAATGGATGTCCGGCACATATCTCGCTTGCGATTGAAGGGGTATTGAATAGCATATTTCATGACAGGTGGATTGGTCGTCGAAGCACCATACCATGGCCCGCACGTTCGCCGGATCTGACGTCCCCGGATTTCTTTCTGTGGGGAAAGTTGAAGGATATTTTCTATCCTGATCCACCAACAACGCCTGACAACATGCGTCAGCGCATTGTCAATGCATGTGCGAACATTACGGAAGGCGAACTACTCGCTGTTGAGAGGAATATCGTTACACGTATTGCCAAATTCATTGAGGTTGACGGCCATCATTTTGAGCATTTGTTGCATTAATGTGGTATTTACAGGTAATCAAGCTGTAACAGCATGCGTTCTCAGAAATGATAAGTTCACAAAGGTACATATATAACATTGGAAGAACCGAAATAAAATGTTGAAACGTACCTACGTTCTGTATTTTAATTTAAAAAACCTACATGTTACCAACTGTTCGTCTCAAGTGTGAGCCATATGTTTGTGGCTATTACAGCGACATCTATCATGAAGCGAAAAAAGTGGTCCATTCATATTTCGTTTCGTACTACACGAATATGTAACAAAAAATGGGGGTTCCTATTTAAAAAAATACGCTTTTGATATACGTTTGTCCTATGGCAGCGCCATCTAGCGGGCCAACCATAGCGCCATCTGGTTTCTCCCGTTAAGCTAGACAAGTTTCGTTCTTTGTAGTTTTTTGGTTTGACGTTTAGTTCGTGAGATATTTGGCCCGGTCACGATCAATGGATCACTTTGTATACACAGTCTATACTGTTTGTTAGAAAGAACGAGCACCTGTCTTCGATGCAGACGCTTGTTTCTGTGTAATATTAACGTAGTCACGGACGTTGCACACCTGCGCTGCATTAATACTGGGTAACGCTGAAGTGAAGTGAGCGTCGTATCTTAGCTCTGCGGTCAGCTAGCCAGAGAACCCGCCCGCAGCTATTTGGCTCGCTGCCGCGTCAGGTTCGCCCTGCACGCGTCTGTAACGTGAAACTGCCTGTGCGGAGCTGCTAACGAGGCCCAACACCTGCTGCGCATGCGCCACGTCATCGATCAGTGTGCGTCTACATTCATTCTCTCTCTCTCTCTCTCTCTCTCTCTCTCTCTCTCTCTCACACACACACACACACACACACACACACACACACACACACGTGCCGCGTCCCCTGTCCAGCCCACGCGCGGCCCGTTCGTCTTGTGCTGTGTATTATCTGCCTGCGCTGAGCTCTGCCATTACTCAGCGCTCTGCCAGGTTTCCGCGACGCCAGATAACGGCTCTGTTGAGGGAACGCGCTTTCCGCTCGCGGCTGCGTGGGGCGCTCTGACAATGCTTCTGCTACGGCAGCGGTTCCCAACCTTCCTTAGACCATTACTCCCGAGTGCAATTAGACATTAGCTAATACCCCAGCCTTCCCTTAACCCCCCCCCCCCTATCCCACCATTCTGCCATCTGTTGCTCCCCTCCCTACCCCACATTATGACCAACTCTAGCAACTAACTATCGAAAGAAAGACTTTTCTTGGAATACTTTTTATTTTTAAAATGATGGAAGATGTAAAAGGTGAATGAAATTTAGTGTGTGTGTTCGTGTTAGAATGAATGATGAAGCAATTAGCAGTGCAAAAAAATGGTTCAAATGGCTCTGAGCACTATGGGACTTACCATCTGAGGTCATCAGTCCCCTAGACTTAGAACTACGTAACCCTAACTAACCTAAGGATATCACACACATCCATGCCCGAGGCAGGATTCGAACCTGCGACCGTAGCGAATTAGCAGTACATCGCTAGTGTTAGCCACAACTCTTTCTCAGACAAGAAAGGTAGTGACGGCTGACACTTGCTACGAAACATACTTCACCTGCGTTACTCCTCTCCTTATGAAGTTACTGTTGTGTCGTGCTGTGAATTAGTTCATTTATCTGTTTAGAAGCGAATGGTGAAGCAATTTTCGGACAGCTGCAGATACTTTCTACAACTTTTTTGAGATATTTGGCATTTATAACGTACATGTCTCAGTTTTATCATCAGCAATGTACCCGACAAAGCACAGCAAATGTGTGTAGTGGGTTGGCTACGTGAGAAACCTGTAACCTCCACTGGGTTAATACAGCTAACTGGCAAAAAATAATTGTTGATACCTTACATAAACAATATTAGAGTATTACAAAACAGCGATAATAGTAATGATGTTTTGACAATAATTTAGTTTTGTGACTGAAACAGAACCGAATCGTTTAGTTTTTACCCCTCAGAAACTTTCATTTCATGCCTCAGGGGGTAATTACTCCTAGGTGGGGAACATTTTGCTATGATAACGCAAGACCTTTGTGGCTAATTACTCCCATTTACATTTATGAAACCAAACTTTAAAGCATTACTTTAATTACAGTTCTTCACATAGTGTTTTTATTGTTTGTTTTTCTTCTTTCTAATAAGAAAGTGATGAAAAAAACTACCTAGGAAGGTTACCGTAATACTTGCTTATAAACTACACAAGTCGAACTATGATAGCAAAGACCTTTGCTGTAATCCTCAGCGCATCTACAGAGGCCAAATCATCCGTAGACGATACATAAGATGTCCGTGTCATTTATCTTGATCACATCAAATACCATTTTGTCCAGGAGCAAGATGAAAAAGAACTCAAACAAACGTTGTTTAGCTACCAGAGGCCATTACCCCGTATGACTGCCTTCATTCATCTACATCTACATCTATATGGGTACTCTGCATATCCCATTTATGTGCCTGGCAGAGCGTTCATCGAACCACCTTCACAATTCTCTATTATTCCAATCTCGTATGGCGCGGAAAGAACGAACACCTATACCTTTCCGTACGAGCTTTGATTTCCCTTATTTTATCGTGGAGATCGCTCCTCCCAATGTAGGTCGGTGTCAACAAAATATTTTCGCATCGGAGGAGAAAGTTGATTGGAATTTCGTGAGAAGATTTCCTAGCAGCGAAAAACGCCTTTGTTTTAATGATGTCCAGCCCAGATCTCGTATCATTTCTGTGACACTCTCTCACATATTTCGCGATAATACAAAACGTGCTGCCCTTCTTTGAACTTTTTCGATGTACTCCGTCCGTCCTATCTGGTAAGGATCCCACACCGCGCAGCAGTGTTCTAAAAAAGGACGGACAAGCGTTGTAACTATATTCATTACAAAGGAACAAAGAACACGTCATTTTTTAAACAGCACCCCAAATTTTATTATTCGGTAATCCATTTTCTCTCCTCAAGACTTGTTCAAAAACGTAAAAAAAATGTGTGTGAAACCTTATGGGACTTAACTGCTAAGGTCATCAGTCCCTAAGCTTACACACTACTTAACCTAAATTATCCTAAGGACAAACACACACATCCATGCCCGAGGGAGGACTCGAACCTCCGGCGGGACCAGCCGCACAGTCCATGACTGCTCAAAAACGTATCACACTATACAGTTCAAGTATACATCAAGTCATAAAAAGGTAGCACAGAACTGACTTTGACTCTCGTGCACGACCACACCTCGCATTTACTCCGACTAACGTAACTTGTCCACTTACTGGAGTCGGCATTATACAAACACTCATAGAAACGCAAAGGAAAAGGCACACTTAAATTCTCCTTATCGCACCCCGGCAAGAAAAGTGACACATGTGAAAAATAGGCAGTTTTCAGTTTATGTCACAGAAAAATACGTGTGAAGTGCCCCCGCGTGCACGAGAAACGTCAAATCTCTGTCAGTTTGTCCGCTTCAGGGCAGGTGTCCCAGTTCTGCCGTAGCCTACTTCACGATTCGCCATGGCAATTGCGGCGTCACTTCGCCGTTGCTGCTAGCAGGTGCGTATGGCTCATTCGAGAAGAGCGGCGTGTTCTGAGTTGTGACACTTTTCAAGTACAGTATAAGGTAAGATTAGTGTAATTTTTAATATAACTGATTATTACAATGTCTGTGTTTATACAGTGTCTGTGTTTTACATTACAATGTCCTATATCCATGCGCGTCTGAAGCAACAAACACTGTTTTGACAATTAAAGCTCTAGTAAATACACTATTACGAAATACGCAAGGTTCGCAGAAGAGCTTCTGTGAAGTTTGGTTTAGTAGGGGACGAGGTAGGGGACGACGCATTTACTCCGACTAACGTAACTTGTCCACTTAATGGAGTCGGCATTATACAAACACTCATAGAAACGCAAAGGAAAAGGCACACTTAAAGAAGAGCTTCTGTGAAGTTTGGTTTAGTAGGGGACGAGGTAGTGGCAGAATTGAAGCTGTGGGGGCGGGTCGTGAGTCGTGCTTGGGTAGCTCAGATGGTAGAGCACTTGCCCGCGAAAGCCAAAGAATTCGAGTCTCGGTCGGGCACACAGTTTTAATCTGCCAGGAAGTTTCATATCACCACGCACTCAGCTGCAGAGTGAAAATATCATTCTGGACTATTACGAAAGTTTGTGCGTTTCAGAGAACGAGAACAAAATGGGAATTTCTGCTATAAATAAAGTTCATACTGAATCATTTTTCTGGGCGAAAAGTATTCTTACATTTTATAAGCCCATTTCTGATTCTATGCGTCCGAAAATTGCCTTCCTTGCATTATACATAATTAATGTTCCTTAAATACGTGAGGCAATACTGACCCTACGACTTATCTTAGAAGAAAGATTAAGGAAAGGGAAACCTACACTTACAGAAAGCTTTTGACAATGTTGACTGGGATACTCACTTTCAAATTCGGAAGGTGGCAGGGGTAAAATACAGGGAGCGGAAGGCCATTTACAATTTGTACAGAAACCAGATGGCAGTTATAAGAGTCGAGGGACATCAAAGGGAAGCAGTGGTTGGGAAGGGAGTGATACAGGGTTGTAGCCTCTCCCTGATGCTATTCAATCTGTATATTGAGCAAGCAGTAAAGGAAACAAAAGAAAAGTTCGGAGTAGGAATTAAAATCCATGGAGAAGAAATAAAAACTTTGAGGTTCGCCGATGACATTGTATTTCTGTCAGAGACAGCAAAGGACTTGGAAGAGCAGTTGAACGGATGGACAGTGTCTTGAAAGGAGGGTATAAGATGAACATCAACAAAAGCAAAACGAGGATATTGGAATGTTGTCGAATTAAGTCGGGTGATGCTGAGGGAATTAGATTAGGAAATGAGACACTTAAAGTAGTAAAGTTTTGCTATTTGGGGAGCAAAATAACTGATGATGGTCGAAGTAGAGAGGATATAAAATGAAGACTGGCAATAGCAAGGAAAGTGTTTCTGAAGAAGAGAAATTTGTTAACATCGAGTATAGATTTCTGAAAGTATTTGTATGGAGTGTAGCCATGTATGGAAGTGAAACGTGGACGATAAATAGTTTAAACAAGAAGAGAATAGAAGCTTTCGAAATGTGGTGCTACAGAAGAATGCTGAAGATTAGATGGGTATATCACATAACTAATGAGGAGGTATTGAATAGAATTGGGGAGAAGAGGAGTTTGTGGCACAACTTGACAAGAAGAAGGGACCGGTTGGTAGGACATGTTCTGAGGCATCAAGGGATGATCGATTTAGTACTGGAGGGCAGCGTGGAGGGTATAAATCATAGAGGGAGAGGTGAGTACACTAAGCAGATTCAGAAGGATGTAGGCTGCAGTAGGTACTGGGAGATGAAGAAGCTTGCACAGGATAGATCAGCATGGAGAGCTGCATCAAACCAGTCTCAGGACTGAAGACCACAACAACAACAACAACAACAATGTTCCTTAGTAAATTGTATTGATATTCATAAATTATAATTTTGCATTATGTATTTTTCTAATAACACAATATCCACTTATTTTTAATTTTTTCTTCAACTTGGTTCAAATGGCTCTGAGCACTATGGGACTCAACTGCTGAGGTCATTAGTCCCCTAGAACTTAGAACTAGTTAAACCTAACTAACCTAAGGACACCACAAACATCCATGCCCGAGGCAGGATTCGAACCTGCGACCGTAGCGGTCTCGCGGTTCCAGACTGCAGCGCCTTTAACCGCACGGCCACTTCGGCCGGCCTTTCTTCAACTTAAGTACTATTTTTGCCTGATGTAGGTTTGAACATTGTGTTATATTATAGTAAGCAGTAAGTAGTACATACATATATTTTTTTGTGTAAATGTGCCAAAAGTATTATACGATCGCTCATAACAAAAACAAAAACGTTTTTAGAAAAGCAAGAAAAGTGACGCAGCTCAAATAACTCCTGATAACACCTCGCATTCGACGAGAACAGAACTACATTTCCATATTAGTCTTCTATATAACATATAGTTGTTGTACTTGTTGTGGATGGAATATGTTATTGTTGTTGTCGTTGTGGTCTTCGGTCCAAAGATTGGTTTGATGCAGATCTCCGTGCTACTCTATCCTGTGCAAGCCTCTTCATTTACGAGTTACTACTGCAACTTAAATCCTTCAGAATCTGGTTAGTATATTCATCTCTTGGTCTCCCTCTACGATTTTTACCCTCCACGTTTCCCTCCAATTCCGTGATGCCTCAGAATGTGCCCCTTCTTCTAGTCAGGTCGTACTACAAATTTTTCTTCTCCCCAGTTGTATTCAGTACCTCCTCATTAGTTACATGGTCTATCCATCTTATCTTCAGCATTCTCCGGTAGCACAACATCTCAAATGCTTCTATTCTGTTCCAGTCTAAACTGTTTATCGTCCATGTTTCACTTCCATGTATGCGTACACTCCATACAAATACTTCCAAAAAGGACTTCCTGACACTTAAATCTACGCCCGGTCTTAACAAATTTCTCTTCTTCAGAAATACTTTTCTTGCCATTGCCAGTCTATATTTTATGTCCTCCCTATATCGACCACCATCAGTTATTTTGCTTCCCAAACAGCGACACTCATCTACTACTTTAAGTGTCTCATTTCCTAATCTAATTCTCTCAGCATCACCTGATTTAATTCGACTACATTCCATTATCCTTGTTTTGCTTTTATTGATATTCGTTTATATCATACTTTCAACACACTGTCCAATCCGTTGAACTGCTCTTCCAAGTCCTCTGCTGTCTCTGACAGAATTACAATGTTATCGGCAGACGTCAAGGTTTTTATTTCTTCTCCCTGGACTTTAATTCCTATACCAAATTTTCTTTTGTTTCTTTTACTGCTTGCTCAATATACAGATTGAATAACATAGGGGATAGGCTACAACCCTGTGTCAAGCCGTTTCTCAACCACTCCTTAGCTATCGTTCCCCTCGACTCTGTTAACTCGATTCTTATGACTGTCACCTGGTATCTGTACAAACTGTAAATAGCCCTCTGCTCATTGCATTTTGCCCCTGCCGTCTTTAGCATTTGAAAGAGATTATTCCAGTCAACACTGCCAAAAACTTTCTCTAAGTCTTCAAATGTTATGCACGTAGGTTTGCCTTTCCTTAATTTATCTTCTATGAGAAGTCGTAGGGTCAGTATTGCCTCGCGTGTTCCTAAATTTTTCCGGGATCCAAACTGATCTTCCTCGAGGTCGGCTTCTACCGGTTTTTCCCCCCTTACGTAAAGGATTCGTGTTATTATTTTGCAGCCGTGACTTATAAATGTTTGGCAATTTTCACACCTGTCAACACCTGCTTTCTCTGTAATTGGTATCATTATATTCTTCTTGAAGTCTGAGGATATTTAGCCTGTCTCATACATCTTTCTCATCAGATGGAAGAGTTTTGTCATGGCTGGTTCTCCCATGGCTATCAATAGCTCTAACGCAATGTTGTCTATTTACGGGGCCTTGTTTTCGCTTAAGTCTTTCAGCGGTTTGTAAAATTCTTCACGCAATGTTACTTCTCCCTTCTCATTTTCAGCTACGTCGTCTTCCATGTCAATAATATTACCCTCAAGTACATCTCTCTTGTATAGACTCTCTATATACTCCTTGCGTCTTTCTGGTTCAAATGGCTCTGAGCACTATAGGACTTAACATCTATGGTCATCAGTCCCCTAGAACTTAGAACTACTTAAACCTAACTAACCTAAGGACAGCACACAACACCCAGTCATCACGAGGCAGAGAAAATCCCTGACCCCGCCGGGAATCGAACGCGGGCGCGGGAAGCGAGAACGCTACCGCACGACCACGAGCTGCGGACCGTCTTTCTGCTTTCCATTCTTTGGTAAGGACTGGTTTTCCATCTAAGCTCTTGATATTCGCACAGGTGGCTGTCTTTTCGGCAAAGGTCTCTTTAATTCTATTGTATGCAGAATCTACCTTATCCCTACTGATATATCCTTCTACAACTTTACACTTGTCCTCTAGCCATTCCTGCTTAGTCATTTTGCACTTCGTGTGGATCTCCTTTTTTAGACATGTTTGTTTCCTTTCACCTGCTTCATTTATTGCATTTTTATATTTTCTCCTTTCATCGATTAAATTCAGTATCTCTTGTGTTAGCTAAGGATTTCCACCGGCCTCCGTTCTTTAACCTATTTGATCCTCTGCTGTCTTCACTACTTCATATCTCAAAGCTACCCATTCTTCTTCTACTGTATTTCTTTTCCCTGTTCTTGTCAGACGTTCACACGTTCCCTAATGCTCACTCTGAAACTCTCTAGAACCTTTGGTTCTTTCAATTTATTCAAGTCCCAACTCCTTAAATTCCTGCCTTTTTTGCAGTTTCTTCGGTTTTAATCTGCTGTTCATAACCAACAAATTATAATCAAAGTCCACATCTGCACCTGGAAATGTCTTCCAATTTAAAATATGTTTCGTAATTATCTTTTTAACCATTATGTAATCGACCTGAAATATTCCGGTGTCTCCAGATCTCTTCCCTGCATACAACCTTCTTATGATAGAATTTATTGCCAAAAATACTTACTTGAAATTTAAGCAAGCTTATACTGTTTCAATGTAAGTTTTATATAATTGTTTAAGTTGTTTTTCTCAACTAATGCACTTTTTAGTTGTGTCACTGTTCTTATCGGGGACCGATATGTGAGTAGCAATTCCAACATCTCTTCGTTCGTGACACTGTACTCACACAAACCTTCAACCACAGACGGTTGGACGGTTGACCCAATGACGTATGTGCATTTTCCTTGTGTTTCCATTTGTTTACTGTCGGGTCCAGCAAGAGGACGAGTTAACTTACCCCCGGTTACCTGCAATATGTGGTAGTGCAGGAGAGACAAAGTCAATTTTCTGTTACGTTTTTATGATTTCATGTTTACGGAATGGCACGTTTTAGAACATGTCTTGAGGAGAGGAAGTGACTTACAGAATAAAAAATGCAGTATACTATTTGGAAACAAAAAGAAATAGTTCTGCTTTACACATCTTTGTAACGGAGGAAGAAGTAGAGGAGGTAATGGCGTTGGACTCTGGGATCTGGAAAGCAGTTGACATTCTGACCCATCCCAGTAGGTGATCCATTGGGTCCAGGACGGGACTCAAGGGCAGGCCAGTCTACTACAGAAATGTTTTTGTCCACAAACCACTGCCTCGCTGATGCAGCTTTATGACACTGTCATGCTAATACAAACGATCCTCATCCCCGTACTCTTAAGCTGCTGCACGGAGTACACAAGGGGACCACCACTGACCACCAGAAACACCTGCACACCGCAGCGCCGCCTCCTAAGTATTTCAGTGTTGACACTGCACACGGTGGCAACTGGCGTTCTTCAGGTATTCTCCAAAAAGAGACCCGTCAATGGGATTGCCACAGGTCGTGGGGTCAGTCATTACTTCAAATCATTCGTTCCCAGTCAGAGACTGTCCATTGGCGTCAAGTCTCGTTTAGTACTGACTGCAGAAAAGTGTTGAGTATGAGGAGCTGCTCCATTACTGTACCTCCTTTTTTTCTCTTGAAGTCCCTACGCACAGTCATTTTGCTAGCTGGACTGCTGTAGCGGAAGTCACGAGTGATTCCGTCCGTTCAGTTGGTTCAATATTTGAGATCCACGCTCCGCAACCTTCGAGGGTCCCTTGTTCAGTACGAGAAATCTATCTGGTCCTTGTCAACATCTACATCTACATTTATACTCCGCAAGCCACCCAACGGTGTGTGTCGGGGGGCACTTTACGTGCCACTGTCATTACCTCCCTTTCCTGTTCCAGTCGCGCATGGTTCGCGGGAAGAACGACTGTCTGAAAGCCTCCGTGCGCGCTCTAATCTCTCTAATTTTACATTCGTGTCTCCTCGGGAGGTATAAGTAGGGGGAAGCAATATATTCGATACCTCATCCAGAAACGCACCCTCTCGAAACCTGGCGAGCAAGCTACACCGCGATGCAGAGCGCCTCTCTTGCAGAGTCTGCCACTTGAGTTTGCTAAACATCTCCGTAACGCTATCACGGTTACCAAATAACCCTGTGACGAAACGCGCCGCTCTTCTTTGGATCTTCTCTATCTCCTCCGTCAACCCGATCTGGTACGGATCCCACACTGATGAGCAATACTCAAGTATAGGTCGAACGAGTGTTTTGTAAGCCACCTCCTTTATTCATGGACTACATTTTCTGAGGACTCTCCCAATGAATCTCAACCTGGTACCCGCCTTGCCAACAATCAACTTTATATGATCATTCCACCTCAAATCGCTCCGCACGCATACTCCCAGATATTTTACAGAAGTAACTGCTACCAGTGTTTGTTCCGCTATCATATAATCATACAATAAAGGCTCCTTCTTTCTATGTATTCGCAATACATTACATTTGTCTATGTTAAGGGTCAGTTGCCACTCCCTGCACCAAGTGCCTATCCGCTGCAGATCTTCCTGCATTTCGCTACAATTTTCTAATGCTGCAAATTCTCTGTATACTACAGCATCATCCGCGAAAAGCCGAATGGGACTTCCGACACTATCTACTATGTCATTTATATATATTGTAAAAACCAATGGTCCCATAACAGTCCCCTGTGGCACGCCAGAGGTTACTTTAACGTCTGTAGACGCCTCTCCATTGATAACAACCTGCGGTTGTTCCTTTACATTTCTACTTCGCAATCACATCACCAACGACGACTTTGGCAGCTTGGTAAGCGCATAAACAGTCGTATGGGTACGACATCCAACGACCAGTCCACGTTCGACCTATTCTGCAGTTACTCCTCCTCTACTGACTACCGAATACTCCTTGCCTCCTTTTGTATCGGACGGCGTGCCTCACTGACATCTTTTAACACTTATACCGACGCGTTCCACAACGTAACGTCTACCGTCGATATGATCTATGAAATAAGCAAGTAACTAACAATCTAACTAAGCAAGCGTTATACTAAGGTAGCATTATAGGCCCCCTACTGATTCTTATCTACATAAACGATTTGGGAGACAATCTGAGCAGCCGTCTTGGGTTGTTTGCAGACGATGCTGTCATTTATCAAATGGCTCTGAGCACTATGGGACTTAACGTCTGAGGTCATCAGTCCCCTAGAACTTAGAAGTACTTAAACCTAACTAACCTAAGTACATCACACACATCCATGCCCCTAGGCAGGATTCGAACCTGCGACCGCAGCGGTCACGCGGTTCCGGACTGTAGCGCCTAGAACCGCACGGTGTCATTTATCGTCCAGTAAAGTCATCAGAAGATCAAAACAAATCGAAAAACGATTTAGATAAGATATCTAAAACTGCTGCAAAACTTGGCAATTAACCACAAATAATGAAAGTGTGAGGTCATCCACTTGAGTGCTAAAAGCAATCCGTTAAATTCGGTTACACGCTATCTCAATCAAATCTAAAGGCCGTAAATTGAATTAAATACTTAGGAATTACAAATACGAACAACTTAAATTGAAAAGAAAACATAGAAAGCGTTGTGGGGAAGACGAACCAAAGGCTGCATTTTATTGGCAGAACACTTATTGTTAAGAGATTCAACAGATCCACTAAAGAAACTCCCTACACTAACTCTGCTGGCCCTCGTTTGGAGTACTGCTGCGCGGTATGAGATCCTTACCACATAGGATTAACAGGGTACATCGAGAAAGTTCAAAGAAGAGCAGTATTTCTTGTATTATCGAAAAATAGGCGGGGGGTGGTGGGGGAGTGTCATGGATATGATACAGGGTTTTGGGTGGACATAATTAAAACTAAGGCGTTTTTCTTTGCGGCGGGATCTAGTCACGAAATTTCAATCAACTTTCTCCTCCGAATACAAAAAAAAAAAAAAATAAAAAAAAAAAAATAAAAAAAAATGGTTCAAATGGCTCTGAGCACTATGGGACTTAACGTCTGAGGTCATCAGTCCCCTAGAACTTAGAACTACTTAAACCTAACTAACCTAAGGACATCACACACATCCATGCCCGAGGCAGGATTCGAACCTGCGACCGCAGCGGTCACGCGGTTCCGGACTGTAGCGCCTAGAACCGCACGGTGTCATTTATCGTCCAGTAAAGTCATCAGAAGATCAAAACAAATCGAAAAACGATTTAGATAAGATATCTAAAACTGCTGCAAAACTTGGCAATTAACCACAAGTAATGAAAGTGTGAGGTCATCCACTTGAGTGCTAAAAGCAATCCGTTAAATTCGGTTACACGCTATCTCAATCAAATCTAAAGGCCGTAAATTGAATTAAATACTTAGGAATTACAAATACGAACAACTTAAATTGAAAAGAAAACATAGAAAGCGTTGTGGGGAAGACGAACCAAAGGCTGCATTTTATTGGCAGAACACTTATTGTTAAGAGATTCAACAGATCCACTAAAGAAACTCCCTACACTAACTCTGCTGGCCCTCGTTTGGAGTACTGCTGCGCGGTATGAGATCCTTACCACATAGGATTAACAGGGTACATCGAGAAAGTTCAAAGAAGAGCAGTATTTCTTGTATTATCGAAAAATAGGCGGGGGGTGGTGGGGGAGTGTCATGGATATGATACAGGGTTTTGGGTGGACATAATTAAAACTAAGGCGTTTTTCTTTGCGGCGGGATCTAGTCACGAAATTTCAATCAACTTTCTCCTCCGAATACAAAAAAAAAAAAAAAATAAAATAAAAAATAAAAAAAAATGGTTCAAATGGCTCTGAGCACTATGGGACTTAACGTCTGAGGTCATCAGTCCCCTAGAACTTAGAACTACTTAAACCTAACTAACCTAAGGACATCACACACATCCATGCCCGAGGCAGGATTCGAACCTGCGACCGCAGCGGTCACGCGGTTCCGGACTGTAGCGCCTAGAACCGCACGGTGTCATTTATCGTCCAGTAAAGTCATCAGAAGATCAAAACAAATCGAAAAACGATTTAGATAAGATATCTAAAACTGCTGCAAAACTTGGCAATTAACCACAAGTAATGAAAGTGTGAGGTCATCCACTTGAGCGCTAAAAGCAATCCGTTAAATTCGGTTACACGCTATCTCAATCAAATCTAAAGGCCGTAAATTGAATTAAATACTTAGGAATTACAAATACGAACAACTTAAATTGAAAAGAAAACATAGAAAGCGTTGTGGGGAAGACGAACCAAAGGCTGCATTTTATTGGCAGAACACTTATTGTTAAGAGATTCAACAGATCCACTAAAGAAACTCCCTACACTAACTCTGCTGGCCCTCGTTTGGAGTACTGCTGCGCGGTATGAGATCCTTACCACATAGGATTAACAGGGTACATCGAGAAAGTTCAAAGAAGAGCAGTATTTCTTGTATTATCGAAAAATAGGCGGGGGGTGGGGGGGGGAGTGTCATGGATATGATACAGGGTTTTGGGTGGACATAATTAAAGCTAAGGCGTTTTTCTTTGCGGCGGGATCTAGTCACGAAATTTCTATCAACTTTCTCCTCCGAAAACAAAAAAAAAAAAAAAAAATGGTTCAAATGGCTCTGAGCACTATGGGACTTAACGTCTGAGGTCATCAGTCCCCTAGAACTTAGAAGTACTTAAACCTAACTAACCTAAGGACATCACACACATCCATGCCCGAGGCAGGATTCGAACCTGCGACCGTAGCAGTCAGGCGGTTCCAAACTGACGCGCTTAGAACCGCACGGCCACACCGGCCGGCTCCGCCGAATGCAGAAACGTTTTGTTAGTGCCGACCTACGTAGAGAGAAAGGATCATCATAATAAAATAAGGGAAATCATAGCTCACACGGGAAGGTATAGGTGTTCGTTTTCTTCCGCCCGCTGTTCGAGAGTGGAATAATAGGGAATTATTGTGAAGGTGGTTCTATGAACCCTCTGCCAGGCACTTAAGTGTGATTTGCGGAGTACCCATGTTGATGTAGATGTAGAAGCAGCGATACAGCTCGCAGGAGGCAACTGGCGCAAATACACTCCGATCCACGAAAGATGGCGGTTCACGCACATGGAGGAATGAACGGGAGTTGTGTTGTTCCCGTATGCAGGCGACAGTTGCAATTCGCGGATACCCGTGCTTTGCGCTTGAAGAAATCGTGTGCTCTGGAAACTATGTCTCTCTTGCTTATGCAGAATATGCCGCTTACTACCACTATCGGCGATGGCAACTCGAAAAACAAGTGGAAAAAAAATTCACTAAATAACTCGCTAACCTGCAAAGGCTCTGACGTTCACAACAGAGCACTCACAAGGGAACCTTCCCATCGCACCCCCATCAGATTTAGTTATAAGTTGGCACAGTGGATAGGCCTTGAAAAACTGAACACAGATCAATCAAGAAAACAGGAAGAAGTTGTGTGGAACTATGAAAAAAATAAGCAAAATATACAAACTGAGTAGCCTATGTGCAACATATGCAACATCAGGGACACTCTGCGATCGGGAGCGCCGTGGTCCCGTGGTTAGCGTGATCAGCAGTGGAACAAGAGATCCTTGGTTCAAGTCCTCCCTCGAGTGATAAATTTAATTTCTTTATTTTCGCAGTTATGATCTGTCCGTTCGTTCATTGACGTCTTTGTTCACTGTAATAAGTTTAGTGTCTGTGTTTTGCGACCGCACCGCAAAACCGTGCGATTAGTAGACGAAAGGACGTGCCTCTCCAATGGGAACCGAAAACATTTGATCGCAAGGTCATAAGTCAACCGATTCCTCCACAGGAAAACACGTCTGATATATTCTATACTACATTGGTGACGGCATGTGCGTCACATGACAGGAATATGTTGTGCACCCACCTAACTTGTACACTTGTCGAATAGGTAAAAAGATTCTTCTACCTTGCCCGATTTAAGTTTTCTTGTGAATGTGATAATCACTCCCAAAAAAGTGATGAAAACATAAGAGTTTGTCACATAAACTGCAACAAATGACTGCAACAGTCGCACAGTTTTCCCTGTACTCTGTCAAAACATATGTTTTTAACGTTTTCAAATTTTTGCGTGTGTAGACCGTCAAATCCTGCATATGTCCAAGCAAATCTGAACATGTCCTGGAATTTTGAAGAACGAAGTTGATTGTATGTGTGTGTGCCTGAACTTTGATAATTGACTGAAAATTCGATCGGGGGAAGATACGAACCAAGGACCTCTGGCTCTACAGTTGCTCACGCTAACCACAGGACCACGGCGCTACTGTGGTAGTACTAGCCTTAATGTTACATATCTTAAGCATGGACTACTCAGTTTGTATATTTTGCTTATTTTTTTCATAGTTCCACACAACTTCTTCCTGTTTTCTCGATTGATCTGTGTTCAGTTTTTCAAGGCCTATCCACTGTGCCAACTTATAACTAGATCTGAGGGGGGGTGCGATGGGGAGGTTCCCTTGCCAGAATACTACTGAACACTCATTAGCCGCCGGAGAATGCGTGACGTAAGTGCGCACACCGAGCCTAGGCTCGACCGCCGTCGTTAGTAGCTCCGCCTTTGTACGGCAGCAACGCTTTCCCACCGCTTGCATTGTTTACAGACACAGGTTTCAAACGGAAAATGCAAAGGTACGGTGTACTGCCGTCCACGATACGCTGTTACTCGGCAAACCAAACAGTAAACCGGAGGTAGTGGGATGGCTCTGAGCACTATGGGACTTAACATCTATGGTCATCACTCCCCTAGAACTTAGAACTACTTAAACCTAACTAACCTAAGGACATCACACAACACCCAGCCATCACGAGGCAGAGAAAATCCCTGACCCCGCCGGAAATCGAACCAGGGAACCCGGGCGTGGGAAGCGAGAACGCTACCGCACGACCACGAGATGCGGGCAGGTAGTGGGAACTAACTTCTTCAGCTGAGTAGGCACAGCCATGCTACAACAGTCAAAATACAGAGGTTGTACAAAAATGTGGAGACACCTCGAGAAATACATGCCTGTACACAAGTGTAGCTGCTAGCCAAGTTTGCAGGCCGCACTGTCGTATTTCGCAACCAACGGCACCTGTAGAATGTCCTCACTAGGTTGCGAGTGCCAGTCGTTGTCAGACAATGCACCACGTACACTCATGCTCATAAATTAGGGATAATGCTGATACATGTTGAAACAAGGCTCTGGTGGGCGGTTTACGGGTTTAAATCACCTCGGCGTATGACCATGCAGTACATCTGACCTGCGATCATCGCACGGTGGCGCTGGCAGCAGACCACATACACAGAGGTGTGTTGGTGCGCCGGCCGGAGTGGCCGTGCGGTTCTAGGCGCTACAGTCTGGAGCCGAGCGACCGCTACGGTTGCAGGTTCGAATCCTGCCTCGGGCAGGATGTCCTTAGGTTAGTTAGGTTTAAGTAGTTCTAAGTTCTAGGGGACTGATGACCTCAGAAGTTAAGTCGCATAGTGCTCAGAGCCATTTGAACCATTTTTGTGTTGGTGCATGTCAGAGTACGGTGCAGCGAGTAAGTGTGCAGACGTTTTCAGACGTGCTAATGGCGACTGTGTGTTGAAAATGGCTCAAACAACACATATTGATGACGTTATGAGGGCTAGAATACTAGGGCGACTGGAGGCTGGTCAAGCACAGCAGGTCGTAGCAAGGGGCCTCCGTGTGCCACAAAGTGTGATCTCAACATTATGGTAACGATTCCAGCAGACAGGAAACGTGTCCAGGCGCTACAGTACGGGACGTCCACAGTGTACAAGACCACAAAAAGACCGATGTCTCACCATCAGTGCCCGCAGACGGCCACAGAGTACTCCAGGTAGCCTTGCTCGGGACCTACCGCAGCCACTGGAACAGTTGTCTCCAGACACACAGTCTACAAATGGCTGAAGAGACATGATTTATTCGCATGGAGACCTGCAACGTCCATTCCACTGAGCCCTGGTCACAGGAGAGCCCGTAAAGCCTGGTGTCAAGAACACAGTACATTGTCATTGGAACAGTGGTCCCAGGTTATGTTCACGGACGAGTCCAGGTATAGTCTGAAGAATGATTCTCGCCCGGGTTTTCATCTGGCGTGAACCAGGAACCAAATACCAGCCCCTTAATGTCCTTGGAAGAGACCTGTATGGAGGTCGTGGTTTGATGGTGTGGGGTAGGTATAGTCTGAAGAGAGATTCTCGCCCGGGTTTTCATCTGGCGTGAACCAGGAACCACATACCAACCCCATAATGTCCTTGGATGAGACCTGTATGGAGGTCGTGGTTTGATGGTGTGGGGTGGGATTATGATTGGTGCACGTACACCCCTTCATGTGTTTGACAGAGGAACTGTAACAGGTCAAGTGTATCGAACGTCATTTTGCACCAGTATGTCAGGAGTGCAGTGGGACCTGCCTTCCTCCTGATGGACGATAACGCACGGTCCCATCGAGCTGCCATCGTCTAGGAGTACCTTGAAACATAAGATATCAGGCGTATGGAGTGGCCTGCCTGCTCTTAAGGCCTAAACCCCATCGAGCACGTCTGGGATGCTCTCGGTCGACATATCACTGCACGTCTTCAAAGTCCTACGACACTTCAAGAGTTCCGACAGGCACTGGTGCAAGAATGGGATGCTATACTCCAGCAGCTGCTCGACCACCTGATCCAGAGGATGGCAACCCATTGTGCAGCCTGAGTACGTCTGCGTGATGATCATATTACATACTGATGTCGGGGTACATGCGCAGGAAACAGTGGCGTTTTATAGCACATGTGTTTCGGGACGGTTTTCTCAACTTATCACCAATACCATGGACTGTGTCGTGTGTGTTCCCTATGTGCCTATGTTATGTGTAGTGCCACTTTGTGTGGCACCACATTCTGCAATTATCCTTAATCTATGCTCATAAATTAAGGAGTGTAGTTGTGAGTGCATTATGTCGGAGCTGAATGCATTCCAACGTGGCGAAACTGTTGCTGTTCATATGGTGGGTACTCCCGTATGAAAGGAAGCCAGACTGTTAAGTGTTTCAAGAGCCATTATATCGAAGATTTAGGCTTCAGTCTCAAAGAGAACAGGTCCAACACAAATAGAACTTAGATCCAGGAACCATCTGTGTAACAGTTGTAAATTGTCGTAGCTATGTTGGGAAGGTACCAGACTTCCAAACGCTAATAGAAAGCACTGAAGCTCAAATCGCTGTAGGCACTGAAAGCTGGCTACAGCCGGAGATAAGTTGAGCAGAAATTTTTACGAAGCACCTAACAGTCTTCAGAAAGGATAGGCTAAACTCCTGAGGCGTTGGCGTCTTTGTTGCCTTCTTAAGTAGTTTATCTTGTAGCGAAATTGAAGCAGATAGTTTCTGTGAGTTAGTATGGGCAGAGGTCATTCTTCGCAACTGGGATAAAATAATAATTTGATGCTTTTGGCGGCACTCCAACTCAAATGACACAATTGGTGAAAGGTGCAAAGAACCTGTTTAATTTCAAACACGTTACCGACTCATACGATTACAGTTGATGGTCGCTTTAATTTACCCTCCATGTATTCGCAAAAATACATGTTTAAATCAATAGGTACGCATCATCCAAAATTGTGCTAAACGCAGTCTCTGAAAATCATTTATAGCTGTCAGTTCATGATCCTACGCGAATAGTAAACGGTTGTGAAAACATACTTCACCTCTTAGCAACAAATAATCCTGAGCTAGTAACAAGCATAGAAATGGAAGCAGGTAATAGTGAGCACAGGGTTGTCATAGCGAAACTGAATATCGTAACCCCCAAAGCCCCCAAAAATAAACGAAAAATATGTCTATTCAAAAAAGCAGATAAAAATTTACTTGACGTCTTCCTGAGAGATAATCTCCAGTCCTTCCAAATTAACAATGTAAGTATAAACCGGATGTGGCTTGCAAAGAAGTAGTATCGACAGCAGCTGAGACACTTTTATCAAACAAATTAACTAACGATGGAGCTGATCCCTTTGACACACAAAACGGGTCAGAACACTGTTGCAGAAAGAACTAGAAAAGCATGCCAAACTTAAAAGGACGCAAAACCGCCAAGACCGGCGATCTTTTACAGAAGTTCGAAATTAAGCACATGCTTCAATGCGAGATGATAACAGTTTCCACAACGAAACTTTGTCTTGAAACCTGGAAGAAAATACAGCCAAAGCACAGTTAGTAAACCGAGACTTTCGAAATCCCTTCACCAAAGAAGACGGAGTAAATATGCCAGAATTCGAATCAAGAACAGCTGGCAACACGACTAACTTAGAAGTACACATCCTCGGATAGTGCAACAACTTAAATCACTTAAAAAAAACCAAGTCTTCCGGTCCACACTCTATACCAGTTAGGTTCCTTTGAGAATATACTGATGCAATAGCTCCATAGTTAATAATCATATACAACCGCTCTCTCGATGAAAGATCCGTACCCAATAATCGGAAAGTTGCAGAAGTCACACGAGTACTCAAAAAAGGTTGTAGGAGTTCAAATGGTTCAAATGGCTCTGAGCACTATGCGACTTAACTTCTGAGGTCATCAGTCGCCTAGAACTTAGAACTAAGTAAACCTAACTAACCTAAGGACATGACACACATCCATGCCCGAGGCAAGATTCGAACCTGCGACCGTAGCGGTCGCTCGGTTCCAGACTGTAGCGCCTAGAACCGCTCGGGTCACTACGGCCGGCTAGTAGGAGTAATCCAGTAAACTACAGGCCCATATCGTTAACGTCGATATGCAGCAGGATTCTGGAACATATATTGTGTTTGAACATTATGAATTACCTCGAAGAGAACGATCTATTGACACACAGTCAACACGGATTTAGAAAACATCGTTCTTGTGAAACACATCTAGCTCTTTACTCATACGACGTGCTGAGTGCAGTTGTCAAGGGATTTAAGACTGATTCCGTGTTTCTACATTTCCAGAAGGCTTTTGACGTTGTACCACACAAGCGACTCGTAGTGAAATTGCGTGCTTATGGAATATTGTTTCAGTTATGTGATTGGAATCGTGATTTCCTGTCAGAGAGGTCACAGTCTGTAGTAATTGTCATCGAGTAAAACAGAAGTGATTTCTGGCATTCCACAAGGTAGTGTTATAGGCCCTCTGCTGTTCCTTATGTGTATAAACGATTTAGGAGACAATCTGAGCAACCGCCTTAGGTTATTTGTAGATGATACAGTCGTTTATAGTATAGTAAAGTCACCAGAAAACCAAAATAAGTTTCAAAACGATTTAGGAAAGATATCCGATGGTGCGAAAATTGACAATTGAACCTAAATAATGAGACCATCTGCGTTAGCGCTAAAAGGAATCCGTTAAACTTCGATTACACGATAAATCAATCAAATCTAAAGGCCGCAAATTCAACTAAATACCTAGAAGTTACAATTACGAACAACTTAAATTCGGAAGAACACACTGAAACTGTTGTGGGGAAGACGAACCAACAATTGCGTTTTGTTGGCACAACACAGAAAATTCGACAGACCTATTAAAGAGACTGCCTACACTACGCTTGTCCGTCTTCTGTTGGAGCAATGCTGCGCGGCCTGGGTCCTTACCACATAGGATTAACGAAGGACACCGAAAAAGTTCAAAGAAGAGCAGCACGTTTTCTACTATCGCAAAATAGGGGGGGATAGTGTGACTGACGTGATACAGGATTTGGGGTGGACATAATTAAAAGAAAGGCATTATTTTTTCGCGGCGGAGTCTTCTCACGAAATTTCAAACACCTACTTTCGCCTCCGAATGGGAAAATATTTTTTTGTCCCCCACCTGCATAGGGATTCCTGATTATGTATAAACGAGCATCATAGTAAAACAAGGGAAACGAGAGCTCGTACGAAAAGATGTTGGTATTCGTTTATTCCAAGCGCTGTTCGAGTTTGGAATAATTGAGAATTGTTATGAAAGTGGTTCGATGACTCCTCTGCCTAGCACTTAAACGTGATTTGCAGAGTATCCATATAGATGTAGATGTAGATGTTTCTTTGGATGTTTCGCACGTTGACACTGGTTGATGGCCCAGAATTGAAATCTGCAGCAGTTCGCGAAACGGTTGCATTTCTGTCACGTTTAACGATTCTCTTCAGTCGTTGCTGGTCCCGTTCTTGGAGGATCATTTTCCGGCCGCAGCGATGTCGGGGATTTGATGTTTTGCCAGATTGCTGATATTCATGGTACACTCTTGAAATGGTCGTACGGGAAAATCCCTACTTCATTACTACCTCGGAGATACTGTCTCCCATCGCTCGTACGCCGACTGTAGCACCACTTAAATCTTGATAATCTGCCAGCCGCGCCGGTTAGTTTTATCTGTGAAGGGTTTTTTTATCATTCTGTTTAAGCCGGGTGCCACAGCCTCATCTTTCATTCCCTCTCCCTACCTGCATTTTAACTCTTCCTCGCTCTCTCTGGTGCTGCCTCTTCGCTTGGTGTTCATCTTTTCACCATCCTTGTTTATCTTGCCTTGTGTTTTTAGGCTGTACATTGTAGTGTGTTGCAGAGTGGCTGGCTCATCCATTTTAATTCTTGCGATCAGCCAGCCAGAGCTGTGTGATAAATTGCTTTAGCACCTTCTACCCTTTCTTTTCCTTTTTATTAATGTTTTCAGTTTTGGCTTAATACTTTGGAATTCTGCTTCATTGTGGTTACACACATAGTTCTACGCATTTTGTTCCTTCCCCGGATTTCAGGTGATAGGATTCTTTTGGGGTATGGTTTTAATCGGAGACCTGTGCGACTAAGGAAGAAGGGGCTGATAACCTTGCAGTTCTGCCGCTATAATCTACCGACGAACCAACCAACCAACAAACATTAAAAGACTGGGGACATCACATTGTTTGCATGGACAGATCTACGTTGGCTGATCGCATGTATCGAGAACCAGAAACCTCTACATATACGCAGAGAACAAGAAGTCTCGGAATGTTGTTTACAGAGCAGTATTACAGTGATTTCTGGCTCTCCATGCATAACAAGACAATTTTGATCCTTTCTGTACCAGGTAATTCGCAGTGGTGAAATTGCTTACTCCCTTTCTTCGAACATCCTGTAATTCACTACTTGGTCGCGTAAATTTTTTTCCTTAAGTAAACGAGTGAGTTGTGAGAGACATGTATTCTGTCAGCTTCTCCCATCGTCTCAAAATTCGGTGTTTTTCACCGATGTCACTCCGTTAGCTGATCCGCGGGCGATTCTCGCCCCAATAGCTTCAAAAGAGAGCTTTTGTGATGACGCACGCGCGTGGATAGTGAGTTTCGGCATTAGCGTTTCGTTTATAAATAACTGTTTAACCGCAGATAACACCGCGGAGTGCTCCCATCATTTATGTGAATGTAAGTGTCAGAAGCTCTTTTCTAAAGATATTTGTCTCTAGTATAGCCTTATGCGGAAGTTCAGACAAGAAGAAAATAAAAGATTTTGAAATGTGATGCTACAGAAGAAAGTTGAATATTAAATGAGTAGGTCAAATAACTAATTATGAGATACTGAAGCTAATGGCGAAAATGTCACTTGTGGCACAATTTCACTAAAAGGGGCGATCGGTTGATGGGACACATGCTGAGACCTCAAGGGGTAATCAGTTTAGTATTAGAGGCAAGTATGGGAATAAAATTTGTAGAGGGAGACTAAGACTAGAATAGGGTAAGGTGATTTAGAAGGATATAGGAGGCAGTCGTTTTCACAATGAAAAGGTTTGTCCAGGATGGATTAGCTGGTAGAGCTGCAACAAACCAGTCCTCAACATCAACTTCATATCCGATTTTCTGTCGATCCCCTCTTTTTCTGTTTCATCGTTTAGTCCTGCTCAGCAATCACTCTCTCTTTTCTCTCTCTCTCTCTCACACACAGACACATATACACACACACACACACACACCAATACACACACACACACACACACACACACACACACACACACACACACATACACACACACACACACACAAACACACACACACACGTCACTTATCTGGTTTTGGCGTGTGTTCACCCCAGGTAATTGACTAACAGATCAACAGAGAGTGCAAAACTGCCGCAATATCGGATAACGCAAAGAAAGTAATAAGGCCCTGTGACTCCTGATTGAACTGCGGTGGCAGTGTTGACATTAATTGATTCAGAATTGATCACTTTTAATTAAAAAGGAGTGCACATTGATGTTATATGCAGCTATTGAACGTCAGATGCAAATGTTGAACATAAAATTAATTAAGAAAGTGACATGAGATTTCAACTACTTGATTGAAAACAGATGCAGTCGATTATCACAAATTTATTTTAAGTCACGACCTTCAATCATCACATTACATGACTCTCCTAACAGGCAGTGGTAATAAATTGCGTTTGCATGGAGTAAAGCTCGATAACTCAAAAGTAATTCCTATCGACTGACCCAGGTGTAATGCGAAGTGCGAGAATTCTACTATACACGGCCCATGAAACCCTCGTGGAAACTTCGCGGACGTGATCCAACAAATTAATCATTGGCAGGAGTGGGCGCAATATCACCGAATACAGCGTGGCGGAGCGACGTCGTTGTGTGGACATCGGTCGACCTCATGGTGCTGCAAGGTTTCGCTCGTCTATTCACTCCTAGCTATCTTGCTCAGTATATAGCTGAACCAAAACTTTCTATCTCCAAGCTCAATCGTTCCATTTGCTAAGTCCTAAACTGCAGAGATGCTCACTCTTTCTCAGGCAAGCTGAGTAAAGAACGCCACATCCG
Organism: Schistocerca piceifrons; assembly: GCF_021461385.2. Taxonomy (NCBI): domain Eukaryota; kingdom Metazoa; phylum Arthropoda; class Insecta; order Orthoptera; family Acrididae; genus Schistocerca; species Schistocerca piceifrons. The sequence goes on along the minus strand of NC_060142.1, from coordinate 128,952,799 downwards.
CACTCTAGGCAAGCTGGGAACAGAAGACCTCTACTGAGAGTTCTGCCAGTCTGCTCTTCGCCTCGGTTTCCCCTCCAGCAAAATCACTTATGCCAATAGCAGCGCAAGTCGCGTTAATTATGCATTGCTTCCCAGCACCGACCAATGCCTGCTCTGGGAAGTGAACAAATTCCCACAAAATTTCCCTTCCTCTCAACTTCTGTTACTTACCTGCTCCCAGGCCACTCATTAAGGTTAGCATCTGCACAACACCAAGTTTTCCGAAATTCTGACTCCCAGGAGAGTACTTCAAATTCCTTGGTCCTACGTTCCTATCGGAGGTATTTCATGCTGTCGCTCTTCACCTGAGCTACTTCAGGCTCTGCAGATCATGAATTCAGCATGAACTTGCTACAGTCATGAACACGCATATTTTGACTTCTGTTGACTGCTCCACCGTAGCTTTGCACGGCTTTCTTGCATGTTTCACAGAAAACAGGACGACGGACATTTATCAACATGTGTACAAGTTCTCCATCTGTTTCCCGGTACACCAACATGGACTCAGGGTCAACCACCCCCTCACTGTCACTCATCTTAAGGCGGCTGGAGGCCGCACACCGTTACCGCTTTCTCAGAGCTTGAGCCGCCCTAAGCTGCCTATTGTCGCTTCCCTTCACCACTCCCCCGCTGGCCACGGTGGTCAACTCAAATACTTCCCTGGGGTAAACTAGCCTCCAGTAAATCGACGTGTTTCCACAAAGTTTCCATGTCTTATGAATTACTTTACAACCATCACCCTACATTAATTATTCCAATACATCCATACTATACCCTCTACAAGATGCATTGTGCCTTGTCAGTCATTTTTGTTCAGCCCTACTGTTTGCTCAATGTGAGTTAGGTGATCTTTAATCACTTCATGTAAGGGGCAGAATTCTTGCCATCTTACAACACAAACAAACCGTGGTTGTGAAATTTTTAACACAGAACTGGTTGTTGTTGTGCACAACCATTGCAGCATAATGATCGATTGAAGCTCAAGGTTATATGTTTTATGTATTACACTGAATATCCAAAGAAACTGGTAGACCTGCCTAATATGGTGTAGCGCCCCCGGGAGCACGCAGAAGTGCCACTACACAATGTGGCATGGACTCGACTGATGTCTGAAGTAGAGCTGGAGGAAACTGACACTATGAATCCTGCAGGGTTGTCCATAAATCCGTAAGAGTACGTGGGGGTGGAGATCTCTTCTGAACAGCACGTTGCAAGGCATCCTAGATATGCTCAATAACGTTCATGTCTGAAGCGTGTTCCTGGAGCCAATCTCTAGCATTTCTGGAAGTGTGGAGTGTCGCATTGTCATGCTGGAAGTGCCCAAGTCCGTCGGATTTCATAATGAACATGAATGGATGCAAGTGATCAGGCAGAACGCTTACGGATGTGTCATCTGTCAGAGTCGTATCTAGGCATATCAGGGGTCCCATATCAATCCAACTGTACACGTCCCACACCATTACAGAGCCTCCACAAGCTTGAACAGTTCCCTGCTAACATGCAGGGTCCATGGACTCATGAGGTTGTCTCCATACCCGATCACGTCCGTTTGTTTGATGCAATTTGGAACTAGACTCTTCCGACCAGGAAAGATGTTTCCAGTCCTCAAGAGTCCACTGTCGGTCTTGATGGTCCCAGGCGAGGCGTAAAGCTTTGTGCCGAATAGCCATCAAGGGTATACGAGTCGGCATTCGGCTCCAAAAGTCCATATCAATGATGTGAGCCCATATCGATGATGTGAAAGAACACATAGAAAAGGTTGTGGGGAAGGCTAACCAAAGACTGCGATTTATTGGCAGGCCGCTTAGAAAATGAGACCTACTAAAGAGACTGCTTACAATATGCCGGTCTGTCCTCTTTTTGAACACTGCTGTGCGGTGTGCGAAACTGGCTCTAAGCACTACGGGTCCCCTAGACTTAGAACTACATAAACCTAACTAGCCCAAGGACATCACACACATCCATGCCCGAAGCAGGATTCGAACCTGCGACCGTAGCAGCCGTGTGGTTCCGGACTGAAGCGCCTAGAACCGCTCGTTCACAACAGCCGGCGCGCGGTGTGCCATCCTTACCAGATAGGACCGATGGGGTACATCGAAAAATTTCAAAAAAGGGAAGCGCCTTTTGTATTACCACAAAGTAGGGGATAGAGTGTCAATGAAATGATACAGGATTTGGGGTGAACATCACTAAAACAAAGGCATTTTTCGTTGCGGCAGACTCTTCTCATGGAATTTCAATCAGCAACTTTCTCCTCCAAAAGCAAAATACTATGTTGACGCCGACCTACATAGGGGGAAAAGAAGACCATAATAAAATAAGGGAAATCAGAGCTCGCATGGGAAGGTATAGGCGTTCGTTCCTTCTGGACACTATACAAGATTGGAATAATAGAGAATTGTGAAGGTGGTTAGATGAACCCTCTGCCAGGCACTTTAATTTGATTTGCAGAGTACCCATGTAGATGTAGCTGTAGATGTAGTGAAACGTCCCCTTAGAAAAATTTATACATGACTGTGCTTAAAACTGACACACAATATTTTTTTAGCGCAACGCAATCTGACTTTCAATAATCCCTACAAAAGAATGGCCATGACTGACATTAAACTATATCTTTCACAAATCACTTACCTCACAAAAATCTTCACTACTCAAGCTACTGCAATACAGTGAGCGCCACTACTGCCAGCTTAATAAAAGATTCAAAGTACTGAAGGCACTAACTACTGATAGGTATAGTTAGCAAATAAAAGATTTTGATAGAGAACAACCAGTGTATTTACCTCAATAGTCATAATATATATAGCAGTTCATGACAAATTACAAAACTCCGCCATCTCTCTCCCCACATCCACCACTGCTGGCGGCTCATCTCCAACTGCGCAACGCTACGCGCTGTTAACATCCAGCTGCCGCTGCCCAACACTACAATGGCAGACAACAATGCAAACTAGCCACAGACTGCACACAGCACAGCCAGTGATTTTCACACAGAGTGCTACGTGGCGTTACCAATAAGAAAACCTAAACAGCCTACTTACATAGCCCCCATGCTCCCCACAAAAAATTTTACAAATTCTTTTGGGCAGTGGCCAATAATGATTTGATAAAATTTTTCATAATTACAATAACAAAGATATCAAATGCACACACTTATTGATACAATGTTGGTCAAAAGCTTAACTTTTTCACAGTCCATAGAGACAGTCCTGATTGTTTATCACAGTAAAACAGCAGTGTTTTTCTCAAAGTCTGAGCAGTAAAAGAAAATGCAAACGGAAGTAGTGGATTTTCATGCAGTCTTGAAGAAGTAGTGTTGTCCTTCCAACGGAAAGACAGTGCTGACTCTCGACATGCAGACAGGTCATGGGCCACAACAGAGCAAACCCACAGCGGAGTCAGTCGAAGTTTCGAAGTATTGGTGGGTAGGTCATCACAGAACAGACCCACTGTAGTCCTGTTAGAGATTACAGTATTGGTGGGCCACCAGAGGTGCAGACCCACTGCAGTCCTTGTAGAAATAATGGTATTGATGGATCATCAAAGATGTAGACCCACTGTAGTCCTTGTAGAGATAATGGTACTGGTGGGTCATCAAAGATGCAGACCCACTGTAGTCCTTGAAGAGATGGCCAGCAGCCATCTGTTGTGACTGTGCAGGTGCACAATCACCATTGAAGAGTCTTGCAGATAATATAGCAAGTCCATAAACCACCACTTGTGCACTCACAAAGTTTTTGGAATTGTCCTTAGAACCAGCAATGCTGTTATCCAGTCCCTTGCTGAAGTATTAACACACGTGCAAACACTAACAGTCCCTACTTCTCACATATTGTCCATATACTATGACCAACAGAAACGTGTGCAGTGAAATGCAACTTACAAGTTAATAATATGATGAACTGGTGTTTTATTTTTCCACCTGTGCCTCCGGAAGGCACACGCTAATGGCTTTTTTTTAAGGCGACTGTCGCCTAGCTGGGTGCCCACGATGCATTAGGTGCAGGTGCTCACTTAACTTTCTTACCGAAATATTTACGACACCAGTTTCCGCTACAGTGACAGTCTCATATAGAAATATTTCACAGGTCAAGAATTTGGGTTACAAATCTGTAGAAACAAAATCCTATAAATATAACAGCGTCCAAAAAATTTTCGCCAGCATTGTGATACATTCACACATATACACACATTTCATAACTCTTAAAGTACGATTCTTGGTTTCCAACAACCTTTTTCACTAACCAGAGTCCCTAACCACTACTCATTATTCCTTACCTTATTACACATATACATATTCGTCGACACTTCTTCAATATTTCGTCATAATAAATACGTAGCATAATCAAATTCCTCATATAGCATCAGCTTATTGATCATAAACAAACCGCAACAGCGTAATACACATCGTCATCATAACATCATGAAACCTCAGCCAAATCTCAAAATCGTCGTAGCTTCCTTCAGTAACTTCAAAACCTAAAAAAAATTCTCTGCTCATGTCAAAAGTGTCATCTACTTCAAACTTACTTTAAAAATCATTATCCCATACCAAATATATCATTCAAAACTCTCATAATATTACAATGGGTCCGAAAAAATATGAACAGTTCACAAAGTACAGACAAAATACAATTTCGTAAGTGTGAAGTTACCGAACTGTGTAATTGCGTAAACATGTGTCACTGATGTAGTAAAAAAAATGTTTATCTCTCAGTTAAATGATCAGACAGCTGTGTAATTTATGTGTTATAGAAATATGGTACCAATGTGTAAAGTTGTATAAGCAAATACCATATTAGCTAGGGCTCCTTGTGCTTGCCAAACACATGATACACAAAGTAAGCGTGTACCCCCCTGAGGATTAATGTAATTATACCCTCAGGTGTTACAGATTACACCAATGGAATGAAATGTATTACGGAAAACTTTCTTTGTAATTCAAAAATCTTTAAAAATAAATGTTTTAAGTATAAAATTAATCACTCAAATACGTGTACTGTAGCGCTAAACTGTGCGTCTTGTAACATAATCTCTGTGGAAGTGTCGTAGTTATCGTCCTCCGAAAGCTAAGTTCTGCAGAAGTCAATGTACTTACCTCATGATAAACAAAAGTGAAATGCTTTGCGTATAGATATCGTAGTTATTATGCTTATTGGCGTGATGAAGAAAGTACTGTACAGTAACATATTGTTGTGCCACGAAAAAGGGTGTCTCATTGTTGCTATACCACAAAAGTTACTACTAAAACATGTTTTTCTTTCCAGAAGAATTCAGAAAACTGTGCAGATATAAAACAGATACACCGCAAAAGCAACATTGTAAATTGTCACTCATTAGTAGCGTTGTGATAAAAATCGTGTAACTGTCACATAAACTAACCTCTGTGTCATCTGGTATCTCTCAGAAAGCACTTTAAATTCAGAATGTATTTTCAAATAAACCAAAATGTTGCATTAAAATCTCATTAGCAGTACTGGTAAATGTTTTAAGTATGTGAGCCTTATAGTCATTATGTAATCGTGCAACAAACAAGCAAGAATGCACACACACAATAACACTGTGTCGTCTGTCCACAATAACAATGCATTCGTAATTTCTGTTTAAATAAGTTCTCTTGGTTCTTGACTGGATATTTAACTTCAAACATTACTGCATGTTAACAGTTTCTTAAGTCTTACAAAGCATACTAGTAATGTAAAGTGAAAAGTTATATGGCAAAGACAAAGGTAAAAAGCAGATTATTTTTCAATAAACGGTTTTACATGTGAAATGTGGTGTAAACCTTTACTCTTCCTAGTACGCAGAGTTTCAACTTCAACGCAATTATCATGTGGTATAGGTCGGATTCTGTAAGGTCCATTGTAAACTAGAAAGAATTTGTGACTCAAGTGTTTCTTCTTATGTGACAATGAATGAGCTTTAATGAGAACTTTGTGAACAATACATAATTTCTTTGCATTTGCTTTACCGTTTAGTTTTCTCCTTTTGTCTGCTGCAGATTTTATATTTTTAATAGCCAAATCAATTATGTCTTTGTGTCGAAGTTTACGTGTATTCGGGAAAGGTACAAGCTCTCTGATTCTGTTCGGTGGTTTTTCATTCTTCAGTACAAGAGTAGGTGGTAAAGCAGTGGAGTCATGAGGCATTTCATTCAGCACGTTTTGAAATAAGTGTAAATATCTGTCCCAATGCTGATGCTTTCTGTGACAATAAAGTCTGCAAAGCTTATTGATTTCTTTCATAATCCGTTCGGAGGGGTTACAATGTGGTGAGTACAATGAAATAAAAACAGGTTTGATTTTATGATTCCGAAGCATGCGTGACCAAACAGCAAATCTGCATTGAGTTCCGTTATCTGAAATGACTTTGCTAACGTGTCCAACTTCACGTAAGAAATTTTTAACAAAGGCGTTGGATACAGACCGTCCAGTGGCTTTACGTAACGGTGTGAAAGAAACAAATTTTGAAGTAAGTGCAACAGCGACTAGAACGTACGAAAATCCATTAGATGTTCTGACAAGCGGTCCCAAGAGATCAACAGCAGCAAATTCTTTTAATTTAGAAGGAATGATAGGAAACAGCGGAGCACGATGGGAGATAGTAGATGGTTTCGCCTTTTGACAAAGTTTACAAATAGACAAGACTCTTCGAATTCTCTTTTCCATATTGTTAAAATAACAAGTCGTTCGAAGAATATGATAACATTTTCGTGGGCCAAAATGTGCATAGCTGAAATGAATGTACCAAATGAGCTTATTAACAAAATCGTCAGGAATGCAAAGTACCCATAGCTTGTCATCAACAGTGCATCGTTTGAAGAGTATGTTGTTTCTAACCAGGTAATAATGCCGAATCTGTGTGTGTGTCTTTTCATGCCATTTGCTCTTGATGTCTTTCCAAATCGGATCTTTATCTTGTTCATGAGCAATGTCCTTTAAAGATGTGGTGATGAAGTTTTCAAAGGCGACTTTCTGAATGTAAAGAATACTGAAATTTTTCTCGAGGTTGCCTTCTGTGTTACTTTTCTCAAGCCGTGACGGTGCGCGTGACAGTGCGTCCGCAACAATGTTCTCCTTGCCGGGAATGTAGACTATTGTGAAGCGGAATTCTTGCAGAAACAATGCCCACCGTTTTAACCTGTCATGATTTAATCTTGAAGACATACGAAATTGTAATGCACGATGATCACTGTATACTTTTACGTGCTTACCAGAAAGAAAGAAACGGAATTTGTTAAATGCCCAAACGATAGCTAAAGCTTCTAATTCAGTAACGGAATAATTTTTTTCAGATTTTGTTAGCACTCGGCTAGCAAAAGCAATGGTTTTCTGAACAGTAATGTCATTTTCTATGGCTTCTTGAAACAAATGGGCACCAAGACCGACTTTAGAAGAATCCGTGCTAAGGCAGAAATCTTGTGACAGATCTGGATGAGCTAGTATTGGCGCGTGAAGTAACGCTTCTTTCAAAGAATTGAATTCCAACTGTGCTTGTTCGTCCCAGTTCCAAATAGTATTTTTTCCAGTGAGAGAACAAAGTTTTGGTGTAACAAAAATTTGCATATTCAGAAAACGACGGTAAAAATTTACGAGACCTAGAAAACTGCGGACTTGTCTTTTTGTGGATGGAACTGGAATGGCTCTGATTGCTTCTAACTTTTCAGTATCTGGCTGAATGCCTTCAGAAGAAATAATATGTCCCAAAAACTTCACCTTTGTCCTACCGAATTCAGACTATTCCAAGTTAACTGTAATTCCAGATTCTGCAAAAATACGTAACAAACTGTTGAGGATGCGATTATGTTGTTCCCATGAAGCTTCTGCTATTAGAATATCGTCCACATATAAGGTGATGTGACGTTTTAAGAACTCACGTAATATGGAATTTAGCCCGCGAATGAATGCTGCCGAAGAAATGTTCAAACCACAAGGAAGTTTCCGAAACTGATAACAAACGCCGAAACAAAGGAAAGCTGTGTAATTTCTACATTCTGGATGAAGTTCGATCTGATAAAAGCTGGATCTGAGATCAATGGAAGACAACACTTTTACACCATTAAAATTTTGAAGAAGTTCTGTCAACGTTTGCGGCCTGTCTGTTTCAGGAATAATGATGTTATTGATTTGTCTCGAATCTAAACAAGTCTGATCGATCCATATTTCTTCTCAACAACATGTAATGGATTGTTGTATGAGCTTACTGCAGGCTCAATAATGCTCTCGTCAAGCATAGATTGTACTTCTGTTCTAACACGGTCCCTATAATGCTCCGGAATTACGTATGGTCTAACACAAAATTTAGTATGCTCACGAACACGAAATTGGTATTGAAATCCCTTGATTGTTCCTGTTTTGTGAGTAAAAACTGTGGAATGTGCTTGTAAAATCTCAAAAAGGTCTTGCCTATCATTGTCATTACAATTCTCAATTGTTTGAATTTTATTCTGAATTAACTCATTAGTATCAAATGCGCCGTCGATATCACCCCTGTCAGTACTTGCAGAGTGATTGTTAGTGTCAAGTTCCGTCGAAAATTCCGTTCTTGGGAAACACATCTAGCTCTTTACTCATACGACATGCTGAGTGCACTTGTCAGGGGATTTAAGATTGATTCCGTGTTTCTACATTTCCTGAAGGCTTTTGACGTTGTACCACACAAGCGACTCGTAGTGAAATTGCGTGCTTATGGAATATTGTTTCAGTTATGTGACTGGAATCGTGATTTCCTGTCAGAGAGGTCACAGTTTGTAGTAATTGTCATCGAGTAAAACAGAAGTGATTTCTGGCATTCCACAAGGTAGTGTTATAGGCCCTCTGCTGTTCCTTATGTGTATAAACGATTTAGGAGACAATCTGAGCAACCGCCTTAGGTTATTTGTAGATGATACAGTCGTTTATACTATAGTAAAGATACCAGAAAATCAAAATAAGTTTCAAAACGATTTAGGAAAGATATCTGTATGGTGCGAAAATTGCCAATTGAACCTAAATAATGAGATCATCTGCGTTAGCGCTAAAAGGAATCCGTTAAACTTCGATTACACGATAAATCAATCAAATCTAAAGGCCGTAAATTCAACTAAATACCTAGAAGTTACAATTACGAACAACTTAAATTCGGAAGAACACACTGACACTGTTGTGGGGAAGACGAACCAACAATTGCGTTTTGTTGGCACAACACAGAAAATTCGACAGACCTATTAAAGAGACTGCCTACACTACGCTTGTCCGTCTTCTGTTGGAGCAATGCTGCGCGGTCTGGGTCCTTACCAGATAGGATTAACGAAGGACTCCGAAAAAGTTCAAAGAAGAGCAGCACGTTTTCTACTATCGCAAAATAGGGGGGGATAGTGTGACTGACGTGATACAGGATTTGGGGTGGACATAATTAAAACAAAGGCATTATTTTTTCGCGGCGGAGTCTTCTCACGAAATTTCAAACACCTACTTTCGCCTCCGAATGGGAAAATATTTTTTTGTCCCCCACCTGCATAGGGATTCCTGATTATGTATAAACGAGCATCATAGTAAAACAAGGGAAACGAGAGCTCGTACGAAAAGATGTTGGTATTCGTTTATTCCAAGCGCTGTTCGAGTTTGGAATAATTGAGAATTGTTATGAAGGTGGTTCGATGACTCCTCTGCCTAGCACTTAAACGTGATTTGCAGAGTATCCATATAGATGTAGATGTAGATGTTTCTTTGGATGTTTCGCACGTTGACACTGGTTGATGGCCCAGAATTGAAATCTGCAGCAGTTTGCGGAACGGTTGCATTTCTGTCACTTTGAACGACTCTCTTCAGTCGTTGCTGGTCCCGTTCTTGCAGGATCATTTTCCGGCCGCAGCGATGTCGGGGATTTGATGTTTTGCCAGATTGCTGATATTCATGGTACACTCTTGAAATGGTCGTACGGGAAAATCCCTACTTCATTACTACCTCGGAGATACTGTCTCCCATCGCTCGTACGCCGACTGTAGCACCACTTAAATCTTGATAATCTGCCAGCCGCGCCGGCTAGTTTTATCTGTGAAGGGTTTTTTTATCATTCTGTTTAAGCCGGGTGCCACAGCCTCATCTTTTATTCCCTCTCCCTACCTGCATTTTAAATCTTCCTCGCTCTCTCTGGTGCTGCCTCTTCGCTTGGTGTTCGTCTTTTCAGCATCCGTGTTTATCTTGCCTTGTGTTTTTAGGCTGGACATTTTAGTGTGTTGCAGAGTGGCTGGTTCATCCATTTTAATTCTTGCGATCAGCCAGCCAGGGCCGTGTGATAAATTGTTTCAGCACCTTCTACCCTTTCTTCTCCTTTTAATTAATGTTTTCAGTTTTGGCTAAATACTTTGGAATTCTGCTTCATTGTGGTTACACACATAGTTCTACGCATTTTGTTCCTTCCCCGGATTTCAGGTGATAGGATTCTTTTGGGGTATGGTTTTAATCGGAGACCTGTGCAACTAAGGAAGAAGGGGCTGATAACCTTGCAGTTCTGCCGCTATAATCTACCGACGAACCAACCAACCAACAAACATTAAAAGACTGGGGACATCACATTGTTTGCATGGACAGATCTACGTTGGCTGATCGCATGTATCGAGAACCAGAAATCTCTACATATACGCAGAGAACAAGAAGTCTCGGAATGTTGTTTACAGAGCAGTATTACAGTGATTTCTGGCTCTTCATGCATAACAAGACAATTTTGATCTTTTCTGTACCAGGTAATTCGCAGTGGTGAAATTGCTTACTCCCTTTCTTGGAACATCCTGTAATTCACTACTTGGTCGCGAAAATTTTTTTCCTTAAGTAAACGAGTGAGTTGTGAGAGACATGTATTCTGTCAGCTTCTCCCATCGTCTCAAAATTCGGTGTTTTTCACCGATGTCACTCCGTTAGCTGATCCGCGGGCGATTCTCGCCCCAATAGCTTCAAAAGAGAGCTTTTGTGATGACGCACACGCGTGGATAGTGAGTTTCGGCATTAGCGTTTCGTTTATAAATAACTGTTTAACCGTGGGTAACACCGCGGAGTGCTCCCATCATTTATGTGAATGTAAGTGTCAGAAGCTCTTTTCTGAAGATATTTGTCTGTAGTATAGCCTTATGCGGAAGTTCAGACAAGAAGAAAATAAAAGATTTTGAAATGTGATGCTACAGAAGAAAGTTGAATATTGAATGAGTAGGTCAAATAACTAATTATGAGATACTGAAGCTAATGGCGAAAATGTCACTTGTGGCACAATTTCACTAAAAGGGGCGATCGGTTGATGGGACACATGCTGAGACCTCAAGGGGTAGTCAGTTTTGTATTAGAGGCAAGTATGGGAATAAAATTTGTAGAGGGAGACTAAGACTAGAATAGGGTAAGGTGATTTAGAAGGATATAGGAGGCAGTCGTTTTCACAATGAAAAGGTTTGTCCAGGATGGATTAGCTGGTAGAGCTGCAACAAACCAGTCCTCAACACCAACTTCATATCCGATTTTCTGTCGATCCTGATGTGGACTGCTAAGGCAGCCAGTCCACAGTGACGGGTAGCCGAAAGAAAGGCACGCGTACACACACGCCGACTGGCGTGAAGTCTGGAACAGGATAAGTATTGACTTCTAATAAGAAAAGTATGCAGCTCCTCGAACACTTAACTTTATTCTTTGTTGGTTTACAACGTTCTTCTTGAGACATTTATACGATAACTCTCAAACTATGTAAGGCTAATAGCGCCTTGCTAGGTCGTAGCCATGGACTTAGCGGAAGGCTATTCTGTCTCTCGGCAAATGAGAGCAAAGGCTCTGTCCGTATAGTCGCTAGCAATGTCGTCGTACAACTGGGGCGAGTGCTCGTCCGTATCTCGAGACCTGCCTTGTGGTGGCGCTCGGTCTGCGATCACACAGTGGCGACACGCGGGTCCGACATGTACTAAATGGACCGCGGCCGATTTAAGCTACCACCTAGCAAGTGTGGTGTCTGGCGGTGACACCACAGATCCCCTCTTTTTCTGTTTCATCGTTTAGTCCTGCTCAGCAATCACTCTCTCTTTTCTCTCTCTCTCTCTCTCACACAGACACATACACACACACACACACACACACAGACACACACACACACACTATAACACCCCACCTGTCACTTATCTGGTTTTGGCGTGTGTTCACCCCAGGTAATTGACTAACAGATCAACAGAGAGTGCAAAACTGCCGCAATATCGGATAACACAAAGAAAGTAATAAGGCCCTGTGACTCCTGATTGAACTGCGGTGGCAGTGTTGACATTAATTGATTCAGAATTGATCACTTTTAATTAAAAAGGGGTGCACATTGATGTTATATGCAGCTATTGAACATCAGATGCAAATGTTGAACATAAAATTAATTAAGAAAGTGACTTGAGATTTCAACTACTTGATTGAAAACAGATGCAGTCGATTATCACAAATTTATTTTAAGTCACGACCTTCAATCATCACATTACATGACTCTCCTAACAGGCAGTGGTAATAAATTGCGTTTGCATGGAGTAAAGCTCGATAACTCAAAAGTAATTCCTATCGACTGACCCAGGTGTAATGCGAAGTGCGAGAAGAATTCTACTATACACGGCCCATGAAACCCTCGTGGAAACTTCGCGGACGTGATCCAACAAATTAATCATTGGCAGGAGTGGGCGCAATATCACCGAATACAGCGTGGCGGAGCGACGTCGTTGTGTGGACGTCGGCCGACCTCGTGGTGCTGCAAGGCTTCGCTCGTCTATTCACTCCTAGCTATCTTGCTCAGTATATAGCTGAACCAAAACTTTCTATCTCCAAGCTCAATCGTTCCATTTGCTAAGTCCTAAACTGCAGAGATGCTCACTCTTTCTCAGGCAAGCTGAGTAAAGAACGCCACGTCCGCACTCTAGGCAAGCTGGGAACAGAAGACCTGTACTGAGAGTTCTGCCAGTCTGCTCTTCGCCTCGGTTTCCCCTCCAGCAAAATCACTTATGCCAATAGCAGCACAAGTCGCGTTAATTATGCATTGCTTCCCAGCACCGACCAATGCCTGCTCTGGGAAGTGAACAAATTCCTACAAAACTTCCCCTCCTCTCAACTTCTTCTATTTAGCTCCTCCAAGGCTACCCATCAAGGTTAGCATCTGCACAACACCAAGTTTTCCGAAATTCTGACTCCCAGGAGAGTACTTCAAATTCCTTGGTCCTACGTTCCTATCGGAGGTATTTCATGCTGTCGCTCTTCACCTGAGCTACTTCAGGCTCTGCAGATCGTGAATTCAGCATGAAGTTGCTACAGTCATGAACACGCATATTTTGACTTCTGTTGACTGCTCCACCATAGCTTTGCACAGCTTTCTTGGATGTTTCACAGAAAACAGGACGACGGACATTTATCAACAGGCGTACAAGTTCTCCGTCTGTTTCCCGGTACACCAACATAGACTCAGGGTCAACCACCCCCTCACTGTCACTCATCTTAAGGCGGCTGGAGGCTGCACACCGTTACCGCTTTCTCAGAGCTTGAGCCGCCCTAAGCTGCCTATTGTCGCTTCCCTTCACCGCTCCCCCACTGGCCACGGTGGTCAACTCAAATACTTCCCTGGGGTAAACTAGCCTCCAGTAAATCGACGCGTTTCCACAAAGTTTCCATGTCTTATGAATTACTTTACAACCATCACCCTACATTAATTATTCCAATACATCCATACTATACCCTCTACAAGATGCATTGTGCCTTGTCAGTCATTTTTGTTCAGCCCTACTGTTCGCTCAATGTGAGTTAGGTGATCTTTAATCACTTCATGTAAGGGGCAGAATTCTTGCCATCTTACAACACAAACAAACCTTGGTTGTGAAATTTTTAACACAGAACTGGTTGTTGTTGTGCACAACCATTGCAGCATAATGATCGATTGAAGCTCAAGGTTATATGTTTTATGTATTACACTGAATATCCAAAGAAACTGGTAGACCTGCCTAATATGGTGTAGCGCCCCCGCGAGCACGCAGAAGTGCCACTACACAATGTGGCATGGACTCGACTGATGTCTGAAGTAGAGCTGGAGGAAACTGACACTATGAATCCTGCAGGGTTGTCCATAAATCCGTAAGAGTACGTGGGGGTGGAGATCTCTTCTGAACAGCACGTTGCAAGGCATCCTAGATATGCTCAATAACGTTCATGTCTGAAGCGTGTTCCTGGAGCCAATCTCTAGCATTTCTGGAAGTGTGGAGTGTCGCATTGTCATGCTGGAAGTGCCCAAGTCCGTTGGATTTCATAATGAACATGAATGGATGCAAGTGATCAGGCAGAATGCCTACGGATGTGTCATCTGTCAGAGTCGTATCTAGACGTATCAGGGGTCCCACTTCAATCCAACTGCACACGTCCCACACCATTACAGAGCCTCCACCAGCTTGAACAGTTCCCTGCTAACATGCAGGGTCCATGGACTCATGAGGTTGTCTCCATACCCGATCACGTCCGTTCGTTCGATGCAATTTGGAACTAGACTCTTCCGACCAGGCAAGATGTTTCCAGTCCTCAAGAATCCACTGTCGGTCTTGATGGTCCCAGGCGAGGCGTAAAGCTTTGTGCCGAATAGCCATCAAGGGTATACGAGTCGGCATTCGGCTCCAAAAGTCCATATTGATGATGTGAGCCTATATCGATGATGTGAAAGAACACATAGAAAAGGTTGTAGGGAAGGCTAACCAAAGACTGCGATTTATTGGCAGGCCGCTTAGAAAATGAGACCTACTAAAGAGACTGCTTACAATATGCCGATCTGTCCTCTTTTTGAACACTGCTGTGCGGTGTGCGAAACTGGCTCTAAGCACTACGGGTCCCCTAGACTTAGAACTACATAAACCTAACTAGCCCAAGGACATCACACACATCCATGCCCGAGGCAGGATTCGAACCTGCGACGGTAGCAGCCGCGTGGTTCCGGACTGAAGCGCCTAGAACCGCTCGTTCACAACAGCCGGCGCGCGGTGTGCCATCCTTACCAGATAGGACCGATGGGGTACATCGAAAAATTTCAAAAAAGGGAAGCACATTTTGTATTACCGCAAAGTAGGGGTTAGAGTGTCAATGAAATGATACAGGATTTGGGGTGAACATCATTAAAACAAAGGCATTTTTCGTTGCGGCGGACTCTTCTCATGGAATTTCAATCAGCAACTTTCTCCTCCAAAAGCAAAATACTATGTTGACGCCGACCTACATAGGGGGAAAAGAAGACCATAATAAAATAAGGGAAATCAGAGCTCGCATGGGAAAGTATAGGCGTTCGTTCTTTCTGGACACTATACGAGATTGGAATAATAGAGAATTGTGAAGGTGGTTCGATGAACCCTCTGCCAGGCACTTTAATTTGATTTGCAGTGTACCCATGTAGATGTAGCTGTAGATGTAGTGAAACGTCCCCTTAGAAAAATTTATACATGACTGTGCTTAAAACTGACACACAATATTTTTTTAGCGCAACGCAATCTGACTTTCAGAAATCGCTACAAAAGAATGGCCCTGACTAACATTAAACTATACCTTTCACAAATCACTTACCTCACAAAAATCTTCGCTGCTCAAGCTACTGCAATACAGCGAGCGCCACTACTGACAGCTTAATAAAAGATTCAAAGTACTGAAGGCACTAACTACTGATAGGCATAGTTAGCAAATAAAAGATTTTGATAGAGAACAACCAATGTATTTACCTCAATAGTCATCATATATATAGCAGTTCATGACAAATTACAAAACTCCGCCATCTCTCTCCCCACATCCACCACTGCTGGCGGCTCACCTCCAACTGCGCAAAGCTACGCGCTGTTAACATCCAGCTGCCGCTGCCCAACACTACAATGGCAGACAACAATGCAAACTAGCCACAGACTGCACACAGCACAGCCAGTGATTTTCACACAGAGCGCTACGTGGCGTTACCAATAAGAAAACCTAAACAGCCTACTTACAGTAGATGTGGGTGTTTCTTTGGATGTTTCGCAAGCTGACACTGATGGCCTAGCATTGAAATCTGCAGCAGTTTGCGGAACGGTTGCATTTCTGTCACGATGAAAGATTCTCTTGGTTTGTTGCTGGTCCCATTCTTGCAGGATCCTTTTCCGGCCGCAGCGATGCTGGGGATTTGATGTTTTACCGGATTCCTGATATTCATGGTACACTCGTGAAATGGTCGTACGGGAAAATCCACACTTCATCGTTACCTCGGAGATACTGTTTCCCATCGCTCGTACGCCAACTATAACCCCACTTAAATCTTGATAACCTGCCAGCCGCGCGGGGTAGCCGCGCGGTCTAGGACGCTTTGCTACAGTTCACGCGGCTCCCTCCTGTCGGAGGTTCGCGTCCTCCCTGGTGCATGGAAGTGTGTTGTCCTTAGCGTAAGTTAGTTTAAGTTAGATTAAGTAGTGTGTACGTCTAGGGACCGATGACTCAGCAGTTTGTTCTCACAGAAGGGTACCACAAACTTCCAAATAACCTGCCATTGTAGCAGCAGTGGCCGATCTAACAACTGTTCAAATGGCTCTGAGCACTATGGGACTTAACATCTATGGTCATCAGTCCCCTAGAACTTAGAACTACTTAAACCTAACTAACCTAAGGACAGCACACAACACCCAGCCATCACGAGGCAGAGAAAATCCCTGACCCCGCCGGGAATCGAACCCGGGAACCCGGGCGTGGGAAGCGAGAACACTACCGCACGACCACGAGATGCGGGCTCTAACAACTGTGCGAGACACTTGTCTCACATAGGCGATGCCGACCGCAGCGCCGTATTTT
Organism: Schistocerca piceifrons; assembly: GCF_021461385.2. NCBI lineage: Eukaryota > Metazoa > Arthropoda > Insecta > Orthoptera > Acrididae > Schistocerca > Schistocerca piceifrons. The sequence continues at coordinate 128,935,958 of NC_060142.1, read as the reverse complement.
AGCTGTTTACATATCTGTGTATTTGAATATGCGTGCCTATACTAGTTTCTTTGGCGCTTCAGTATATATTGACAAACCAGTGTCATAAAAATTTGATTCTGTGGTACTGAAGGTTTATCTGAAATTATCTGAACCCGGTAAAAAGAAGAAAAACAAACTGCATAATGCTATTGATGTCCAGCTGCTGTTTAACACCCCGAAACAATCACTGTTGCGCAGAATAGAAAAATTCTCCACTAAGATTTCGAAATTAACGTTAATAGCAGTTCTCGAAATAAATAAATGAGTCAAGTAAAACGTTAAACAAAACATTTCGAACATCAGTGTGAAAAATGGAGAATAAGGGAATAGATTTTTTTGTCAGTTGCCGTGAATATTTGGAAAAAAAATTGCATTGTATGGATGAAAGTAATCGGCAAGCGTGAAACGTATTTATTTTCACTTCTTTGAAACTAAACGCAGTCGCAGTAAAACGTTTTTAATCGTGACCTGGTTCGACCATACTTTCGGCATTGCTCATGATTAAAAGCGAGTTATTGGGATTGTGGTCAGGAGTCGTAACAGGGACTGTACAACGCAGTGAACATTCTGTGCGAATGTTAAAGAAAATCGCAACAGAAAATCTACGAACTACAGTAGCTGTGCTACAAAAACGACAGGGTATGGAACATCAGAAAGCGAGAGTTACTCAGACGCTGAGAGAGAAATGCGGCGTAACTTTCTGCTGGTTGGCAGCTGCCTACAGAATGAAAGTCTGAGACGAGCTCTTAAACAATCCAGTCATTACTCCGGCTCTGCTCCCTCCATAACGTCTGAGAGCATCGTAGCTGTAACTGTAATATTCTCCGCACTGAAGGGGAGAGAGCGAAATTAATGAGACACGCGTCTGTTCGCTATTCTCCCGCTCCTGCCCACTTCGCCCTCCCCCCCCCCCCTCCCCCCCGCCATCCCATCACGCCCCAACAAACAAAAACAACACCATCACAAAATTAAGAATCGCTGCAAGGGAGGCAAAAGAATGCCGATTAGCGTTGCCTGTGTCGTAGAATTCGCATTTTGTTTGAAACCGTTGCAGATTTCAGAGTGAGCCGCCCTGGCATATTAGTTGAGACCTCTGGACGAGAAAGAGGGGAAAGACGTCGTGATAACTACTATCTTGCATCGTTCTTCTTAACAGAGCTGTTCCATGGTTACGGGAATAGCATTTTATTTCATGATCTAGCAGTTTAGTATTTTTTTTTTTTTTAACTTTGTGGCCAGATATCCTTCTTGCCGTTATAGTCGTTATTTAACCAAAACTATGTGCCACATCTGTCCGTGAATCAAGAAACCTTCGTTATGTGTTTAATCCTGGCGTTATTATTATTATTATTATTATCATTATTATAAACAACGAACTATTAGCTGAACAGAATAGAAATACTTGAAAGACCAATTAGTAGAATAACGAAGGGGTTAATACAAACTACAGCTGGTTGAAAAGTGAGAAGTAATAAGAATATCTACCAAAACAAACAGAAAATAAAAGAAGTAATGCCAAAGCTAAGACTAATATTCTTTGGACACCTCTACCGAAGGAATGAGAAAAGGCTAACGAAACAAATCGTTTTGCATTTCTAGAAAAATAAATCAAAAATAGCATGCATTGCAGAAGTAAAAAAAAAATAAAATAAAATAAATGGAAGGAAATATCATGAAAGACTCGGAAACAACAGGCGAAAACCATTACAGTAATAAGATATTAAATTTGGAGGGCACTCAAGGCAGAAGAAATAAGAAATCGGGAAGAACACGGGCAGAAGCAAGGCAAGGGCAACATGGGGAGAAGACGAAGGAGTACCAGAAAATAGGAAACAAGAAAGAAAGAACCGGAATTAAATCTGTTACGTGATTCAACCAAGAATATGAATAATAATACACTCTAAGAAAAAAAAACGACTCACCTCGAAGCAAGTAGCCGAACGGGACGGAAATCGGTAGCTACGGCGTATATGTACAGCCAAACAAATTATTATAATTTCCGAAAAAGTTCACGGTTCATTCAAGAGAAGGAGCTTCACAAATTGAGCAAGTCAGTAAGGCTTTGGTCCACCTCTGGTTCTTATACACGCAGTTATTCGGCTTGGCATTGATCCATAGAGTTGCTTGATATCTTCTGAGGGATATCGTGCCAAATTCTGTCCAACTGGCGCGTTAGACCCGACCTGCTTGCATAATGGTCAAAGGTGGACCAACGCGTTATTGACTTGCTGAATTTATGACGGTCTTTCTCCTGACTAAATCCACTAATTTTTCTGAAATCGTGATAATTTCTTTCTCTGTAGTTGTACAACACATCTATGAATTTCCATCCTATTGGGATAATTCCTTCGTGGTGTCTTGTTTTTTTTTTTGTCTTAGAGTGGACTAATATGATAAATATGGATAACAGTATGTATTCATCCTTTGAGCGTATTGTACAGTGATAGAGACAGCACAATATCTAGGGAGGAATACAATTCGGCACACACAATGGAAATATCGTCATATGGAAACAAAACGAAGTATAAAAACAGTAATAATAGTAGGTTGAAACTATTAGATATATATTACCACTCACCACCCCATTTAGGTCGCTTCAGACATTCAGTTTTACCGGCATATTGACTGACGTTCATCATCCGACCTGAGCAGTTGAAAAATACGCTACTGAACTGAAACAAACAAAATAAAGAAATGTTTTTTTGCAAGACAGAAAGCAAACACATGGTACATAGTAAAAACTTTACACTGTAACGAGCTGTCATCCGACCTGAGCAGTTGAAAAATACGCGACTGAACTGAAACAAATAAAATAAAGAAATGTTTTTTTGCAACACAGAAAGCAAACACATGGTACATAGTAAAAACTTTACACTGCAACGAGCCAAAAAAAAATAAATAAAAAAAAAAAAATAATCATCTAGGTATGAATACTAACAGCCCAAGCTGGTGAATTACACGGGGACGTAAGGTGCCATCTCAGTACACGGTCGCAGCTAAGTTCGATCCCGCCAGTGCGTCGGATGATCAACAGCGAACAGCAGAAACTGTGTGAGTGAGAATTTTACTCGCTTAAGCTTGTACACGAAAAAGTAAAACACACCTGTATTTACCTGCATCCGTTTGTCACTCCCACTGTGACGCGTGACGAGGTGTTCGGCTACGGCGATAGGAACTGAGTCCTTCTCACCATTCGTTGTCTGGAACACCACTGTCAGAAGTTGCTGTGTCATAGTGCAGCCGATTATTCTAGTAACTGATTAATAACACCGTGAGGTTACAAACCTTGTCTGTGTTTTACACGTTCGTTAAGTGGGTTTTGGTACTCAAGTGTCAACCCAGTGTCTCTGCTCATCGACATGTTCATGTTAGCACGCGAAAAAGCATTAAAAGCAGACCACAAACCAACCCAGTATCTTCGTTAACACGACATCTACCTCCTTAGGCTGACATTCGAGTCATGTAGCCTCTCACAAGTCTGAGGCGGATGGTTCAAATGGCTCTGAGCACTATGGGACTTAACATCTATGGTCATCAGTCCCCTAGAACTTAGAACTACTGAAACCTAACTAACCTAAGGACATCACACAACACCCAGCCATCACGAGGCAGAGAAAATCCCTGACCCCGCCGGGAATCGAACCCGGGAACCCGGGCGTGGGAAGCGAGAACGCTACCGCACGACCACGAGATGCGGGCTCTGAGGCGGATGACCTCAAATCAAACTTCACCTACAATCTTTGAGATTCGAAGAAGGCACGTTGCCTACGACAATACGTGTTTTTCAACAAAACATCTAGAATACTACGGACACCAACATAGTATATATATATATATATATATATATATATATATATATATATATACTCCTGGAAATGGAAAAAAGAACACATTGACACCGGTGTGTCAGACCCACCATACTTGCTCCGGACACCGTAGGATCCTACGCAGTGCCGTAGGGGACCGCACCGCCACTTCCCAGCAAATTAGGGACACTGTTGCTCCTGGGGTATCGGCGAGGACCATTCGCAACCGTCTCCATGAAGCTGGGCTACGGTCCCGCACACCGTTAGGCCGTCTTCCGCTCACGCCCCAACATCGTGCAGCCCGCCTCCAGTGGTGTCGCGACAGGCGTGAATGGAGGGACGAATGGAGACGTGTCGTCTTCAGCACGAGGCCAGAAGCTGCGTGGTAGGGCGTGGAAACACAGCTGTAAGTAAATACCTGGACAATGCCGAGCATTCAACTCGTTTCAGGTTTATCTGAGCTGTAGAAAACTTTTTTTTTTTTTTGCATTGTCAGATGACAGGAAATGAGCGTGTATCGAACTGTCGTACTACAACGTGGGCAGTTCCTCAACGATGTATACTAGCGTTGCTGTCGCTTCTGTTTTTCATATACACTAATGACTTTACTTTCAAGTGTAGCAGTTAACTCTAAAGCTGTCATACTTGCGGATTATATATGCATACTAATGCAGCAGATACTGTAAAGACATACCAAGGACAGAAGCAACGCTTGGTACATTGATAACTGGCAGGGTGTTAGCTACATTAAACACAGTACACGTACTGGAATGAAGATCCTCGCGACGAAGTCCTCGTATATTGTATTCCCAGTTTCATCGCCAATTCAGATAAGGTAGCAAAAAAGATCTCTAGGTTTCGACGATTGTCTCCATCGTCTTCGTCAGGAGATCCTGGTTGTCATACAGCGCAGTTCCACTCAAGGTTATTATCACACAACCTTATCTTTGTAGCCTCTTCAATGACGGTCATAGCAGATAAATATATGTGTCAAGATTTTTTATTCGTTCTTTTAACATTATTCGTGGCAACGGCCTTGCCGCAGTGGATACACCGGTTCCCGTGAGATCACCGAAGTTAAGCGCTGTCGGGCGTGGTCGGCACTTGGATGGGTGACCAGTCAGGCCGCCATGCGCTGTTGCCCTTTTTCGGGGAGCATTCAGCCTCGTGATGCCAATTGAGGAGCTACTCGACCGAATAGTAGCGGCTTCGGTCAAGAATACCATCATAACGACCAGGAGAGCGGTGTGCTGAACCCACGCCCCGGCTATCCGCATCCTCCACTGAGGATGACACGGTGGTCGGATGGTCCCGGTAGGCCACTCGTGGCCTGAATACGGAGTGCTTTTAATCTTATTCGTCAAACTGTGCTCAGTAACAGCTCGGTTTTTGAAATCTCAATTTTTAATCTGCCGTTGGTGTACCGCACAACGTTAGGTGAAAATTGTCCTTACCCTGGCGCAGCGTCTCGTATCAACGACAATCAACTGCTCGTGACGAAGGGGATGGGGGCAATAGACGGAAGTCGTCATGTTCTTATGCTAGCTTATCGGCAAGAAGACCGAGCACATTTCACACACGTTACAACAAGTTTGCTGAACAAAATTCTGTCCGTACTGATATTCAACATTTTTACGAAATGCTGCGGTTGGGGAAGAAGAAGACTCCACAAAGCGGGGACTGAGAGCGGATGGTAAGCTCTCCTGAGAGACACTTCTTCGTGAAGCTTCCTACAAAATGTCAATAAATGGTTCAAATGGCTCTGAGCACTATGGGACAACATCTGAGGTCATCAGCCCCCTAGAGCTTAGAACTACTTAAACCTAACTAACCTAAGGACATCACACACATTCATGCCCGAGGTAGGATTCGAACCTGCGACCGTAGCAGTCCCACGGTTCCGGACTGAAGAGCCTAGAACAGCTCGGTCACAGCGGCCGGCAAAACGTCAATACTGTTACATTTGAGAGTAGAGAATTTCCCACATTCAGCTTTCAATTTAATGGCCCCTACATTTATTTGATTACTCGGCAACTCTCCGCGAATGTTTGGCAGAGAACGCAAGACACCATTTTCAAAATATATCTCTACTGTTCCACCCTCGAAAGGCGTTTAGGGAAAACAAATTTCTAATTCTTCTCAGGTGAGCTCTAATTTCACTTAGCTTATCGCGATGGTCATTCCTGATTATGCAACTGCGTGCTAACAAAAGTTTTGCAATCGGAGAAGAAATTTTTTGTTTCATAACATTTCGTCGCGACCGGAAACGTCTTTGTTTTAATCACTGCCACTCTTCACCCAGCATATCCATTCTAGTCTGTCTTCTTGATAACACCAAACCAGCTGGCCTTCTTTGAATTTTTCCTTACGGCTTCTGTTATCTAATGGTCGCATACTCTGTTCAAGAATCACAAGAGGAGGAGATACACTTGGAAGAGACCGGGTAATACGGGAAGATTTCGGTTGGATTACATCATGGTCAGACAGAGGTTCTGAAATCACATACTGGATTATAAGGCGTACCCAGGAGCAGATATAGACTCAGATCACAATATAGTAGTGATGGAGAGTAGGCTGAACCTTAAGAGATTGGTCAGGAAGAGTCAATACACAAAGAACTGGGATACAGAAGTACTAAGGAATGAAGAGATACGCTTTAAGTTCCGTAAGGCTGTAGATACTGCAATAAGAAATAGCTGTAGGCACTACAGTTGAAGAGGAATGGACATCTCTAAAGAGGGCAATCACCGAAGTTGGAAAAAAACATAGTTCCAAAAAATGTATCTACGAAGAAACGATGGGTGACAGAAGAGATACTTCAGCTGAACGATGAAAGAAGGAAGTACAAAAATATTCGAGGAAATTCAGGAATACAGAAATACAAGTCGCTGAGGAATGAAATAAATAGGAAGTGCAGGGAAGCTGAGACGATAAGGCTGCATGAAACATGTGAAGAAATGATTTTCGGAAGGAATGACTCAACATGCAGGAAACAACTTTCGGTGGAATTAAAAGCAAGGGTTGTAGCATTGAGAGTGCAAAGGTAATTCCATTGTTAAATGCAGAGAAGAGAGCGGATAGGTGGAAAGAGTGCATTGAAGACCTCAATGAGGGGGAATATTTGTCTCATGTGATAGAAGAAGAAACAGGAGTCGATTTAGAAGAGATGGGGGATCAAGTATTAGAATCAGAAGTTAAGAGAGCTTTGGAAGACTTTAGATAAAATAAGGCAAAATGTATAGATAACATTCCATCAGAATTTCTAAAATCATTGGGGGAAGTGCCAAAAACGACTGTTCACTTTGGTGAGTAGAATGTATGACTCTGGAGAAATACCATCTGACTTTCGCAAAAATATGATCCACACAATTGCGAACACTGCAAGGTCTAACAAGTGCGGCAGCATTGGTTTCGAGTCTGCTGTTAGATATGCGGAGTCATGTGCTGACGTTGGCGCTGCACTGTCCAAGGTTACTTCTTCTTTTTCACTGTGCTCGTCATCTATGACGTCTGGCGAAGACGAAGAGTCGACCTCGGAATCAGATGTGTTCGACCGACTTAGAGACCAGATCTCTTCCTCTTCTGATGTGTTTCTTCGTCCGCTCTTGTTGTGGGCTTCCATATCTCGGGTTTGAATCCTTTCCGCTCTGTAAGAGTGTCTCTTGTACCGGGACATCCTCCTCTAGCTTTACTTTCCCTCAACAGCAATTGTCGATACCAGTATTATTTTTCGAATTTTGGAGAGGTCAGTATTATCTCTGTTGCTTTTCTGAAAACTGTCATATAATTTTGTACACAGTATGTTAAATTTCAAGCTAAAATTAATGAAAAGGAATTACTATATAAAATATTTTAGTTCCGACGTCATAATAATCGATAAATAGTAGTTCTGAATGTACAGTTAAAATTACTTTTTTTTAAGAAACATTTGAAATTACGAATTATTTGCAGACTTAAAATTTCTTTTATTAATTACGCAATCCTGTACTGTTTACTATGTTTATTTCTGGACTCGTTTATGAAATAATGATCGAAATTAATAACGTTACGAAAACTAGTAGGAATTCATTTATTAAGAGAAATTGTAAACCCTTTGGAATATTGTTATTTCCGCAGAGTGTGAGAGTCGTAAGCTTGCCTCCGGTGTGATCGGATGCATTTTTGCATAAAAGTTGCAACAGTGTAATTTCGGCTTTGTTACTGTGAAAAACCAAAATACTTTATGATATACTAAAAGTCAGGAAAATCGGTGGAAGATATATTTACATAAAAAATTCTGTAAAAACAATCTTCCAATGTATTCAATTCAAACCAACCGTGAGGACCTGATGTTAGATTTTAAGCTTCAAGAATCAGATCCCTAGACGAGAAGAACTGGAGCAATCTCATCACGACAAGCTAAGCAAGCCTGAAAGTTTATTGTACTCTTCGCTCCTCTCAAATCATCATAAAAGACTTTGCTTATTAATTACTTGGACTGGGCATTGTTTAATGTAGACAACATACGGAAGAAGGAAGGAGGGAGAAGATTACACCCTCCTCTCCCGTTCGTTGTCTGAAGTTGATATCGTTGCTATCATTCCCTTTGATGTGGATACATTTCTTTGTTTCTGCATCTTGGACGGTGTAGTAGACTGCCCGATACCTTTAGGAGACAAGGATATGTTGGTGCAGTGTCCCTAGTCGCGTTGTACTCCGATCAAAATTACTTTGTGACAAGACATCTCAGAGAGCCAGTCGCCACCAGATCGTATTTCTTTCTCGAGCGCCATACACTCGCTATACTACCTGGTTCGTAAGTACGTACAGGTCCCTGTGCAGCAAGGCTGGCTGTACGCCGCATCACTAATCCCCGTCAATTTTGATCAGAGCATAGTACAGCCTCTACCCTACACGCTGCCTCACGTTACAAGATGTGCGCTTGTCCCGCCACAGAAGGGTGCCTCGCCTTGAGAGTTCCCTAACCAATGCCTAAAGTCCAGGCTAACCCCAAACACTCGCCTGGTTCATCAGTGTAATTCTCTGAAATGCACGGAACAGCAGACAGTACTGTTCATTTCTCAGTGACTTATCGCCGTAACTACCAGTCATGACGCGCACTAATAAGTACGGAAGCTCTTCATGTACAATCTCCTTTATCTGATGAACTGTTTTTCTACGTTTTTCCTACATAATTCTAGCGGTTCGGCAGAGTGTCGCTTACTAACGGCCGACATTTCCCCTTCCTTCGCCCATTATTGATAACCATCATAAGCTATTTGGTATCACCTTGAAACATCCCCCTTAGAAAAATTTATAAATGACAGTGGTGGAAAACCTCTTACGTTATTTGATTTTCAAACAGCTGAGCAAAACTGAACATACTCAGTCATTTCTCTCTTTACTTATTCTGATCAACAGTAAAGTGACACAAGTTTTTTTTTTTTTTTTTTTTTTTTTTTTTTTTTTTTTTTTTTTTTTTTTTTAGCGCAACGCAATCTGACTTTTAATAATCCCTACAAAAGAATGGCCCTGACTAACAATAACCTATACCTTTCATGAATAACTTACCTCACAAAAATCTTCGTTACTCAAACTATTGCAATACAGTGTGCGCCACTACTGCCAGCTAAAAGATTATAACTACTGAAGGCACTAACTACTGATAGGCATACTTAGCAAATGAAAGATTTTGAGAGAACAAACAATGTATTTACCTTAATAGTGTTCAAAAGTCATAATATATATATCAGTTCATGACATCCAGTCTTACAAATTTCCTTCCGCTCTCAAAACTCTGCCATCTCACACCCCACATCCACCACTGCTGGCGGCTCACCTCCAACTGCGCAACGCTACACGCTGTTCACATCCAACTGCCCAACACTACAATAGCGAATATTCCAACAATGCCAACCAGCCACAGATTGCACACAGCACAGTCAGTGATTTCCATACAGGGCGCTACGTGGCGTTACCAACATAAAAACCTAAACAGCCTACTTACAACCTATTGGATATCGCACGTTAGGGTGCTCAGGCATTCGCATCCATGTCGCCGTTGCAAGTCTCCTAATGTCACTCACCCACTTTTCATGTGGTCGTCGTTTCGGTATATTATTACCTCTAGAAAATCAGCAAACAACTTTCTCTTATGATGGTTAGGCAAACAGCTTTGGTTCTGAAGATTCCTCGAGACCCCACAGGCTGCACCTTATACTCTTCAGGCATACACATCCATGTCGCCGTTGCAAGTCTTCTAATGTCACCGCACCCACTTTTCATATGATCGTCGTTTCTCTACACCTTTATCTCTTGAAAACCAGCTAACAGCTTCCTCTTAAGATGGTTATACGAGGGCCGTTCAGAAAGTAACCTCCGGTTGATTTAAAAAAATTCACCAAGTTAAATAAAAATATTTTAATATATACATCTTACAACTACATCTTTGCACTATTTTTCTACATAGTCTCCATAGCGATTGAGGCACTTATCGTATCTCTTCACAAGCTTTGAAATTCCTTCTGCATAAAAATCACCCGCTTGTGCCTGGAGCCAGCCTGTGACCGCATCTTTGAGCTCTTCGTCGTCATCAAACCGGTGTGACCCGAGCCATTTCTTCAAATGTATGAAGAGGTGATAATCACTTGGCGCCAGGTCTGGGCTGTAAGGTGGATTGTTGATAACGTCCCACTTGAAGGACTCAAGAAGGGCCGTTGATCTGCGAGCAGAGTTTGGACGGGCGTTATCGTGCAAAAAAACGATACCGGAAGTCAGCATACCACGGCGTTTGTTCTGTATAGCCCGTCGTAACTTTTTTATTGTTTCACAGTACACGTCTTGATTAATGGTCGTACCACGTTCCATGAATTCAACCAACAACACCCCTTTGGCATCCCAAAACACTGTTGCCATCAGTTTTCTGCCAGAAAAATCTTGCGAGGCTTTTCTTGGTTTGGTAGGCGAATTTGAATGTGCCCACATCTTTGATTGTTCTTTTGTCTCAGGGTTCACGTACTTAATCCAGGTTTCGTCACCGGTCACGATTCTGTTTAACAATGGTTCTCCTTCATCCTCATAACGTGACAGAAAGTCTAATGCAGAGGCCATTCTTTGAGTTTTGTGGTGGTCGGTAAGAATTTTGGGCACCCATCGTGCACAGAACTTACGGTAACCCAATCTTGCTGTCACTATCTCGTACAAGAGAGTCTTAGAAATCTGTGGAAAACCAGTAGACAACTCCGACATTGAGAAACGTCGATTTTCACGAACTTTTGCATCAACTGTCTGAACGAGTTCGTCAGTCACCAATGATGGTCTACCACTCCTCTCTTCATCATGAACGTTTTCTCGTCCACTTTTAAATAAACGTACCCATTCACGGACAACTCGTTCACTCATAACTCTTGGTCCGTACACGGCACAAAGCTCACGATGAATAGCTGCTGCAGAATATCCTTTGGCTGTAAAAAACCTTATGACAGCACGCACTTCACATTTGGCGGGGTTTTCTATTGCAGCACACATTTCAAACTGCCACAAAAACTAAACTAGCGCAGGTACGACGTTCACTCGACCACGGCTTGATGCCGACTGACCTGTTGAGTGCGTGAACGCACAGATGGCGTCGCTACTCCCCCCACAACCCGCACTGTGACCAATCGGAGGTTACTTTCTGAACCGCCCTCGTATAAACAGCTTTCGTTTTGAACATTTCTCGAGATGCCATAGACTCTACATAATGAGTGTGTTTTCCTCTGTACTAGATTTTTCGTAACAGTCTTATTGAACGAAATGGCCGAGAAATTTTATTTTTTCACTTTTTCTATTTGGTGACACCTCTTCCTAAAATTTTTGGTGAATTTCTTTTGTTCGTAATGAATTCAGTTCTCTCTACAGATATTCTTAAACTTGTTTCATCTGTCTTGAAGAGACTAGCCGACGAAAAAAAACCGTTGCAATCAAATAATTTATCGCAAAAGCAGTTCAGGCAAACTTATTCGCAAATTAATACACATTTCTAAATACACGTGTAAACATTCTATTATCATCGCAATTTCAGTTTCGTCTTCCCTTTACAAAGATTAAAATCTCACATATTGAATTAATCGTTCATCTCTATGTTGTACCTATTAACTCTGAGATTTGCAGATTGCAGTGGCGTGGCCAGCGTTTCGGGCTCTTTAGTTTTTAACCCAGCAGCATTGCTCTTAGGCAGCAACGACGTTTAAGTTACAAGAAAAGTCTTAATTTCACTCCTTTGACTGCAACTGTGTTTTCTGTACTGGTAAAATGGAGCAATTTTAGAACTGATAGTGCAGTGCTGAACTAAAATTTGGTGGTTACTTAGATTACTGTACTAACTCACGGTCTGAACGCCTCAGTATCTTTCCTTGAGGAGCAGGGGAAGAGGGGTGAAGAGATAGGTCGAGGAACGAAAAGAAACGGCAATCATTTTTCCTATTCTTATTTATTGGCTTTTAAGTCCCTAACTATACAGCTACACTCAGTTTTTAATCTATCATAATTCTTACAGTTTCTTAGCACATTCTTAACAGGTTTAAGGGGGGTCAGATATAATATTTTTGCTGAAATGCACTAAGAGATGTAGCGAGTTAGAAACGATGGTCCAGCATGAAAAACATTTTGTATTCCTTTGGGCCAGTTAAAAGCAAAATAGGGAGTAAATCGGAGAGAGATAAAACCGTAATGGAAGGTACACACTGCGTAGTTAGACAATTAATACATCTCATCACCATTTTCATCCTCATTTATTGTGCGTACACAGACTATTTAGGCAGGAGACAAAAATATACAGATACCATACATAGAACATAATGAAAAGAGTAACATATGAAGTCCACTAATCATGACAAAATAGTCGGAACAAATGGTTCAAATGGCTCTGAGCACTATGGGACTCAACTGCTGTGGTCATAAGTCCCCTAGAACTTAGAACTACTTAAACCTAACTAACCTAAGGACATCACACACATCCATGCCCGAGGCAGGATTCGAACCTACGACCGTAGCGGTCGTGCGGTTCCAGACTGTAGCGCCTTTAACCGCTCGGCCACTCCGGCCGGCCTAGTCGTAACATCTCAGAAATTTATCACATATGATTGTCCGTCTACTCCTCTATCGGGTATCTTCAGTGCTGGCTGTTGGCTCTGCTTCTTGCGGGTTCACTGACGTCTTGTCTCTCCACCTCGAACTCTTAGACGTCTACCAGTTGGCCGGTGTGGAAATACTCTGTTAGGGAGAGTGTCCTCTGCTCGTAGAATATGTCATGCCCACTTTAGCCTTCTTGTTGCAATCACTCTCCCAGTATCAGCTTCCTTAAACTGCCGATACGGATCTTCATTGTACCTTCTTTCCCACCTTGCAGTTTCTGTCTTGTACGCCGGGCCATAAATTTTCCTCAAATCTTCCTCTCAGATGCACGAATGGGCTCTTCCATTGTCTGTGTACCTGCCCATGTCTCATAGCCATACAATACAACCCGTCGCCCTAGTGACAGATACAGCTGTATTTTGTTTTGCTGAGGTACGACGCGTGACGCGCGGTTTAAATTTTAGTGCGCCCGGTTTGCACTTATTATTTTTTGTCTAATATCCTTCTCCACCACACTTTTATTCGACAATATTGATAACAGGTCGTTGAATTTTTCAACTCTATTAAAATTGTGCTCGTCTATACTGACGGCGTCCATATCATTTTGTCGACGAGAGACTACCATATACTTTGTTTTGTTATTGTTGATCTGTATTCCTAGTGTGTTCAGTTCCAGCAATCAATCCAGAGGTATCTGCTGTCACCTCATTCAAAGTTTCGCCCAAAATCACCACATCATATACATACGCAAGGATCGTATCACTTTCAACAATCTCAATCACCCTATTACGACCAACTGCACGTCTCACCTTTTCCGGTGCTATGTTTAACGGAAACAGTGAGAGAGGGTCGCCCTATCTCAACGCATTCTTAACTGTGAAGGGTAACGACAATTGATCTGGAAAGCGTGCTGGACAGCTTGATCCGCTGCAACAAGCTGCAGTTGTAGTGGGACGCGAAATTGAAGCGTCACCCATCCACCAGTGTCAGCCCAGTTTGCAGGTGAATATAAGTTTAATTTAGTTTTGTTTATGTAATTTTTGTAATATTTGTGAATTGTCTAAAGTTTTGTATTTATTTTTTATGTTTCATGTACGGAGAGGGCGGCGGAACGAACGGAGACAGCATCTTCGCTGCCGGGACCAGAGAGAAAATTGCTGGCCACTATACGTCGCGGGTCGACAGCCAAAGAGCGACAGAAGATTCTGAAACCGATTTGTTGCGTCGTGCTTCTAAAAATTGAAAATGAATAATTTGTAATGTTTTGTACAACCATGACGTCGTAGAGAGTTTAATCTTATTGATACTGTTAATTTTGTCTTGTCAAGGCTCAGGTTCACGTCTGTATGTAGGAAGATAATAAACTAGTGGTTCTATTAAAGTTGAAATACGTGTTCCGAGGATTTATTTATGAAGAATTATGTGAATGAATTAATAATATATTTGACAAGATTATTGGATTTTGACAGCGTTCCTCGCGACTTTGAATCTCAAAAAGTTTATTCAATGTGGTTCTAATATCGATTAAATCAGATAACGTGTATCAATATAATTTCTGAGCAGAAACAAACGACATCTAAAATTGAAAAAGTTTACGCAAACAAGTTGGCCCGAGTGACGTAATTCTGTGCATACGACTCAAATGATGTTTTACAGTTTCGTTCAAGAACCATTCTGAGACAATTTAAAAAATATACATTCCTGGAAATTGAAATAAGAACACCGTGAATTCATTGTCCCAAGAAGGGGAAACTTTATTGACACATTCCTGGGGTCAGATACATCACATGATCACACTGACAGAACCACAGGCACATAGACACAGGCAACAGAGCATGCACAATGTCGGCACTAGTACAGTGTATATCCACCTTTCGCAGCAATGCAGGCTGCTATTCTCCCATGGAGACGATCGTAGAGATGCTGGATGTAGTCCTGTGGAACGGCTTGCCATGCCATTTCCACCTGGCGCCTCAGTTGGACCAGCGTTCGTGCTGGACGTGCAGACCGCGTGAGACGACGCTTCATCCAGTCCCAAACATGCTCAATGGGGGACAGATCCGGAGATCTTGCTGGCCAGGGTAGTTGACTTACACATTCTAGTGCACGTTGGGTGGCACGGGATACATGCGGACGTGCATTGTCATGTTGGAACAGCAAGTTCCCTTGCCGGTCTAGGAATGGTAGAACGATGGGTTCGATGACGGTTTGGATGTACCGTGCACTATTCAGTGTCCCCTCGACGATCACCAGTGGTGTACGGCCAGTGTAGGAGATCGCTCCCCACACCATGATGCCGGGTGTTGGCCCTGTGTGCCTCGGTCGTATGCAGTCCTGGTTGTGGCGCTCACCTGCACGGCGCCAAACACGCATACGACCATCATTGGCACCAAGGCAGAAGCGACTCTCATCGCTGAAGACGACGCGTCTCCATTCGTCCCTCCATTCACGCCTGTCGCGACACCACTGGAGGCGGGCTGCACGATGTTGGGGCGTGAGCGGAAGACGGCCTAACGGTGTGCGGGACCGTAGCCCAGCTTCATGGAGACGGTTGCGAATGGTCCTCGCCGATACCCCAGGAGCAACAGTGTCCCTAGTTTGCTGGGAAGTGGCAGTGCGGTCCCCTACGGCACTGCGTAGGATCCTACGGTCTTGGCGTGCATCCGTGCGTCGCTGCGGTCCGGTCCCAGGTCGACGGGCACGTGCACCTTCCGCCGACCACTGGCGACAACATCGATGCACTGTGGAGACCTCACGCCCCACGTGTTGAGCAATTCGGCGGTACGTCCACCCGGCCTCCCGCATGCCCACTATACGCCCTCGCTCAAAGTCCGTCAACTGCACATACGGTTCACGTCCACGCTGTCGCGGCATGCTACCAGTGTTAAAGACTGTGATGGAGCTCCGTATGCCACGGCAAACTGGCTGACAATGACGGCGGCGGTGCACAAATGCTGCGCAGCTAGCGCCATTCGATGGACAACATCGCGGTTCCTGGTGTGTCCGCTGTGCCGTGCGTGTGATCATAGCTTGTACAGCCCTCTCTCAGTGTCCGGAGCACGTATGGTGGGTCTGACACACCGGTGTCAATGTGTTCTTTTTTCCATTTCCAGGAGTGTATATATAAATAATTTTGAAGTGGGTTGTAACTGACGTAGGTGACAGTCTACACATGGTCATATGTCAAATGAAAATCAATTAAACAAATCTACACGTCGTTACCCTACACAATCAGCTTAATGTACTTCATTAGTATCCTGAACTCCAGCATTATCTTTCAGACGGCGGTCCGATTATTGCTGTCGTATGCCTGCCGGAAGTCAGTGAACATAAGGTATAGGTCTTTATCGAATTCATAAAAATTCTCCATCATTTGTTTCAATGTGAAGATGTGGTCGGTGGTTGAACATCCTGCCGGCCGCGGCGGTCTCGCGGTTCTAGGCGCTCGGTCCGGAACCGCGAGACTGCTGCGGTCGCAGGTTCGAATCCTGCCTCGGGCATGGATGTGTGTGATGTCCTTAGGTTAGTTAGGTTTCAGTAGTTCTAAGTTCTAGGGGACTGATGACCACAGATGTTAGGTCCCATAGTGCTCAGAGCCATTTTGTTGAACGTCCAGGGGTAAATCTACACTGGTATGTGCCTCTCCGAGCTATAGTTTTAGTCTACTGTTTTAGATATTTTGTATCCTATCAGCAACAGCGAGATCCGACATCGCCTTTTCTAAAAATTGGGCATGTGATTGCCTTTTTCCAATCCTCAGGGATCTCCTCTGCTGACCACACTTAGACCATAAGCTGTCTGAGACCTCCTATCACCGCTTCCCACCTGTATCGATACAACTCTGCCTTAATATCACTACCGCCTGGAACCTTATTATTTTAAGTGCCACCAGGATGGGTTGTATCTCAACCGATGGTGGCTCAGGAACTTCTTCTTCTCTCCCTTCTAATCTCTCCAGCTCTTTTGCCTCTGTCTCGTCACCATGATTTAGTACTTTGTCAAAATATTTTCCAAAGACATCTGCTTACTCCACTGAAGGAAATACTCTTTCCTCGCCATCCGTTAGGGTTGAAGTTTGCGGTCTGTAAATACCTCTCCACAAACCTTGTCTGCCGACAGAAGGAGCGGGTTGCTTTCCTTGACTCCTCCATTTGTCTCAATAGTTGTTTACCATATTATTGTTTCCTACATTACTGATAGAAGTACTACTAGTATTCTTGCTACATAATCCCTAGAAGAGTCAGTTACACTTAACTGTAATAACTTGTGTATGTTACTATGTAGATTCAAATCCACAGTTCCTTCTACCTCAATTTAACAGTGATTCATCTGATTGCATATACGTCGAAGAGCCAAAGAAACTGGTACACCTGCCTAAAATCGTGAGCACACAGAAGTGCCGCAACACGACGTGGCATGGACTCGACATATGTCTGAAGTCGTGCTCGAGGGAACTGACACCATGAATCTTGCAGGGCTGTACATAAATCCGTAAGAGTACGAGGGCATGGAGATCTCTTCTAGACAGCACGTTGCAATGCATCCCAAATATGCTCATTATGTTCATGTCTGGGAGTTTGGTGGCCAGCGGAAGAGTTTAAACTCAGAAGAATGTTCCTGGAGCCACTCTGTAGCAATTCTGGACGGATGCAATGTCGCATTCTCCTGCTGGAATTGCCCGAATCAATCGGAATGCACAATGGCCATGAATGGATGCAGGTGATCAGACAGGATGCTTACGCCTCCTGTCAGAGACGTATGTAGACGTATCAGAGTTTCCATATCACTCCAACTGCACACGCCCCACACCATTACAGAGCTTCCACCAGCCTGAAAAGTCCCCTAGTGACATGCAGGGTCCATGGATTCATGAGACTCTCTCCATACCAGTACACGTCCATCCGCTCGATACAATTTGAAACGTGACTCGTCCAGCCAGGCAGCATGTTTCCAGCCATCAACAGTTCAATGACGGTGTTGACGGGCCCAGACGAGGAGTAAAGCTTTGTGTCATGCAGTTATCAAGGGTACACGAGTAGGCCTTCGGCTCCGAAAGCCTATATCGATGATGGTTCGCACGCTGACACTCGTTGATGGCCCAGAAAAGGAAATATGCAGCAGTTTGCGGAAGGGTTGCACTTCCATCACGTTAAACGATTCTCTTCAGTCATCGTTGGTCCATTTCTTGCAGGATCTTTTTCCGAACGGAGCGATGTCAGAGATTTGACGTTTTGCCGGATTCCTGAACACTCGTGAAATGGTCGTACGGCAAAATCCCCACTTCATCGCTACCTCAGACATGCTGTGTCACATCGCTCGTACAACTAGAAGACCACGCTCAACTCACATAGATATTGATAACCTGCCATTGTAGCAGCAGTAACCGATCTAACAACTGCGCCAGACACTCGTTCTCTTAAGGTACGTTTACACTGGGATACATGTATCGCGACATGAATGAGCTACATGTCAATTTGACATGTCGCGATACATCACCTCATACAAAAATTCACGGGACTTGTATGCGGACCCTCGAGCTCATACATGTCGCGTATACATTTTGTATATCGCTTTTTCGCCATATACGCAACATGTATGAGCGACAGTACTATTATTTCCGGTCGTCTTGTCGCGTGCCGCTTATTTTGACGGTTAGCGCTTGTGTAGTACCAGGCTCTTTGGCGGCTGTTTGAGTTTTGGAGGTGCCGACTGTCGCTTGTTGTGTAGGTATTTGTGTATTGTGTCGTGTGTTGTGCCCGCGTGTAATACTTTCAAATTTGCCATGACTTCTTGGTCAAAACAAAATACACTGCATTTTATAGAGGCAGTGCGCAGGCATCCCTGTATATGGGATGTGAAACTAGGAGACTATAAGAACACTCAGGAAAGGTACGACGAGTGGGAGGAAATTCCGAAGGCCTGTAACGTGTCAAGGAAGGAATGTGAGGACAAGTGGCATAATTTAAAAAGCCAATCTAGTCGCGAGTTAGCGAAAAGGAAGAGCAGCAAAGGAACTGGAAGTGCTACAAGCAATGTGCACCTCACTTCATGGTATGCTTTTGAAAGTATGCAGTTCATAAGAGACAATTACAAACCACTCTCTCATAGGAGCACACATGAAGTAGTACCAGTAAGTAAATTTGTTATATTATTTTATTAATCATATATTTGGCAACATTTTTTCGTGCTAATGCTTTACATAATGTGAATATTTACAATTTCACTGAAAAACATGATTCTCCATACTGCTATGGTTTGAAGTCCTGAATACTGCAGAACAATAGAGCATAATACTTTATATCATCATTTAACAATGATGTGGAACTTATTTTCCATACTGCCATGGGATGGAGCCCTGAATGCTGCAGAAGTATTCAGCATATTCTCTTCTGTTGTCATTCAGCAATGAAGTTCTTCTGCCAGTTCTGGGCAGTGGTTCCAGCACAGTAGGGGTGTCCCTCCAGGATCCAGGTATTACGTTGCCATCATCTCCCTCTCTGTCGTATGTTCCTGCTGGACAATAACTTTGAGATTTTCTGTTTTGAAGAAAATTATGTAAATAAACACAGGCTAGTGCCACCACTGTACTCTATTCCGGATTGAGAAACATTTGCTTATCGGCACTCTGTAAAGAGCACTTATAATCCCAAATACATTTTCTATTACTCTTCTTGCTCTGCATGCTCTATAGTTAAAAATACGTTGCCAACATTTTTTTTTCATGCAGACCTGGAAATAGTTTCACAATATTTTCCTCTAGGGCAAAGGCTTCGTCAGCGACGAAAACATATGGAACAGGCTTGCTACTACCAGGAAGAGGAGTTGATGGTGGTATATTTAGCGTTTTGGTTTCTAACATTTTGTAAAATGTGGTGTCTTTAAGGACACCACCATCTGAAATCCTCCCCTGTGTGCCAACATCAGCGTAAATTATTCTATAATTAGCATCAGCAATTGGTAGCAAAACAATGCTGAAGCGCTCTTTATAATTAAAATAAACTGTTCCACTGTTGGGTGGTGCCACAATGTCAATGTGCCTCCCATCTATAGTTCCTAAACATCTGGGGAAATTCCATTTTTCTTCATATTCTTTGTCAATTTTCAGTCATTCCTCTTCAGTAGCAGTAAGTTGGAAAGAAAACTGTTACTTTTTTAATTTAATTTACGCATGGACACTCAAAAAATTCTCAACACATTAAGATACTTTGATTATAATGTATGTATAGGATATAGCTCACTTTGCCTTAGAAATATGTTATGTATTTTAAAGGTCATGGAAGCCCCACCCACAGAAGGAGATGGTGAAGGAGAAGGAGAAGGAGAAGGAGAAGGAAGCATTAGTTTCCCTTTCGATGTGACAGAAATGGAGGAGGTGACATTTGCCACGCCCCCAGAAGACATTGTGGAAGTGGAAACCACTCCAGTCATCTCTGTGCCTCCACATGAAAGTGGATCTGCAACCGTGTCATCCTGTACCACTTCAAGTTCGAGTGGAAGTGATAGATCAAGTGCACTGAAGAGAGCCAGGAGAGACCTGGATGAAGACCGAGAAGGTCTTTTACAGACCTTAAGAAAAGTTGACGACAATTTAGCAGGCAGAAAAAGAGACCAGTTTACCCACTTGGGTGACTCGGTCGCCAATAAGCTCACATTTCTTTATGAAAATGGCCATACTAGAATTATGGCAAGACTTGAGAACGGAATATACAGATGTTTGCAGGAGAAAAACGATGAACTAATAGATGCAAATGCATCATAATTTATGTATTCTTTAAAAACATATATAAATGTTGAGATATGCATGTCATGTGCTGTCAAGTACTACTTAATAAAACTAAATACAAATTAATGTTGTTGGATATCTTTACTGTGCAAAAAGTATCCTCAGAAATTGTGATACTGTATTACTGAGTGAAGAATGTCAGTCGTTCCAAAGAACTAAAAGCTAATCCATTTCAGCAAAATTTGAGAAATTTATAGTGCAAAATGTATGTGCCGTTAAAATTTTAGTTCCTATCCCAACAGCCCCAAGTGGTTCTGTTGGCAACATCAACGACGCGGTAGAAAATTTGTGCTGCTGCTCCTGGTTGACAGTTTTCCTCGTCCGCTCGTTAAAAGTAATTGCCCTCGTAAAACGAAGATTTCGTGACAAAACATTTGCATTGTCGCCCGATTGCTAATGCCAACGTCTCACACACGATTGTCGGCATTAGCATCCGTTGTCAACATTATCACACGAGGTCGCCGGAATAATAGCAAAAAATTGATATACGTGGCAGATGCACGAAAAAATTATATAATGTATTACATACTCTGATGTATATAAAACTTTTACCTTCACTTCTTGGAATAAAACTTGCATAATGGCCTCACAAACACGAATACTGTTGCATATGGCACTTTTTGATATTCTATGCAGATACATTAACGTCGAAAAGGAATCCCCAGCGGCCAAAAAACGGAGTGTTACTGCCAACTGATCCTCTGGTGGAATCGCTTCCCGAAAGTTTGTGTTGGTTTTGGACACAAGAGGAGCCACAATAGATAACAAACCGCGGAAATCCTGCATGCTCATCCTAACATAATTTCTAAAATATGCGCCATCCTCTAGCGTTAATTCCTCAACGAGCATTGCGTAAGCTCCGTGAGTATTGCGTTTGCGAAGAAACTCTCTCTGCCACCATCTACGCTTCCTTCGCCTCTTCTTCCCATCATCTTCCAAAGGGGCAAGTGTACCAGCACATAAAAATGTGGAATCTTCCAAATCGTCGTCGGAAGCCATCGCACAGTGATACGAATCAACCAGTGTAAACGCACGCTCATGCATGTATGAGGTTGATACTTGCCAACTCAGACAAGTCACGATACATGTCGCAAGTCGCATATACATGTATCTCATACATGTGCCGATACAAATCGCATTGTAAACGCACCTTTATATACGCGTTGACGACTGCAGCGCCGTATTCTGCCTGTTTACATATTTCTGTATTTGAATACGCAAGCCTATACCAGTTTCTTTGCAGCTTCAGAGTTTTTATATGAAAGACTTTTTTTTTTTTTTTTTTTTTTTTGCACACGGGAAGAGAAGGAGTTCCTTGTTTACCCTGTGGTTTCTCGTTGTCAGAAACGTCAGCACAGATGCTGGGAAAGACATTTTAACGCCACCACGCGCCAAATCAATGTTGCGTCTGTTGTCTTCGATTTTCGCATTCAGAGACAAATGGTTCACATATTCCCTGGTTCCACATTCACAAAGTGACGACTCGACAGCACAAATGCGGTGTACATGCTGTCTGAAACACACATGGTTTAAGCTAAATCGTGAGGTAGCAGCAGACACAATCTTTCTGCCGTACCATCGCTACATGTACCGGGGAATCCTCGGTACTGCTGGTCAATTAGGTGACTGGATCCATACTTCATTCCATTCACTTCTTATTAGTCATCTATATTTTTGTAGACAGTGATTTTCCGATGCTTTAGGATGTTTTCCTTCGCCATCATATATTGCGTGCTTGGCCAGACGATCTGCAATTTCGTTCCCTTTTATTGCACAGTGACGTTTGATCCAGTACATTCTAACTTGCCGTTTATTGTTTTGAACTTTACTTAGTACGTCTACTGTTCTGCGTGCTATGAGGTAGCTCATATATCCGACGTTGGTGTCCTTTTGCAAGGCAAGGCCTGATTCGGAATACGATGGAATAATGTAATTTCTTTCGGTAATATATTGAACAGAACGAAAAGCTTCCAGGCTACGATTAGCTGTCCTGTCATGATTGTGTTGGCCTTTGCTACTTTAAATTTTCTACCATAAGCACTACGCGCGCCATCTTCAGTGTCGGACAATGGCCGCATTGTGAAAGGCAGACACAGTTCTTGGAGATCGGAAGTATTTGTTAGTGCCAGGACCAAAAACACGTCCGATTCTAAGCTCGAACTATTATACTGATATTCATGCCCGACCCCGGTAGCTGAGTGATTAGCCGGCACGGTAGCTAAGCGTGTTCGGTCAGAGAGCCGGTTGGCCTCTGTAATAAAAACTGAGTGGAAGGATCAACCACCGAACTTGAACAGAATGTCTTGCCACGTCCACAACGACCAACCACAACGATCAATAACGAACAAAATGGAAAAAAAAATGGTCAGCGCGACAGAATATCAATCCTAAGGGCCCGGGTTTGATTCCCGGCTTGGTCGGGGATTTTCTCCACTCATGGATCGGGTGTTGTGTTGTCCTTATCATCATCATTTCATCCCCATCGACGCGCAAGTCTCCGAAATGGCGTCAAATCGAAAGACTTGCACCCGGCGAACGGTCTACCCGACGGGAGGCCCTCGTCACACGACATTAAGTACACATGATATAGAGCAGGTGGTTGTCAAACTGCTGACCGGTGGCAGCCTGCGACCCGCGGATCTGAGCCGTATTTTACAGTAACGTGTATCCACAATGGTGGGCACTTACAGTTTTTTTGTCCGATATTACACATAAACTCAATAAATTTCATTTGGAATTAAAGATATAAAATAAGATAATTGGGCAAATGACTAATGAAATATTTGCATTTCAAGCCAAAGTGCAATTGTATGTAAATGCACTTGAAGGAACAGAATGGCAGACGTTAGAAAAATCGTAGCCTGTTGCATTCTTGTAGAGAATCCTTGGCATGTTGAACGTGATGACCTCAAATTTTTCTGCTAGTTTGGGTATCATAAAAGTCGCTTGACAATGAAGTAATCGAACTTCTACACCACAAACAGTTTGAAGTTCAACTTACATCGTGAAAAACAAGTACATAGGATTTTAAAGATGTGTGCCCAGCAATTATAAAAATTAATTTTATAAAAATTATAAAAATTTACGAGACCGTCGACAGTTTATTTTAACACTATTTTCTTCAACTTACCTTTTTGAAGCATCGTTTTCCACTTGAAAAATAACCATCGTTATTTGTTCTCTACTCGTCTGGAAGACACAATGAGGATTGCACAGCGTCTAAACGACGGGAAAAAAATCACCCCACCAAAAAATAATTAATGTACAGTAACGAAATTTCGGGAATTGTCTAGGTAACATATGTAAGTGATTAACATTGCAGGATCACAGGTTAGTGGAAGCACGAGATAAGTCATTGCAAATGTGAAATGCTGGCACATTATCAACCGGTGTAACTGTTGTGACTTGGCAAGACAGCCAAGTCACTATGAGAGGAAGCCGAAAGGCACGCGTTAAAGCTCACGCAGGCGGGCGTGAGGTCTGGAACAGTTAAAGGAGTTGAGTTTAGTAAAAAAGTACGTAGCTTCTGGAATACTTAACTTCAATCCATAATTGGTAAACATCGGTCTGACGGTACATGCATCACAAGATAAATAGCAAATGATAATGGCGCCTTGCTAGGTCGTAGCAAATGACGTAGCTGAAGGCTATGCTAACTATCGTCTCGGCAAATGAGAGCGTAATTTGTCAGTGAACCATCGCTAGCAAAGTCGGCTGTACAACTGGGCGAGTGCTAGGAAGTCTCTCTAGACCTGCCGTGTGGCGGCGCTCGGTCTGCAATCACTGATAGTGGCGACACGCGGGTCCGACGTATACTAACGGACCGCGGCCGATTTAAAGGCTACCACCTAGCAAGTGTGGTGTCTGGCGGTGACACCACAGTAACAGCCAGAATGTTGAATGCAACCATGCAAACGTGCATGCATTGTGTCGTACAGATGCAGGATGTCCGTTTGTGGGATGGAGTTCCATGCCTGTTGCACGCCGTCGGTCAATACAGGGACGGTTAATGCTGGTTGTAGATGACCCTGGAATTGTCGTCCGATGGCGTTCAGTATGTGTCGATTGGAGATAGACACGGTGATCGAGCAGGCCAAAGCAAGACGTCGACACTCTGTAGAGCACGTTGGGTTACAATAGCGGTATGTGGGTGACCGTTATCCTGTTGGAAAACACCCCCTGGAATGCTGTTCTTGAATGACAGCACAACAGGTCGAATCACCAGACTACACATTTGCAGTCAGGGCGCTTGGGATAACCACGACTGTGTTCCTGCTGTAATACGAAATCACACCCCTGACTATAACTCCAGGCGTAGGTCCAATGTGTTCAGCATGCAGACAGGTTGGCTGTACGCCTTCAACTGGCCTTCTTCTAACCAACACACGGCCATCATTGGCGCCGAGGCAGAACCGGCTTTCATCAGAAAACACAACAGACCTCCACCATGTCCTCCAATGATCTTCACTTGGCACCACTCAAGTCACAAATGGCGGTGGTTTGGGGTCAGTGGAATGCATGCTACAGGGTGTTTGGTTCGAAGATGTCCTTGGAGTAACCGATTTGTAACACTTCGTTGTGTCACTGTAGTGTCAACTCTGCTCAAATTGCTGCCGTAGTTCCAGAAACACGACATTAGACCAGATTGAAGACCAACAAAGAAAAAAGGTCAAGCACTCCGAACTTCACCGGGTGGAGTCTCCCGGCCAATAATGCCACGAGGTCATTTCATTTCATTTGTAAAGATTAAGCGCTCCGCTTTGTCAGCATGTGTCGCATATAAAATTCCGTTTCGTGTGGTACAGTTTATATTGGAACAAACAAGAAAAGTGTGAATACTTGTTAAAAGGGACACAAAAGTCTTTGCCGACTAGGAAAAATAGATAAATCGTCTGTACCAGAGCATGCTCTTGAGCCAGGAACTCACGGAGTGGAGTTTTCTGAAACAAAAATTGTATCTATAACGACGAACTACTGTCAATGTCTATGTAGAGAGGCCATTGAAATCTATAAACATTGGGATAATTTAATGGGAAAGAAGAGACCATGAAACTTAGCGACGTATGGGCAGTAGCTATGCAAGATCGATAACGGTTTTTTCATCTTTGACAAGACGACAATCGAGAGTTAAGTTTTATCCTTGACAAGGATGATATCTGCTTATCACGTATAACTCCGACCACGCCCCTTTTTCTACAACATACATGTCGCTATCATACAGCCCGCCCGTCAGTCGGCAAGACAGCGGAGGAGTAACGCCTCTGAAGATGTCCAGCACAGTGCTGGTCGAAACGTTAGGAACAAGAGAATTTCGTGGATCGCGACCTTATACCCTGAAAAGTTTACCAGCTGCAATGTCATCCGGTCTTCAAAGCCTTCATTCTATCGTCAAAAAAGTATTTGACCTCCACCGACGAAACGGAGAAAGTAAACGCGTGATAGTTGCTTCTGGCAATCCTCTTCCATTCTCCCCACGCTCCGTAATTCTCCATATACTCACACACACACACACACACACACACACACACTTCGACTCACCCCACGCTCCGTCCTTCTCCACACGCACACACACACAACACACACACATTCTGGCAGAGGTGATCCGTGCTTAAGCGGAAAGGGGGGACACACGCAGAGGGAGAGTAAGCCATTGCGAGAAGGGGTGAAATGCGGCAGGCAGCGTTCCGCAGACAGCTCGGCATGCCTGGACGGCGCGGTGAATCCCCCGAGTAGTGGGCGTGCGCGCCTCTCCTCCCCCACCCCACCTGCCGGCCGTACATCACAGGGCCGCCAACCTGACGTGAGTTATCGACCCGCGGCGGATCAGACAAAGCGCTCGCCCCCTGTGGCCTGCGGTCTATGCCGCGGCAGCGAGCGGCCGCTTCCGAGTTGAGGCCGTTTCGGAACAGACACTTTGGAAGTGGTCAGAGAAGCAGCAGCAAGAATGCCGAGAGCTCGCACTCTAATCAGAGAAGGGAAAGCTGGAAGGTGGAAGGAACGTGTAGTAAGGGTATAAAAGGAAAAAGAAATGCAATGTAATACGATACCACACTGGCGAGGAGGAAGTCGATACCGATGCGATATGGGACTCTTGTAGTCCTTCAAGTCGGGAAACAACCTCAAAGTGGCCTACAAAACCCATCTAAGATACAGAGCACGCGTGTGGCTCGAGATGTGAACAGTCTCCCGCTCTCAGATGGCATTCTATTGATAATAGAGAAAAAAATTAATGCAATGTTTCTTGTAGTAAATTTAATGTAGTTTAATTTTGTACTGGGATATGTTTTCGCTAGACGCCGTGGATTTTGAGTTATTCAAGAAAAACGTACAGAAGTTGTCTCCAAACACACCCCACCACCACACTCGCCACCCATCGGTCAGGATTTTTAGTATGTTCTTCATGGTCTTCTTTGACTGGCTTATTACGCCACCAGATTAGTCGGTTATTTCGTTACCATTACTGATTAAAGCTTTCCCTTGAGCGCATTGAAATAAAAAATACTTTTGTAAACGTTATGCAAAAGCTAATTACGTTTACAATTCGATCTCAACTTAACCCCTACCAACACAGCAGTTTCGTAGTAAGGAAACCATCCAAACAAAACGAATTAATTGTCAATTTCATGCTGCAAAAATTCAGCCCAAAAAGTAAAACCAAAAAAGGTGGAATATGGGAAACAATTCTTATAGTCAACAATTCTTGTATAATTGTGTGAGGAGTTCCTTGAACAACTTTCTAAAGTCCCGACAAATTGGGGAGGGAGGGGAGGGGTGTGTTTGAATGTCCCTTGCGTATGGCTTTTTTTATTTTGTTAATAAATCGAAAACTGCTGCTTCTAGCGAAAACGTTTTCCAGTACGAAATTAAACTACAGTAAATGAGCGATAAATAAATAGATACAATAAGTTTCCTACAAAAAGTTGCTATATCTTAGGTAGTCTTTGTAGGCCAGTTTCTGATATTTTCCCAACCTGATGGATCGCAAGTGTCCTGTATCCACCTGTTTATCCCCACTTCCTCCACAACACTGTGATACGTTGTAAACAATTATCATTTACACCCTCTAGAAGAAGAAGGGGAACTGTATGAGAATGATATGAGAGATACAACTCAACGAAATGAATTTGACAGAGTACTGAGAGTCCTCAACGAACCGAGGAACTGGAGTACGCTATATTCCATCGGAATTAATCATATCCTTAGGAGAGCCGGGCAAGACATATGATGTATGAAAACTGCACTCAGTGAAAATTGCACCCAACCGTAAATTTGCACCCACTGTACCTGGAAACTGCCTGCTCACTGCGTCACAGCCTACCTGCATCCCGAGTCCTTGGCCACCCGCTCTCAACGACCGCGATGGGGCGTCTATGTAATGTTCTACGTTATTTCCTTTTCCGAAGTAAGGGTGATTTCAGGTGTGCCGCAGGGGAGTGTCGTAGGACCGTTGTTATTCACAATGTATATAAATGACCTTGTGGATAACATCGGACGTTCACTGAGGCTTTTTGCGGATGATGCTGTAGTATGTCGAGAGGTTGTAACAATTGAAAATTGTACTGAAATGCAGCAGTATCTGCAACGAATTGACGCATGGTGCAGGGAACGGCAATTGAATCTCAATGTATAGAAGTTTAATTTGCTGCGAATACGTAGAAAGAAAGATTCTTTATCATATAGCTACAATATAGCAGGTCAGCAACTGGAAGTAGTTAATTCCATCAATTATTTGGGAGTAGCCATTAGGAGTAATTTAAAATGGAATGACCATATAAAATTAATCGTCGGTAAAGCAGATGCCAGACTGAGATTCATTGGAAGAATTCTAAGGAAATGCAGTCCGAAAACAAAGGAAGTAGGTTACAGTACACTTGTTCTCCCAATGCTTGAATACTGCTCACCTGTGTGGGATCCTTACCAGATAGTGTTGATATAAGAGAGAGAGAAGATCCAACGAAGAGCAGAGCGCTTGGTTAAGGGACCATTTAGTAATCGCGGAAGCGTTACGGAGATGATAGATAAACTCCAGTGGAAGACTCTGAAAGAGAGACGCTCAGTAGCTCGGTACTGGCTTTTGTTGAAGTTTCGAGAACATACCTTCACCAAGGAGTCAAGCAGTATATTGCTCCCTCCTACGTATATCTCGCGAAGAGACCATGAGGATAAAATCAGAGATATTAGAGCCCACACTCAAGAAGAATATAATAATTCCAATCCCAAAGAAAGTACGTGTTGACAGATGTGAAAATTACCGAACTATCACTTTAATACGTCACAGCTACAAAATACTAACGCGAAATCTTTACAGCCGAATGGAGAAACTGGTAGAAGCCGACCTCGGGGAAAATCAGATTGGATTCCGTAGCAATGCTGGAACACGTGAGGCAATACTGACCCTACGACTTATCTTAGAAAATAGATTAAGGAAAGGCAAACCTACGTTTCTAGAATTTGTAGACGTAGAGAAAGCTTTTGACAATATTGAATGGAATACTCTCTTTCAAATTCTGAAGGTGGCAGGGGTAAAATACAGGGAGCGAAAGGCTATTTACAATTTGTACAGAAACCAGATGGCAGTTATAAGAGTCGAGGGGCATGAAAGGGAAGCAGTGGTTGGGAAGGGAGTGAGACAGGGTTGTAGCCTCTCCCCGATGTTATTCAATCTGTATATTGAGCAAGCAGTGTAGGAAACAAAAGAGAAATTCGGAGTAGGTATTAAAATCCATGGAGAAGGAATAAAAACTTTGAGGTTCGCCGATGACATTGTAATTCTGTCAGAGACAGCAAAGGACTTGGAAGAGCAGTTGAACGGAATGGACAGTGTCTTGAAAGGAGGATATAAGATGAACATCAACAAAAGCAAAACGGGGATGATAGAGTGTATTCGAATCAAATTCAGGTGATGCTGAGGAAAGTACATAAGTAAATGAGACACTTAAAGAAGTAGATGAGTTTTGCTATTTGGGAAGCAAAGTTTCCGACAATGGCCGAAGTAGAGAGGATATAAAATTTGACTGTCTGTGGGAACGGAAGCGTTTCTGAAGAAGAGAAATTTGTTAACATCGAGTACAGATTTGTCAGGAAGTCGTTTCAGAAAGTATTTGTATGGAGTGTAGCCATATATGGAAGTGAAACATGGACGATAAATAGTTTGGACAAGTAGAGAATAGAAGCTTTCGTAATGTGGCGGTACAGAAGAATGCTGGAGATTAGAAGGGTAGATCACATAACTAATGAGGAGGTATTGAATAGAATTGGGGAGAAGAGAAGTTTGTGGCACAACTTGACTAGAAGAAGGGATCGATTGGTAGGACATGTTCTCAGGCATCAAGAGAATTTAATATTGGACGGCAGCGTGGAGGGTAAAAATCGTAGAGGGAGACCAAGAGATGAATACACTAAGCAGATTCAGAAGGATGTAGATTGCAGTAGGTTCTGGAAGATGAAGAAGCTTGCACAGGATAGAGTAGCATCAAACCAGTCTCAGGACTGAAGACCACAACAACAACAGAGCCCACACAGAGGCATACCGACAATTTTTCTTTCCACGAACAATACGGGACTGGAATAGAAGGGAGAACTGATACAAAGTTTTTCGCTATTGTTACCCGCGCCCGTAGTCAAGGGGTAGTGTCTTTGATTAGTTTCGAATCCCGCCACCGCTGGATTATTGAATAAAAATCATCAGCAATGCCGGCCGAAGACTTCCGGCATGACAAGTCACTCTCATTCAGCCAACGGCGTTGCAAAGAGGGCAAAGAAGCGGATAGAGGTTCAGGGCACTCTCTCGGCCTTGGCGTGGGAAACTGCCCCTAACGGTGGAAGAATCAACAAAGATCAACGGCATGCGGAGGTAGAACGCAATGGAAACCATTGCATTAAAGTCACACAATGTTTGTCCACGGGGTATGTGGCTTGAATTTGAAAAACTCTCATGATGATCTCTTCATCGCCAAAGATTGCGGACTAGTCCCTCATTCGAATCGCCGGGAGGTGCCTGCCAAGGGGGGAACTGACTATAAGAGAAACACTGAGCAACCAATGAATGCGTCACGTTCTACAACTCAGGACGTGCAGTGTCAGAAGTCTGAACATGGCAGAGAAAATAGAAAATATGAAAGAGGAAATGCTAAGGCTTAGTCTGCGTATAGAGGGTGGTGGCCAGTAAAGAGAAAAAGAAAGAAGACGAGGATTTCTGGTCAGATGAGTATAGGATAATACCAACAGAAGCAGCGGGGAGTAGGATTCGTTACGAATAGGAAGGTGGGGCAGAGAGTGAGTTACTGTGAAGTTCAGTGATGGTATTATTCTCGTCAGAATCGACAGCAAACCAACACCAACAACAATAGTTCAGGGATACATCCCGACGTCTCAAGCCGAAGATAAAAAAGATAAAGTATATGAGGATATTTAACGGATAATTCCGTACTTAAAGGGACTTAAAAATCTAATAGTCATGGGGTACTGGAAAGTGGTTGTAGGGGAAGGAGTGGAAGTGAGGATTACGGGAGAATATGGCCTCGGTAGTACGAATTAATGAGGAGAAAGTTCTGCAATAGATGTAAGCTAGTAACAGGTATTATTCTGTTCAAGAATCATAAGAGGTACACTTGGAAAAGACAGGCAGATACGGGAAGAATACAGTTCTATTACCTCGTGGTCAGGCAGAGATTCCGAGATCAGATATTGGATTGTAAGGCGTATATGGGAGCAGATACAGACTCAGATCACAATTTAGTCGTGATGAAGAGTAGGTTGAAGTTTCAGAGACTAGTCAGAACGGCAGTGCGGAAAGAAGTAGGGTACAGAAGGAATAAGGAATGAAGAGATGCGTTTGAAGTTCTCCAAGGCTGTAGACACCGCAATAAGGAATAGCGCAGTAGGTAGTACAGTTGAAGAGGAATGGACATCTCTAACAAGGGCCATCACAGAAGCTAAAAACAAAAACATAGGTAAAAAAGGGGTAACTGCGAAGAAACCGCGGGTATCAGAAGAAATACCTTACGAAAGGAAGGAAGTATGGAAATGTTCAGGGAAATTCAGGAATACAGAAATACAAGTCGCTGAGGAATAGAATAAACAGGAGGTGCAGGAAAGCTAAGGCGAAATGGCTACATCAAAAACTGAAAAAGAAATGATTGTCGGAAGGAATAACTCAGGATATAGAAAAGTTACTACAACTTTGGATGGAATTAATAGCAAGGGCGGTAACATTAAAAGTGCATTACGAAGTCAACTGTTAAATGCAGATGAGAGAGCGGGTAAGGGGAAATAATACACTGACGTCTTCTGTGAGCGGGAGGACTTATCTGACGACGTGACAGAAAAAGAAACAGGAGTCGACAGGGAAGAGATAGGGGATCCAGTAATAGAAGCAGAATTTAGAAGAGCTCTGGAACACTTAAAATCAAATATAGCAGAAGGGATGGAAAAAAATACCATCGGAATTTCTAAAATAGTTGGAGGAAGTGGCAACAAAACGACTATTTACATTGGTGTGCAGGATATATGAAACTCGAAAGATACCACTTGCCTTTCGGAAAAACATTAATCACAAAATTCCCAAGATTGCAAGGGCAAGTACGAGAATTACCGCAGAAACAGCTTAACATCTCATGACCCCGGGCTTTGACAAGAATAATATACAGCAAAATGGAAAAGAAAATTGAGGATGCTTTAGGTAACAATGAGTTTGGCTTTAGGAAAGGTAAAGGCACTAGAGAGGCAACTCTATGTTTGTAGTTGATACTGCAAGCAAGACCAAAGAAAAATAAAGATTTGTTGATAGGATTTGTCGATCCGGAAAAAGCGTTCGGCAAAGTCAAATGGTGCAAGATGTTCGGAATACTGAGAAAAATAGGGGTTAGCTATAGTGAAAGACGGGTAATGTACGATATCTATAAATGCCATGAGGAGACAATAAGAATGGAAGACCAAGAAAGAAATGTTCGGATTAAAAAGGATGTGAGACAGCGAATTACTCTTTCGCTTCTGCTGTTCAATTCATACGTCGAAAAAGCGATGACGGAAATAAAATAAAGGTTTAAGTGTGAAATTCAAATTGAAGGTGGGACGATATCAATGTTAACATTCGCTGATGAGATTGCTACCCTCAGTGAAAAAGAAGAAGAATTACAAGATCTGCTGAATGGAATGAACAGTCTAATGAGTACAGAATATGGACTGCCAGTGTATCGAAGAAAGAGGAAAGTAATGAGAAGTAGCAGAAAAGAGAACAGCGAGAAACTTAACATTAGGATTAGCAATTACAAAGTAGATGAAGTTAAGGAATTCTGCTATCTATGCAGCAAAATAACCCATGAAGGACGGAACAAGGAGGTCATAAAAAACGGACTAGCTCTGGAATAATGGTATTCCTGGCAAAGAGAACTCTATTAGTATCAAACATAGGCCTCAATTTGAGGAAGAAATTTGTGAGAATGCACGTTAGGAGCACAGCATTGCATGGCAGTGAAATATGGACTGTGGGAAAACCGCGAGACAAGACAATCGAAGCATTTGATATGTGGTGTCACAGAAGAAGTTTGAAAATTGATAAGGTGAGGAATAAGGATGATCTCCGCAGAGTCAGCATGGAAAGCAACGTATGGAAAACACTCCCAAGAAAAAGGAACAGGATGGTAGAACGTCTGTTATGACATCACGGAATGACTTTCATGGTACTGGAGGTAGCTGTAGATGGTAAAGACGGTAGAGGAGGACAGAGGTTGGAATACACCCAGCGAATAACTCAGGACGTAGGCTGCAAGTGGTGCTCTGAGATGAGGAGGTTGGCACAGGAGAGGAATTCATAGTGGTCCGCATCAAACCAGTCAGGCGACTTCTTCTATCTGCATCTACAACTACATGACTAGTCTGTGGTCCACACTTATGTGGCTGGTAGAGAATGTTTCAAGCAGATTCATTTGATTTCACCACGTCTTCTATAAAAATCACGACAGATGTGGGGGATGAATTTTATCTTGCTGACTGCAGTGGATTTCGTTTTAAATTCGAAATGAACTATCTGATTTTACAATGGTACAAGTATAACATCCCTACTCATACATCCCCGGTGTACTTTTTCAATTATGTTGAGGTCCAAGTTTTCATTTACCGTTCATAATATACAGGGTGTCCCAGCTATCTTGTCCACCCAAAATACCTCTGGAACAATAACAGCTATTGGAAAACGACTTTCACCGGTATCAATGTAGGGCTGGGGCCCATGAATGTACATATTTGGAAACATTCTAAAACGAAAGCATATGTGTTTTTTAACACAAACTTATGTTTTTTTTAATGGACCTCCTATATTTTTTTCTTCAGCAATCCATAGCATGACAAAGCACATACAAAATGGCGTTGATTGCATCGCAATATTCCCATTACATCCCAAGATATTGAGACGCGAAGTTGACGCTTGAAACACCCGACAAGCGCTGCTAGCGCCACGTCCTGAGGCTCAGGCGTGAACCCCATGCTGCCCGTAATCGCGATGTGATTGACATGCGTAATCACACTTCCACACTTATCAAGAGGTCCGAAACGAATAATACGGTCTGCTGCCATCCTGCATTAACGTCGTACATTCCAGCAGGTATTTATCCCATAGGCTAGGGGTGATGCGGTTCTGTAACATATCTGTGTACCGCAACGTTAGTCACAAAGTTAACTTCGCTTATCGTTAATCCGTTACTAAAAAGGTAATACCGTTCAAAGTTAAAACTTTACTTTACTGTAGATCTAGCGCATGTGACAGTTAATCATTCACTCGTAATAGTAAAATTCATGTTGATGGTTTTAGTGAAACGAGCAAGTGTACTAAAAGTTTTACCGTTGTTTAGGTAAAAATGTTTTGATTTGGGAAGTTCAGCTAGGACATAGAAGATGAATGTAAACATGTTTAACCAATTAGTTTATTATCACATAATTATCAATGTTATGTTTATCTAATGCGTTAAATGACAAACTGTTGCAAAAAAATGTTTCTTAACATCACTGGGTAAAATGGCCCTTTGTAGAAACTTCCACTGTGACACCAGCACTACATAGTAAACATAGCGTTCACATATCATGCTCAAAGTGATGCCCATTGGCTTGCATACATAGGGTCACTCTGTGGATGAAGGATGCCCTACTTCGTGCTACTGTTTTCTCTTTGATGGCTGTACAAGCATCAATAATGCGGTGCTTCATGTCCTCTGGTGTTGTTGGTTCATGTTGGTAAACAGCATCCTTCACTGCTCCCCAAAGAAAATAATACAGCGGTGTAAGGTCCGGAGATCGGGCAGGCCACCTAACTGGGCCACCCCGTCCAATCCACCTACCAGGGAACTTACGGTTCAGAAGTCGTCTTGCTCGTAAGGCGTTATGTGCAGGGCATCCGTCATGCTGATACCACATGACCATTCTCCGGTTCAGAGGTACGGTGTCCAAGAGAACAGGAAGATTGTGTCGTATAAATGTGGAGTATTGTCTGCCATTTTGGATGCTATTTATAAAGAAAGGTCCAATAATCCCACACCAAACATTAACTTTCCACGGACGTTGATGCTCTACCTGGCGGAGCCATTTTGGATTGTCTGCGGACCAATAATGCATATTCCTCATATTGACAATGTTGGAGAATGAAGCCTCGTCGGTAAAGAGAACATCTGCAAAAAAATTTGGATTAGTCAAAAGTTTTTGCTGAGCCCACCGACAAAATGTTACCCTATTGCGGAAGTCATTTCCATGAATATCCTGGTGTAAATGAACATGGTAAGGATGAAATTTATGACGTTTAAGAATACGCTGTGCGCTTGATTTCGACACACCAACTTCACGTTCAATTTGACGTGTGCTGATTTGAGGATTCACAGCTATGGTAGCGAGCACAGCAGTTTCAGCACGTCCATCTGTGCGTGTTCTAGGACGATGTCGAGGTCTTGGATTTAAGCTTCCCGTTTCACGTAGACGAGATGTGAGACGACCAGACATCCGGCGCGAAGGCGATGGCTTGTCAGGGAATCGTCTTCTGTACAGTCGTTCTGCCTGAACAGCATTTCGTCCACCTACAACAGGGTACAGTACAGGTATGTAGAGTAGGGTAGAAAACAGACATACTCGTATTAACTTAATAATCATAATGTTCGCTAACAGTACTATCAACAAACAAGCAATCTCATAACGTATTTCCCGTCAACGTACATTCTCCATAGATCAGCAGCATTTCTACCATATCTTCATGTGTGTACATTATACTGTACAGTATAAGTTCCACAACACAACGTTTATTCACAATGTAAACTACCTCCGTGCCGTCACTAGATTACTCTGATGCAGGACTACACTGGTAAGCGGTGTACTGTAAGCCAAAGCAACAACAAATGGGATGCTCGGAGGGTGGTGGAGTACAGGAGTTTGCATGGGTCGCAAATCATAAACAAGACGAAGTGGTAACTGTGGCAGTAGTGGGAACTACGTTGGACACTTGACTAGGTAGAGCCAGGCCCTGCGCGACAGGCACAATGGGTCATATAACGCATTAGATAAACCTTATTTTGGGTGTGCAGGATAAATAAGACAACCTGACGGGTGTACACCGATCGGTACTGGTTAATATTGTGTACGTAGATACGTAAAACGTGCAAGAGCGAAATCATTATGTGCTTATGAGAGTTGATGGCAGCAGACCGTATTATTCGTTTCGGACCTCTTGATAAGTATGGAGGTGTGATTACACATGTGAATCACATCGTGATTACGGGCAGCATGGGGTTCACGCCTGAGCTTCAGGACGTGAGCTAGCAGCGCATGTCGGGTGTTTCAAGCGTCAACTTTGCGTCTCAATATCTCGGGATGTAATGGGAATATTGCGATGCAATCAACGCCACTGTGTATGTACTTTGTCATGCTATGGATTGCTGAAGAAAAAATATAGGAGGTCCATTTTAAAAAAAAAGTTTGTGTTAAAAACATATATGCTTTCGTTTTAGAATGTTTCCAAATATGTACATTCATGGGCCCCAGCCCTACATTGATACCGGTGAAGGTCGTTTTCCAATAGCTGTTATTGTTCCAGAGATATTTTGGGTGGACAAGATAGCTGGGACACCTTGTATAATATTCAATGTGGTAGCCAACGGACTAGGGGCGGATCCAAGGGTGGTCGCCCCTCTTCACGGTGAATTTTTTTTTATTAGAAGGTTTATATTTTTAAATATAGAAATTTCATAATTTTTCAGTTAACCTTCGAAGAATAAAGCAGTATCGAAACGGAGAATCTCAGAAAGTCAAAGTACTCTCAGTAATTACAAACTCTGTTTATCACAAGGTACTTCTCAGCAGCATACTTCACAACTGTCCACGTGGATGGATTTGATGATCGACCGGCAGCAGAAGTAGACCAGTCAAGTACATGCTCCATTCACAGGTTGCCGTCAACAGCAAACCTGACAGGGTTCCTCAGTCCGCAGCTACAAACGTCAACCAGAGGAAGTTGAATAAGACAAGACACAAGGAAAAAACATCCACTGAGAAAAAAAGATTAACAGGAAGGTTGACTCTACCAAACGTTGGCGGGAATAAACAGCAACCTGCTACAAACCTGCCTTCGCAATCGCAGTGGCAAAGAAAAATTTGTCACTCTTGAGAGAACAGTTCAATTTTAAGTGGTGTAAATTAGGAGACTGTCAAAGTTGTGTCTTTGTTGCTTTCGTAGTCCTTAAATAATTTGCAACGCAAGCGCGTACTTCTTGAATCTTCTAGTTCTCTGAATGACAGTTTCTTTGAAGTTGTGACAAAGTGCCGTAGTAAGGACCGATGTGAAAAATCAGTCGCCGGCCGTAGTGGCCGAGCGTTTCTAGGCGCTACAGTCTCAGTCTGGAACCGCGCGACCGCTACGGTCGCAGGTTCGAATCCTGCCTCGGGCATGGATGTGTGTGATGTCCTTAGGTTAGTTAGGTTTAAGTAGTTCTAAGTTAGGGACTGATGACCTCAGAAGTTAAGTCCCATAGCGCCCCGCCACGATTTCCTGTCTTGTGCCTACCTCTGGATCTCAGAACAGCATTTTCACTCATCGTCCCCAATTATTTGTTCGATACTTTCCGGTCTCCGTCTTACCCTATAGTTTTTGCCTCTACAGCTGCGTCAAGAAACATAGTTACTAATTGACGTCTTAAGGCTTGTTTTTCTTGTTGACAGTGTTTTATGCATTATCCTGTCCTCGGCGATTATGCAGGGAATCTCTTCATTTCTTATCTAATCATAACACCTATTTTGCAACATCCTTCTGTATGACCACATCTCTAATGCTTCAATTATGTTCTTTTTCTGTTTTTCCATAGTGCCGTTGTCCATAATATACTGGGCTCCTAACGTACATTCTGAAACTTCCTGCCTAAACAGAGGCCATTGTTTGACACTAATAGATTTCTGTTGGTAAGGAACCCCCTGAATGAATTTTCACTCTGCAGTGTGCGCAGGTATGAAGCTTAGATTAAAACTGTGTGCGGAACAGGGTTCCGAACTCGGGAACTTTGTTTATGGCGAGCAGGTACTCTATCGACTGAACTACCTTCGCTTTTGGAAAGTAGGAGGTGAGAAAGTAAAGCTGTGAGGACTGGTCGTGGGTCGTGTTTGGGTAGGACAGTTGGTAGAGCACTTACCCGCGAAAGGCAAAGGTCCCGAACTCGAGTCTTGGCCCGGTACACAGTTTTAATCTGCCAGCAATTTTCAAGGGAATGTCCTCTTTAACTGTGTTTATGTGTGTCGTATATACCCCTTGTTTCGTCGTTATTTTACTTCCAAGGTAGCAGAATTCCTTCAGTTCGTCTACACTCCTGGAAATGGAAAAAAGAACACATTGACACCGGTGTGTCAGACCCACCATACTTGCTCCGGACACTGCGAGAGGGCTGTACAAGCAATGATCACACGCACGGCACAGCGGACACACCAGGAACCGCGGTGTTGGCCGTCGAATGGCGCTAGCTGCGCAGCATTTGTGCACCGCCGCCGTCAGTGTCAGCCAGTTTGCCGTGGCATACGGAGCTCCATCGCAGTCTTTAACACTGGTAGCATGCCGCGACAGCGTGGACGTGAACCGTACGTGCAGTTGACGGACTTTGAGCGAGGGCGTATAGTGGGCATGCGGGAGGCCGGGTGGACGTACCGCCGAATTGCTCAACACGTGGGGCGTGAGGTCTCCACAGTACATCGATGTTGTCGCC
The DNA here is from genome assembly GCF_021461385.2 of Schistocerca piceifrons. Lineage (NCBI taxonomy): Eukaryota > Metazoa > Arthropoda > Insecta > Orthoptera > Acrididae > Schistocerca > Schistocerca piceifrons. Next base: position 128,897,040 of record NC_060142.1, on the reverse strand, counting down.
AGTGGTCGGCGGAAGGTGCACGTGCCCGTCGACCTGGGACCGGACCGCAGCGACGCACGGATGCACGCCAAGACCGTAGGATCCTACGCAGTGCCGTAGGGGACCGCACCGCCACTTCCCAGCAAATTAGGGACACTGTTGCACCTGGGGTATCGGCGAGGACCATTCGCAACCGTCTCCATGAAGCTGGGCTACGGTCCCGCACACTGTTAGGCCGTCTTCCGCTCACGCCCCAACATCGCGCAGCCCGCCTCCAGTGGTGTCGCGACAGGCGTGAATGGAGGGACGAATGGAGACGTGTCGTCTACAGCGATGAGAGTCACTTCTGCCTTGGTGCCAATGATGGTCGTATGCGTGTTTGGCGCCGTGCAGGTGAGCGCCACAATCAGGACTGCATACGACCGAGGCACACAGGGCCAACACCCGGCATCATGGTGTGGGGAGCGATCTCCTACACTGGCCGTACACCACTGGTGATCGTCGAGGGGACACTGAATAGTGCATGGTACATCCAAACCGTCATCGAACCCATTGTTCTACCATTCCTAGACCGGCAAGGGAACTTGCTGTTCCAACAGGACAATGCACGTCCGCATGTATCCCGTGCCACCCAACGTGCTCTAGAAGGTGTAAGTCAACTACCCTGGCCAGCAAGATCTCCGGATCTGTCCCCCATTGAGCATGTTTGGGACTGGATGAAGCGTCGTCTCACGCGGTCTGCACGTCCAGCACGAACGCTGGTCCAACTGAGGCGCCAGGTGGAAATGGCATGGCAAGCCGTTCCACAGGACTACATCCAGCATCTGTACGATCGTCTGCATGGGAGAATAGCAGCCTGCATTGCTGCGAAAGGTGGATATACACTGTACTAGTGCCGACATTGTGCATGCTCTGTTGCCTGTGTCTATGTGCCTGTGGTTCTGTCAGTGTGATCATGTGATGTATCTGACCCCAGGAATGTGTCAATAAAGTTTCCCCTTCCTGGGACAACGAATTCACGGTGTTCTTATTTCAATTTCCAGGAGTGTATTTCGTGCTTCCAAAGTGTGATGTTAAGCTTATCACAAATCTCGTTTCTACTGCTGCTCTTTGCTTTCGTTGATTCACGCTGAATTCCTAGTTACGTGCGCATTAGGCTGTTCATTCATCTGTTCCTGTAACTCTTCCTCACTTTCACATTCACATTCACTTTCAACTTCATCAGCGAATCTGATCACTCGTTCTTCGATGTAAGGCTACGGAAGTACGTGAAAAAGATTGCATCTCTGTCTTACACCCATTTTAATGCTTGTATGGTTATTGTTCCTTGTTGAGTCTTAATTGTGTACAGGGCGATTCAGAATTCGTACTATAGTCTTTTTGGAGATGTAGAAGGAGCTTAGTAGCTCAAGTTTTTATGAGAAACTGATGGATGTAAGCTCTGATGATCGGATCAGTTTCAGATCTCCAGCTTCACGGTGCGCACACAAGCTGAGAAGAGGGCGCCACCGTCATTCCCCGTTGTAATTACGACGTCACGTAACACCTTCACCCGACTACGACAACGGGTGCGAGGAATCGAAACTGGAGGGGTTGTCCAAGGAAGCGCCGCAATATCGACGTTGAAGAGCACGACCTTCGTCGTGTAGAAGACAACGCGACGACAAGTGCTCGAGACGCTGTCCGTGCGGAGGGCTCCTAGAGCATACAAGTCAGATGTGATATTCCTCGCTGTGGCCGCCAGTATTTTATTTTGCTAGAAGCTCGCCTTGACGCAGCTTGATATACGTGAAGTAGCATATGGTACAAAAGTGGAGTGAGGTGCAAGCGACAGGTGTACTGTATGTACCAGTCCAATGGGAGAGCCCGCCAATTGTACTGAACTTGCTTCTGATTGGTCAGGACGTTCGAGAGCTAGGCGCCAACACGTCTAACTTATCTTATTAATTATTTAAATCCTTTTCATTGTATTTAACCCAGTTTTGAGTATGACAGTCTCTCATGGTTACGCCACGAGTCTCTCGTTTTTGTATATTAAATTCCACCAGTTTTGAGATTCAAATGGATCTGAGCACTATGGGACTCAACTGCTGAGGTCATTAGTCCCCTAGAACTTAGAACTAGTTAACCCTAACCAAGCTAAGGACATCACACACATCCATGCCCGAGGCAGGATTCGAACCTGCGACCGTAGCGGTCTTGCGGTTCCAGACTGCAGCGCCTTTAACCGCACGGCCACTTCGGCCGGCACCCAGTTTTGAGAAACACAAGAGTAACGATATTGCAACCGAAGTGCTTCGGACAACTTGGGGTCGCTTTGGCGCGCCTGGGAGACGAAGTACTTCGGCTGCGCTAGTCACTCTGTTTCGCGTGTTCTTCAGAGCCGGACACGTAACTCTGTTTCGGGCGTTCTGGAGGGGCGGACTTGTCGTACTCTATATCGGACGTTGGATGGAAAAGTTACCGTACAATTAAGAAAGCCAAGAAGTGTCGCCCACCATCTTCGTCAGTACTACAGATCTTGCCCTGTGTAAATACAGAGACTAACCTGGGCAAGTGGCATCCCATAAAAAAAAAAAAAAAAAGCACACTCACAGGTTCAAGTTAACAGTGTAGCAGCCTCCACCGAAGAAGATCCCACGACGAGCTGTCTTCTGCGCTGGGGACACAACTTAAGAAGACGACAGGTTGGTGGAAAGGACGGTTAGGGACTCTTATTCAATCTCTACAGCTTCCAGATCTGACTACCAAAGGACGCATAATTAATACAGAACTCGTTGAATTGATCCGATTCTCACACTCATTTTACACCGAAGCGGTACATTTCCGACTCTTAGTCTGATCATGAGGTGTGACCATTAATTGCAAACGTTGATCACGTAGGCTGACGTGATGATCAATGAACTATACCTGACGGGATGTGTCTGGAACATCTTAGGAGATCAAGTGCCGTTATAGACTGAACTGCGAATACTTATTTACTATTCTGAATGCTTCACACATATAGATCAATTGTTAATTGCATAAAATGTATGTGGTGCCTGGCTGGGTCGTAGCAACTGACTTAGTCTCTGCGTCTCTGCAAATGAGATCGATGAAGCTATAACAAGTCAACCATTCCTTCTAAAGTCGGCTGTAGAACTGGCCAGTGCGCCAGCTTGTCTCGTAAGACCAGCCGAGTGGCGGCGCTCGGTCTGCTAGCGTCGAGCGTCGACAGTGGCGACTCGCGGGTCCGATGTGTACTGACGGACCGCGGCCGATTTGAAGGATACATACAACCAGTGTGGTGCCTTGCGGTGACACCACAGATTCCCTATCAAAATTTGGTCTGCCAAGTCTCCTAGAAGCCCGTAATAGGAATTTAAAATACACTACTGGCCATTAAAATTGCTACACCAAGAAGATGACGTGCTACAGACGCTGAATTTAACCGACAGGAAGAAGATGGTGTGATATGCAAATGATTAGCTTTTCAGACCATTCACACAAGGTTGGCGCCGGTGGCGACACCTACAACGTGCTGACATGAGGAAAGTTTCCAACCGATTTCTCATACACAAACAGCAGTTGACCGGCGTTGCCTAATGAAACGTTGTTGTGGTGCCTCATATGAAGGAGGAGAAATGCGTATCATCACGTTTCCCACTTTGATAAAGCTCGGATTGTAGCCTATCGCGATTGCAGTTTATCGTATCACGACATTGCTGCTCGCGTTGACCGAGATCCTATGACTGTTAGCAGAATATGGAATCGGTGGGTTCAGGAGGGTAATACGGAACGCTGTGTTGGATCCCAACGGTCTCGTATCACTAGCAGTCGCGATGACAGGCATCTCATCCACATGGCTGTAACGGATCGTGCAGCCACGTCTCGATCCCTGAGTCAACAGATGGGGACGTTTGCAAGACAACAACCATCTCCACGAACAGTTCGACGACGTTTGCAGCAGCATGGACTATCAGCTCGGAGACCATGGCTGCGGTTACCCTTGACTCCGCATCACAGACAGAAGCGCCTGCGATGGTGCACTCAGCGACGAACCTGGGTGCACGAATGGCAAAACGTCATTTTTTTGGACGATTCCAGGATCTGTTTACAGCATCATGATGGTCGCATCCGGGTTTGGCGACATCGCGGTGAACGCACATTGGAAGCGTGTATTCGTCATCGCCATACTGGCGTGTCACCCGGCGTGATGGTATGGGGTGGCATTGGTTACACGTCTCGGTCACCTCTTGTTCGCATTGACAGCAATTTGAACAGTGGACGTTACTTGTCAGATGTGTAAGACCCGTGGCTCTACCCTTCATTCGATCAGTGCGAAACCCTACATTTCAGCAGAATAATGCACGACCACATGCTGCAGGTCCTGTACAGAAAATGTTCCACTGCTGCCCTGTCCAGCACATTCTTCAGATCTCTCACCAACTGAAAACGTCTGGTCAATGGTGGCCGAGCAACTGGCTCGTCACAATACGCCAGTCACTACTCTTGAGGAACTGTGGTATCGTGTTGAAGCTGCATGGGCAGCTGTACCTGTACACGCCATCCAAGCTTTGTTTGACTCAATGCCCAGTCGTATCAAGGCCGTTATTACGGCCAGAGGTGGTTGTTCTTGGTACTGATTTCTCTGGATCTATGCACCGAAACTGCGTGAAAATGTAATCACATGTCAGTTCTAGTATAATATGTTTGTCCAATGAATACCCGTTTATCATCTACATTTCCTCTTAGTTTAGCAATTTTAATGGCCGGTAATGTATGTATTACGCTTTTTTTCAGATTTCATTACTATTGACAATTTCCCACATCCAGCATCTGTTGACGCTGACGGTTTTCCAGGTCGACAAGATCGTGTCGTGCGCAGAATCCACCACGTCTTCTCACTTGTACCTCGGTAAGCTGTAGCCAGACCGGTGTGTGTTATAATATTGCTGTGCGATGTGGGATCCTTACCAGGTGGCATTGACGGAGGACATCGAAAGGGTGCAAAAAAGGGCAACTCGTTTTGTATTATGACGTAATAGGGGAGAGAGTATGGCAGATATGATACGCGAGTTGGGATGGAAGTCATTAAAGCAAAGACGTTTTTCGTCGCGGCGAGATCTATTTGTGAAATTTCAGTCACCAACTTTCTCTTCCAGATGCGAAAATATTTTGTTGAGCCCAACCTACATAGGTAGGAATGATCATCAAAATAAAATAATAGAAATCAGAGCTCGAACAGAAAGGTTTAGGTGTTCGTTTTTCCCGCGCGCTGTTGGGGAGTGGAATGGTAGAGAGATAGTATGATTGTGGTTCGATGAACCCTCTGCGAAGCACTTAAATGTGAATTGCAGAGTAATCATCTAGATGTAGAGGTAGAAGACGGCTAATCCTGCGCAGCAACGTCAGCTGAGAAATGACAGCGCCGAGTCTCACAGAGATACGTGAATACTGGCACACGAGCACGCGTGGGGGAGACTGCATCGAGGGCACTGCGGGGGGTCAGCCTCGGTGGGAAGGAAGGGACTGGCGAGGTGATCAGCGGTCCTCCCGCCCACCTCTGTGGGCGTGTTGCGAGGCGAGACCCGCCCTGCAGGCGGCTGTAAATCACCCTCAGAACTCCCAGGGTGGCGAGGGGCAGTCCCACACAGCGCCGCTTTGCAGCAGACGGCAGACGGCACCGGAAAGCGGACAGCGGCGTTTTCCGCGAGCAGTGCGAGCCCACCCGCCGAAGTCGCGGCGAGGGCCGAGCTGCGGCGAAACCGGTTCCCCTCGGACAGGTCCCTCGTGTACAGGCAGTGTAAACCTGCGCGCGGAAGACAGGTCCCCTTGGCCACTGGCGGCGGTTTCCGCTTCGCTGGTGGCCACGTGCTGGTCTGCCCGCACCGCGGCCTACTTTGCGGCGCGCGGTCACCTACCATCTTTCTGGGTCCTGTTGCGTTACTGCATCTCCACACGCGCAACTGACGCGACACGACTGCCCGCGGTATATCTACTTTAGTGGCGCCGCACTCGCACGTGGTCCGTTATCATTGACGCTGTTTTCATTTTCTTACCCGAAAAAAATATCAAAAGAAATGGTTAGCAGTTGCAATGTTGCACAGTGAAAGCGAAAACTGAACTGAAATTACTCTTTAATCTTCTGTAGAAATATATACCCATAGTATATATATATATATATATATATATATATATATATATATATATATATATATATATGTGTGTGTGTGTGTGTGTGTGTGTGTTTGTGCTTGCGTGTGTTCAAATTCATTCACAATATTTATAAGTGAATCATGCATCCTACAATATGGAGAGATTGTTGAATAAGTATATACAGGGTTATAAATGAATAGCGGGGTTTGAACGCTTTATAATATTTATCATATTAAACTTACAGTTATAAATGATATGTCGATGAAAGAGCAGCTCAAACAGTTTTACCAAGAATCTTATAAATGTTCAATGTGAGTACTATTTGTCACACGGCAGCGTATTCATTATGTATTGAGTAATACACTGCAGAATGTGGCCCAACCGTGAAGTAGCATCACAAGTGTCAAAACGTAGTGATTAGTGAATGTAAGTAACAAACACATAATCTGATGAGCAGTGCTTTGTGTGGAAACGGGTCAGCAAGATCTTGCTATACAAGGTAAAGGGCTGTGCAGTTGGAGACTCATGGGCATAATAAACTAAAATGCCCTGAAGGGGTTGCCATAATGTATGTATATCTGTGTTATACATTGTGTCCAGCGAAGAAGTCCCAAATTTCAAAATTAAATGTTCAAATGTGTGTGAAATCTTATGGGACTTAACTGCTAAGGTCATCAGTCCCTAAGCTTACACACTACTTAACCTAAATTATCCTAAGGACAAACACACACACACCCATACCCGAGGGGGGATTCGAACCTCCGCCGAGACCATCAAAATTAAATTCCTCGGAAACTAAGCTCGATAGGTTAGTGTTACAAAAAGTATATTTATTGTGAAAACTGTAAGAATTTTATATGGAAATTGTACAGAGGATACGCAAAATAAAGTGAACACCTCTACTTATTTGAGAATGGTTTATTATTAAGGGAGTTGGATATCCATTTGCCCGTAATACAGCTGCGGTTCTTCTTGGAATACTGGCATATAATGATTGGATAGTCTCCAGTGGAATTTTATACCACTCTTCGATCAGGACCTTTTCTGACTGCTGTAGTGACGAGGCAGACGGAAATCTGCTCCGGAGCCTGCGCTCCAATACTGCCCACAAGAATTCCATAACGTTCAAGTAAGGCGAACTGTGCTGGCCGGGGAAGACGCTTCATACCACGATTGTACTGTTCTGGCTGTGCGAGTGGGTGCATTATCGTCCTGAAATAAGGCATCATTCTTGAGGAACAACATTTTACTCACGGGGCGCACCTGATCACCTAAAATGTTCATATAATCGTTGGCTATAAGATGGTCTTTGAGAGTAATGATGGGACCAACAGAATACCATGATATGGTTGCCCACACCATCACACTTCCACCTCCATGCTTAACCGTTCGAATCAATCAGGATTGTAGGCCTCTTTTGGCGTTCTCGAGGCATAAACCCGGCCCGACGTTGGAAATAACGAAAACGGTTTCTCGTCGGACCATACGACATGTTTCCAGTGATCAGCCGTCCAAGCTTTATGCTGCTCACACCATGTTTTACGCTTCTTTGCATTGGTTGTCGTCACTAATGGTTTCGGTACGGCAGCTCGTCCATGAATTTTCGCTTTATGGAGTCCTCGACGAACAGTGTCGATAGATACGGGGTCTCCATGATGGCTGTTGAGCTCTGCAGTCACTTTAGCCGCCGTAGTTTTGTGTTGTACTGACACCATTCTTGTTAGCGTATGACCATCTCTGTCATTTAGTTTCGATTTGCGCCCACTATTATGTTTACACGATGATGTCTTTCCATGTTTTGTGCAGGCTGTCATGACTGTTGAAACAGCTGCTCTTGAAACATTCAACAAGTCGGCTGTCTCGATTATTAGTGCTCGAGCTAATCGGGCTGCCACAGACTGCCCTCTTTGGAACTCTGTTACATCTTTCATTGCATATCGGCTTCGGCCTCTGAACGCAAATACGAAGTGTGCACTACTCGTAACCAAGCTGCACTGATGCCTTGTCCGTACTGAACACGCACGGTACAGCGTGACACGTGTCTTACCTGCGTTATTGACCGTCAAACACAACCATCCCATTACTACCACTGTTCACATTATTTTGCCTATCCTCTGTACATAAGTTTGGCAACAGTTCAAAAAGCTGTTAATAGATGGCGTGGTACGCTATGCAGCTCGTATAGAATCGGCGTGCACATTTGAATACTGTCCTGTGCGACTCGTCTTTGCCGTCACATCACAATCTTTTCGAAATACCGACCATTTGCAGGACGGAGATGGCGCAAATGAACAATGAAATTTGTCATCACGTCCTGCAGTGTCACGACGGATATGGATTCACATGTCACACAGTCCAGCGGGCTGCGATAGTTCCGGTAGAAATGGCTCTGAGCGCTATGGGAATTAACAGCTGAGATCATCAGTCCCCTAGAACTTAGAACTACTTAAACCTAACTAACCTAAGGACATCACACACATCCATGCCCGAGGCAGGATTCGAACGCGCGATCGTAGCGGTCACGCTGTTCCAGACTGAAGCGCCTAGAACCGCTCGGCCACAGCGGCCGGCCATGTTCCGGTAGACAATGTCTCTCAATGCCCGCCCCCCCCCCTCCCACACACGCACAAAAGTAATCACAAGGAGTCGCGTAGGGCGAATATGGAGGCCAATCCATCTCTGCGCCAGTAAATTTGCAATAATCCAGCATAATGATGAAAGGGTACAGTACCGCCCGACATTGAAAATAGGTGCAAAATACTTCATTATTTTTGTCAGAACAACACATTTTTTTTGTAAAATAACTCAATTTCAATTAATACAGCGAAGCCGGATACCAGTGTGGGAAAGAATGACAATTTATTTATTTAATTGATCACATGTGCACTCCCACAAAGTAAATCCCTACATCCAGTTTGGTGAGATCTGTGAAATGAATGAATGTATGGTCGTCTGCTAACCGCAGATAGTGAATATGAATATATGATCATCTTTGAGTCGATCCTTTGGCCACCTTTGGTGGGACCAAAGAGATGAAATTTACCAGAGCTTTGAGCGCCTGAAATGTGGCTGACCAATACGATAGCAAGGTGCTTCCCCCACCTCGACAGAGATGGGAGAGAACCTCAGGAACGGCCATGTTTCAGCACTCTGCCGCTGGATCTTGTGCTGTTAAGACCTGTTTTAGTTGTGCTCCATAATGACGAAAGAGTGGAGACATGGTATGCATGTGGAATATTTAAGATTAGTTTGAAATATTAATTTCTCTATTTCAGGAACTTTTGTGGGGAGAATTAAATGTCAGGCAGGTAATATTAATGGGATTGTAGGAATCTTCGGAAGTGACCAACGGTCACAATGAAACCACGTGTAGCATTAAGTTGACATACTTCCGTGTGCTTAAGTTAAGCTGAATTACTAGCGTGTGTACAATAAGTTGAAATATTTAAGAAATAGCGTGTGTACCATAAGTTGAAATATTTAAGAAATGGCGTGTGCAGGACTTGAAATTAGAGACGAGTACTTCCACGTGGTGAGTACTGTGTGAGTCTCAATCTGTGTGTGAGACAAAGGATAAAGAGAAGTACTCGTCCATGGTATCAGTTGAGGACCCGCGTGTGTGATGTTCTTAATATTACTTTGCGTGATATGATTCCGTGTGACGCTTGATTCAAACTCTGAGAGAGAAGCAAGGTGAGTCGGCCGTCTATCCAGCAACGCCACTTGGCTTCCATTGCACAGGAAGACGTGCAAATATCTCCAGAGTTCATAGTAGGAAAGTAGAATTACGAAGTGGGGCAGTGTCGTGTGAAACTGGGATAAATATTAATTGAAGTGGGAAAGCTGAAAGTGATAATGTTGTGACCATTCTCTGTGTAGTATTTCATGTTGTAGTGTGGTGTATGTCATGTAATTTGGGTATGTGTGGTTTGCATGGGAGAGTAGCGAGGTAGTTTCAAAAGATTAGTGGGTTATGCTTGTTCCTTCGGTACCGCTCGGTCTGGAGGAAAGTTTCGTGATGATGATTGTGAGAGTCGAAGTGTGAGGTATAATAAAAGATCCACCATCCTATCCAGAAAGTGCACTGTAGCGTTAAAAATAATTACGAGACCATAATATAGAGATTCACCATTGTAAAGCCAGGCCCACTGGGCGGAATTTCTCATGTGTTATTGTTGTAGATTGTAGAATTTGTGTGTTTAGGTTAGAGAATTTATTGAAATAAATAAGATAGTGAAAAGAAAAAGATTGGTGGACTTTTACTTCGAGTTGTATGTTGTCATAATGTCCCGAATTTATAATGTGTGCGGTGGCCACGTGTTGACAAAAGCCGTTAAATAAAAGGCAAAAAAGAAAATGTGGTATTGCCAGTGCGTAGTGTACAGTCAGAGTTCTGTAAATAATTGATAGTCAGATGGGTGTTTCCGTTGCGTATTAATCATATAGGAGGATAACTTGTAACTTAAATTGTGGGTACGAGAGTTCATGTTACTCGATAAATTAAGAATGAATCCACTCGCTTGGCAGACCACTCATCTTGCAGGCCTGACTTCTTGATGCCACAGTATGAGCAAGGCATGTGGGTGCCTCTCAATGACTCATTCCCCAAAGTATTAGTCAAGAAAGCGAAACACATATTCGGTGAGATGTGGTGCCGGCCGATGTGGCCGAGCGATTCTAGGCGCTTCAGTCCAGAACCGCGCTGCTGCTACGGTCCCAGGTTCGAATTCTGCCTCGGGCTTGGTTGTGTGGTGCCCTTAGGTTACTCAGGTTTAAGTAGTACTAAGTCTAGGGGACTGGTGACCTCAGTTCTTAAGTTCCATAGTGCTTAGAGCTATTTGAACCATTTTGAGATGTGGTCTGTCCCCATCTTGCACAAACGACTCGGTCTCTATTCGATCCTCCCATGCTTGCTGTGTAGCGACAAATTATTCCAAAATCCCAACGTAACTTTCACTAGAGCTCGTTTCTCGCATCAAGAAAAGACAAATAATGCCTGTGCTGCACGCCCCAGCACCAGCAGCAACTTTTGGAGAATACAGTGGTTTCGCTTCACATAAATGGAGAATTTCGGAATCCGAAAATCGCCAGTTTCGTTTGCTCACGACTCCCCTCGGATGGAAGTGAGCTTCATCTGTGAACCAGATGCAGCCGACATCAAATCCTTCATTATCAGTCATTGTGAGAATCTGTTTCGCAAACTCAGTCATGTACCGTACAGCTCTTGTGGCTTGGTGGCTTTGAGTTTTGAATGGCAACTAGTGTAGCTTCTGTCTCAGTATTTTCTGCATGCTGGAAGACTCCAAACCAGTCTCTGCTGCAAGTCTTCGGACGGATATCCTTGGATACTGCTGAAAAATTCCAGAAGCCATAACTACAGTTTGCCCAGGTTCAACATCCCCGATTGATCATCAGTCAAACTGCCTGTCCGTTGGAATTTGGGGTAGAGACTGCGATTGGTTTTCGCATTGGGTCCTTTTGGAACATTACTGCGGTGCGCTAACTTCCTCTCACGTTTCAACGGCGGAATCGATCGCTCTGAGCTACGACGCACAATTTACAAGCACTACGTATTACGAGTACAACGCCATCTGTTAGCAGCTTTTCGATCTATTTCGAAACTTCTGTATAACTTCAGTATAAAATTCTTACGGCTTTCACTATAAACTTACGAAGGTTGGAACTTCAATGGTGACAACTATTTATTTACAGGTCGTACAAATTAGACACGTGTTTCCAAGTTTTACTGACCTTCAAAGTAGTCACCAGCATTGTGTGTAACACGTTGCCAGCGTCGTCGTAGGATACTCTTAGCAGTGCCAGATGTGTTGACAGTTGAGCGGCGCGGTCTACTCACATCTGCACCATAACGGTATAGTGGCTCGCCTTCGTGGAAGTAAACATTTCGCACACATTCATCCTGTAAAAGCTGTGGTAAACAAACTGTTGCGCCATATTCGGGTGCATTGCCCCATTGATGTAGTTTTGGCGGAGAAGAACGGACCATAGATTTTATCAGTGGATATTACCATCGACACATTAACTGTGGGAGAACCTCACTGGAATTCCAGGTGTTCCACTGGTGGTACGTCAGCCGAGATGATGTGGTCGTGCCGGGCTGCCAAGTCTTCGTCATGTAATTGGTGGAGTTTCTTTCAGCGTGTGTCACAACACTTTATGTAAAGTCGAGCGTGGAATGTCCAGTTCCACCGACAATCGTAGCACCGATTTTGGACTACGTTCAGTAGTCCTAATGTTGAGAGGCACCCACATGCCTTGCTCATACTGTGGCATCAAGCAGTCAGGCCTGCAAGATGAGTGGTCTGCCAAGCGAGTGGATTCATTCTTATTTATCGAGTAACATGAACTCTCGTACTCACAATTAAGTTACAAATTATCCTCCTGTATGAATAATACGCAACGGAAACGCATATCTATCAGTAATTTACAGAACTCTGACTGTTCACTACGCACTGGCAATACCACATTTTCTTTTTGTCTTTTATTTAACGGCTTTTATCAACACGTGGCTACCGCACTGAATATGAATGGCGCACGCATTATAAATTCGGGACATCATGACAACATACAATTCGAAGGAAAAGTCCACCAATCTTTTTCTTTTCACTATCTTATTTATTCCGATAAATTCTATAACCTAATCACACAAATTCTATAACCTACAACAATAACACATGAGAAATTCCGCCCTGTGGGCATGGCTCAATATTGGTGATTCTCTACCTTATGGTCTCGTAATTATTTAACGCTACAGTGCACTTTCTGGATAGGATGGTGGATCTTTTATTATTTCTCACACTTCGACTCTCACAATCATCATCACGAAACTTTCCTCCAGACCGAGCAGTACAAAAGGAACACGCATAACCCACTAATCTTTTGAAACTACCTCGCTACTCTCCCATGCAAACCACACATACCCAAATTACATGACATACACCACACTACAATATGAAATACTACACAGGGAATAGTCACAACATTATCACTTTCAGCTTTCCCACTTCAATTAATATTTATCCCAGTTTCACACGACACTGCCCCACTTCGTAATTCTACTTTCCTACTATGAACTCTGGAGATATATGCACGTCTTCCTGTGCAATGCAAGCCAAGTGGCGTTGCTGGATAGACGGCCGACTCACCTTGCTTCTCTCTCAGAGTTTGAATCTAGCGTCACACGGAATCTCATCACGCAAAGTAATATTAAGAACGTATTCATCACACACGCGAGTCCTCAACTGATACCATGGACGAGTACTTCTCTTTATCTTTTGTCTCATACACAGTTTGAGACTCACACAGTACTCTCCACGTGGAAGTACTCATCTCTAATTTCAAGTCCTGCACACGCCATTTCTTAAATATTTCAACTTATGGTACACACGCTATTTCTTAAATATTTCAACTTATTGTACACACACTAGTAATTCAGCTTAACTTAAGCACACGGAAGTATTTCAACTTATTGCTACACGTGTTTTCATTGTGACCGTTGGTCACTTCCGAAGATTACTACAATCCCATTAATATTACCTGCCTGACATTTAATTCTCCCCACAAAAGTTCCTGAAATAGAGAAATTAATATTTCAAACTACTCTTAAATATTCCACATGCATACCATGTCTCCACTCTTTTGTCTTTACGGAGCACAACTAAGACGGGTCTTAACAGCACAAGATCCAGCGGCAGAGTGCTGAAACATGGCCGTTCTTCAGGTCATCTCGCACCTCTGTCGAGGTGGGGGAAGACCATGCTACCGTATTGGTCAGCCACATCTCAGGCGCTCAAAGCTCAGGTAAATTTCATCTCTTTGGTTCCACCAAAGGTGGCCAAAGGATCGTCTCAAAGATGATCATATATTCACATTCACTATCTGCGGTTAGCAGACGACCATACATTCATTCATTTCACAGATCTCACCAAACTGGATGTAGGGATTTATTTTGTGGGAGTGCACATGTGATAAATTAAATTAATAAATTGTCATTCTTTCCCACGCTGGTATCCGGCTTCGCTGTATTAATTGAAATTGAGTTATTTTTACAAAAAAATATGTTGTTCTGACAAGAATAATGAAGTATGTTGTACCTATTTTCAATGTCGGGCGGTACTGTACCCTTTCAATGTTTTCATTTCGCTCAGCAGATGTTGACGGCCGGCCTCATTCCTAAATGTAGCAGTGCCCGTAACGCTAGCAGTACCAAGGCATTGCTCCTAACGTGGTATACCAAGCGGGGATAGGGAGTATTTTATGCCCACCACAAAAAATTAAAAAAAACTTATTTAACCGCTGTTAACTTTTATTAAAATCACCTTCTTAAATGATGTATAAGTAGGATCCAGAGCCGGAAAATATCGTTTAGCACAATCCTGTCAGTACCAACGCATTTTCCGTAATGTGTATACCAAGGGGAGTGGGACACCTATTCCTCATGTTCTTCTCGTGCTTCTCAATAAAGCCTCAGATAGTTCCCCCTCTGTCAGTTCCTCGCTGAGAAAACTGTTGTCTGGTTCTGTCAGCACGTAGTAGATATTGTTCAGAAAATCTGATTGGTTGTTCTCGTCTACTTCTACTGCAGCAAACAACTCACGGAAATGATGCACTGCTCCGCTTTTGATATGAGCCTGGCGTTATGCTGTCTCGTTTCTTATACGGAGTATCTCGACTATTTTATCTTGTACCTTTACGATGTTCGAATTGGATGGCAGAATAACACAGTCTGCTCTAGTTTCCTTCTCTGCATTGACAATACTGTGGTGTAATGTGCTTTATCTGTGGACTGCTAATGGTTACATATCGTGTAGTTTTGTACAGTTCTCGAAAACACGCGAAATAAAATTCCTCTGAATACTTTTAGACTCAGTTTTGTTTTATGCTCCACTCAACCACTTCATCTGCTGGAGTATTTCCTTACTTTAGTGCAGGCCTTCCATATTTTCTGCGCCATATTTCTGAATTCCTCGCCTCTCAGTAATGTAGTATTTCATTGCGAATATCTTTTTATACGAAAACTAGTCCGGTTATGTAAACTGATGCTAGTAATAATGGCACAATTGTTGGTAAAATTTACATTCCGGACGCAGTGACATTACATACTAAGTTTTGTGAAATGAAAATACAGTTTATTCCGCGCGCTACGTGAGTTGTGAGTAGACTTACATTGATGAGTCTGCGTTTCTAGCTTCCCACGTCTCAACCATATTTTAATTTGAGACCATCCACTCGAGTTCCATGCATCAGTTCAGATTTGACTTTTCGTCTTTTCTGTTAATAACAGAGCTAAAATCAACATCAAATACGACATTTCTCCATGTCGTTGAAAAACCAGACATAATTTTCTGTTTGAAAAACTCGACCTTCGCTTTGCTACGACTGCTTCCAGACGGAGAAACGCATTCACAAAGATCATATCTTCTATTTGTGCTGACGTTTCCTCTACCGTTCAAAAGCCTCCTAGTTTCTGCCACTTAAATGTCGTCTTTTGTTAACATCGTTGTGCCTGCACTTTCAGATCTGACGAGAAATCCATTGCGACCTGCTGCTTCATCTAGATTTTTAGTTTCGTTATCAGGCGTACGTCGATTTCGGCCTCGTATAAGGACGGTTGGAGACAGGTCAGTTTTAACTTCATGGATATTCTTTTGATATTTAAAGTACATATATGTAATTTTGTTTGTTCATTAAGTCTTTTGTTGTTGTGAAATTTGGACTGAGATTAGGCTTCGCCCCTCATTCCCCGTATTTCCGTTTCGTTCTACTTGAGATTAGAATTCCCGGCTGCTGTACTTTCTTTCTTCCCTTGCTATTGTCCGCAGAGAGTTGGCGTTCGACGTGGGAGGTTGGTTCCCAAACAGAGATTCTCAGTTGCCTGTAGGTTACTAGCAGCAGAAAGTTTCCTCTTAGACTTTTCATTTGAAATCTGTCTCGGATTTTCTGTACTAGCAGACTGAGATGCGTCCATCTGTGATTGTTCTGTTGTTTCTGATGTTGGATCCACAGATGTTTTTGCTGGATGTATCGTCTATTTAGTTTTATGGCTTGGTTCGCCCCGGAGCACGGCCTATCCCATCACATTGCAAGATCTACACGTAACAGACATTTCTGAGTTATCTGTTGTGAAATGTCCAGCACCGAATGCAATGTCTTTTTGACGATCGGGTTGTTTACCGCTTGTTGCCTCAACATTGCCAGTGTCAGATAGGCTACGATTTTCAGCTTTACTATCTGTCTTGACGTTTAGATACTGGATGAGAATCCCCCGTTCTCAAATCGTTGTAGCTCTTTCCACGTACAACCAAAGATGGAAATACACGTTCGTTTGAAACATTTTGAACATAACTACTGTACTCAGACTTATTATTTACAGGGGCGAGATCATTAACAGCAACTGTATTAGTCCTGCTTTCAGCAGATTTTCTACTTATTCGTGCTACGACGTCGGAAAATAAAGATTAACGTTTACATACATTCAGTTCAAACCGGAATTTTCGTCGGGGACAATCTTGTTCAAAGGTTGTACATAAGGAGTTGCCCCATGCGTATAATGTATGCTTGCTAGCCTCTAATACTCGTTATGGACGGGATTGTTTTTCTAACTTTCATTTTGACAGATATTATTCTATTTGGGACAGGAAATATATAAATATCTCCCCAGATCTCGTTCCTGACTTCGACTGGACTAATGGCGAAGTAGAGCGTGTTACTTTTGTTAATTCAAAGTTACCAGTACACTCACCCATTTGTCGCTGCTACACTAAGTTAGAGACAAGTCTGAAATAGCAGAGCGACAGGTTAGTACTAGGTGTATAGCTTGATCTCTTGTTAGTTTCGTGTAGGTAACTACCCATATCAGAATTTCGAGAGGAAATGTGGAGATGCGTTTTGGGAGTTACTGGGAGAGAAGCCGATTAGGATGAAACATTAGTTATTATTGTGATAAAAGTGAAATGCCGTGGACGGGATATGTGGCCAGGTAAATGAATGATTAACTGTAATAAGGGAGTTTTCCTCATGATCACTTGACATAAGAAAAGACCAGTATGAAGACATAACAAAAAATGGGTAAATACCTGCAAAAGGCAGGCACCACAAACCTCTGGAAACCTGCCAAGTGCTTGTCGAAGCCATGGCACGCAGAGTCACTGCTGTACTGCGTTCCAAATGTGGAACAACACGCTTTTTAGCAGGTGGTCTTAATGTTTTGGCTCATCAGTGTAGACCAAAATGGCGCACAGCTATCGCAAAACGAGTTTTCATTTCACTTTTCTGTTCAGACTTCGCCCTTCCAAATGCGATTGACATTGATCAATTTCTTTGCGACGACGTCAGAATATCAGAACTAGACCCAATTGGAAACCACCTGTCCATAGTTAGTAGTACCGTCTACGTCAAGATGATTGACGCAGCGTGAAACAGGGTGCTACAGGAGGCCAAACGTGAACCACGTTTCTGTCATTCCGACAGCAACATAGGATCCGTAACCGTCTTGGCATACGAACGATACGAATACTGCTGGAACTGCCATTCGAACTATCCTCGGGCCCATCATTGCGGCGCTCCGACCCTATGGCAACGCCCAGGAACTCGTCGCCGAACAATCCGTACAATTCCGAATCTATCGCGTGTTAAATAGAGTCAGGCAGGTTCGTATCGATCTGCAGAGTCTACCTTCGTATCGGAGCCTTTAACATTGATGTCGCCCTTTTCAGGAAGTTCGTGTTGCCACGATATCACCAGTGTGTGGCTGTGATGCATACGCACCTGTAGGCAATTACCAAGGCTGTGCAGTGGCCCTATTATATACGCGTAAGGATCCCAGTCACAGACATGACACTCCTCCCCTCTGGACAGGACATGGCTGTAACCATATTTGACAGATGCATCGTCAGTATCAACACTTCGTCTGCCTCCATGAGTTATTGGCAGCAAGTTCTTCACAGTGACATGACCCCTAGTTTTCCACATGCTATGATCAATTCATTGTGGGTGGCGATTTCAACTGTGTCCTCCACTCAAACAATCAACCACTTGGTTATTTGCCATGCCTGACACTATGTACCTTGGTCGATGATTTTCATCTTGTTGATGCTTGGGAGAAGATTCATGGCGATGCCCCTAGTTGTACCCGTTATACAGCACTTTCAGCGATTGGACTTGACTGGTTTTAAAGTCATAGAATTGTAGTCTGCCAAGCAGAAAAATGCCCCTTACGTTTTCGGACCTCTGCGCCATCACCTACACACTCACGCTACCACCTCAGCTGGTTTGGCGCAGCAAGGCTTCTGGAAGCTTAATACTACTTTACTTGGACAACCACACTGCTGACACCCTATGTAAGGTGACTATAATTTTGCTCCTTACAAGCGCTCATCTACATACTTTGCCGTGATTTACAACCGGAATTAGGCATCATTTCATAGATTGTACATAGTATACATTAATATATTTAAAGGAGACTGACATTGTCACGTACACCTTGTACAGGGTGTTTCAAAAATGACCGGTATATTTGAAACGGCAATAAAACTAAACGAGCAGCGATAGAAATACACCGTTTGTTGCAATATGCTTGGGACAACAGTACATTTTCAGGCAGACAAAACTTTCGAAATTACAGTAGTTACAATTTTCAACAACAGATGGCGCTGCAAGTGATGTGAAAGATATAGAAGACAACGCAGTCTGTGGGTGCGCCATTCTGTACGTTGTCTTTCTGCTGTAAGCGTGTGCTGTTCACAACGTGCAAGTGTGCTGTAGACAACATGGTTTATTCCTTAGAACAGAGGATTTTTCTGGTGTCGGAATTCCACCGCCTAGAACACAGTGTTGTTGCAACAAGACGAAGTTTTCAACGGAGGTTTAATGTAACCAAAGGACCGAAAAGCGATACAATAAAGGATCTGTTTGAAAAATTTCAACGGACTGGGAACGTGACGGATGAACGTGCTGGAAAGGTAGGGCGACCGCGTATGGCAACCACAGAGGGCAACGCGCAGCTAGTGCAGCAGGTGATCCAACAGCGGCCTCGGGTTTCCGTTCGCCGTGTTGCAGCTGCGGTCCAAATGACGCCAACGTCCACGTATCGTCTCATGCGCCAGAGTTTACACCTCTATCCGTACAAAATTCAAACACGGCAACCCCTCAGCGCCGCTACCATTGCTGCACGAGAGACATTCGCTAACGATATAGTGCACAGGATTGATGACGGCGATATGCATGTGGGCAGCATTTGGTTTACTGACGAAGCTTATTTTTACCTGGACGGCTTCGTCAATAAACAGAACTGGCGCATATGGGGAACCGAAAAGCCCCATGTTGCAGTCCCATCGTCCCTGCATCCTCAAAAAGTACTGGTCTGGGCCGCCATTTCTTCTAAAGGAATCATTGGCCCATTTTTCAGATCCGAAACGATTACTGCATCACGCTATCTGGACATTCTTCGTGAATTTGTGGCGGTACAAACTGCCTTAGCCGACACTGCGAACACCTCGTGGTTTATGCAAGATGGTGCCCGGCCACATCGCACGGCCGACGTCTTTAATTTCCTGAATGAATATTTCGATGATCGTGTGATTGCTTTGGGCTATCCGAAACATACAGGAGGCGGCGTGGATTGGCCTCCCTATTCGCCAGACATGAACCCCTGTGACTTCTTTCTGTGGGGACACTTGAAAGACCAGGTGTACCGCCAGAATTCAGAAACAATTGAACAGCTGAAGCAGTACATCTCATCTGCATGTGAAGCCATTCCGCCAGACACGTTGTCAAAGGTTTCGGGTAATTTCATTCAGAGACTACGCCATATTATTGCTACACATAGTGGATATGTGGACAATATCGTACGATAGAGTTTCCCAGACCGCAGCGCCATCTGTTGTTGAAAATTGTAACTACTGTAATTCCGAAAGTTTGTCTGCCTGAAAATGTACTGTCGTCCCAAGCATATTGGAACAAACGGTGTATTTCTATCGCTGCTCGTTTAGTTTTTATTGCCGTATCAGTATAGCGGTCATTTTTGAAACACCCTGTAATTAGTTCTTAATGCTTATTGCATGAAAAGTGACGGAGTGTCTTTATTATCAAAATGGCGTAATGAATGATTGCCTATACTAGTAGATGTTGAAACGCCAGTGGATATGAAACAGCAGGCGTAACTCAAGCCCTGGGTAGAAAAGACCTCGCAAGTGTGTTGGTCCTGCTTGACAAAGGAAGTAGCCGAGACGGACGGTAGGGGCACCTGAGTGCTGAAGCACAATACAGCGGCGGCCAGCCGGTTTGGGGCAAGGCCGGAAGGATAAGCGGATAATACTTCGGAAACTCTGACATCTTGGACGCAACAGAGAGGAACGTGGAAGTGTTACCTCGGAAATCACGTAGACTGACTTATTTCCGAGGATTTTTACTCTGAGGAGTGTACCATTGTATGTATTCCTAATTAAAGTATTTCCTCGCAAACTTTCCGCGCTGGACGGCAAAAGATTAAAATATGGTGGTCGGCGCTCGGAAGAATATGTAGAGAGGGAGAATATTCCGTGGTTTCGAGAATATGATTCGCCTTCCGCAGTTACAAGGGAGAGGAGCCGAACTTTGCTGGAAAGCCAGCGGTAGAGAGAAAGGGGTCTTCCGTTTTGAGCGACCGTGTTTGGCGGTCGCTCAGTACCAGATTTTGTTGGTACAGACGGACTTGCTGTCTTTGCTCGCAAGATATTTTATAGTTAGAACGGTTAGGCACTGTACTGTTGTGAACTTATACCATTCTGGGCTTCGTCTCCGAGTAGGGAGTCGTCGTTGGGTACACAGCGTTCAGTGACTCAGAGCACTTCTTCTGTCCATATTCACGTTGAGACGTTATCTGAACTCCGTCCTTGTGGCTGAGAGTTCGCGTTTCTCGTCTGTACAACAAAGAGAGAAGACAGTATTAGATTATACTAGTCGGAGTACGGCCTTCTGCTGTCCTAGTGTTTGAATGAGGTTTTTTTTTTTATATTTTGTAGCTGGAGTTCTTCCGTCGTCACAGACGTGTACGAGAACCATCACTCCGGCCCACCGGACGCAGTACATGGGGTGATACTGCTATCTGCTTTGGGTTATTAGGGCTATAAAGCTTAACAGCTGTGATCACGTAAATTTTATTTCCACTGAGGTTGCACACCACTGTAAATCATCTTTGAAAGTAGTGTCTTCTAGTGTTTGGTACATAGATGAGGTCAGTCATCTCGTGTTATTTGTATTAGATTTCGTAGCCATAAAAAAGGGGCAGATTTGCGTAACTGGTCAGTAATATTAGTTAAGAAATTCATTTGTATCTCTTTATGTCCATTGAACATTGGAATATATTCGTTTGTAACATATAAAGAGGTTTTAATCTACAATAAATGCAGAAACAGCATTTGTCATTTTCTAGTCACTAGTTCCCTTAATCATTCATTTATGTTTATGTAGTAATTTATATGTTAAAGAAGGAGATAATATAATCATTAACAGATCTTAAGATCTGCTTCAGGGAGAAGTCAAACAGGGCCAAATCTTCATTTTCGCGTTCAGTATTTTCCGTTGCGCACATTCATTTTACACCCGCCTGGAGTAGCATCTTGGACCTATTGCGACTACATGGGCATCCTGCGAAAAGCGTCTCCCATAGTATGCATCCACGTTGCACTGGTGGCTCGAGTGTGCGATACCTGTGTGGCAAGAAAGCAGCATCATGACACCGGAATACTACCAACTTTCACTACACTAACCTCTCCAAGCTCGACACATGCCCTTCCATCACCTGATCTCCATAGCGAATGCCAACGTACTAAAGCCTGTCTACTCACTCTCCAGCACGACAAATTGCACAGTGGCATGGCATATTTGCGACGACGGGGCCTTCTACACGAGGAATCGCCCTCGACAGTCCACTCAGTATCTGACCATCCTCGTCGACGTTGTCTTTTCGTCTCCATCTGATGGTATATGCCACACTATACGAGTCACCATGGTGTCTGCCTTTTCCAACCTCTACCACAACTTTCCAACGACGATCCTACAAGCAGTGCCAATTCCTGAGGATACGGATGTCTTGCAACGTCCGCCCCGAGCAGATACAACGAACGAAAACGAACAAAATGAGATTTTTAAAAAAAGGTGCGCTAACGCGCTGCTTCCTGGACTCGGGTAGGCGCGCCGGCCCCGGATCGAATCCGCCCAGCGGATTAACAAGAAGGGCCGGCGTGCCGGCCAGGCTGGATGTGGTTTTAGGCGGTTTCCCACATCCCCCTAGGTGAAAACCATGCTGGTCCCCACGTCCCATCTCAGTTACACGGCTCGCACACATCTTAACACTTTCACACTATTCAGTGGATTACACTAGTCGCCGACAGTTGGGGTACACTAATTCCTTCCCGGGGGATACGGGGTGGCGGCAGGAAAGGCATCCGGCCACCCCTTCAACTAACATTGCCACATCCCATTAACCATACCGACCCTGCGTATCGGCGGGAAAACCGGCACAAGCAAAAGAAGAAAGAAAGAACGCTGGATGCATATGCGTCAGGAACTCTATTCTGTCCTTCCTGATACCACCCAAATTTGTGACTGGTGTTCTTTTACCAATGCCTAGGCAATTAGGAGGAACAAATGTCTCCACAATCCTCTCTCTTATATTACTGAATGTTGATTATAAAACCTATACGCGCCTCTTAGTAGCGCGCTAATGCACAGTCTTACCTATTGCCCTTTCATTGAAACAAACTGCACGTGCTTGTGGAGCTACCCTTCAAACAGCTTTGGGAGAACACCATGACCTAATCTCGACAGCCTGAGGATCTGACCACCGCTCCTCAAAAGACCCTCACCACTGCAGAGTCGACGCCAATGATGTCTGCGATCACCATGGACTAGGTGAGAGGCGTGATCGAAAAGGGGGTGAAGGACACATGGCACTGGTCTCCATTCATCTTACAAGTGCTTTCGTTCACATTCAACTCTCATTCCTCCTCCTGGTTGTGATACATATTGGGTTCCTGCCACTCCTTGTGGATGCCATTCTCCAGTTATTGAATCCTGGCATCTCCATAATCCAGGTCTATGGGAGACTTGCTGAACTGATTCCTATTACGAATGCCCCATGTCCATGCTTCTGTATCCCATTGCACTGGAGGCCCTCATCAGTGGTCTTACAACTCTCAAGGGTGGCTACACTGAGCCACAGCGCCAGAGATTGCGCCAAAGAGTTTTATTCCGCCGCCTCCACTGGCAGTGCTTATTGAGAAGTAGCAGTAGGCAGTGCTTGTTGAGATGTTGCAGTAGCGAGTCGTAGTTGAGAAGTTGCGGTAGTGAGTGCTTGTTCAGAACTTGTAGTATTGTTTTGATGGGCTAGACTCCAGATGTTGTTGGATTGGGGATGCTGTAATGATCAGAGTGTGCTTTTCGTCAATATATATGAAGGTAAAAAATACCTTTTTTTTCATTATTTCAATGTCTTAAACAATAATGCCTCTTGGTCACAGGTTCAGTCAACAAAGCATCTGGCTCGTGTTCTTGTATTAGACTGTATTTCTGGTTTCTATGTGCAATTATAGTATTTCTGTTTTTTTTAATTACTTCAGTATAAATGGTGATTAAAATATCTGGTCTTATTGAGGAAGAACAGTGCCAGATGTGTACGTTGAATCACACTTCCACACACAGAGCAGTTACACTTGTGCCTTGTTGTTTCGTAGCTTTCATAGTTGCTGGGGACTAAATTAATTAATTGTGTTAACGGAAATTTCGTTTCATTCTTTGTTGTTGTTCAATGCAGTCAGATTGCGTACAAATACCAGTCAGGGCCAACCGGTTACGAGACTGCGTAACCGGACAGACGGCGACTAAAATTTAAAATTATTTGCATAATATTTAATTAAGCCCCCATGCACGTGGCGACCGCTGCTTCGGATCGTCCCTTGGAATCTTCTGATAGTAAAAATGGCAGACAGTAGTATTGTTGTAGTAATTTGTAGTTTAGTAATTGTAGTCTATATTGCATGTGTAGATTTGGTAATTGTCATTCTTCTAATGGTATTTTTTGCAGAATTTAATTTTTGTTGTCTTGTGTACGGGTTTGACAATTTTGTGCAATTTTGAAGATTTCAATTGTTCGTTAATCGTGTTTGAGGGAAGCATTTCGTGTGAATGATATTGTTGGTGATAAAGTGTCATTGTGTGTAATTTTCATATAGTGACGAGTTTTGTATGTTTTGTAAATGATTACGCAATCGATGAAAAAGGCAAAAATTATGAACAGTGAGAATGACGAAATTGTTGACATGGCGAACTCGCCAACACATGAGAACACTACGATGAATAATGAAGTGGAAAACAATTTAATAAGTCTGGAAATTAGTCCGGAAACAGTTCAAAATTTTTCACAATCAAAAAATTTTCAGAATACGAGATTAACGACAGAAGATTTTGGAATAGTATCGAACAAAGATAGCTCTACAGCTATGACGAATGAAGCTGGTTTTGCGGGAAATGTTAGGGGCGGAAGGAATTTCGAACCAGTCAGTGTGGAGCAGTTGATGGTTGCAATATTAAATCTGGGATCACAGTTGGGATCTGAATTAAAAACAGTGGGATCACAAATAGGAACAGTTAAAACAGAGATAGGAACAATTAAAACTGATAAGGGAACAATGGAAACACGGTTAGACTCACTGGGATCACAGTTAGGATCTGAATTAAAAACAGAGATGAGAACTTTGGCAACACGGTTAGAAACTGATATGGGAACAGTGGAAACACGGTTAGACTCACGGATAGGGACATGCTTCAAAAACATGAAAGATGAATTAAAGAAAGAAATTAGAGAAGAAGTACAACCGATTTTGAATGCGCACAATAATAGATTAATTTCAATAGAAATCAGACAAAGGGAACAGGATAGAGAACAGGAAGAAAGAGATCGCGCGATAGTACAAAAATTTACAGAGTTAAATTTACAACGTGCACACGATAAGGAATAAATATTTGAAAGAATCGAGGAATCCGTACCAAATGACAGAATAAATAACCTAACACAACTGTATGAACAGTTAACTACCAAATGTGTTAATACTGAAACCCGAGCCGCGACACTTACGGAAGACGTAAATAAACAGAAAGAAAAAATAGGTGACTTATCGGAAAGAGTTGAGGAGATTTCAGATAAATTGACAAGTCTTAGTTTAAATGGGGACAGAGATTCAGATGATACAGCTCCATTGCCATTTGCAGAAACCGAAGAGTACCAGAACATAAATAAACATGTTGAAAATCAGGGAAAATTTAATGAACGCGTCAGAAGGGAATTTGAGGCATTACGAAAGCAAGTCAAACAAATTGAAGGCGAAATCGTAGTAAAAGACAGCAGAAGAAATTTAGAATCACAGATAGCAGAGGGGTTTGAAGAAAATAATTTGTTTCATTTACGGGATGCAACAAGAGAGCGCCAGGAGCGCGAAATTGACAATAATCGACGTTCGGACTGGGACAGACGCTGTAGGTCTTTGTCGCCACGAGGAGAAAACTTTGACTATAAACACTTTTTAACTGTTCGGAAATTTAAGATCTTTCGTAATTCTAAGAATGACATACATCCATGTTCATGGTTAGATTAATTTATATACGCACTTCCACCAAATTGGCCACTAAGTCACAAACTGGAATTTATGTGTGGATATTTAGAAAATGAACCGGCGATGCGGATGCGCGCACTTATTAGAAATTTTAATAATTTATGTAATTTTTATCATGCATTTCTATCGGCATATTGGTCCGAAAACACGCAAGACAGAGTCAAACATAGTCTTATTATGCAGCGTAATTTTAAACAGTCTGAGTTCCGCACGCCAGCAGAATACTTTGAAGACATGATTCGAAAGAATCCGTTCCTGTCCAACCCTTATAGCCCGACTGAATTAATTCGCATTTGTTTACCTAAGCTGCCACAATCCATAAGACAAATTGCTTTAGCTGGAAGATGTAAAGACGACATTGAGACTTTTAAGACTTTGCTACAAGAACTCGAGTATGACAATGACGACGGGACTTCCTGTAATTTTTTCAGTAACAGTAATTACAATAGATTTTCAGAGAAAAGGGATAGTGATCGGAACGGGCGTTATATGGGTAATTTTGAGAATGACAGACGTAACAGACAGGACAATATATACCAGCCTTATGACAATAACAGACGTTCTAACAGAAATTACACAGACAATTATAATAACGGTAATTCGTACCGGAATGATCAATCCTACGGAAACAGTAATCGGTATCATCAAGACAGAAATTATTCATACAGTAATAGAAATTCTTACTACAGAAATAACCAGGGTAGTAGATCTAACAGTAATTTCAGAAGTGACAGTCGAAATTACACAAGAAGTAGTTATGCAGACAGACAGGAAAATAGAAATTTTAATAACAGACACAACCAAGAATTTGCATCTAACAGACAGGAAGGACCTAATTGGCATCCTCCACGTGACAGAACTTCAGAGAGACAAGTGCAAATAGTAGAAATTGATCCGCGAAATGACGCGAATAATCAAAGACGTGACTCAAACAATCGACAATGACTTGCAGCTTCGGCTTCTGGCAGCAATATAGACGGTTCAGAAAGTAATGACACTACGACTTTACACTACGTACGCCTGGAAGACATGAGAGACATTTTGCTAGACGAAAAGGAAAATAATGTAGACGCAATTTTACATCCTGTTATTGAAGTATGTGTGGGTAAGAATAAGTTCGCTGCAGTTTTAGATTCTGGGAGCCCATTGAATGTCATTAGTGAATCAGTTTTTCGTATATGTGTAAGAACTATTGCTTGTCCTGTGTTACCTGTTTCTAAAACTACAATTCGAGGCGCTATCTCTGGAAAAAGTGTGGAAGTTAAACAACAGACCAACTTAAATTTCATTTGTCAAGGATACGAATTTTCTGCTAATTTTATTATTGTTCCATTACTCAGTACACAAATTATATTAGGTATGGAGTTTCTTAACACACATAAGGCAATTTTGATCTTTAAAGAAGGAAGTGTGAATTTGACTGTTGCCAGAATGCCGAAATGTTTGAAATTTTTCGAGTGTTTAACAATATCTGAATCAGATACAAAATGTTTAAGGTTTCTTACTTCTGATGTTTTCGTTGAGCATTATGACGACAGTGTGTTTATTCATGACAATGACAATAGATACAGAGACGCGATGGATGATATAATTAATAGCGAAGAATTAATTAATGAAAAGGTTAAGAAAGCTGAAGTGCCAGATGACGTTGCAAGAGAAGAGCTGCACCACATTTTGACTTCACATGCTACAGTTGCTACAGTGTTTAGTCATCACACAGGAACTATACAAGGCTTACAATATTTATTTAAAGTAAAAGAACACACACCATTACGGGGGAAAACGTACGCTATTCCTTTGGCTTACAGAGACAAGGTTAAGAGTGAACTTCAATACATGTTAGATCAAGGCATTATTGAGCCAGCAGTCAGTCCTTACACCAGCCCATTACACGTCGTTCTTAAAAAGGATGGGTCAATTCGTTTGGTTCTCGATTCCAGACGGATAAATAATATCATCATTCCTGAAACTGACCGTCCACAAAATTTAGATGAAGTTCTTCAACATTTCCATGGAATTAAAGTTTTATCCACGATTGATATGCGCGCAAGTTTTTGGCAAGTAGAACTCCACCCTGATTGTAGAAAATACACTGCCTTTTTAGCCTTTGGTAACTGTTTTCAATTTCGGAAATTACCGTTTGGACTTACTATATCTTCTGCAGCATTCATTCGTAGTTTAAACGAAATTTTACCTGTTTATCTTCGTGACAATATTACTTGATACGTTGACGATATTCTTATTGCTAAACGTTCTTGGAGTGAGCACAACAAAATTTTGGATTCATTATTACGTATTTTTGCAAGAGTTGGCATTACAGTGAACTTGGAAAAATCTGAATTTGGTCGTTCTCAGGTGAAATTTCTTGGTCATATTATTTCTACAGAAGGTATTCTTCCTGATCCAGAGAAGCTAGACGCTATTCGTAGTTATGCTGTTCCTACAACAAAACGTGATGTTCGTAGTTTCCTTGGTGTCTGTAATGTTCTTAGACGCTTTGTTAGATTGGACAATTTGGGCACACCTCGTTTATGTGAACTATCTGGAAAGAATTCTAATTGGTGTTGGGATGAGGAAGCTCAATCAGAATTTGAACATCTTCGTGATGCTTTAGTTGCTGCTCCACTTCTTTCACATCCGGATTTATCTAAAGATTTTTATTTGGCGACGGACTCATCATACAAAGGCCTAGGTGCATATTTATTTCAAGAGATAGAAGAAAACGGCGTTGTAATACAGAAAACTATTGCATTTGGAAGTCGTGTTCTCTCTAAATCAGAAAAGAATTATTCGATTACTGAACTTGAAGCCTTGGCTGTTGTATGGGTTTTCACAAAATTTCGGACATTTTTGTATGGGAGAAATACTAAGGTTTACACCGATCATCGAGCTCTGGAATTTCTTATGTCAACAAAATTAAAACAAGGAAGATTGTCACGATGGGCGCTGTGTCTACAGGAATTTGACTTTCGTATTGTTTACATAGAGGGTTCTTCAAATATTATTGCTGATGCTTTATCACGTGCACCTATGGGTTTGAAACAAAGTGCTGAAGAGGACTGCAAAGAAAACAATTATTGTTTGATGTCTATTCAAGGTGTTGCGTTTGAGAATTTTATTTCGTCTTTGCTCCAGGACATTGCTAAGGAGCAAAACAAGGATCCAATCTGGAAGGACATTAAGGAGAAGTGGAGGAGAAAGGAAAGCGTAGCAATTAGACAGTATTATTTAGTTCGCAATGATATTCTTCTTAAACGAAAATCAGTCGACAACTATGTTTGGTTAGTTTGGACTCCTGATGAGTGGGTTGATAAATTGATTTGCTATATACATTTCAGTTATGCGCACTTTGTTCCCAGAAAATGCTTTCATAAATTAAGAGAAAATTGCTACTTCAGTAATATGGAAAAACGTATTCGACCTGTTCTTGCCAAATGCAAATTATGTCAAAAGGCTAAGCCGCCAACTATTTCTCACAGAGCACCGTTGTTTCCTATCATTCCAGCGAAATTAAAGGAGATGGCTGCAGTCGATTTGTTCGGTCCAGTGATTCGTTCTACTAATGGTTTTGCGTACATTTTGGTAGCAGTGGAATTGACATCAAAATATGTGTGTTTTACACCTTTACGCAAAGCAACAGCTCGTTCAGTATCTAACGTTTTCATCAAACATTTTCTTAAAGAAGTGGGTCATGTTGATAAGGTTATATCAAATAATGGATCACAATTTCGTTCTAAAATTTGGCTTCGTACTCTAAGGCGTCGTAAGATTTAACCAATTTTCATTTCACTTTTTCACCCTCAATCTAACGCTTCAGAGAGATGGGTGAAGGAAATCAAAAAATTGTGTCGACTTTATTGTCATCAGAATCACAGAACTTGGGATCAGTATCTTCATATTTTTCAAAACATTATGAATGAACTCCCTAATGATTCAACTTCTTTACCGCCTATATTGATATTAAAAAACAAAGCACCGACAAATCGCATTTCTGAAATTGTTCCTTTTCCGTCTTTACAGAAACTGCGGCATTCTGAAGTTGTCAACCTGGCTCTACAAAATATTGCATCTGCGGCTGCTAGAAGAGAGAAATCAGCTAAACGTCCTGGTCGTTTAAAAACCTTGTCAGTTGGTCAAAAGGTGTTAATTAAATCTCACAGTTTGCCTCACAAAGGAAACGGCTTGTGTCGCAAATTTTTTCTGCTTTATAACGGTCCATATAGGATTCGCAAAATTATTCATGATAACACTGTCGAAGTAGAAACTCTTAAATCTCGACGCGCTAAAGGAATACATCATATATCGAACGTTAAAATTTTTGTGGAATAACATACGTTTGAGACATCAACAGTTATACGTAAATACACGGAGAGTACAAGGATACCGCGCCGTGTTCCGGCGGCGGCACATACTCAAAGCAACAGTCAAGTCTGCGCGCCGCACAAGGCAGTCGTTGACCACAAACAATTACTTCCTACGTCACGCGTACCTACAGCTGATCGAGCGCTCAGTGCGAATGCACTGACAGCCGTAAACAAATACACAGTCTAATTTCCCCGATTAAATTCAGTATAAAGCTATAGTGACTTGATGAATTATGTTATTAACGTTCAGTATTTTTTAGGATACGGTTGTATTAATATTTAAGACCTTCAGGTAAATTCTGTGTGTGTCCGACGTTAAGGGGACTTGCTATCGAGAAATTTTCAGGAAGAATGTAATTTCGAAGAAGAAACTAATAAACTAAAAAGGTAACTATTAATTGAGTTTATTTTTCAGGTAACATATTTCCTCTTAGGTACGCACTTTAGACGTAATTTGCTGCTCGCGATTACGTGATTTATGCTTTGTGCTAAATTCTATGTTCTATGAATTTACTTTTGAAGTGACGTGCTTGCTTACATTTGCTGATTTTGACAATGTTTTATTAATGAACAGGGTTGTTAATTATGTATATTATGCATCGCTTGGCTGCTATGCTTTTTCACTGATGTCACACTTTTTTTTAATTATGTATCTGCTGTGCTTATTTATTTAAATTATAATTGTCACATGATTAATTGTGCTGATATGGTTATGTATGTAAGTTATATTTTGTGATTTATCTGCTTGCGCCTTCATGTTTACTTACCAAGTTTACATTTGAACATTTATTTTCTTATGCTGATATGATGCTAATGACCTGTGTATTATGTAAGATATATATTTGCTGCTTTGCGTATGGATTGCATATTTACACATTTCTGTTTTGTTGCCATAACTACTCTTTACTTTGGTATATAGAAATGCTCACATACTGTGTACGAACATAGAGTTTAGGTTACACTATGGTATTAATTATAGATTGTTTGCTTGGCAGAGCCTCGTTGTAGGGATTGTGCTGCATCCACTTGTTGACATTCTGTTCTCTACTGGTATATTTACTCGCTATTGCATGTTTTGCTTACGCTCAGTGCC
Organism: Schistocerca piceifrons; assembly: GCF_021461385.2. NCBI lineage: Eukaryota > Metazoa > Arthropoda > Insecta > Orthoptera > Acrididae > Schistocerca > Schistocerca piceifrons. The sequence goes on along the minus strand of NC_060142.1, from coordinate 128,865,799 downwards.
TTATATTTTTAAGATAAGAAAATGAACTGCTATAATTCGACGAACGACATTAGTACAAGAAACTTCATAGAAGTCACATGAGCTGGAGGTTTTATGGAAGCTGTATAAATTCATGCTAATAGGAAGGAAGCTAACGACATGACATACCAACACTAGGTTTAGACCATTGACAGTTATTACACTGCATTCTTCGTGAGCAATTGAAATAGCAAGTGACACTTGACACAAGAAATACTCCACATGTTTGCTTCTGTTTTGCCATGATTCTTGAAGTGGTGTACACACTGTGAAATATTACGATCATTAACACTCCGTACTCATACTTACTTACTGAAAGTTATTCGAAGTAAAGGCTGTTAGAGGTCATGTATGCATTTCTTTTATTTAATGATGGACAAGGTAACCAAAATGTATTTCGTAATTCATAATGAGTAGAAGATTTGGGTCAGGTGGACTACACAGAGGTTATGTGTGGACATAGTGTCTTCGGATTGTATGGGATGATGAATTGAAGTTTGCACTAGGATTTTATCTGCACTTGTTCGAGGAGACTGACTAGAGGAAAGAGTTGTTATGGAAGTGAAATGATATTGGCGATAAGGTTTATATGTATCGACGTATTGAAGAAGTATTATTGAGGTATTGATGATTATTGGAGTTTTGGTGGACAAGAGGTACGGTAAATGACATTGATGATTAGGTTTATATGTATCGACGTAAGAGATATTATTGAAGTATTAGGATTATGTGATGCTGATGATTATTGGAGTTTTGGTGGATAAGAGGTAAAGTAAGTGAGGAGCATTTTTTTTTTTTTGTTGGTTTGTATGGAACAAGGAGGATGAAGATGGCAGACTAGAACACTCAAGTAGAAGGAAGAGTGTCTACACACACACTTTGTTAAATCACTAAGCAGTATATACTTTTTTTTTGGAGAGAGGAAGTATTTGCATATCTTGGCACACTGACAGTTGTTCACCAACCGTACATTTGATTTGGCTTGGCAAACATTGGTCTTGACATGATGACTATGACGTTGACTAACTATTATTGACTGTTATACATTGCTGCCACTACTACTTGATACACATGTCGAACATCAAATCTTTGACAGAATTGCATTTACACAGTTAACACTATTCAATTACACAGTAGTACTTAAAGTGGATGAAAGGTGAGTGAGTGTGTTTTGTGTGTTTTCCTTTCCTAATCCCAAATAATTGGTACCGACCTGTCTCCTAAATATTATTTTTCTTGTTTGTTGTGGCTTGCACTGACACCCATACATATTATAGGTTTACTGTTATTTGTGTATTGTAATAGTTAATATGACAATTATCTGATATCATTTGTGTGTTTGTTATAAATTGTATGTTTAGTGTAAGAGCATTGATAATAATTTTGTAAAAGCAATTGTGTGTGCATTCAAACTGTTGTTCGTGCTTGCACCTTGTTCAACATTACTGGGTGCCACTGATGGAACTGCTTCTACTGAAGTGATGTCACTTGTTGCTGTCTGCACCTGCTCAACATTGCTGGGTGCCACTGATGGAACTGCTTCTACTGAAGTGATGTCACTTGTTGCTGTCTGCACCTGTTCAACATTACTGGGTGCCACTGATGGAACTGATTCTACTGAAATGATGTCACTTGTTGCTGTCTGCACCTGTCAACATTGCTGGGTGCCGCTGATGGAATTGCTTCCACTGAAATAATGTCACTTGTTGGTGTCTGCACCTGCTCAACATTGCTGGGTGCCACTGAAACTGCTTCTACTGACATAATGTCACTTGTTGGTGTCTGCACCTGTTCAACATTGCTGGGTGCCACTGATGGAACTGTTTCTACTGAGATAATGTCACTTGTTGGTGTCTACACCTGTTCAACATTGCTGGGTGCCACTGATGGAACTGCTTCTACTGACGTAATGTCACTTGTTGGTGTCTGCGCCTGCTGGCCATTGCTGGGTGCCACTGTTGGAGCTGTTTAATTAACGCTGATGAAATATTATGAGACTGCTATTTGCACCTGTTCGACATTGCTGGGTGCTACTGCTGGAACTGTCAACTACTTGTTTATTGATATATTGACAAGATTTTATGTGAATATTTGTATAAACTGATTTTTTGTGTATTTATTGTTTATGAAATGTTATGAGACTCTTACCTACACCTATCTGTCATTGCTGATGCCATTGATTGAATGATACTTGTCTAAAGTATTATGTAAATCACATGTATGCAAGCATTGGTATTCCTTACTGTAATTTATATATTAGGATATGGAACGGTCAGTGCAAAGCCAAAATTTTATCTAGTTATGTGATATTTAATTATTAATATTATCTTTTATTTTTGTTTGTGTTTTTTTTTTGACGAATTTGGTGGTATTTTCACCACAATGCTGGCAAAAATACCACCAAATTCTGGCCCGTGGAGGAGGGGCGTATGAAAGGTGGCTACACTAAGCCACAGCGCCAGAGATTGCGCCAAAGAGTATTATTCCGCCGCCTCCACTGGCAGTGCTTATTGAGAAGTAGCAGTAGGCAGTGCTTGTTGAGATGTTGCAGTAGCGAGTCGTAGTTGAGAAGTTGCGGTAGTGAGTGCTTGTTCAGAACTTGTAGTATTGTTTTGATGGGCTAGACTCCAGATGTTGTTCGATTGGGGATGCTGTAATGATCAGAGTGTGCCTTTCGTCAATATATATGAAGGTAAAAAATTCCTTTTTTTTCATTATTTCAATGTCTTAAACAATAATGCCTCTTGGTCACAGGTTCAGTCAACAAAGCATCTGGCTCGTGTTCTTGTATTAGACTGTATTTCTGGTTTCTATGTGCAATTATAGTATTTCTGGGTTTTTTTAATTACTTCAGTATAAATGGTGTTTAAAATATCTGGTCTTATAGAGGAAGAACCGTGCCACCAGATGTGTACGTTGAATCACACTTCCACACACAGAACAGCTACACTTGTGCCTTGTTGTTTCGTAGCTTTCATAGTTGCTGGGGACTTAATTAATTAATTGTGTTAACGGAAATTTCGTTTCATTATTTGTTGTTGTTCTATGCAGTCAGATTGCGTACAAATACCAGTCAGGGCCAACCGGTTACGAGACTGCGTAACCGGACAGACAGCTACTAAAATTAAATTATTTGCATTCTAAATAATTAAGCCCCCATGCAACTCGCCTACAGGGTCTCACCTTGCACAGTCGTACCTATCGCTGCAAGGCCTATGCAGATGATGTCCTACTTCCTGACGACCCCAAGCAGGAACTCAAGACTCCACCAGTTCGAATACATTTTGGGTAGCATTCTTAATGTCCGCAAGTCGATGATGATTCATGATGGACATCGACTCCTCGTAGTGGCACTGGACCTGCTCCCCATCGGTACCACCCTTTGTTACTTAAGAGATCGACTTTATGGGCTCCAAACAACACATTATGACATTGGCTTACTGCCGGCTTTTGCAGTTCATATGACATCATATTTGCTGCCACGTCCTCTGTAGCACAAACCAACTACAATGTGTGTCCTATGTGAACATGTATGTGGCCCGTAAACTGATACATGTTGCCCAAATCTTTCCAATGCAGTTACTCCTTGGCTGCTAATTCCAATCGGTATTTGGATACTTCGTGCCCTCTCTGAAAGGCGAGCATGATCCACTGCGCACTTAGAACATACTGTGTTGTAGGAATGGTGGGGTCCTCCTCATCTTTAGCTCGCAGTCTCTTGGAAGTTCTCTGACCAACTTTTCGCCAACCGCCGACTGACTTTCTCACCGTTACTGTACCATATCATAACTTACTTCATCGAACTGAGCCATGTTTGGAACGATCTCCTGATCACCTGTCCTCCCTATGCGAACGACTATCTTTTGTTTGCATTGCGCATCCCTTGCAATTCAATTGACATACGTAACCCAGATGTCAACTGGAGGATGCTTTGGGGATAAGTTCAGGCACCCTTTTTACCATCAAACGTGGCTGCACTCTGTCGTTGTCAACAGTAAATTATCGATCAGTCGTCGACTTCTTCACATGGGACTGGCTACTTCAGCACTTTGCTCTGACTGCCAACTCGACGACAACGATGAGCATTTTCTTACATGCCCCCTGAAATGGGTAGTTTGACTCCAATGCGTCACGGCCGGTTACCTCTGAGCCCCACCAACTTCTGTTACCCTCGAGTCGCTGCTGTCCCTAACTACCCTCTTGCAAAATATCACGCATTCATCTGGTTTCGACCATTGGCTTTAGAATACTTCTTTCACAATGGTCCACATAGAGTCCTCGACTTCTGGAATTGGGTTGTGATAGCGGACAGTACTGAACCGTGGTGTGCCTTTTCTGACACACCAACGCATTGGCACAACACTATCGATTACCCGGCTGTACTAGGATCTATGCCCCTGTTGTGATCTCGCGGGTGTTTCGCGCTCGCGGCAGTTGATGTTGGACTCGCTACGAGGCGCAAGGACGTGCTTGGGTGGACGAAAGTGGAAAACAGGCGTGCTCGGCCAGCGACGGCACGCCGGGCCTACCTCGTAAGACGGTCGCGAGTTTGTGGTGGACCTGCCTGATGTCAACTCCAGGCGTTGTTCGTCGCATTGCCGTGGTGCGTTTTCTCGGAGAGACGCATCCCTGGAGACCATCTCGAACAACGCTCTCCATCGAAAGTGTAAGTGATTTTGGTGCCTTCGTTTCGTTGAACCATTAGCGTTCCAGCGAGTGTACATGTTGCTTGGTTGCCCTAATGTACACTTTGTTGAAGTAAGAGCAGCCGTCAAAGTGCGTGACTGCATGGAGACCAGCAGTTACTAATTCGGCTGGTTGCATTACTATTAGGAAGCTGATTAGCAGGAAGGTCTGTGTGTTATATTTTTGGCTTTTGGGGACAAAAATGGTTCAAATGGCTCTGAGCACTATGGGACTTAACTTCTGAGGTCATCAGTCACCTAGAACTTAGAACTACTTAAACCTAACTAACCTAAGGACATCACACACATCCATGCCCGAGGCAGGATTCGAACCTGCGACCGTAGCGGTCGCGCGGTTCCAGACTTTTGGGGACAGTATCCAGAAGTTTATGTATTGTCTGTATGAGATTTTCAGTGTATTTCGCCATCACGTCGACGTCCCTTGTATATTGCTGTAAAATTTGGGTCACTTATATACGTGCATTTATTTAAAATCACTCAGTTAGTAGCAAAGGCTCGTATTTGTAAAGCTAATCATTTACACATAATTCCTTTATACAGGGTGTTACGAAAAGGTACGGCCAAACTTTCGGGAAACATTCCTCACACACAAAGAAAGAAAATAGGTTATGTGGACACGTGTCCGGAAACGCTTACTTCCCATGTTAGAGCTCATTTTATTACTTCTCTTCAAATCACATTAATCATGGAATGGAAACACACAGCAACAGAACGTACCAGCGTTACTTCAAACACTTTGTTACAGGAAATGTTCAAAATGTCCTCCGTTAGCGAGGATACATGCATCCACCCTCCGTCGCATGGAATCCCTGATGCGCTGATGCAGCTCTGGAGAATGGCGTATTGTATCACAGCCGTCCACAATACGAGCACGAAGAGTCTCTACATTTGGTACCGGGGTTGCGTAGACAAGAGCTTTCAAATGCGCCCATAAATGAAAGTCAAGAGGGTTGAGGTCAGGAGAGCGTGGAGGCCATGGAATTGCTCCGCCTGTACCAATCCATCGGTCACCGAATCTGTTGTTGAGAAGCGTACGAACACTTAGACTAAAATGTGCAGGAGCTCTATCGTTCATGAACCACATGTTGTGTCGTACGTGTAAAGGTACAAGTTCTAGCAGCACAGGTAGAGTATCCCGTATGAAATCATGATAACGTGCTCCATTGAGCGTAGGTGGAAGAACATGGGGCCCAATCAAGACATCGCCAACAATGCCTGCCCAACGTTCACAGAAAATCTGTGTTGATGACGTGATTGCACAATTGCGTGCAGATTCTCGTCAGCCCACACATGTTGATTGTGAAAATTTACAATTTCATCATGTTGGAATGAAGCCTCATCCGTAAAAAGAACATTTGCACTGAAATGAGGATTGACGCATTGTTGGATGAACCATTCACAGAAGTGTACCCGTGGAGGCCAATCAGCTGCTGATAGTGCGTGCACACGCTGTACATGGTACGGAAACAACTGGTTCTCCCGTAGCGCTCTCCATACAGTGACGTGGTCAACGTTACCTTGTACAGCAGCAACTTCTCTGACGCTGACATTAGGGTTATCGTCCACTGCACGAAGAATTGCCTCGTCCATTGCAGGTGTCCTCGTCGTTCTATGTCTTCCCCAATTACGAGTCATAGGCTGGAATGTTCCGTGCTCCCTAAGACGCCGATCAATTGCTTCGAACGTCTTCCTGTCGGGACACCTTCGGTCTGGAAATCTGTCTCGATACAAACGTACCGCGCCACGGCTATTGCCCCGTGCTAATCCATACATCAAATGGGCATCTGCCAACCCCGCATTTGTAAACATTGCACTGACTGCGAGACCACGATCGTGATGAACACTAACCTGTTGATGCTACGTACTGATGTGCTTGATGCTAGTACTGTAGAGCAATGAGTCGCATGTCAACACAAGCACCGAAGTCAACATTACCTTCCTTCAATTGGGCCAACTGGCGGTGAATCGAGGAAGTACAGTGCATACTGACGAAACTAAAATGAGCTCCATCATGGATATTAAGCGTTTCCGCACACATGTCCACATAACATCTTTTCTTCATTTGTGTGTGAGGAATGTTTCCTGAAAGTTTGGCCGTACCTTTTTGTAACACCCCGTATACATGCATTTATTTGAATGCACTCAGTATTGGAGCAATTGCTTCTTCATTTATATTGTTATTTATTGATCTCTTAACTTATATTAATTGTTGTTTGGTTGGTGTTTTCCGTGTCTTCTGCGGTCTGTTTGTGTTCCCTTTTTCTGGGAGTTGGGGTGTGTGTGAGCGACGCCACATTTCGCTTCGGTGTACAGAAGCTGTGACGTGACGTCTAATGGGAAGTGACTCCCAGTTGGACACCGGCGTTTAGGTGTTGTTTTGGACGGCTAGTCTGCTGCAGGCATTTTAGATTAAGTCACCTTTTGCCCAGGGCAGCCTGGCGTCACTGTCCGTTTGGTGAACCTTTAACGTGTTTGATGTATATTTTGAAAAAAGTTTCTTCATTTGCTTACGAACGAATTGTATTAATTGGTAACTTTAAATCACCTCCAGATTGTAATTTATTGTTCTTTTAACTATTGAAATCTTTGTGGCTCATCTCTTTAAGTTAGTCTTGGAAGTTATAATTTGCTGCCTTGCTTAAGAAGCAAGCTATGTGACAGTTTGGTATTGTCTTAAAGATGGCCACGTGTTGATTGTCTCTTAGCTGTTGTTTTGAGTAAATTGTTAATTTATTGTTTTGGTAGTTGTTGTGTTCAAGGAGTGACGTTATAGGGGCCTTGACCTTCCATGCTAAGTGTACCCCTCATCCCGACTTCCTGAGTCACAAGTACACTCACCCAGTCGCTCCATTACCGATGAACCTTTGCAGGATATCCAAACAGTGTCTTTCTTGACCCTCCCCCCTCCCCCTATGGTTGGAAAGTGCCCTGTCCCCCATTTCATGACACACCTGTGATCACCCTCCACGTTATGGTGCACCAACGAGTACGGGTCAACAAACAGATATAATAAGAAAAATAAATAATAAATAAAACACAAAAATAAATCAATAAAAAACTTGTTTAATGGCTGTTGGTGATCTCCTACTATAAGCCTCCTACCTTTCCGGCTAATTAGGCTTTTCTATATGACCGTGTGCCTAATGTGTGGGGAAAAGGCATCTACTCTGTAGAATAATGCAAAACCGAGAGAAGCAGATGAAGTTGTTAGCGAATCGCTACTGCTCAGTACTTTGGCAATGCCAATTAGAAACAAAGTTCGCTTAACTTTATATATTTTTATTATGTAAACTAATTTTTAACTAACAGTTGTTAGTGGAAAATTTGGAAAAAATGTCTTCAAAGTTCTCACCGTAACAAGAATAATTAAAATGAAACTGAACTTCATACTCGTAAGCAATCTTACGTAAGAAAAGTTATTGGCGTGTCACACACTTTCAAGTACTGCACACCATACATGTCACAGTAGTCAGATAATGATCTAATAGCAAACACATACAAAACATTATATTAATTTTGGAAGATCAATTGAAGTAACGTAATTTACTGCCTGTGGGCAGAAACTTTTTGTTACGTTACTCACCGTAATACTGGCTGTTGTAATTGCAGCAAGCAGAAAGATTGTTTGAATTTACCTATTGGTAAGGACTTTCTTTTACCTAGCAATTACTCTGATATTTCTTTGTAATAAAAGTTAAAAGTTATGCCACAAGCTATACATTAGAAACTGTGCTTTGACAGTGAAATTCAGTGTCCAAGTTACGTAAGTTTTACTGCCAATTTTTTGTTATGAAACTCACTCTACTTTTAGCAAATGAATTAATACTGGCTTTTGCATCATTCTATTTCTGACATTCATACTACAGTCGAAGATTTCATTATTACGTAATTGTTCAAAAGTTGGAAAAATTATGTTTTGATAATCTAATAAATTAATTTCACTTCATTTTCAGTTCGTTTTCTGATTATCTCGGGTCGTACAAAGGATACGATGGATACTACTTGGGTAATGATTTAGGAAAACTATTTACGTGACAATACGCACGACAACAATGTAATTTAAGTAATAAAATTCCAACTACACTGGTCAGCCTATGAAACTCCTTGTTATAAAAAGTCTAGACCTTACTTCACTTTATGATGCCGTTGGTATGTTGAGCTGCTTCATTTAGCGGTGAAATAAGACACAGGTTGATGTTCTTGCCACACCATGGCCAATGACAAGGCCCCAAAGTACTCTCGGTGTTACGTGAATTACTCTTGCAGCATTTGTACTGTGCCCAATAACTGAAATTCACACAGCTCGCCCATATTAAACATCCGCTAAAGCAACCATTTCAGTTTTCACTGCTCCGCACTTCGGAAACAAGACTTTTTATCTCCGAACTTTTGCGTAGCCACATCGGCGAATACACACAACCAACGACACCAATCGTCTCCTCGCGAATCCGAACTGCTACTTTTTCGGCGCGCTCCCACGCCCAGCGATAATGCATTTACAGTTTATTACACTCTTTGACAATAGCCTTTCCCTGACTAGGCCAGCGTGTCTACTTACAACATGTTAGCATTCCATGCCTATTCTCTTTCTTAAATAACAAATAGCATTTGTAACTTGAGAAAATAGTTACAAGAATAATATTCAGCACAACAAATAAAACAAACTCCGTAAAACACGTAAAAAATGTATGACCATCCACAGAGTTGTGGTGTTATGTTGGCCCTCATTCCTGTCGCCCTTAGAAACTGGCTCTCGAAGAACTGCCACTTTTTGCTATCTTATTGTCAGTTTAGTTTCCTAGGTGTGGAGAAGTTAAGGTGCAATTAGGATGGCAACACCTGAAGAAGGATCAGTTTATTTTTGTTTGGTAGAGTCACAGCTTAATAAGTCACAGCTGCAAAATACTAACACGAATTCTTTACAGACGAATGGAAAAACTAGTAGAAGCCAACCTCGGGGAAGATCAGTTTGGATTCCGTAGAAACACTGGAACACGTGAGGCAATACTGACCTTACGACTTATCTTAGAAGAAAGATTAAGGAAAGGCAAACCTACGTTTCTAGCATTTGTAGACTTAGAGAAAGCTTTTGACAATGTTGACTGGAATACTCTCTTTCAAATTCTAAAGGTGGCAGGGGTAAAATACAGGGAGCGAAAGGCTATTTACAATTTGTACATAAATCAGATGGCAGTTATAAGAGTCGAGGGACATGAAAGGGAAGCAGTGGTTGGGAAAGGAGTAAGACAGGGTTGTAGCCTCTCCCCGATGTTGTTCAATCTGTATATTGAGCAAGCAGTAAAGGAAACAAAAGAAAAATTCGGAGTAGGTATTAAAATTAATGGAGAAGAAATAAAAACTTTGAGGTTCGTCGATGACATTGTAATTCTGTCAGAGACAGCAAAGGACTTGGAAGAGCAGTTGAATGGAATGGACAGTGTCTTGAAAGGAGGATATAAGATGAACATCAAGAAAAGCAAAACAAGGATAACGGAATGTAGTCTAATTAAGTCGGGTGATGCTGAGGGAATTAGATTAGGAAATGAGGCACTTAAAGTAGTAAAGGAGTTTTGCTATTTGGGGAGCAAAATAACTGATGATGGTCGAAGTAGAGAGGATATAAAATGTAGGCTGGCAATGGCAAGGAAAGCGTTTCTGAAGAAGAGAAATTTGTTAACATCCAGTATTGATTTAAGTGTCAGGAAGTCATTTCTGAATGTATTCGTATGGAGTGTAGCCATGTATGGAAGTGAAACATGGACGATAAATAGTTTGGACAAGAAGAGAATAGAAGCTTTCGAAATGTGGTGCTACAGAAGAATGCTGAAGATTAGATGGGTAGATCACATAACTAATGAGGAGGTATTGAATAAGATTGGGGAGAAGAGAAGTTTGTGGCACAACTTGACCAGAAGAAGGGATCGGTTGGTAGGACATGTTCTGAGGCATCAAGGGATCACCAATTTAGTATTGGAGGGCACCGTGGAGGGTAAAAATCGTAGAGGGAGACCAAGAGATGAATACACTAAGCAGATTCAGAAGGATGTAGGTTGCAGTAGGTACTGGGAGATGAAAAAGCTTGCACAGGATAGAGTAGCATGGAGAGCTGCATCAAACCAGTCTCAGGACTGAAGACCAGAACAACAACAACAGGGTCACAGGAGGTGGGGCACCATAGGGTTAGTACTGCCTTTCTTGTTTTCTTCTGTTATGCACCCTTCATGTGCAAAGGAAGGGGGCGGGGGTACCATAAAAACATGAAAAAAGGGGGAATAACAATCATCAACAATGGCGGCTGAAGACTTCTGGCATAAGACGTCCCCCTCAGTCTGGCAACGGCCTTGTCAAAGAGGGCGGAAGAGCGGACAGAGTTTCAGGGCACTCTTGTCCTTAGGGCAGGAAACTGCCCATAAAAGGCGGAAGAATCAGCAATAGTCAACGGCATGAGGATGCAGAAGATAATGTAAAACACAGTATTACAGACACATAACGTGTATCCACAAGACATGAGGGCTGCACTGAAAGAAAAACAGTCACGATGATCTCTCCTCCAGACTAATCCCACTTTCGGGTCTCTGGGAGGGACTGCCAAGGGTCGGCGACCTTGAGAAAAAGGTTGAATAACCAATGAGAAGGTAACACGTTCTACGAGTGGGCGCGTGGAATATCAGAAGTTTGGCACGGAAGCTAGAAAATCTGAAAAGGACAATTCTAAGGTTCAATCCAGATATAGTGGGTGTCAGTGAAGTGAAATGGAAAGAAGACAAGGTTTCTGGTGAGACGAGTACTATAGCGTAATATCAACATCAGCAGAAAATGGTATAATGGTAGTAGGATTCATTATGAAAAGGAAGGTAGGGCAGAGAGTATGTTAGTGTGAACATTTCAGTGATAAGGTTATTGACACAAGAACCAACACCAAACCAACTCCATCAACAGTAGTTCAGGTATACAAGTACTAAGGAATGACGTGCTCTGAGGCTATAGATCTCCAAGAATGAATATCTCAGTAGGCAGTTCAGTTGAAGAGGAATGAACGTCTCTAAAAAGCGCAATCACAGAAGTTGGAGAGAAAAACGTAGAAACAAAGAAGCTGCGACGGAAACCTGGGTAACAGGAGGAATACATCAGTTGATCGAAGAAAGGAGGAAGTGCAAAAACGTTGCGCGAAATTGAGGAATACAGAAATACAAGTTACTGACGAATAAAATAAATAGGAAGTGCAGGGAAGCTAAGGCAAAAAGGCTGCATGAAAAATGTAAAGGAACTGAAAAAGAAATGATTGTCGGGAGGACTAACTCAGGACATGAAAAAGTCAATACAAATTTCAATGGAATTAAAATCAAGAGTGTAATACGAATCCCAATGTTAAATACAGAGAAGAGAGCGGATAAGGGGAAAGAGAACACTGATGTTCTCTGTGAGAGGGAGGACTTATCCGATGATGTGACAGAAGAAGAAACAGGAGTCGACAGGGAAGAGAAATAGGGGATCCAGTACAAGAATGAGAATTTAGAAGAGCTATGGAACACTTAAAATCAAATCGGGCAGAAGGGATGGATTGCATTCCATCGGAATTTCTAATATCATTGGGGGGAAGTGGCAACAAAAGAACTGTTTAAGTTGGTGTGTAGAATATATGAAACTGGCGATATATCATTAGACTTTCAGAAAAACGTCATCCATACAATTCCCAAGATTGCAAGGGCCGCAGAATTAGCCTAACAGCTCATGCATTCAGGGTGTTGACAAGAATAATAGAGAGCAGAATGGAAAAGAAAACTGAGGATGTGCTAGATGACGATCAGTTTGGCTTTAGGAAAGGTGAAGGCACTATAGAGGCAATTCTGACGTTGCAATTGATAGTGGAAGGAAGACTAAAGAAAAATCAAGACACCGTCGTAGCATTTATCGACCTGGTTAAGCGTTCGACAGTGTAAAATGGTGCAAGACGTTCGAAATTCGGAGAAAAATAGGATTAAGCTGTAGAGAGAGAGACCGGTAATATACAATATGTACAAGAGCCAAGAGGGAATAATAAGAGTGGACGACCAAGAACGAAGGGCTCCGATTAAAAAGTGTCTTGGATGTAGTCCTTCTCCCCTCCTCCCCCCCCTCCCCCCCCCCCCACTCCCTACTGTTCAGTTAGTACAGTGAGGGAGCAATGATGGGAATACAAGGAAGGTTCAGGACTGGAATTAAAACCCAAGGTGGAAGGATACACGTTGTGATCAAAAGAATCCGGGCACATGGCTGAAAATGATTTACAAGTTCGTGGCACCTTCCATCGGTAATGCTGGAATTCAATATGGTTTCCCTTCACGTTTCTACATCACTATCACATCGGAAACAGTGCATCTAGTTATGTTTAGGAGTGTGGGAATCTCGCGTACATACGTATGACACAAGGGACACCCAATCACCCGACCAGTGTGTGTGTGTGTGTGTGTGTGTGTCTGTATACAACGCTAGGGGAAGAATGAAAGAAAGGAGAGAAACTCATGCTTCAGAATGTAATAATATTATACACCAGTCTGCAAAACTTACTGAGAAACTTACGTATCATTATAAGAGTTATGTTTCAAGGTAGCGAAGATGAAAAAGTGCTCATAGCTCTTAACGTATGCATTTTAGAGCACATGTCTAAAAGGACTTTTATTTCTTGTTTTGGTCCATACTGCCACTTCCCAAAATATGGAAAGCAAAGAGCTTGCAGTAGGAGAGATTTGTTTCACAGTATCGAAGATGAAAAATTGCTCGTAGCTTCGACCCTATGTTTACTGACACTTTTTTGCTTCTAGTATCGTGTACTTTAAAAAACTGTATGCGTTTACGACATTAATTATGATACAAAAATGGTTTAAATGGCTCTGAGTACTATGGGACTTAACATCTGAGGTCATCAGTCCCCTAGAACTTAGAAGTACTTAAACCTGACTACCTTAAGGTCACACACATCCATGCCCAAGCAGTATTCGAACCTGCGACCGTAGCGGTCGCGCGGTTCCAGACTGTAGCGCCTAGAACCGCTCGGCCACCCCGGCCGGCGTTCTATGGTCACCAAAATATGTTTTTACTCAGCATTTTTCACCAAGAAATCATTACGACGCGCTGTCTCTGTGCAATGGGCACTTCACACGTAAACGGTTTTGCCCAGAATGGTACCGCAGTGACAAAAACGGGCTAAAAGGCGTATTATCATGCCTGAAAAGAACTTAAAATGACTACCAAAAATTATGTAAAACTGGAAAGACTCCAAATACAGTAAAATTTTAGTCGGTTGGAATACAAATCATAAGCCGGTGGTTTTCAGTGAATTGAGATTGATGAACAAAGTATCCGGAAGGAATGTAAAGGAAACGGTTTGGTGCAAACCGTATATTATGCGTACTATTTGTTGTATATACAGTACGTGTCAAAGTATGTAAATACGTTGAAAAAAAATTGCCAATAATCTACTGGCCCATAGAATTCGTTTTATATGAGAAGCACAGATGGACTGATAAGGCAAGCAATGAAGACATTTTTCGCAGAATCAGTGAAGAAAGTAATATATTGGAAACACCGACAACAGCAAGGGACAGAATGATAGGACACCTGTTAAGACATCGAACAATAACTTCCATGGTACTAGAAGGAGCTGCAAGGAGTAAAAACCGTAGAGGAAGGCAGAGATTGGAATACGTGAAGCAAATAATTGAAGCAATAGGCTGCAGAAGCTACTCTGAAGCGAAAATGTTAGCATGGGAAAGAATTTGTAATGGGCCACATCAAACCAGTCATAAAAGGGAGAAAAAGGAGAATATGTTTTTGTATAAAAGACTCTGCGCTTTTTTGTGCTGAAAGAGAGTAGCAGAGAAACAGTGACAGTGAAAGAGAGAGGAGGCACTGCGGTGAAAGAGAAAGACAAAGGAGACACTGAGGGTGGGAGACAGAAGTGGCAGTGAAAGAGAAGCAATAATGGATGAAGGCAATAGCAGTGAGAGCCAAAGAAAGAGGAGATGTCGACGGTTAGAGATAGTGGCAGTGGGAGCAAAAGAGAGAGTAGAAAGTGGAAATGAAAAATACAGATGAGTGGAGACAACACATTGGCTTGAGGTGTCTGAACCTTCCCAGAACGGCGAACTTTAACACATAGGTATAGGGGAGGGCTCGTTTTGTGCTGATAATTTAAACATGTAGGGGTAAAGGAAAAAATAAATTTGACCCACAGAATTTTCGTGCTTGCGAGGTATGGTGGAGTCGGTGGCAGTGGGAAACAAAGAGAAAAGTAGACAGTGTAAGTGAGAGAGGAGAGTGTGGGAGTGGGATACATCGTAAATCAATGGCAGAGAATAACAGGCAATAGGAAAGAGACATGTTCAGTGGCAGTGAGAGAGAGATGCTGAATAAGAACTCATAACTACAAGTTAAGATTGGGTAAAAGGATTTCGAATGTTCTGTGTTAAGAGAGTGCGAATATGTTCGCATGACAAAATTACTGGTGAGGACGGAGGCAGCTGGTTCCCCATTTTTCTGACAGAGTCTTTGAGAGAGTAAAGTATTGGCCTTTCCTGCACTCCGATAAGAGCACTTTTCCGTTGGTTTATAAAATATATTCGAATTCTATCCTTGACTTTTGGGTTCAAAATGGTTCAAATGGCTCTAAGCACTATGGGACTTAACATTTGAGGTCATCAGTCCCCTAGAACTTAGAACTACTTAAACCTAACTAACCTAAAGGACATCACACACATCAATGACCGAGGCAGGATTCGAACCTGCGACCGTAGCGATCGCGCGGTACCAGGCTGTAGCGCCTAGAACCGCTCGGCCACCCCGGGCGGCCTGACTTTTGGACAATGACACCGTTTACGATAAGGCTTGGATAACAACCAACGTCTTAAGTTTATTTTTTTAATATTTGACTGCTTTCTTTACTAAAAGAACACGTTAATAAGCGACGAACTACAAACGTCTTAAATGTTAACTTAGAATGAAAGCCAGATAGCTTATCCTTCCGTTTACTCAACATTCTCTGCATTATCATACTCGATAATGTCTGCTTCTATAAAATATTTCTATTACAAATATCTCTTTCCTTGAATTCGTAACGCAGGACTGTTCAACTAATCTAAATGGGTAAGGCTAATTAGAATCCTGAATAAATGATTGATAGTTCTTCCTGATTATCAGCATAGATATTATCAGACTCAATGAAATCCTCGCATAGCAATAATTCGCGCTTGCAGCTAATAACTCAAAATGAACTGCCTTTTTCTGAAGAGCTCTCTCTTTATTTTTTTGAGTCATCAGCAGTTTTCTGTTTTGATGCGGCTCGCCACAGATTCCTCTCCTGTTCTACCCTTTCCATCTCAGAGTAACACTTGCATCATACTTCCTCAGTTATTTGCTCGATGTGTCCCAACTTCTTTCTTCCTCTACAATTTTTACTCCCTACAGCTCCCTGTAGTACCATGGAAGTCGTTCCCTGATCTCTTAACAGATGTGTTATAATTCTCTACCTTCTCCTTCTCAGTGTTTCTCACATATTCCGGTCCTCTCCCATTCTGCGCAGAACCTCCTCATTCCTTACCTTATCAGTCCACCTAATTTTCAACATTCTTCTGTAGTACTATATCTCAAATGCTTCGATTCTCTTCTGTTCCGGTTTTCCCACAGTCTATACATACAATGCTGTGCTCCAAACGTATATTCTCAGAAATTTCTTCCTCAATGCAAGGCCTATGCTTGATACTAGTAGACTTCTCTTGACTTGGAATGTCCTTTTTGCCATTGCTAGTCAGCTTTTTATGTTCCTTGCTCTCTCCGTCATTGGTTATTTTGCTGCCAAGGTAACAGAATTCCTAAAATTCATCTACTTCTTGACCATCAATCCTGATGTTAAGTTGTACGCTGTTTCATTTATTCTTCTTCTCATTACTCTCGACTTTCTTATGTTTACTGTCAATCCACATTCTGTACACATTAGACTTCATTCCATTCTGCTGATCATGTAATTCATCTTCACTTTCACTAGGATAGCAATGTCATCAGCGAATCGTATCATTGATATCCTTTCACCTTGAATTTTAATTCTACTCCTGAACCTTTCTTTTATTTCCATCGTTGCTTCTTCAATGGACAGTAGAGGCGAAAGAGCACATCCCTGTCTTACGCCCTTTTTAATCCCTGCACTTCCTCCTTGGTCGTCCACTCTTATTATTCCCTCTTGACTCATGTACGTACTGTATATTACCCGTCACTCACTATACCATACCACTATTTTTCTCAGAATTTCGAACATCTTGCACTATTGTACATTGTCGAACGTTTTTTTCTTTAGTCTTGCTGCCATTATCAACCGCAACGTCAAAGTTGCATCTCTGGTGCCTTTACCTTCCCTAAAGGCAAACTGATCGTCATCTAATCCATCCTCAATTTTCTTTTCAATTCTTCTGTATATTATTCTTGCAAGTAACTTCGATACATTAGCTGTTAAGCTGATTGTGCTATAATTCTCGCACTTGTCAGATCTTGCAGTCTTCGCAAATGTGTGGATGATATTTTTCCGAAAGTCAGATGGTATGTCGCCAAACTCATACATTCTACACACCAACTTGAACAGTCGTTTAGTTGCCACTTCCCCCAAAGATTTTAGAAATTCTGATAGAATGTTAGCCATCACTTGTCCCTTATATGATGTTAAGTCCTGCAATGCTCTCTTCAATTCTTATTCTAATAATGGATCCCCTACCTCTTCTAGTATATCGACTCATGTTTCTTCTTCTATTACATCAGACAAATCTTCCCCTCATTGAGGCTTTCAATGTACTATTTCCACCTATCAGCTCCCTCCTCTGCATTTAACAGGAATTCCCGTTGCACTCTTGTGTTACCACCCTTGTTTTGTTTTTACTTCCATATATGCTGCGTCAGTCCCTCCGACAATCATTTCTTTTTCGATTTCTTCACATTTTTCGTACGCCAATTTCGTCTTAGCTTCCCTTCACTTCCTATTTATTTCATTCCTAGGCGACCTGTATTTCTGTATTCCTGAGTTCCCCGGAACATTTTAGTACTTCCTCTTTTCATCGATCAACTGAAGTATTTCATCTGTTACCCATGGTTTCTTATCAGTTATCTTCTTTGTACCTATGCTTCCCTTTCCAGCATCGGTGATGGCCCTTTTTAAAGATGTCCATTCCTCTTCAACTCTACTGCCTACTGAACTACTTCTTACTGCTGCCATCTTGTCATTTCTTAGTACTTCCGTGTCCCACTTCTTTGCGTATTGATTCTTCCTGTCTTAAACTTAATCCTACTCTTCATCACTACTATACTGTGATCCGAGTCTACATCTGCTCCTGGATACACCTTACAATCCAGTATCTGATTTCCGAATCTCTGTCCGACCACGATGTAATCTAACTGAAATCTTCCTGTATGCCTCCTCCACTTGTGATTACTGAACAGAGTATTCGCTATTAAGACCTGAAAATTATCATGGAACTCAATTAGTCTTTCTCGTCTCCCATTCCTTGTCCCACGCTCACAATCGGCGGCGACGAGTGAAAATGTGTACCGCGTAAGGTCCCAATACAGCCGACAGCAATGATCCCTCCCCTCTCCTTCCCTTTCTTGTTCCACCTTCAATTTTCCTATAATGTATAACAGTTGCGGATTCTGTTTGGTGCCTGTTCTTTCGGACATATCATATTCACATATACATATTGTTTATTGTGGTGTACAATAGACTACTGGAGTTTCTAAATTAATCGTTGGCTTGTATTGGGTTAATGATGTACTGTGCAGCTGGGATACGACAGCCGTCTCTCCGCTTGCCTATCTTGTTAGTTGTTGTGAGCAATTTGTTTTTTCTTAGAATGTTGATCTAAATACTCTGTAATTGATTAATATAAATAATAATCCGTTTATGTTTCATTTGCATTTTTATTTGGAGCTGTTCACTGATTTATTCTAGTGACTGAATGGATAGTTATATAATATTATTACTGCAATTTCCCACCTTATTATTCTACGTTAGGACATTTCGAGACAGCGATTCCGTTGCGTAATTTTCAGTTAATATATAGTCTTAAGGGGAGTGTGACGGATTCTGGGTAGGCAATTACTGCGATAGGTGTCACAGTCTCACACATTGCGGTATACCGCACAGGAAAAAAAGAGGATGAAAATTGATTGTATTTTAACTCTCTCCTTAAGGGCGGATTATTATATATCAGATGAATTTGAAATGAAATAACAGACTGAAATTGGTAGAAAATTTACGTTATACAGACGTAAATGGAGGGGGGTAATTATACAAGGTGGGGCAAATAAAATGGCCCGGAGAACAGAGTTCCAGGATACAAAGATACAAAGTAGAGGAAGGAAATACAGTACTAAGCCGACTACAGCAGATACTGAAAGTGACCACCATTCATCACTTTTGGGCTCTGGTCAGCAAGTTGCTTAAGGCGGATCGAAGCTGGACTGCTGGAATTGCTCCAACCTCATTCATAATGTCCTGCTGCAGTTCTTGAAGACTATGAAGGTTGATGCGGTACTCCTTAGATTTGAGGGATCCCCACATAGAGTAATCGCACACTGACAGATCAGGTGACGTGGGTGGCCAACTAGGGCCGCGACCAGACTGACCCCTTCTAACAAGTCTGTCAGGTGTGAAGATAAATGTGCTCCAAGGACTGGCCGGCTGTATGGGCAGTTGCTCCGTCCTGTTGGAAGTAACTGTAGGTGTTTACCTCCTTCATTAATGATGCCACAAGTGGTTTCCACTTGTCCGGGCCACTATTATTTGCCCCACGCCGTATAATGAATATACTTATGCAGACGTTACATATTGCAACTACGAAGAGAGCAAAATTCAAAAGATATCCTACATCAAAGCCGGCACCTATTAGCAGCATTCATGTCATGTGTCCAAACGCGAGTTGCTAAGCACTCGTGAACTGTTGACTATAGTCATTATCTGCGTCTGCTAAGAGCGGCTTAACCTTTGTTGAGTAGTGGAAAGCAGGTCTCTTCCGACTAATCTTAACACTATGCCGTCCAGCGACACCACAGTGGTGTCGTGTGCATAGTTTAGCTCAGTGGCCGGCGACACCACAGTGGCCGGCCGGGGTGGCCGAGCGGTTCTAGGCGCTACAGTCTGGAACCGCGCGACCGCTACGGTCAGTGGCCGGTGACACCACAGTGGTGTCGTGTGCATAGTATAGCTCAGTGGCCGGCGACAGCACTTTCTTTTGCATTCTGTTGGTGTTTTGTTCAGGTAACAGTAAGTTACACACGTCAACAAGTTTTTTGTTTTTATAAGTACTTGCGCCCTTTCATAATGGTGGACGAAAGAGACAATAGGATTATTTACGATGAATGCGCAGACGTCTTGTCTGACGTTCTGGACGACTTGTCCGATTGGGAAGAAGACATTGGATATTAAAAAAAAAATGAAAGTGAAACAGAATAGTAGGAAGATAGTGAAATACGTCCAAGAAGAATTCGGCGAACGCTACGGTTGTCTACTGATTCGGCTGAATCAGACGAAGAAGACAGTGCACAGTGCTGAGACTTTGATTTACCGAGGACCAATAATAAATTTTAAGGATTCCCGGGTCCAAACGTATTTCCTAAAGATACAAAGAACATCGAGGATATCGTATAACTATATTTTGTGAACGATTTGTTTGAATACCATATTTGCAACGAAACCAACAAGTACTACAGTCAAAATTACAATAGAAGGAAACTGGATTTAAAAAATGCCAAATTTGTCGACGTTACGGGACCTGAACTTAGAAAATGGTTTGGGCTTTCTATCTTTATGGGAATCGTAAAAAAAGCAAGGATCGATGATTATTGGTCGACGAATCTGTTGATAGGCGCACCGATATTTCGCAAATGATGTCTCGCCACCGATTCAGACAAATATTATCATTTTTGCATTTTTCCAACAGCAAGAATAAACGGGATAATGCCGACCTGCTTGTCAAAATGCAATTCATAATTGATTATTTTTCCAAAAAGTTTAGATAAACGTTTAATCTAAGTCAAAACATCTCAATAGATGAAGGACTGATACCGTGGCGTGGACGGGTAAATTTGAAAGTTAACAATCTGTCGAAAATTACGAAATACGGCATACTCATTCGGATGCTATGTGATTCGAGTACGAGATACATCTCCTCATTGAAGATATATTCTGGCGCTGGACAGCCTTTAGCAAAAACAGTGATGGAGGTATTGACACCTTCTGATGGAAAGTGGCATCACCTCTGCATGGATGATTATTATAACAGTGCAAACTTGCAGAGAAGTTACTTGAAAAGAAAACTCGAGTTTGTGGAACGATACGGCAAAATTAAAGCTCGCAAAAGTCAGTGTGTTTGAAGCTTGTCATCAACGGAAAGGTGACAAGCGGCCGGCGACAATCCGAATTAGCGCTGCCGGCGCCGAGCGAATAAATTTGTACGAGACGTGCGGACGGCAAAGTGTTAACGTTGACTCGCGCCGGCTTATCAGGAGGTGATTAGCAGTTGGCCCACGTAAGCAATGTTAGTTCTTCGTGCGATTCGCGTCTTTTGTTAGAATGCATGGAGTTCAATAAGTGCTTTTCACTGAGTAATAGGGCATATCAGCGGCTTATCACATTACTTTCCAAATCATTAAATAATATGACGAAGATTATTATGAATGTGACGGAACATTTGTCTTTTGTACATGTGTGGTCCTATATGCCCAAGCGGTCTGTTAGAGGAGATTTTTAATGTGTTATTCGTGAGCTTTTGTATCCACTTGCTGACTAATAAGTTAGATTAATTTCGGGTTTCTCATACATTATTTTCCTTTTGCAGTCCTCCCAGGTTTGACTCTCGTCCGCACATTAGTTATTCACGCAACATTCACGGAAGTACCACGTTCACGTGCAACGTATTTCAAGTATTTCTTGAACTCGTTTTAGCAGAAGCAACATTTCTTAAACTGTCTTCAGCAACATGCAGTTTCCAGGTAACTGAGGTGAATGTGGCTACAGTGGTCGTCAAGACACGTCCTGCAGCGAAGAACACGTCGAGACTTTGCTTCCGAATAAGTGGTTTTCCATTCAAAAATGGCTCTGAGCACTATGGGACTCAACATCTGCGGTCATCAGTCCCCTAGAACTTAGAACTACTTAAACCTAACTAACCTAAGGAAATCACATACATCCATGCCCGAGGGGTTTTCCATTCGGTAAGGTCAGAAAATACTATGTGCAGCTACATCTGCATGGCACGTATCACCTCCAGATGACTGATACATTAACGCTAATAGGTTGTAGTAGAATGATCCAAGATTTTGGTGGCAATTTATCTTGGTTTAATTCTTGTTAAATGCCCGGTTATTGCTGCGTTGCGCTTTGAAAGCTGTTTGACTACCTCATACGAGGGTCACTTCAAAAGAAATGCACTCTTTTTTTTTTTAATCCACCATTTATTCTACACGTTTGAAAGTAATACAGTGTGTAGGTACATCCTTTAGGAGAAATATTTTCATTTCTCCACATAATTTCCATCCCTCTCAACTACCTTACGCCAACTTGGAACCAGCGCCTGTACACCTGCACGGTAAAATTCTGGACCAACCTGTTGGAGCCACTGTTTGGCAGCGTGCACAAGGGAGTCATCATCTTCAAACCTTGTTCCGGGAAAAGAGTCTTTCAGTTTCCCAAAGAGATGATAGTCACATGGAGCCAGGTCAGGACTGTAAGGCGGGTGTTTCAGTGTCGTCCATCCGAGTTTTGTGATCGCTTCCATGGTTTTTTGACTGACATGTGGCCGTCCATTGTCGTGCAACAGCAAAACATCCTGCTTTTGCCGATGTGGTCGAACACGACTCTCTCGAGCTTGAAGTTTCTTCACTGTCGTCACATATGCATCAGAATTTATGGTGGTTCCACTTGGCATGATGTCCACAAGCAAGAGTCCTTCGGAATTGAAAAAGACCGTAGCCATAACTTTTCCAGCAGAAGGTGTCGTTTTGAATTTTTTTTTCCTTGGGTGAATCTGCATGATGCGACTCCATTGAATGCCTCTTCGTCCCTGTTGAAAAATGATGGAGCCATGTTTCATCACCTGTCACAATTCTTCCAAGAAATTCATCTCCACCATTCTCGACTGTTCCAAAAGTTCGCTACATACCGTTTTTCTTGTTTCTTTGTGAGCCACTGTCAACATCCTGGGAACCCACCTGACACAAACCTTTTTCAACGCCAACACTTTCAGTATTCTGCAAACACTTCCTTCCCTAATCCCACCGTAGCGTGACAATTCGTTCACTGTGATGCGTCTCTCAGCAATTTGTTTACTCTCTGCACATTGTCTGGAGTGTGTGCAGTATAAGGCCTGCCACTGCGAAGATAATCCACGCCCCCTCCGTCTGCGTCATCCGCTGCTCAGGGTGGTCCTGCCCCCCGCCATCTCCCCCTGCAATCCCTCCCCCTGCCCCATCTACACCCGGTCGTGACCACGAAACCTTCAAAGCACCCGAATGTTGACCCTTCCCCCGAAGTCTCCTCCAAAAAAACCCCCAATCCCCGTGACCCACCCACCCCCATGGACGCACCCCAACCCCCGCCCCTGCCACGCCTGCCACCCACACCTTTGTCCTCTCCAATCCTGACCCTCTATTCCTTGATGCCCGCTCCCTCCCCCTCGCCATCCGGAAATACTACCCCAATGCTCCCATCTCCCTTCTGATTCCTCGCAAGGACTCGGTCCTCATTAAATCCCCCAATGCTTCCGTCCACACCGATCTCCTCTCCCGCATCCCCCGTATCCAATTTGGCCAACATGCAACCCTCACCCCCTACCACACCCCGTCCTCTCCCCGTCAGCATCAACCTCTCCGACGTCCGCTTAGCCCCGTGATCACGGAGGCTGAGGTGTTGGCGGAACTCAACTCCCGGCCCGACATTGAAATCCGCTCGGCCCGTTGCATCTTCAATGATGCCGGGCCGACTTTTCTCATGCGGATATTCACCGAATCCTCCTCCTCCACTGACCGCCTCCTCACCAAGGGAGCCCTCATCTAGAATCACCGTCATAAGGTGGACCCCTCCCGTTCTCCAGTCCAATCCTACCGCTGTCAACGCTGTCTCACCTACAACGACCACGTTACCTCTGCCTGCAAGAACCCCCCTACTTGTCCCCACTGCAAAGCTTCACACTTCCTCAAGAACTGCCCCAACCTCACCTCTTCCCCCTCCTGCAACACTTGCAACAAACCACATCCTACCTACTCCTTGAAGTGTAAAGCGAAACCTCCACCAGTCACCCCTAAACTCACCGTCCCTGTCTGTCATGTTGATGACCCCATCCACCCCAACAACTTGCTCCACCCTCCCCCTACTGCCGAGGACATCATCCGTTTCACCACCATTGTGCTCCAAAACATCCACCCCTTCCAGCGCTCACACACTCTTTCCCAAATCGCCCTCGCTGCCCGTTCCATCTTCCATCTTACCACCTATGCCACATACTCCCACAACCAGGCTCACTTCACCTTCACCCCCTCACCACCCGCGTCTAACTCTTCCCTCCCATGGTACACGAACCCTACCGTCTCCTGTACCACAACATTCGCTCCCTGCCCACCCACAAACTCCTCTTCCTCCACACCCTCCGTCAGCACCGCGTGGATGCCTTCGTCCTAAATGAAAACTTCCCTCAACCCCGTATCTCCGTCTCCATGGCTCCTTACACCCTACACCGCACCAATAACACATACCCTCTGGCGCGTGGCGGAGTTGCTATAGGCCACCTCAAGCACCTCCATGTCTGGCCCCAACCTCTCCTTAACAATCCTGCTGAGCATCTCACCCTCAGCTGCTTCTTCAACCACCCTTACCATCACCTGTGCCACCATTTATGTCCACCCTCGCACCCCCATCCCGTACGATTTCCTGGCCCACATTGACCGCACCTTCTCCACCTACGTGATTGCCGCCGACCTCAATATCATCAGCCGTGATCCTGCCGACCTCCAGCGGTGGCATCAGTTTCTCACCACTCTGCAGGGAGACCTGGTTCCCCTGCCTCAGCACACCCGACCCGAATCCAACACCACTCCTGATGTGGTCCTTGCCTCTCCCAACCTCCTTGGGCGCATCACCGCAGAAGTCCTTGAACTCATTGGCAGTGACCATGCTCCTGTTCTCCTCACTATCTCTAATGGTCGCCGTCCCCGCAACGCCCCTCGCCCTGACGTCCCCCCTAAACTTGTCCATGATTACTCCCATGCCAACTGGGATGCCTACCGGGACTCCATTCACACCCAGGTTGACGGCCACGCCCTTATCCTCCAATCTCCTGACGAGATCTCTCGCACTGCTGCCTTCCTGCACCAGACCTTGTCTGACGCCGTCGCCACCGATATCCCCACCAAAGCCATCCACCCTCACCGCCCTGCCCTGCCTCCACAGGCCGTCCTTCTCCTTCGAGAGTCCTGCCGCCTCTACCGCTCTTTTCTCTGCACTCGTGACCGGGATACACTTACCCGCCACCGGCAATTACAATGACACATCCGCAACCTGCTTACTGCGAAGAAACGCCGTGCCTGGCGCCAGACATGTACACAACTCAACACCATGCTCCCCATAAACTCTTCCAAGTATTGGTCTGCTTTTCACCACCTTACTGGGAACCGCCCCACCCCCCAGTACCCTATCCTCCTTAAAGACCGTCCCTTTCCTGACAACCTCAGTAAAGCCAACCACTTTGCCTCTCACCTCTCCGTTTTTTTTAATGTTTTTTCCATCCCAGATGATCCTCACTTTGATTATTCCCTCTTCCCTGACATCATGGACCGTACGAATACCTCTGTTCCTCCCCTCACTCCTAGCTTCCAGTACTTGGGCCACACACCACCATCTGAACTTAAGACTCCCATCACTACACAGGACATCAGCCTCACACTCCGCACTAAATGCAACACTGCTCCCGGCCACGACTGCATTACCTACCGCCACCGCAAACACTGCCCTCCCTCCTTCCTTTCAATCCTTGCCACCCTCTACAATGTCATCCTTGCCACTGGCTTCTATCCCGACCTGTGGAAAACCTCCCTCATCCTGATGTTCTCCAAACCCAACAAACCTCCATCTGATGCCTCTTCCTATCGTCCTATCTGTCTCACATCAGTGTTCAGCAAGCTCTTGGAATCCATCCTTTTCCGGCACATCCGTCACCACCTCCGCCAAAACCACCTCATCCCAAACACCCAATGTGGCTTTCGACCGTCCTTCTCTGCTGATGATCAACTCCTCCACCTCACTCAACTCCTCTCCCTCCAGCTTAACTCCCGTCGCTCCGCCATTTTTGTCTCCCTTGACCTCGAAAAGGCCTACAACTGTGTCTGGCATCCCGGTCTCCTGTTTAAACTCCAAACCTATGCCCTTCCTATCAACTACATCCGTCTGGTGGCCTCCTTCCTCTCCCACCGCCCGTCCTATGTTACCATCCATAATGCCAATTCCCACACCTTCTACCCCTCTGCAGGTGTGCCCCAGGGCTCTGTCCTCTCCCCTCTCCTCTACCTCCTGTACACGGCAGATATGCCCCAACCCCCCCCCCCCTCCAGTACACCTCTTGCAATATGCTGATGACACTGCATTCCTCACCCTCGCTCCTACCCTCCAATGGTCCCAACGCCTTCTCCAGAATCACCTTGACCTTTTTGCTGCATGGTGTAACCAGTGGCTCCTGAAACTCAACCCTTCAAGACCCAGGCAATCATCGTAGGTCGTACCACTCACTCCTTCTGGCTCCTGGATTTCTCCCTTATTGTCTGCACCTGTCCTGTCCGCCTCACCCCCACCCTCACCTACCTTGGCCTCACAATTGACCGTCACCTCACCTGGATCCCTCATCTCTGCTCCATCCAATCCAAAGCCCACAACTGCCTCCGACTCCTCAAACTCCTCTCTGGCCGGACATGGGGGTTGCACCCCTCTACCATCCTCCACATCTACAAATCCTTAATCCGTCCCATTCTCTGTTATGCCAGTCTTGCCTGGATATCTGCCCCCCCCCCCCAAATTCTATAAGTCCCTGCAGATCCTTGAGCGTCATGCACTCCGCATCGCCTTCCGTATACGTCTCCCATCCCCCACGTGGATCCTCTATGATCTCATTCCTTTCCCCCATCTGCCCCTATTCCTCGAACATATCCGCATCCTCTACACCTCCCGCCGTCTTGAACCCCCTCACCCCCTGGTTGCCCCTCTCCTCTCCCATCCCCACCCCCTACCACGTCTTCACTGTTGTGTCCCCCCTACCCTCCATCTCTACACCCTACATCTCCTTTCCCAAGGTGGCTTCCATCAACTCCCCCTCCCGGATGATGCCCTCTCTCCCTCCATTTATCCCTCCTATCAACTCTGATCCTCACTCCCCCTCCTTTCCTCTGTCCTTTCCCTGGGCTCCCTCTTCCCCCCTTCCGTCCTGTTTTCTCCCCACTAAACCTCTCCCTACCTCCCTTCTCCCCCCCCCCCCCGAGTCCTTTTGTATTCCCCTCCTCTGCCTACCCCCCTCCCTGTCGCGTCTGCCCAGCGCCCCCACCCCTCTTATGGGCCTCATCCTCCATCAGCTCCTTTCCCGGCTCCCCCCCCCCTTTTTTATTTTCCCATCATCTGTCCAGTTTCCCCCCACCTGCTCTCGGCTGTGGTATGTCAAATTTGCCAACTTTTTAGTGCAGTGTTCCAGTGACTGTTCAGTGTTGTTCGTCTTTCTCATGTTTCGAACAGAAACCATGCTGTCGCTGGGTGTGAATTTTATGTCTTTTGCGAACAGCAACCAGACTGTCGCCGTGTTTTTTTTAATTGTCTGTCTATTGTTTTACCTGTCTGCTTTGTATGTATTTTCTTAGCGTCATCATCCCTCTGTTCTTTGTTTTAAGTTCCACGATTTCTTTTCGCCATGTTACTCTTTAAGTCTCCGATTTTATCGCCTGTTTTTATTATTTATTCTCTTCATCTTTCTCACAAAGTCTGTAGGCTGAAGAGCGGCATACTAAGCTGCTGCCAGCCCGCCCCCTTCGGGGGGAATTGAAATCAATAAAGGAAAAAAAAAAAGAAGGATAATCCTCAACATTGCCGTGCCCGCTTTCATCACGTAACCTCCTCGCCCACCGACTAACTGTACTGCGATCGACAGCAGCATCTCCATGCACCTTTTTCAACCTCTTGTGGATATTTTCCACTGTCTCGTTTTCACAGCACAGGAATTCTATGACACCACGTTGCTTCCGACGAACGTCAAGTGTAGCAGCCATTTTGAAGACATGCTGTGACGGCGCCACTCACGGGAACAGGTTGAACTAAGTTTGAAAACAAGCGGGAAGGATATATGTACACACTGTAAAACTTTCACACATGCAGAATGAAAACTGTATTTTTACAAAAATAGTGTGCATTTCTTTAAGAGGGACCCTCGTATTTCACTAAAAATAGTCATACGGCGTTATCAAATTTCCTGCATTTCCTCACCCTAGTGCTGTGCAACGACGTTCTAAAAAACTATTTGTCTCATTACGAATTGCTGGTTGTTGTGTGAACTTTCAGTTACACACAGGTGCCTCAATAACTTTGCTTAATCGTGCCACGTACGAACAGTTAGGCTCACCATGCCTTTTTAAATCTAGCAAGCACGTCCCTGCGTATAACGGACAGGAAATTCTAGCGCTTGGACAGTGTAATTTGCCTGCCTCTTACAAATCGTACACTAGGACAGTGAATTTCTCTGTTTTGAAATCAAGAAACAGTGAGACCATGTTCAGTTTAGATGCCTTTGATTTGTCTGGACTTAGCATCCAAGGCAATGTACTTTCAGTGTCTGCTTTTGAACCAAAAGACTGTGCAGCTAGCTTGCTTAAAAATTTCCTGAACTATTTCCAGAAGGAATGGGAAAAGCTAATAACTTTATAGCGCATGTTACATTGAAAGACAATGCACAGCCTAAGTTTTTCCAGGTCCACCTCGTTCCAGTTGCTTTAAGAGACAAAGTAGCCAGTGAATTGAAAGAATTGCAAGATAGTGGTGTAACTGCTCCCATTCAAGCTAGTCAACGGGCAAGTCCTCTCGTTTTGTTGCCTAAGCCTTCTGGTCGCATTCGCATTTGTGTTGACTTCAAGTCTACAGTCAACCCACAGACAGTACTTGACACTTACCCTTTACCTCGCCCTGAGGAACTCGTGGACAGGCTTGCTGCAGGACGTTACTTTTCTAAGATACATTTGCGTGATGTCTACTTCTGAACTCTATTGGATGAAGAAACACGGAAAGGATTTGTTGTAAATACACTCGAAGGACTGTTCAAGTATTTGCGTTTGCGTTTTGGCAGTGCTTCCACACCCGCCGTTTTTCAACGTTACTAGGAACAACTGACTGCAAAAGTCCCATTTTGTTCAAACTACCTTGACAATGTTGTCGTCTCAGGTCGTACGCCAGATGAACACATTGCCAATTTGCGTACTCTTTTTCGAGTGTCAGATTCAGGACTCAAGTGTCGTCTCGAAAAGTGCGACTTTTTTCAAACTGAACTACAGTACTTAGGTTATATGATAAACAGTCAGGATGTGCACCCCCTCCAATCTCATTTGCTTGCAAACCATGACCTGCCTCTTCCTCGCAATGTCTTTGAACTGCAGTCAGTACTAGACAAGATGACATACTCGCTTGCGTCGCAAAAATGTATATTTTTTGTGGACTAATGACTGACAAGACGCATTTCAGGAACTAAAAAATGCTTTGCTTGGTGACAGATATTTAGCGCATTTTTATCCTACCCAAGCCCGTAGTTATGCAAGTCGACGCTTCTTCCTACGGAATCGGCGCCGTGATTTCGCACAGAATTGGTGGACAATATAGAGCATTTATTTTTGCCAAGAGTTGTTAACTCAAACTCAGTGCAATAGTTCACAAATAGAAAAAGAACCTCTCGCTATTGTGTACCGTGTCACAAAATCCCATCGCTACTTGTATGGTCGCAAGTTAATTTTAGTGACAGATAACAAGCCTTTCCAGTCCTTGTTTCATCCATCAAAGCCGGTTCCTATACGCATTGCCAAAAACTGCAACGTTGGTATTTGTTGCTTTCGCAGTATCAGTATGAAAATATGTACAGACCTACGGCAAAGTATGGCAATGGAGACGCCCTATCTCGCCTTCCGATTGGGACAGGCTCTGATTTTGCTGCATGTGCCGCGTCTTGTTGCCAAATCGATGCGCAGGACTCTGAACTGCTGGAATCTTTTCCGTTGCACTCCAGCAGAATTACACAGGCCGCAGAAGAAGACCCAGATCTCGAGATTTTGTTACATTACACTCGCACGTCTTGGCCTCGCTCATTGTACAGTATCCAGAACTCAGTTGTGCGCCGATACTTTGCTCGTCGGCATAACCTTTTAGTTCAACAGGGTGTGATTCTACTTCAAAATGACAGTGGACAATCGCCTGTGGTTATTCCCATAGTTTTGCAAAAGGATGTGTTGCCAGTGCTGCACCAAGGACTTGGGAAATTGTTCACACTAAACAGCTAGCGCGCCGGCACTGTACATGGCAGGGCATGGACGCCCATATTGAACAGATGACATCACAGTGTCGCGCATGCGCGGAAAACGTATCAGCTCCGCGACAGACATTCTCAGCTTGGCCTGAGACTGAATCCCCACGGCAAAGAGTGGACATAGACTTTGAAGGAGCCGGCCGCTGTGGCGGAGCGGCTCTAGGCGCTTCAGTCCGGAACCGCGCGACTGCTACGGTCGCAGGTTCGAATCCTGCCTCGGGCATGGATGTGTGTGATGTCCTTAGGCTAGTTAGGTTTAAGTAGTTCTAAGTCTAGGGGACTGATGACCTCAGATGTTAACTCCCATAGTGCTTAGAGCCACTTTTCAGGATCATTTTGGCACACTCGTTGGCTCATGGTGGTAGTCTCATTTAGCAAGTTACCATTTTCGGTGCCTATGGCTTCTATCACATCATTTAGCACAGTTCAAGCATTGTCCGCCATATTTTACATAGGTTTGCCAAAAGTACTTGTGTCCAACAATAAACCAACTTCACTTCACGTGATATCGAACAGTTTTGTGAACGTCACCCCAAGGGCAAGGGAGAAGCAGAACGCTTCGTGCTCACTTTTAAACAGTAGATGAAGAAGCTTCGCACAACCCACACACGGGGCAGGCGCTGCAACTCTTCCTCGCCTCCTATCTATCCACCCACGACACGGACCATCACCGGCGGAACTTCTACATGGCCGCCGCCATCGGTCGCTGCTACACTAGCTACACCCACTACAGCATCCTGCGCCGCCAATGGTTCGCAAGTATCGATTTGGCATCGCGATCTTCTTCTTCCCAGTGCTTATGGCAACCGTGGGCGCTGGGAGGGAGGCGTGATCCAGGAACGCATTGTCTCTTTTACGTACTTGTTTGCAGGTCCCTATGGTTTGCAGCGCCGCCACCAGAACCAAGCGAGTCATTTGCCCCGTGATTCTGCTGCTTTTCTTCCCCCCGATTCACTACCTCAAGGGACGCGCGGCCCTAACAGCCGCCCGCTGGTGCCAGCAGAGTACCTCAGGAGGAGCAGATGGACGATGCACCCTCGCCCCCGCCGTCTCTGCTCACCCACCCGACAGACCTGTCGTCGCCGTCGCCATCGCCGTCATCGCCCCAGGACACGCCCTCAGGCCTGGCTGTTTGCCGCGGCAGCATTTTTGCGGAGGATGGTTCAAATGGCTCTGAGCACTATGGGACTTAACATCTATGGTCATCAGTCCCCCAGAACTTATGTAAGTAGGCTGTTTAGGTTTTTTTATTGGTAACGCCACCTCTGTGTGAAAATCACTGGCTGTGCTGTGTGCAGTCTGTGGCTGCTTTGCATTGTTGTAATACTCGCCATTGTAGTGTTAGGCAGCTGGATGTGAACAGCGCGTAGCGTTGCGCAGTTGGAGGTGAGCCGCCAGCAGTGGTGGATGTGGGGAGAGAGATGGCGGAGTTTTGAAATTTGTCATGAACTGCTATATTTATATATGATGATATCAAGGTAAATACATTGTTTGTTCTCTATTAATATCTTTCATTTGCTAACTATCCCTATCAGTAGTTAGTGCCTTCCATAGTTTGAATCTTTTATTTAGCTGGCAGTAGTGGCGCTCGCTGTATTGCAGTAGCTTGAGCAGCGAAGATTTTTGTGAGGTAAGTGATTTGTGAAAGGTATAGTTTAATGTTAGTCAGGGCCATTCTTTTGTAGGGAATTTTGAAAGTCAGATTGCGTTGCGCTAACAAAATATTGTGTGTCAGTTTAAGGACAGTCGTGTATAATTGTTCAAAGGGGACGTTTCATATCAAAATTCGGTGCACATTGCCAATTTCTTTCATAACTTCCGAAATGCCCTGTGTTATTATTTTGTGGCTGTTCCGTATTTCTGTGCCCCTCTTCCTGTATTGGGGCGCGAGTATCCTCTGAAATACGTAATTCTTGTACTACTTGTGCCAACTGATCTTGCACTTCCCGGATTTCTCTTTTGTACTGTGTATTGATTTGATTTTGATTTTGTTTGAATTTTCTAATTTGTTCATACTCTTCAGTGTCCATGAAGGCTACAGGTGTTGTGTCATTCAGATCATCATCTACCTTTGTAGATAAGTTAGTGAACTGATCTGAAAGTTCGGCTACTTTATCCGATAGTGAAATCATTTCCTCTGTATGTTTTTCTGAACCAAGTTTCAGAGTGTCCATTTGTGTTGAAATCGTGTCTACTGTGACCTTTAAGTTTTCCTGAGTTTTTGCAAGTTGCATAACCGTATCGGTAGATGCAACTGAGTCAAATTTTGCTTGCAAGGTCTCATGATTTTCATAAACAATAGTTTGCAGTTCTTTTATGGCTGCTTCGTGATTCTGTAGTGCATTTTCATGACGCGAAAAAATAGGTTGGAAATGCTCACAAATTTGTGTTTTTACGTCATTACAGACTTTTTGACATTTCGATTCAATGTGATGTAACTCAGCAGTTAAATCCTCACGTGTTCGTTCAAGAGTTTGCTCCAATAAGTCTAACTTTTTAAGATTTTGTTCCATTGTGTCTAACTTTTGAAGCTTTTGCTGTGTTTGTCTCTGATTTTGTTCCATTGTGTCTAACTTTTGAAGCTTTTGCTGTGTTTGTCCCATTTGTTGTATTAATTGTAATAAAAATGCATTGGTGTCTGAAACATGTTCCTCAGTGCTATTCGGCAGTGAATTTACACCGGAAACATTCACATTTTGACAAGCAGAAAATGTGTCTTGACTTATTTGAGAAAACGGTGAGGATCCAAAACCTGAATCTACAGTATTTGCGAGATCGTGTCGTGTCATTTCGGCTTCCTGAGGCGAGCTATTGCCGACCGATCGATCGATAATGCTTCCCTCTTCACTAATTGTTTCACTGTCCACGCCATTGTTTGCCACCCGCTCCATTTCCCTATGCACAATTACCAAATTACTACTTTGAACATCAGTTAATTCATTACTCGGTGGCGCTAACACACTGCTTTCATTTTCACTGTCATTTCTCAGTTTACTTTGGAGCCTAGTATTACGTTTTTCACACGCCATTATTGTCACAGTATTTCACACGACAACACAGAAAAACACAATTTGAAGAGCAAAAATAAGAGAACACATTAACATAACACTGAAAATAATATCTAGTTAATTGCAGCTGCGAAATACTTGGTGCAAATCTACATGCATGCCACAACTGTTTTACTGTACAACAATGAAAGACTGCAACTACAAAGGAGATTTTCTCTACAATTACGCGCTAGCAATAAACAAAATCTACACTAATTAAACAAACTACAACAAAAGATCAGAAGATTCCAGTGAGGTATCCTCGGCTAAGGGTCGACATATGAAACTTCCCCTTAGAACAATTTATATAGGGCTGTGCTTAAACTGACACACAATATTTTGTTAGCGCAACGCAATCTGACTTTCAAAATTCCCTACAAAAGAATGGCCCTGACTAACATTAAACTATACCTTTCACAAATCACTTACCTCACAAAAATCTTCACTGCTCAAGCTACTGCAATACAGCGAGCGCCACTACTGCCAGCTAAATAAAAGATTCAAACTATGGAAGGCACTAACTACTGATAGGGATAGTTAGCAAATGAAAGATATTAATAGAGAACAAACAATGTATTTACCTTGATATCATCATATATAAATATAGCAGTTCATGACAAATTTCAAAACTTCGCCATCTCTCTCCCCACATCCACCACTGCTGGCGGCTCACCTCCAACTGCGCAACGCTACGCGCTGTTCACATCCAGCTGCCTAACACTACAATGGCGAGTATTACAACAATGCAAAGCAGCCACAGACTGCACACAGCACAGCCAGTGATTTTCATACAGAGGTGGCGTTACCAATAAAAAAACCTAAACAGCCTACTTACACTTAGAACTACTTAAACCTAACTAACCTAAGGACAGCACACAACACCCAGGCATCACGAGGCAGAGAAAACCCCTGACCCCGCCGGGAATCGGCGGAGGATGTTCCTGCTGCCTCGCAAGCCAAGATGTCGGGATGAGTTCCGGAATGCGCCGATCTCCACCGTCACAGCTCCTTTCTCAACTCTAAGTCCAGCATCCTGCCTCCCCCTCCCCTCAATTGTCGTTCGCATCATCCATACGCGTCAACGCCACTTCATTTCGGGGGAGGGGGGGAGAGGAATGTGGTAGCGTAAGCTGTCGCCAGCTCACCGGTCGGAAAACGTGAAGCGCGGAAATCGCTTAGTAGACACTGAATCAAGTGCGCCTATCACGAGAGACGCCAGAGACACACCCACAAGCAACACGCTGCCAACACCCTCTCGATAGTATGTACACTACTGGCCATTAAAATTGCTACACCACGAAGATGACGTGCTACAGATGGGAAATTTAATCGACAGGAAGAAGATGCTGTGATATGCAAATGATTAGCTTTCCAGAGAATTCACACAAGGTTGGCGACGGTGGCGACACCTACAACGTGCTGACATGAGGAAAGTTTCCAACCGATTTCTCATACACAAACAGCAGTTGACCAGCGTTGCCTAGTGAGACGTTGTTGTGACGCCTCGTGTAAGGAGGAGAAATGCGTTTCCGACTTTGATAAAGGTCGGATTGTAGCCTATCGGGATTGCGGTTTATCGTATCGCGACATTGCTGCTCGCGTTGGTCGGGATCCAATGACTGTTAGCAGAATATGGAATCGGTGGATTCAGGAGGGTAATACGGAACGCCATGCTGGATCCCAACGGCCTCGTATCACTAGTAGTCGAGATGACAGGCATCTTATCCGCATGGCTGTAACGGATCGTGCAGCCACGTCTCGATCCCTGAGTCAACAGATGGGGACGTTTGCAAGACAACAACCATCTGCACGAACAGTTCGACTAAGTTTGCAGCAGCATGGACTATCAGCTCGGAGACCATGGCTGCGGTTACCCTTGACGCTGCATCACAGACAGGAGCGCCTGCGATGGTGTACTCAACGATGAACCTGGGTGCACGAATGGCCAAACGTCATTTTTTCGGATGAATCCAGGTTCTGTTTACAGCATCATGATGGACGCATCCGTGTTTGCCGACATCGCGGTGAAGGCACATTGCAAGCGTGTATTCGTCATCGCCATACTGGCGTATCACCCTGCGTGATGGTATGGGGTGCCATTGGTTACACGTCTCGAACACCTCTTGTTCGCACTGACAGCAGTTTGAACAGTGGACGTTACATTTCAGATGTGTTACGACCCGTGGCTCTACCCTTTATTCGATCCCTGCGAAACCGTCATTTCAGCAGGACAATGCACGACCGCATGTTCCAGTTCCTGTACGGGCGTTTCTGGATACTGAAAATGTTCGACTGCTGCCCTGGCCAGCATATTCTCCATATCTCTCACCAATTGAAAACGTCTGGTCAATAGTGGCCGATCAACTGGCTCGTCAGAATACGCCAGTCACTACTCTTGATGAACTGTGGTATCGTGTTGAATCCGCAAGGGCAGCTGTACCTGTACACGCCATTCATGCTCTGTTTGACTCAATGCCCAGTCGTATCAAGGCCGTTATTACGACCAGAGGTGGTTGGTCTCAGGATCTATGCACCCAAATTGCGTGAAAATGTAATCACATGTCAGTTGTAGTATAATATTTTTGTCCAATGAATACTCGTTTGTCATCTGCATTTTTTCTTCGTGTAGCAGTTTTAATGGCCAGCAGTGTATTTAGGTCGTCGCCGCTTATCGGAGGGCCTCACTCTGTCATCCAGTTTGGGGTCTGTCAGTTTACTCGAAGAGCAGCTCTAGCTCATCACAGTCTGCGACAGTACTTGGCGACCAGATTAGTGACTATAGCGGGACTAATTTTATTGGCTTACATCAGTCTGCAAGAGGACTATTACTGGTGGGCTTGTACCATACTGAAGTTACGTAATAACTTCCTCTTCATGCAAATAAAGAACCGTATTAATCCACGTGTGTTTTTGTGTTTTAGAAAGAGGATAGAAGCCTTTCTCCCTTGCGGTACAAGTCTCAACAGTGGCGAACGAGGACAATTCAGTGGCAATCGAAGATAATCAACTTCGCCAAAGATTATGCTTGTGTTTTAACTTGTCAGGGTGATAGTGTTCATGAGTTTCTATTTTCAACAATATCTGCAATAATAATAATAATAATGGAGTAGATGTTACAGTACGTTTTTGAACCCAACGGCGCGCACTTCGCAACTTGTGGGATGAACGCATTTAGAAGAAATTGTTGTTTGCTTTCACCTACAGTCAGACAAAACGAATCAAAACAAGTACTGTAGTTGCAAAATTTTGAGAAACACAGCCCTCAGTCGCGAACACAATTAATTTGTGAACTAGATTTCGGTGTCACAAGGCACACCTTCTTCGGACAAAATTAAAACTAAATGTTACAGCATAAGATCTTGACTGTAGCAGAGGACGCATGGCAGCCCCTAGTGGCTTGCCCCTCTGTTGCATTTTATTTTAATTCTATTTGACGCTGTCAGGCATGACCGCAGCTTTCGTATTTTTTGGTACGTTATGCTGTAACATTTAGTTTTAATTTTGTCCGAAGAAGGTGTCCCTTGTGACATCGAAACCCGTGTTACAAATTAATTGTGTTCGCTACTGAGGGCTGTGTTTTTCAAAATTTTGTACTATACAACAGTCGCTGATTGACAGCAATGTTATAAACCTTATTATTGTAGTTGCTTTGTAAGTAATCAACAGATAGCACTGTATACGGGCAACTTTGTGCTGAACTGCCATCATTTAAATACAACCAAACGGCCTTACTTGTCGTACAAGCCTCGTAGTAGCAATTTGTTTAATATTTTACTAAAAAAGGAAGGAAGGTCGGGTTTAATGTCCCGTCGACAACGAGGTGATTAGAGACAGAGCCTATGCTCGGATTGTGTCAAGGATGAAGGAAATCGGCCATGCCCTTTCAAAGGAACCATTCCGCACTTGCCTGGAGCGATTTAGGGAAAACCTAAATCTGGATGACCGGACGGGGTTTCAACCGCAGTCCTCCCAAATGCGTGTCCATTGTGCTAACCAGTACACCACCTTGCTTCGTACTATTTTACTGTTAACTTACTGCTCTCATATATATGGGGTCCGAAGGTTAAACTAAATTTTCTTCGATAGCGGTATAGCGGCATCAAGCCTGCAAGGAAGTGTGCCACAGTGCAATGGCCTGCAGACCACAACAACGAAGCCTTTACAACAATCGCAGCACCTGAAGTGATCTTTATCCCACAATATACGGCAATTACTCCTTTCGCTCGTCACACGAATACCAAAATGGCAAATATCGGAGTACGCAACTGCGGGATAGACAATAAACTAAAATCACTTGAGGGAAGCAGAGGAGATGTTGTTGTGCTCTTCAGTCCGAAGACTAGTTGGATACTGCTATCGACACTTCTCTGTCCTGTACAAGCCACATTATCTCTGCATAACTACCACGACCTACATCAATTCCAGCCTGCGTACTGTATTCAAACCTTGATCTCCCTCTACAATTGTGTTAATAAACAGGCGATTTCTCCATGCCTCATGAGTCCCATTCAACTGGTCCCCTCTTGTAATCAGGTTATGTCACAAATTACTTTTTTCCTCTATTCGATTCACTATCTCCTCATTAGTTATATGATCTACTCGTCTAATTTTCGGCATTTTTCTGTAGTGCCATGCTTGAAAAGTTTCTATTCTCTTTTTGTCTGCACCGCACCTCGAGGTTTGATGATGGCATTGTAGTCTTGTCACAGTCGACAAGGGACTGGACAGAATAGTTGAATGCAATGAATATAATCTCGAAATAAGGCTATAGGATGAACACCAACAAAAGTAAAAGGGAAATCGTCTACTGACTTCAACATATCATTCTGAAATCAAATCCCCTCAGCATTGTCTGATTTACTTAAACTACATTTCATTATTCTTGTTTTATTATTTATGGTGTTCATCTTTCAATCTCATTTCGAGATACTATGTATTACGTTCAAATTCTCTTCCACATTGTTTTCCTTCTCAGCCAGAATTGCAGTGCCATCAGCAATCGTCAAAGATTTTATTTCTTCTCCCTGAAGTTTAATACCCATCCAAAATTCCTCCTTGGTTTCCTTTGCTGCTTGCTGATTGTACCGATTAAATAAAT
This sequence comes from Schistocerca piceifrons, assembly GCF_021461385.2. NCBI lineage: Eukaryota > Metazoa > Arthropoda > Insecta > Orthoptera > Acrididae > Schistocerca > Schistocerca piceifrons. The sequence continues at coordinate 128,827,335 of NC_060142.1, read as the reverse complement.
TCAGGAATAAGTTACAATCTTAACTCACTTCTTTCTCAACTTCTGATTCCTTTTCGACTTCTCCGACACTTACAGCTGCAGTCTGCTATCTGTACAAGCCGAAGATGTCTTTCTCTCCCTACCTATAGGACTGTGCATATGTTCAAGAACTTGTTCTTGTTCTAGCAACAGTCTACCAAAGTTCACTAGAGATACCAAGTGCAGTTCATACGTCGAACAGATCTACGCAACTATAGGTTTGTATCGTTGACATCACTATACAGGAACACTAGGGTAAGGGCGGTGCTAGGACACTTTTAATATCAAATTGATCTGCAAATTAATTAAATTGATCAATTAATTACCCATCACTTCCGGATGACGTCATGAGTTTTTCTCAGCCAGCACGTGTGTCCCCACCCCCTTCCAGTCCCTCCCCGTTCTGTAATTTAAATGCCAGCCAATGACACAGCAGAATGCTTCCCAGTTTCTGTATCATTGCTAAATCACGTTTCCACTACCTTACAAGTACTATATACTAGATTGCGAATTGAGATCGATGACTGTGCAGTTCATCCATTCGGCCATATACACCTAAGTATACCAGACAGCATCCTATACCAATGCAATTAAGTTATCTACAAAATTTCCAGTGCATTTGCATTGGTTCCGTGGGTAAGATCGGTGTTGCAGGGGGGATTGATCAAGGACAGTGTGGGAGGGATCTGTCAGTCTCCGACTTTATCCTAGGAATGTGAGAATACCCTGTGATGCACATCCACAAAGGGAAAGATGGCCAGTCATAATCGTAAATTCTGCACTATGATCGATGCACTGGAAATACGTAGATAGCCTGATTGCATTGGTATAGGACACTGTTTGGTATACTTTGGTATATATGGCTAAATGGACATACTGCACATTCATCTATCTGCAGTCGCAATCTAGTACATGGTACCTGCAGAGTAGCAGAGGGGTGATTTAGTGATGATACAGAAAATGGAAATCAATCTGCTGTGTCACTGGCTGGTGTTGAAATTACAGAATATCTGGTAAAATTGGTAAAACTTGTCGCACCATAAACTGTGTTGCGTACATCATCATCCCATATCAATGGTGTCTTTCCCATCCCGTCCATCCGCTGGTATGCTGTTGGTTGGCACATAATGATTGACTGACAACACTTGCTTGAGATGGAAGGAGCCGTGGTGAAACACTGAATATTGTCACTGTTACTTATCACCGTGGAGCACAGGATTACACGTAAAGGTCATCACCTTCAGACAATTGTTTGGAAGCGTTCCTCAATGCTGCAGACTTGTTCTGTTTCCATATGCTGTGATGCCATCCACATGTTTTTTTTCACCAATAAGATAACAGTACCTCTTTTTATTTCTACTATCTCTCACATGTTGTGGACAGCACCCTCTGGCGGTGGTCAACACATGAAAAGTAATCATGTACATGACTGCAAAATGAGGAAACAGTGCTCTTCAAAATGGAACACTGAGACATCTGCTACACTGTCGCTGTGGAAGGTAAGATTAACTGTAGAGGACATCACCTTCAGATAGCTGTCAGAAACGTTCTAGAACGCCACAAAATTTTCCAGCTTCCATATGTTGTGATGTCTTCCACATTTTTTTCAGTAACGAACATCACCTCTGTATTTTATTTCTACTGTCCGGTGCTTTGTGTGAGCTGCGAAGTTTATTCCATGCAATGCTCAGCTTACTGTGACAGCCAATGAATCAAAACATGTTGACAGCAGTTTAGCAGCTGATGCAGATCTCGAAGTCATTGTGGATAAAACGAAGTGTATGGCGGTGTACAAAGCTGTAGTCGTACAATGCTTGGATGTGTTACAGCCTGGAAAAGAGAAATGTATTAAACTACTTACGAAGGAACAATACATGAGTTTCTATTGCATATTATTATGGGAGTTTCTATTACAAGGAGTGGTGTAAGTCGTTAAAGTTTTGATGCATACAGTTCTCTCAAAACTACACCGATGTTGCTCCTAAAACCATAGAAATCGGCTGTATATATTCTCGTGGAATTTTGACTGTTTTTATTATTATTGTCGTGATTGCGTGAAACAGGCTGTGATGATCGAATTGCTTACAAAACTAGAATGCAAGAATCTGCTGCTTTCGAAGTATTAGAAGAGAAAGACATGGTAAAATCTTATAGGATGTTCTATTACAAGACAGGCTCTCATGATTTATTTCATAAAAGCCAGTGTAGTATAGCATCGCATTGGTAAAACAGGACGTGCTATAGTATACAAAACGGTAACATTCTCTTGAATTATAGCATGTTGTTGTCGAATGTAAAATGACAGTGTTTTCTTCCGACATGTGAGCAAATGGCATGAAAGGTTGTATTCTGTAATGTTATTTCAACTATCTGAAATGTTTGTAAGACACATGTGCATGACACTTTATTTAAAGACACTGATTTGAACATGAAAGATGCTCTTAGGCCGTGTAATTTGTCCATCAGGCTGAAAGGCATGCTTAACATACATTTTTTTATTCAGAGTTTAAATTCTCTCTTTTTCTTTACTCCAGAGATGGTTTCGATATAATGAGGACATTCTGCAGTGATCGGTAGTTTCCACAGGAAAATAGTGGAAGTTTTTTTCCGATTTTACGTGGGGTGGACATGTGCCTGCAGTCTGGTCACCTGTAATCGGCGGCGGTGCATTTTGTTGGATGTCGCAAAATATTGAAATGCGAATTGCGACCTGCAGTCCAACACCTATACCAGTTTTGCTCATAAAACTAATTTCCTATCTTCATGGAAAAAGCACTCCGTCTTCAGGCCACTGGTGGCCCATCGGTACCATCCGACCGCCGTGTCATCCTCAGGTGAGGATGCGGATAGGAGGGGCGTGTGGTCAGCACACCGCTCTCCCAGTCGTTAAGATGGTTTTCTTTGACCGGAGCCGCTACTGTTCGGTCGAGTAGCTCCTTAGTTGGCAAGACGAGGCTAAGTGCATGCCGAAAAATAGCAAGAGCTCATGGCAGCCCGGATGGTCACCCATCCAAGTGCCAGCCACGCCCGACAGTGCTTAACTTCAGTGATCTGATGCGAACTAGTGTATCCACTGCGGCAAGGCCGTTGCCTGTTTTCATGGAAAAAGGGCATTTATTATCATCACGATAGATGCTTGAGTAGAATAGATGTTTAATACAAGTGTTACAGTGCAGTGTTTTTTCCCCTCAGAACGACGTGCGCTTGCTCTCGGGCCTCTGGAGGCGTGATGGGTGAGTTCCATAGAAGGTCACAGCTGTCCTTTCAAACAAACAACCCACGGTCAGGATAGCCTTCATTTATCTCGGTTTTGTCCCATGGGATGTCGGCATCGCGCTCTGTGGTATGTGTGGCTTTTGTCGGCGTCAATAGCGCTGACTGCCCAGCCACACGCTCTTCGGGGTCGCATTGTACTGAAGACTCTGCAGCCAGATTGGTGAGACGCTGTTCCGGGGTCTGTGGTCGCTTTAGGCAGAGGGCATCCTGTTTTCTAAGCAGTGGACATTTGATAAAAGCAATCTGGAGGATTCTCGGGAATTTTTTTGTTGTTCCAGGAGGAGAGTCAGGTCACGTCTACGTTTAACAGATTGATGAAGTGTCTTGTTCTTGTCTTTTGTCTATCTGTGACTGATTTCTGCAGACTGAAGACAGTATATCAATGCCATCAGAAGAATCTCTTTGTAGGTCGTGAGTGACAAGACAGAACAGGCCTTTATTCCTACCTACAGTGAGGAGAGGGAGGGATGAGGGTTGTTAGAGCGGGATGGTAAGACTGGTTCCAAGTTGGTTAGTTCGTGACTGCACATCAAGGAGGACACAGCTGCAGTTGCTGCCCCTCTGCAATTTTCTGGGGTCAGTTTTTGTGGTAGTTGTGTCATTACGATGATTTTTCCCAATCTCAATACATGTGTTGCATTATGAACCGTTGATTACGAGTGCTGTTTTTTTTCATGACAATTTAGACATGTAATCACAGCAGTGAAGCAGTTTCCATCAGTTATAGTTGCATGTATTGGCTTTGATTGCCTGGACTGGAGGGTGATTGTCGAGCAAGTGTCTATAGCCAACTCTGATGTCAAACATCGATAGGTACAGTCCTCTGCTGTGTGCTTACAGGTAATAGACTTATGAAACTGCTCTCCATCCAACAGCAACATCATGTCAGCTGAAAGTAATTCCCGCAAAAAAAAAAAAAAAAAAGATAGTATCTTGCACCCCAACCTTTTCCCTGCCAGGATGTAGGTGAAGGCTACAGTTTGAGTGTGTCTGCCACTAGTTTAGAGTTGTATTACGAATTTTTTCCCAGCAGGATAACACCAGTCGTATGGGATCGCCAATTTTTGAGCTGTATTGCGATTTTAGGCAGTCCTTGTCTAGTGCTATGCGTGTAGTTGTGTAATGAGGCCCAATGTTTGTGCCTAATTACGTAATTAGGCCCAATCTCTACTTCAGTTTCCCAACCAAAATAAATAAAGTACACTAACCTAACCTTCCTCTCCTGCATCTGCATTGTTTCCATGTGTTGGTGGCGCCCTTGGGCCTTCGTTCCCGAAGGACGAGGTTCGAGTCCCAAAGAGGGCATCGCCATTTTGAATATCCCTCCAATTCCAGGGGGAGGGTAGTGGGGTGATACGTCATCAGAGGCTTGAGACAAAAAAAAATTCCCAGCAAAATTAGAAATTCCCGCCAAAACGCGAAATTTCTGCCAACATTCGAAATTCCCATCAACATTCGAAATTAACGCAAAAATTCGCAATTCCCCCAAAATTCACAATTCCCACCAATAGAGTAGATGGGGGAGGGGGAGCGGGAGGGGGAGGAGGGACTGGTCCAGGGACGCACGTGCCAGCTGAGGAAAACACATGACATCATCTGCAGACGACAGTAATTAATTGATAAATTTCATTAACTTGCATATCATTTTGATATCTAAAGTGTCCTAGCACCGCCCTTACCCTACTACCTATGGGCTGCAGTGATTTAGCTATTACAAGTAGTATATTTTTAGGTTGGTTAATACCTCCAAGTGGGTGTCGCAAAAGCGAGGCACTAATGTTTATTTTCCCCCGGGCAGCAGGTCTTGTGTAGAAGTGCAGACACGGGGACGCAAAATGGTTAGTGTATACTGACAGGCGTCGTTCACTTCGTGGTACAGTTACGACCATGTAGAAAACTTCAGGTCGTAAAGTTTGTGACTTGTTTGTGGGAAGACCGACACTGAGAAAACCAAACAACACACTGATGTGTGTGTACATATTAGCCGGCCGCGGTGGTCTAGTGGTTCTAGGCGCTCAGTCCGGAACCGCGCGACTGCTACGGTCGCAGGTTCGAATCCTGACTCGGGCATGGATGTGTGTGATGTCCTTAGGTTAGTTAGGTTTAAGTAGTTCTAAGTTCTAGGGGACTGATGACCACAGATGTTAAGTCCCATAGTGCTCAGAGCCATTTGAACCATTTTTGTACATATTAAGATACAACATATAAAAACATCTGCGTTTCTGTCAATTATACTCTGTATGGTAGAGTTAAGGAAAATGCTTATTCTCGCTTATTATGCCCTTTATGGAGGCTGGAAATCTTCTTCGTGTAAATTAGTAAGATACTGTGAAATTCAGTTGCCTCTGCTCGTCCAGGAGACGCCTGATGCTGTGTTCCTCTACTTGTGGAAAGCGTTTGGTACTCCGCAGCCAAACTGGCAGAATACGAGCCAATTAAATGTTACACCGATTTGTGATTGAAGAGTTCCTAGGCAATAGAACACAGCACGTCATTCGCACTGGAGAGAAGAATTCAGATGCACTAGTAAATGGAACTTTGAGCATATACCAACGAAGTTTTGTTGTTGTGATTTTTGCTCTGAAAACTGGTTTGCTGGAGCTGATCATCCTACTCTATCCTGTGCAAGCCTCTTCACCTCCGAGTAACTACTGCAACCTACATTCTTCTGAATATTCTCACTGTATTCATCTCTTGGCCTCTCTCTACTATCCTCCCCCCCCCCCCCCCCCCAATGCTTCCCTCCAGTAATAAATTGGCGATCGGTTGCTGTCTCAGAATGTGTCCTACCAACCGACTTGTCCCTTCTTTTAGTCGGACTGTGCCACAAATTTCTTTTCTCCCCAATTCTGTTCATTAGCTTCTCATTAGTTACGCGGTCTACCAATCTAATCTTCAGCATTTTTCTGTAGCATCACATTTCAAAAGCTTCCATTCTCTTCTTATCTAAACAGTTTATCATCCATCTGTACTCGATGTTAACATTTATCTCTTCTTCAACGCCTTTCTTGCTTTTGCCAGTCTACATTTTATATCCTCTCTACTTCAGCCGTCAACAGTTATTTTGCTCCCCAAATAGCAAAACTCCTTTACTACTTCAAGTGTCTCATTTCCTAATCTCTTTCCTTCAGAATCACCTGACTTAATTCGATTACATTCCATTATCCTCGTATTGCTTCTGTTGATGTTCATCTTATATCCTCCTTACAAGACACTGTCCATTCCGTTCAGCTGCTCTTCCAGATCCTTTACTGTCTCTGACAGAATTACAATGTCATCGGCAAACCTCAAAATTTTTATTTATTCTCCCCAGATTTTAATTCCTACATCACATTTTAGTTTTCTTTCCTTTACTGCTTGCTCAATACACAGATTGAATAACATCGGAGATAGGCTACAACCCTGTCTCACTCCTTTCCCAACCATGCTTCCCTTTCATGTACCTCGATTCTTATGACAGTCACCTGGTTTCTCTATAAACTGTAAATAGGCTCTCGCTCCCTCTATTTTACCCCTGCATTCTTTAGAAATTGAACTAGAGTATTCGACCCACCATTATCAAAAGCTTTTTCTGTGTCTACAAATGCCGTAAACGTAGATTTGGCTTTCCTTAACCTATCTTCTAAAATAAGTCGCAGGTCATTGCCTCTCGTGTTCCTACAAATCTTCTGAATCCGAGGTCGGCTTCTGCCCGTTTTTCCATTCTTCTGTAGAGAATTCGTGTTAGTATTTTGCAATCATGACATATTAAATTGGTACATCGGTCATTTTTAGACCTTTCAGCATCTGCTTTCTTTGGAATTGGAATTATTACATTATTTTTTATGGCTGAGGGTATTTCGCCTGTCTCATACGTCTTGCTCACAAGATGGAGGAGTTTGGTCATGGCTGGCTCTGCGAAGGATATCAGTAGTTCTAACGAGATGTTGTCTATTCCCGGAGCCTTGTTTCGATTTAGATCTTTCAGTACTCTGTTAAATTCTTCACTCAGTATCATATATCCCATCTCAACTTCATCCGCACCCTCTTCCATTTCCATAATGCTACCCTATATACTCCTTCCACCTTTCTGCTTTCCCCTCTTTGCTTAGGACTGGTTTTCCATCTGAGCTCTTGATATTCATACAAGTGGTTCTCTTTTCCCCAAAGGTCTCTTTAATTGTCCTTTAGGCAGTATCTATCTTTCCTCTAATGCTATATACTTCTAAATCCGTAGATTTGTCGTCTAGCCATTCCTGCTTAGCCATTTTTAACCATTTTACCAAAAAAAGTGTTATAGGGACATTAATGTCCGTTATATGGGTATACAGGGCGTTTCACAATTCATGTTACACATTTTTAGAGGTTGTAGACGGCAATTTGTGGATCAACTTTTACATAGGAACTTGTGTCTGGAAAGTCACCCAAGGATCGCTGGGCAGGAAACGAATGAGTGGAAAGTTACATGCGAAAACCGTCCTGATGCTTCTGACAGTGGAACACCTGCCACGGTAGTGTTGCTGCCAAGACTGTAGGGTAGACAACTTCCAGAGATGGTAGTAAGGACCAAAACAAGGAAAAAGGCCCGGTAAAAATGGGCTCAAAATGCATACGTAGAGAGCTATCAGCATTTGTTCATTTTCGCTACTGTGAAAGACATCTCGGCTATTCAACAGGTCCTCATAGCACTTAAGGTATGCATTTTTGAGTCCATGTTTGCGGGACATTTTTTCCTTGTTTAAGTACATACTGCCACCTCTGAAAATTTCCTGCCCTACAACCTTAGCAACAACAGTACCAGGAGCTGTATTTCACTGTCACAGGTATCAGAACAGTTTTCGCTTAGAACTTCCGACTCGTTCGTTTCCGATACAGTGACCCTTGCTTCAGACTGATGCATTTATTCCTCTCCAATACCCTAGAAAGTGTGTAACATCATCACGGAATCACCTTGTGTATATTCATACGTTTACACTCTCTGTAGCGTCGTTGGGTGACGTTACCGGACACGAGTTCCTGTGTAAAACTTGACCCATCAGGTCCTCTTTACAACCTCTAAAAGTGCGTAACATGAACTATGGAATACCCTGTATAATTACTTAGCTGATAATAATGTTTGCGAAGCCTTCGTGGATGATGGTGTTCTATGTACAAAAGTTATAAAGTTAGAGAAAGTTATAGGCAAATACAAGAAGATCTTTACAGAGTCGAAGCTTGGTGAGGAAGAAAATATAAATACGACGAAATGCTTATTATCGTATAATCACACAATTATCAAGGAAGCACTTCAGTCGTATCAATAAAATATTTGGGGCTAGGGATATGGAGCGAATTAAAGTGGAGAAGATATAAAACTGAGAGACAGGTGCCAGATCAAAGTTTATTAGAATAATCCCCAGGAAGAGCAGAGCCACCTACGATGAAGGTAGCTTACAAAACTGACGACCGACAGATACTTGGGTATTGCTCCTCGGTCTGAGTCATTTACCAGTTAGGATCGACAGAGAAGAACCGCAGAAGAGTAGTCCATTTCGTGACAGCTCTGTTGGGTAAGCCCGAAAGCATCATGTAGATGTTCATTGAACTTCAGTGGCGATCGCTGCAAGAGAGGTGCGGTGTGTCATGATGCAGTTCGAGAACATCTGTACGTAAAACAGACAGTCAAAATATTGATTCCTTCTATACGCATCTCGAGAAGCGGCCATGAAGGTAAAATAAGAGAGGGTCTCTCTACACTCATGCTCATAAATTAAGGATAATGCTGATACATGGTGAAACAACGCTCTGGTGGGCGGTTTGCGGGTTTGAATCACCTCGGGGTACGACCATGCGGTGCATTTGACCTGCGGTCGTCGCACGGTGGCGCTGGGAGTAGTCCACATACGCAGAGGTGTGTTGGTGCATGTCAGAGTACGGTGCAGCTAGTTAGTGTGCAGACGTTTTCAGACGTGCTAATGGTGACTGTGTGTTGAAAATGGCTCAAAGCACACATACTGATGACGTTATGAGGGGTAGAATACTAGGGCGACTGGAGGTTGGTCAAACACGGCAGGTCCCAGCACGGGGCCTCCGTGTGCCACAAAGTGTGATCTCACGATTATGGGAAAGATTCCAACAGACAGGAAACGTGCCCAGGCGCTACAGTACGGGACGTCCACAGTGTACGACATCACAAGAAGACCGATATCTCACCATCAGTGCCCGCAGATGGCCACGGAGTACCGCAGGCAGCCTTGCTCGGGACCTTACCGCAGCCACTGGAACAGTTGTCTCCAGACACACAGTCTACAGACAACTGAACAGACATGGTTTATTCGCCCGGAGACCTGCAAGGTGCATTTCACTGACCCCCTGGTCACAGGAGAGCCCGTAAAGCCTGGTGTCGAGAACATAGTACATGGTCATTGGAAGAGTGGTCCCAGGTTCTGTTCACGGACGAGTCCAGGTATAGTCTGAATAGTTATTCGCGCCGGGTTCTCATCTGGCGTGAACCAGGAACCAGATACCAACCCCTTAATGTCGTTTGAAAGGGACCTGCATGGAGGTCGTGGTTTGATGGTGTGGGGTGGAATTATGATTGGTGCACGTACACCCCTGCATGTCATTGATAGAGAAACTGTAACAAGTCTGCCATCTTGGAGGAGTACCTTGAAAGAGAAGATATCAGGCGAACGGAGTGTCCTGCCTGTTCTCCAGACCTAAACCCCATCGAGCACATCTGGGATGCTCTCGGTCGACGTATCACTGCACGTCTTCAAACCCCTAGGACACTTCAGGAGCTCCGACAGGCACTGGTGCAAGAATGGGAGGCTAAACCCCAGCAGATACTCCACCACTTGATCCAGAGTATTCCAACCCGTTGTGCGGTCCGTGGACGTGGTGATCATATCCCATATTGATGTCGGAGTACATCCGCTGGAAACAGTGGCGTTTTGTAGTACATGTGTTACGGGACGGTTTTCTCAACTTACCACGAATACCGTGGACTTACAGGTCTGTGTCTTGTGTGCTCCCTATGTGCCTATGCTATTAGCGCCAGTTTTGTGTAGTACCACGTTGTGTGGCACCACATTCTGCAGTTATCCTTAATTTATGAGAATGAGTGTAGTTTGGAGGGGTCGTACTTCTTAAGCACTTTTGGTGTCTGAGGTAGGAAATGGGAGAAGCGACATCGGTAGACGAAGACGCCTCCTTCACAGACTGTAAGGTGGCTTTCGAAGTATAACACACAAGTAATTATTTTTATGCGCTGAGCGCTTCACCACGTGGCGCCACAAAAGCTCTGACCATGACAAATTCTGATAGTACTAGTCCTTCCCTTTGTATTCGCAGTTTAATACTGTGGTGTCGTCCGCCACAGACACGACACCTATTCAGAGGGTGGCGGCAGACGGTGCGAGCACTGCCGCCAGAGGCAGCCGCACACCAACCACGCCCGCCCGTCAACCAACGGCCACGCCGTGGCCACGGCCTCCTTGGCTGGCGCAGGCAGCGCCGCTGTCCACGTGTATAAGATTTTGTAGAAATAACGAGTACAAACAACTGTACTTTTTACGAAATATATTAACTACATGACCAGTTTCGACGCTGCATTATTGTGATCTTCAGGCCCCAGTATGTCAGAAATCATACAGCAAATGCACAAAGATTGATAATATTGTAATAATAAAATGGGGTACCTGACAACGGTTGTTTGAAACCATTAAAGCACATGTATAAACAGATAGCTGTACTTACGTAAACACTACCTGTATGTATAAAAGCTGTTGCTTCGATAATATTAAGTATTGTTGGAACAAAAGAGATGTAATACACTGAAAAAACGAGAGAGGTGAAATACCACATCAGACAAATCAACAGATGTAAGATACATAATAATTCTTATCACAGAGTATACACACACTGAAGAGTCAAGCAAACTGGTACACCTGGCTAATGTCGTGTAGGCCCGTCGCGACCACGGAGAAGTGCGGCAACACTACGTGGCATGGACTAGTCCAATGCCAGAAGCAGTGCTAGAGGTAACTGACACCATGAATCTTGCAGTGCGGTACATAAATTCGTAAAAGTACGAGGGAGTAGAGATCTCTTCTGAACAGCACGTTGCAAGGCATCCCAGATATTCTCAATAATGTTCATGTCTGGGGAGTTTGGTGGCCAGCGGAAGTGTTTAAAGGTGTTTCTGGAGCCACTCTGTAGCAACTGTGGACGTGTGGGGTCTCGCACTGTCCTGCTACTATCGGCCAAGTCCGCCTCAATGCACAATGGACATGAATGGATGCAGGTGATCAGACAGGATACCTACGTACGTGTCACCTGTCAGAGGCTTATCTAGACATATCAGGGGTCCCATGTCACTCCAACTGCAGACGCCCAACACCATTACAGAGCCTTCATCAGCTCTAACAGCCCCCCGCTGACATGCAGGGTCCATGGGTTCATGAAGTTGTCTCCATACCCGTACACGTCCATCTGCTCGATATGATTTGAAACGAGACTCGTCCGACCAGGCAACATGTTTTCAGTCATCAACAGTCCAATGTTGGTGTCGAAGGGCCCAGGCGAGGCGTAAAGCTTTGTTTCGTGCAGTCATCAAGGATACACGAGTGGGCCTTGGGCACCAAAAGTCCATATCGATGATGTTTCGATGAATGGTTCGCACGCTGATACTTGTTGACGGCCCAGAAATTAGTGAAAGGGTTGCACTCCTGTCACGTTGAACGATTCTCTTCAATCATCGTTGGTGCCGCTCTTGCAGGATCTTTTTCTGGCCGCAGCGATGTCGGATATTTCATATTTTAGCGGATTCTTGATATTCACGGCACCAAACAAAAAAAAAAAAAAGTTTCAAATGGCTCTGAGCACTATGGGACTTAACATCTGAGGTCATTAGTCCCCTAGAACTTAGAACTACTTAAACCTAACTAACCTAAGGTCATCACACACATACATGCCCGAGGCGGGATTCGAACCGGCGACCGTAGCGGTCGCACGGCTCCAGACTGTAGGGCCTAGAACCGCTCGGTCACCCCGGCCGGCTTCACGGTACACTCGTGAAATGGTCGTTAAGGAAAATACCCACTCCATCGATGCCTCGGACATGCTGTGTCCCATCGCTTGTGCGCCGACTACAACACCACGTTGAAACTAACTTAAATCTTGATAACTTCCCATTGTAGCAGCTGTAACCGATCTAACATCTGCGCCAGGCACTTGTTGCCTTATACAGGAGTTGCCGACCGCAACATAGCATATATTTGAATACGCATGTCTACACCAGTTTCTTTGGCGCTGCAGTGAATATAAGTGCAAATTAAAATATTTTTTTAATAATATACGGGCCTGAAAGTGGATACTACTACTACAGTATCCAGGCAAATAACAGGCCATATGAGTATTATTTATTATTGTGAAGGTAAATTGTATGATGAAAGATTATGTCTGTACGTGTCGCGTTGTATGTTTAAAAGTTTGGAGTCTAGTCATTGATTGGGAAGACAGTGTCGAAAAAGAAAAACATAAACCCTGGCGCTCCCCTCTCCCCATTTCGCGTTTTATCTAGAAATACAGACGTATATTTATGACGTACAGCAATGTTTTTCGTTACTTGCGTTTCACAGATTTATTTTAGGCTTGATAGATTTCCATTTTGATAGGAATAGTTTCGAATGAGTTATAGGTAGCTGAACTTGTTTCATACCTATTTCTTCTGTTATTATGGCCACTATGGCGTTATACTGTATTTTTGATTTTGATCGTTATCTCGTTCTATACAATTCTTCAACAAACCGGCGTTGGTTTGCTTCATTGTCGTAAAGTTATTCCTGTCGTATCCCCTACTGTGAACCATGCAGGACTTCAGTCATGTTTGTACTCCATGATTCTGTCATTTCCATTTTTCTTTGTCCGACACTTTCTCGCCGTTCAGTAACTAGGCTCAGACTTCTACAGGTACAACGCCACATGTATGGACGTGGTCTCCCACCATGTTGTTGTTGTTGTGGTCTTCAGTCCAGAGACTGGTTTGATGCAGCTCTCCATGCTGCTCTATCCTGTGCAAGCCTCTTCATCTCCCAGTACCTACTGCAACCTACATCCTTCTGAATCTGTTTAGTGTTTTCATCCTTTGGTCTCCCACCACGATTTCTACCCTCCACGCTGCCCTCCAATACTAAATTGGTGATCCCTTGAAGCCTCAGAATATGTCCTGCCAACTGATTCCTTCCTCTGGTCAAGTTGTGCCACAAACTTCTCTTCTCCCCAGTCCTATTCAACACTTCCTCATTAGTTATGTGATCTACCCATCTAATCTTCAGCATTCTTCTGTAGCACCACATTTCGAAAGCTTCTGTTTTCTTGTCTTAACCATTTATCGTCCACGTTTCACTTCCATACAAGGCTACACTCCATGCAAATACTTTTAGAAACGACTACTTCACATTAAATCTGTACTCGATGTTAACAAATTTCTCTTCTTCAGAAACTTTTTCCTTGCCATTGCCAGTCTACATTTTATATTCTCTCCGACCATCATCAGTTACTTTGCTCCCCAAATAGCAAAACTTCTTTACTACTTTAAGTGTCTCACTTCCTAATCTAATTCCCGCATCACCCGATTTAATTCGACTACATTCCATTATCCTCGTTTTGATTTTGTTGATGTTCATCTTATATTCTCCTTTCAAGACACTGTCCATTCCGTTCAGCTGCTCTTCCAAGTCCTTTGCTGTCTCTCACAGAATTACGATGTCATCAGCAAACCTCAAAGTTTTTATTTACTCTCCCTAGATTTTAATTCATACATCAAATTTTCTTTTTCTTTCCTTCACTGTTTGCTCAATACACAGATTGAATAACATTGGGGATGGCTACAACCCTGTCTCACTCCCTTCCCAACTACTGCTTCCCTTTCATGCCCCTCGACTCTTATAACTGCCATCTGGTTTCTGTACAAATTCTAAGTAGCCTTTCGCTCCCTGTATTTTACGCCTGCCACCTTCAGAATTTGAAAGAGAGTATTCCAGTCAACGTTGTCAAAAGCTTTGTCTAAGTCTACAAATGCTAGAAACGTAGGTTTGCCTTTCCTTAATCTACTTTATAAGTCGTAGGGTCAGTATTGCCTCACGTGTTCCAGTATTTCTACGGAATCGTAACTGATCTTCTCCGAGGTCGGCGTCTAACAGTTTTTCCATTCGTCTGTAAAGAACTCGTGTTAGTGTTTTGCAGCCGTGGCTCATTAAACTGATAGTCTTTCAGAATACGTTACCTTCACAAATAAACGTCATGAATAGTGACAGCAGGCGAGATACCACACAGATGCCTCACAAAAATGAAAATAATAAATAAACGGGTGTGAAAGATGTTACAACACTGTAATTCAAGAGTCAAGACTTCCAAAACGGAATGCAACTTCAAAAATGTTAAAAACATATGTTTTGAAAGAGCACAGAAAAGCTGTGTGATTGAGAAACTGTTGTGTTAATTTGTTGCAGCTTATGTAATAAACTATCACGTGTTCATCATTTCCTTGGGAGTGATCACATTCACATTCATAGGAATGCCTGTATTGGACAAGGAGGCATGTCTCACTCACTTACCAGCCAGACAAATTAGGTGCGACGATAAAAGATTCCTGTCATATGACACACGTACTGTAACTAATGCCGTGTGAGACACACCAGACGTGTTTTCCGGTGGGGAATCGGTTGATGTGTAGCCTTGTCACCAAACTTTTGCGGTTCCCTTTCGAAAGCCACTTCCTTTCGTATGCTAATAGACTTATCATGCAGAATCATCTGTGTAATAGTGTGACCTGGCTGAAAATTACAAGTTCGTGGCGTCCTCCATCGGCAATGCCTTCAATATGGTGTTGGCCAGCCCTTAACCTTGATCATAGCTTCCTCTCACGAAGGCATACGTTCAGTCAGGTGTTGGAAGGTTTCTTGGGGAATGACAGTCAATTCTTCACCGAGTTCTGCACTGAGAAGAGGTATCGATGTCGGTCGGTGAGGCCTGGCACGAAGTCGGCGTTCCAAAACACCTCAAAGGTGTTCTATAGGATTCAGATCAGGACTCTGTGCAGGCCAGTCCATTACAGGGATTTTATTGTCGTGTAACCATCCGCCATAGGCCGTGCGTTATGAGCAGCTGCTCGATCGTGTTGAAAGATGCAATCGCCATACCCGAATTGCTCTTCTACAGTGGAAAGCAAGAAGGTGCTTAAAACATCAATGTAGGCCTGTGCTGTGATAGTGCCACGCAAAACAACAAGGGGTCCATGAAAAACACGACCACGCCATGACACCACCGCCTCCTAATTTTACTGTTAACACTACGCACGCTGGCAGATGACGTTCAACGGGTATTCGCCATACACTTTCTTCCTGCTTTCATGTTGATCTGTGTTCAGTTTTTGAGGGCTGTCCACTGCGGCCTCTTACCACTAAATCTGATGGGGGACGCGATGGGGAGTTTCCCTTCTGAGAGAGAGGCTAGCTAATCGTACGCTCTTACACACTTTTAGATGATCCATCTTTGAAGTGAGACTGTGGCGGATCAAAAACTTGTAAAATAAAGGAACATCAATAGCCGTAAGTTTTAGAAGATACGTTAATTGCATGACTCGTTTCGACACTACATTATTGTCATCTTCAGGTCCCTGTACATCAGAAATTACAAAGCATGTAATGTGTCACAAACAACGACAAATTTTCTCATTTTCAGAGTATTGAAGGGTGATTTGTCTTAACTGTTAAAAACCATTCAAAAGGCAAGATCGCATAAAAAAGATTCAGCTGTCATTGCTGTCATATTCACGTCTGTAAGACAGTGCATTTACGTGGAATATGTCTCATAAGTTAAGATGTGACATTTGATATAAAAGTTGTTGTTGTTGTTGTTGTGGTCTTCAGTCTTGAGACTGGTTTGATGCAGCTCTCCATGCTACTCTATCCTGTGCAAGCTTCTTCATCTTCCAGTACCAACTGCAACCTACATCCTTCTGAATCTGCTTAGTGTATTCATCTCTTGGTCTCCCTCTACGATTTTTACCCTCCACGCTGCCCTCCAATACTAAATTGGTGATCCCTTGATGCCTCAGGACAAGTCCTACCAACCGATCCCTTCTACTGGTCAAGTTGTGCCACAAACTTCTCTTCTTCCCAATCCTATTCAATACTTCCTCATTAGTTATGTGATCTACCCATCTAATCTTCAGCATTCTTCTGTAGCACCACATTTCGAAAGCTTCTATTCTCTTCTTGTCCAAACTATTTATCGTCTATGTTTCACTTCGATACATGGCTACACTCCATACAAATACTTTCAGAAACAACTTCCTGATGTTTAAATCAATACTCGATGTTAACAAATTTCTCTTCTTCAGAAACGCTTTCCTTGCCATTGCCAGTCTACATTTTATACCCTCTCTACTTCGACCATCATCAGTTATTTTGCTCCCCAAATAGCAAAACTCCTTTACTACTTTAAGTGTCTCATTTCCTAATCTAATTCCCTCAGCATCACCCGACTTAATTAGACTACATGCCATTATCCTTGTTTTGCTTTTGTTGATGTTATAGCTTCGTATTATAAAAACCGGAAGTGGACCTGTACATTTACGTACATTTAACATCTTTTTGTTGTAAAACATGTTCATTTCTGTAGAAGTTGCTTATCAGTTCAAACCCTGTCCTCTGAAGGGACTATTTTATACTTCTCTTAGCCGCGCAGGGTAGCCACGCGGTCTAGGGCGACTTGTTACCGTCCGTGCGGCTCCCCCCGTCGGAGTCGGAGGTTCGAATCGTCCCTTGGGCATGGGTGTGTGTGTGTTGTCCATAGAGTAACTCCGTTTAAGTTATATTA
This sequence comes from Schistocerca piceifrons, assembly GCF_021461385.2. NCBI lineage: Eukaryota > Metazoa > Arthropoda > Insecta > Orthoptera > Acrididae > Schistocerca > Schistocerca piceifrons. Next base: position 128,810,199 of record NC_060142.1, on the reverse strand, counting down.
GGTAATGTGTAGGCTTAGGGACCGATGACCTCAGCAGTTTGGTTCCATAAGACCTTACCACAAATTTCCTATACTTCTCTTAAGTTCTCATAAATACCTCCACATGTGGGCTATGGTTTTAAGTGGATTGGTGTATGTTAATTTACCATGCTATTTTATGTACGCAAAAATGAGTCAGCATAATACCGGGTGATCAAAAAAGTAAAAATTTGGAAACTTAATAAACCACGGAATAATGTAGATAGAGAGGTAAAAATTGATACACATGCTTGGAATGACGTGGGGTTTTATTAGAACCAAAAAAAAACCATATTGCTAGACGCGTGAAAGATCTCTTGCGCGCGTCGTTTGGTGATGCTCGTGTGCTCAGCCGCCACTTTCGTCATGCTTGGCCTTCCTGGTCCCCATACCTCAGTCCGTGCGATTATTGGCTTTGGGGTTACCTGAAGTCGCAAGTGTATCGTGATCGACCGACATCTCTAGGGATGTTGAAAGACAAGATCCGACGCCAATGCCTCACCATAACTCCGGACATGCTTTACAGTGCTGTTCACAACATTATTCCTCGACTACAGCTATTGTTGAGGGATGATAGTGGACATATTGAGTATTTCCTGTAAAGAACATCATCTTTTCTTTGTCTTACTTTGTTATGCTAATTATTGCTATTCTGATCAGATGAAGCACCATCTGTCGGACATTTTTAGAACTTTTGTATTTTTTTGGTTCTAATAAAACCCCATGTCATTCCAAGCATGTGTGCCAATTTGTACCTGTCTATCTACATTATTCCGTGATTCATTCAATTTTCAAATTTATACTGACTTTTTGATCACTCGATACATCGATTGTACTCTGTCTGGTATTCGTAAAGTAAAAGGATCTGATTGACTGTTGGCAAAGTTGAACCAAGAGCGATGGCTGGACTTCAGTTGTCATTGTAAATGGATGACGCGATCTATCTGCGATTAATACGAATGACAGTGATTGTGAAATCAACCTGGAAGCGAACTACTACTGTACGTTTGAATTGGACAACATCCGCTGCTGTGGGCGCGCTAGGGATAAGATTCCTAGTGCAGATACTCCAAAATACTTACAGTACAAATGTAGAAAATTCGAGGTGCAGTGCCCATTGTGTCTTGGCGTCGTGTCGGACAGTCGACGTCCATTATCTCCTCTCAAAAAAAAAAAAATCTGTCCTGGAGGCGCTTCAGTCCGGAAACGCGCTGCTGCTACGGTCGCAGATTCGAATCCTGCCTCGGTCATGGATGTGTGTGATGTCCTTAGGTTAGTTAGGTTTAAGTAGTTCTAAGTCTAGGGCACTGATGACCTCAGATGTGCTTAGAGCCATTTGAACCATTTTCTCCCCTGGAGGACGCAACCAAATCTCGTCCGCACTGCCCCGCGCGAATCTCCTGCTCCTCATACTATATGCCAGGCTGTGGAAAACTCTACATGGAGTTTTCACCAAGAAAACTAAAACCGCCAACTAAAAACTCGTGCGGCAACTGCGCATCACTTCGCACACTTTACAGCCTCCCTCCCTGCATGAGAAGTGAAAAAAACTGTTCCTCTGATCGCAGTCCATCGACAGGCATCCTCAGTGACGGTCTGACATCACGGATCACGTCCCAATCAACACACTGTTATTTTGCGCACGTGGGAAACCGTGCAGTCCGGTGTGTCTACATGAGGTGGAAAAAAGCGGGGCTCTGCGACTTCACCACCCGGGGTCCGGCGAGGGCAGGCTGATGCCGATGTTAGCGGAAGCAGGATACAGTATGAGGCCCGTTGCCGAAACGGTGGACTGCGCTTCTTCTTGTCCGGGAACAAGTGCGGCTTTCGCATTCCTACGCATCCCTGCGATGGAAGATGCATGCTCTGTGTGTTTTCCCCTGGCCATTGAGCCGGTGGGTTTCTGGCAACAGGCGATATCGATTCTTACTTCCATCTTTGATCGTTGTCCCTGTGCCCTGTTCTCATTGCGTCTTTGAGGCAGGCTATTTATGGTGGCGCGCGTTCGTAAGTCGAGGAGAGTGGGTCCGCGCATGAGCAGAGTCTGTCTGTGACGTGACGTGCTTTCGATGTTGTCGTTGTGGGGAGTTGGCGACACCATGTCACGTGGCACGGCCGTATGCCGTAGATGGGTTGAGTTGCAGCAACGAAAAAGCATGGGCCGCTGCCGGAAAGTATTGAAGTTGTATTGACACGGCTGGCCAGTGGCGACCAGGATTTTCTAATACCTCGAGAGCTATGTGGATGGATGGCGTGTGAATTTCACATGAAGAAGAAAACATTAATCGGCAAGCTTTCGTGGTGGGTTCCTCCTTCTATATGTAGTGAATATTATTGTGTACTTAAGGACTGTTGACTGTTGCAATTGCTCGTGCTAGTGGCCAGAAAAACATTCACTGCAGCGGTGGCGAGGCGAGTTATGTTCTGGAACGGCCATGAAATTATGTTACTAAAGTGGGTAGAAATAGCTCCTCGGATTTGTAAGTTTCGATTTCGTACTTAGTAGCACGCTGAAGCTAGCTGGTTCACTATAAAGTTATAGATTTAGAATTTTCTGGTTTTATGAATGGTAGTTGTTGTTTCTTAATAATTTCTTGTGTGTATGGAAGGCAAGTGGCCATGAGAAACACAGTTCACTTTGCGTTTTATGGTCGGATAGAGGCCGAGTGTATTTTGGTCTGTGGCCATAGGGGCCGTGCTTATTGCATTAGCGACCTATTGCAGTGACATTAGTTTTCTATTGCAATTTCAAATACCTATCTGAAGGTTGATTGTCACGTTAGGTACTGCACTTTTGATTTATGTGGTGTCAGCCATTTAGCAAAGAGATTATCTTGTAAGGTGGACCTTAAGTCATTGGTTGTGGACTGACACATCTTTTCACGTAGTATCTAGATATTTTTTATTTGGATCAAAGGAAACTAAGCTCCTTAATTCTGTTCACTGGTTGACTTGTAATGTGTTCATATTAAGGTATTGCTTTTCTATATATATATTTGTGTAACTTGTATATACTACATTGTGTTTGCCGCTCATGTTCTCCTGTTTTCAGAAACCTGTATAGTGGTCGACGCGAGCAAACCCAATCCGCGACCTTGCAGTGTAACGCAAATCTCAGGATTTGAACTCGGGGCCGTCCGGACCCCGTTAACGCGCGATTCCTCTATTCCATTCAACGAGAGGCTTGTTTTAGGCAGAAGATTTCCTACTGCCCAAAGTTGAATATAAGTTCACCTTTTGGATCGTGTGTTTGTGAAATCGTAGTAGATTAACGTTCGCTCGCGTCCATCACATGTTCGTCAAATTGACGTTTTTCCTTAAGCTTTCATAAAGTCTAGAATCTTCCGGACGTTGAGTGTAGCAGAATGCTAAGAGTAAACAGAGCAATTAAAAGTACCCTTCAGGTCAGATAGCATCATATTAATTTTACCTTTTCAGTAAGTGTGAAACTGAGCACCCGCTAGGATAGCCGAGAGCGCTGTTTCCTGGACTCGGGTAGGCCCGCCGGCCCCGGATCGAATCCGCCCGGCGGATTAACGACGCGCAGCCTGGATGTGGTTTTTAGGCGGTTTTCCACATCCTTCTAGGTGAATACCGGGCTGGTTCCCACGTCCCGCCTCAGTTACACGACTCGCAAACATTTGCAACACATTCAGACTATTTCACGATTTATTATAGATGCAGACAGCTGGGGTACACTAATTCCGTCCCGGGGGGTATGGGGTGGCGGCAGGAAGGGCCGCTGGTGGCCGAGCGGTTGTGGCGCTACAGTCTGGAACCGCGCGACCGCTACGGTCGCACGTTCGAATCCTGCCTCGGCCATGGATGTGTGTGTTGTCCTTAGGTTAGTTAGGTTTAAGTAGTTCTAAGTTCTAGGGGACTTATGACCTCAGCAGTTGAGTCCCATAGTGCTCAGAGCCATTTGAACCATTTGAATTAACCTTGCCACATCCGTACTTAACCCTGCCGACCCTGCGCACAATGTGGGTTGAAGGCAGTAGCAAAAGAAAGAAAGAAAGAAAAGTGTTGTGGATTGGCAGGAGCCAACCCACGGAGTTTGGAGGAAGCCAAAAGGCACGCGTTTAAGCTCACGCAGGCTGGCGTGAGGTCTGGAACAGGACAAGGAAATGAGAACTTAGAAAAACGGACGTAGCTTCTGGAATACTTAACTTTAAGCAATTAATGTTGAACGTAGCTCTTGTCTGTACATTCTTTACAATATCAATAACAACTGATAATGACCCCTTGCTAGGTCGTAGCAATTGACGTAGCTGAAGGCTATGCTAACTATCGTCTCGGGAAATGAGAACGTATTTTGTCAGTGAACCATCGCTAGCAAAGTCGGTTGTACAACTGGGGCGTGTGCTAGGAAGTCTCTCTAGACCTGCCGCGTGGCGGCGCTCGGTCTGCAATCACTGATAGTGGCGACACGCGGGTCCGACGTATACTAACGGACCGCGGCCGATTTAAAGGCTACCACCTAACAAGTGTGGTGTCTGGCGGTGACACCACAAAAAGTAAGTCTAAAACTGAGTGAGAAAGGATATAGCCGACATTTTAAACATTTGGTTATCCATTTCATGTTGGTTGTTGTTACGGGTACGTGAAGGGGCTGATGTCACAAATGTGACGGTTAATATTGTAAATACTAATTGTGGATAGGGCCTTGATATGCAAACGTTGTTAATTGATTATTACTGCTGATGAATTCATGTGTATGTGTAATCAATGAAGAAGTGTTGTAACTACAAACTGGTTGTGTTACTGGTAAACAAGGTTAGAGTGTGCAAGCGCCACACCAGCTATAGGGGCAATGCGCCGAGGCCCCTGGTCCCGGCTCTTCGCTTCCCGTAGCCAGTGACTTCCGCGTCCACAGCGGTGGCTTCTGCCGTGCAAAAGCGCCTGCCCAGCTGCCCTTCTCAGAACTGGCAACATTAAGCCCCACCTGCCGCAACCCGCTCTTCTCCTCCAACTGAAGTAACTGCGTGGCTGCGATTCAATACAGCATTACGACCACTGTCAATCCCCTCTAGTATTCTCACCGACTATAGAACATGTGTGAGCTGTGCGCGGCTCCTCTTCAGGCCGTTTCTTGCTTGTCATCTTGTCTTTACGGTACTGTCACCTCCTTCTTTATTCGATTTGATGGCGTCACTAAGTTGCTGGTTTGCTTGCCCGTTGTAAGAGGTCCATGATTAAGGAATTTGTTCAAAAATGGTTCAAATGGCTCTGAGTACTATGGGACTTACATTTATGGTCGTCAGTCCCCTAGAACTTAGAACTACTTAAACCTAACTAACCTAAGGACATCACACAACACCCAGCCATCACGAGGCAGAGAAAATCCCTGACCCCGCCGGGAATCGAATCCGGGAACCCGGGCGTGGGAAGCGAGAACGCTACCGCACGACCACGAACTGCGGGCAAGAAATTTGTTGCTAGCGCACTCGAGCAGATGTAATTTCGATGGATTGCTCACGCGCTGCCTGCGATCTGTAAGCTATAAGAGAATCTCAGACTAGAGAGCAGTGTTGTATGTAGCGAGCAGTCCCGTGTGTCGAGTTGGCTGGGACGGTCGTGGGGAGCGATGGCGGTGCCTGAGCTATGTAGTATAAGGTAAAAACAGCCTCGCGCATATGTACTATTGTTATATCAAGTCCCGTGTAAATTAAAAAAAAATCTCTTAATAATAATCTTTCTTATAAAAATTAACCTTTGGCAATCATTCATCTCAATTTAAAGAATTTAATAATTTCTCCAATCCATGGTCATCCCGATTATTATAAAGAAAAATCAGTTGTTTCTTTTTATACATGACAAATCTATCGGCCAGCATTGCACTGGGCTGTGCCAGAAACATTTCATACAGGAGCAGATATATACGCGTTATCCGGCGACATGATTGAGGTAAGAATTCTCAATTTATTCAGTGTGATCTTTCAGGGGCATGACGCAGCACTGCTGACGTACAAATTTACCAGTTTAGATTCACAGTCAATTATTGAAACGTTATAAATGAGCCGCCACAATTTTACTGAGAGGTTAGTCACATTGTATTATTGGTAGCTTACGGAATTCTTTTTTTTTTTTTTTTTTTTTTTTTTTTTTTTTTTTTGAGTTTACGCTGAATGTGAATGATATAAATAATTATATTTTTACTGTTGGGAGGTTTCGGAACTTTTCTGTTGGGAGGTTACACCGTGAGTGGCAGCAGCAGCGCTCATCTGTAAGTGCACTGTCATACTATCTCTGGAGCGACCGCTAATTTTTCTGGGTCGTCGTCTGTCGGGAGTTCAGTCGGAGACGGTCCGCCAGTGAGGCGCGGACAGCCAGTACTTGCCATCGCTGGCCACACACATGAACTGTCCGATGGAAGAAAACTGGAGCGGGATGACCTGTTGTTAGTCGTTCGGTCGGTCGTCTCAGCGGGCGACGTGTATGTGGTCTTCCGACGGCTTCTGGGCCCCTTCCATTGGTCATCTTGTGGGACGTGGTTCGGTTCCTTCCTTGTGCAGAGATGTCGGATGGCCAATGGGCAAGTGTTCCCTCTGCATGGTTGGGTCCTAGCCAGTGTGCCCGGGTCGCCGTGTCTCCGAGTTCCGAACGGACATGGAGTTGGGTTGGGTTGGAGCTGCAGTCAGCTCCGGACAGCCAAGACTCGCCCGACCGTTGCCGACACATAATTTGAGTGGCGACGACCATGGTTGGTCGTTCGGTCTGTCGTCTCGTCGGACGACGTGTATTTGGTCGCCGACCGCTTGTGGAAACTCCCTGTGTGTCGACTTGTCATTTCCCCCTTTTGTTCCACGGGGATTGGTTTTAGGGTTGTCGGAGTTCTTGGTGCAAGTATTTACGTGGAACTGTGTGTAGCTTCTGTGATTTCCGCTGAACAGATGAATGCTGCCTGCTATTAGAGTAGCCAGTCGGTCGGTCGCGACAGAGCAGCTGATATTTTCGGTTGTCGTGCCGTTGGTCGGGTGGAAGAGACTTGATTGCGTTGTTGGTTGGTTCTTCAGCCGTCCCTAGGTCGTGCTGGTTGGTTGGTTGGTTGGTTGTTTCGGGGAAGGAGACCAGACAGCGGGGTCATCGGCCTCATCGGATTAGGGAAGGACGGGGAAGGAAATCGGCCGTGCCCTTTGAAAGGAACCATCCCGGCATTTGCCTGGAGCGATCTAGGGAAATCACGGAAAACATAAATCATGATGGCCGGACGCGGGATTGAACCATCGTCCTCCCGAATGCGAGTCCAGTGTCTAACCACTGCGCCACCTCGCTCGATAGGTCATGCTGCCACTTGAATATTTAGTGTTACGCTTGGCCGCTTATCTCACCTAAACTGTTGCCGGCAGGAGTGGCCGATCGGTTTTAGGCGCTACAGTCTGGCACCGCACGACCGCTACGGTCGCAGGTTCGAATCCTGCCTCGGGTGTGGATTTGTGTGATATCCTTAGGTTAGTTAGGTTTAAGTAGTTCTAAGTTCTAGGGGTCTCATGACCTCAGAAGTTGTCCCATACTGCTCAGAGCCATTTGAACCTAAACTGTTGTTAGTTTCCTCCGCAGGCCGTTCCTTGGAACACTTTCGAGCACCACTGTTCTGTTGTTTGTGATTTTCTTTTGTCGCAAGTACTGTGCCAGGCTTTCACCCGTGTATTAATTTTGTCTGTTCTATGTTCAGTATATGGCCTACAGCCGAACCTTATGTGAAGTATTTTAAGATTAGACCTTCAGCCGTGTTTTCTTTTAAATTCTTGTTTGCTCTGTATTTAGGCCTTCAGCCGCATTTGTTTTAAAATCTCTGGCTTTCAGCCATAGTGTGTAAATTCCTGTCTGTAAGGTTTCTTTTTAATTATCTTGAATTGTTAAAATGGCCTTCAGCCAAACTGTATAAAGGTTTGTCTTTAATTATTTTGAATAATTGTTTGGGCCTTCAGCCGTCAAGATATTTCAAGTTTTTTAAAGATGGTTTTCTGTTGTACTGTGTAAATGCTTGTCCTTAAAGGTTGCCTTTTATTATGTTGAAAAATTATTGGGCTTTCAGCAGAGGAATTAATTTAAATTTTCCTTAATATGGCTTTTAGCCGAGTTTTGTAAATTCTTGCCTTTTAAAGAATTTCTTTTGCTGATCTGAAATATTTTTGGGCCTTTAGCCGAGAAGATATTTTAATTTTACTTAAGTAAGGCCTTCAGCCGTTTCTCTAAATCCTCGTGTTTTAAAAGGAATTATTTAAACTTTATTATTGAGAAGTTACTTGGGCCCTCAAAAAATGGTTCAAATGGCTGAGCACTATGGGATTTAACTTAGAACTACTTAAACCTACCAACCTAAGGACATGACACACATCCATGCCTGAAGCAGGATTCGAACCTGCGACCGTAGCGGTCGCGCGGTTCCAGACTGTAGCGCCGATACACCGGCCGGCTCCGAACTACTCCTCAGTGATACAGACAAGAGGGAGATGGAGTCAATAATTAAATCACTGAAGACTAAGGACTCTCATGGTTATGATGGACTGCCTAGCATAATATTAAAGTACTGTGCGCCGGCCGGAGTGGCTGAGCGGTTCTAGGCGCTACAGTCTGGAACCGCGCGACCGCTACGGTCGCAGGTTCGTATCCTGCCTCGGGCATGGATGTGTGTGATGTCCTTAGGTTAGTTAGGTTTAAGCAGTTCTATGTTGTAGGGGACTGATGACCTCAGATGTTAAGTCCCATAGTGCGGAGAGCCATTTGAACCATGGCCTTGGAGATTTGCTCTTCAATTTGGTCCTGCGGAACTTGACGTGTAAATAAATAAACAAATAAAATAGTGTTCGATCGAAGAACAAGAAGTGCAACAAAGAGCCGCCTGCAAAAGCAAAGGCGTCGTGTGTAAGTGGTCATGCTGTTGCACTACTATGCGAGCGAGCCGAGTTGGAAATCTACTTCTGACTTTTTTTTGCCCACAACATTACGAACTGTCCGTCCGGTCATTGAAATGCTTACTCTCTTTCTGCAGTGTTGGCAGTTGTCATACTATTCACTAGTTATAGAATATGAGTCTCTTGGTAAGAACAGGTTACCGTCGCAAGTAAATGTTATAAATGGTGAGAGGAGCCTTGATACCAAACACACGTCTCACAGAAATGAAAACAACAAATAAACGGGTGTGAACTTATAAAGGCACATTTGCATGCCGTGCGTGAGTTTCCTCGGAAACGCGAAATCTTAATTAAATAATTAATCTCTGACAAATAAATAAAGCCTATGGCACAGAACTGCAGCGCTATGCCGCTGATAAAACAAAATACAATTATGACACTCTTATGTTTCATTAAGAAGAAGTAGGTCTTGTAGAATAACTGGTGCGGGAAGCACGCATATTTTATTAACTGGCACACCGTCATATTTGATGTTATATAAGAACACTGCGAGTTGCAATCTTACTAGGCACTCGATTCTGTAAAGAATTTATGTTTATGAAAGTAAGTAGAATTATTTAACTGTAGGCTAATTCGTTGAATATATCTGATTTAACTAACTGTGTAAACTTTTTTATGTTTAGTAGACAGTCACCTCTGTACGACGTATTGACATGGCTGGCAAATTATTCTAATATTGAGATTTAGATTTTGAGTCCGCACCTACCGCAGCAGTCTTTGGAAACGATTTAAATACGAAGTCCGATTATTTGAGTCTTATTTCACGGTCAACTACGAATAACATTGCATTTACGAAAAAGCCATTGTCAAGCGTCTGATACCAAATAATTAAACGTCCACGTTCCAGATAAGCAAATATTAATTACAGCCAATCACTATCGTACATATACAATAACCAATATTTGTATTTTATTTATTTATTTATTTATTTTATAAACTGTCACAACAAGGGAATTTAACAATCAAAACTTCCAAAACGGAACGCAAATTCAAAAACGTTAAAAACATATGTTTTGACAAGAGCACAGAGAAACTGCGTGACTGTGTAACTGTTGCGTTCATTTGTTGCAGCTAACATGATAATCTATCACGTGTTCATCATTTCCTTCGGAGTGATCACATTCACATTCATACGAACACCTAAATCGGGCCAGGAGGCATATCTCACTCACTTGCCAGGCAAACAAGTTAGGTGCGTCAATAAGAGATTCCTATCATATGACACACGTACTGTGACTAAAGCCGTGTATGGCATACCAGACGTGTTTCCAAGTGGGAGATTCGGTTGACTTGTCGCCTTCTCATCAAACTTTTGCAGTTCATCTTTGAAAGCCACTTCCTGTCGGCTGCTAAAACAGTAGTTGTGTACGATCAATTCCTCATTATAGGGCCCTTTCTTACACCTCATGTTGCGAACGGACGGCTCACAGCGAACAGACACGTCAATGACCGGGCGGACAGTTCACAATTTTGTGGGAAAAAGGGGGCACAAGGGAGATTTGAAGACGGCTTGCCTGTCTTGCAGTCCAACACCGCGACCACTTAACAACGACGCCGTGGCTCTACGACTTCGTTCGATTTGTTCTTCTTGAGCTAAGAGCGTATACTGTTCCTATCTTTCTGTTTTCACGCTTGACCTGCTTTCAATTTTTGACGAGTTGTCCACCATTAAATCTGATGGGTGTGCGATGGGGACTTACCCTTGTATGCATAGCGTCACGATTGCAAAAAATGGTTAAAATGGCTGTAAGCACTATCGGACTTAACATTTGAGGTCATCAGTCCCCTAGACTTGGAACTACACTCCTGGAAATTGAAATAAGAACACCGTGAATTCATTGTCCCAGGAAGGGGAAACTTTATTGACACATTCCTGGGGTCAGATACATCACATGATCACACTGACAGAACCACAGGCACTTAGACACAGGCAACAGAGCATGCACAATGTCGGCACTAGGACAGTGTATATCCACCTTTCGCAGCAATGCAGGCTGCTATTCTCCCATGGAGACGATCGTAGAGATGCTGGATGTAGTCCTGTGGAACGGCTTGCCGTGCCATTTCCACCTGGCGCCTCAGTTGGACCAGCGTTCGTGCTGGACGTGCAGACCGTGTGAGACGACGCTTCATCCAGTCCCAAACATGCTCAATGGGGACAGATCCGGAGATCTTGCTGGCCAGGGTAGTTGACTTACACCTTGTAGAGCACGTTGGGTGGCACGGGATAATGCGGACGTGCATTGTCCTGTTGGAACAGCAAGTTCCCTTGCCGGTCTAGGAATGGTAGAACGATGGGTTCGATGACGGTTTGGATGTACCGTGCACTATTCAGTGTCCCCTCGACGATCACCAGTGGTGTACGGCCAGTGTAGGAGATCGCTCCCCACACCATGATGCCGGGTGTTGGCCCTGTGTGCCTCGGTCGTATGCAATCCTGATTGTGGCGCTCACCTGCACGGCGCCAAACACGCATACGACCATCATTGGCACCAAGGCAGAAGCGGCTCTCATCGCTGAAGACGACACGTCTCCATTCGTCCCTCCATTCACGCCTGTCACGACACCACTGGAGGCGGGCTGCACGATGTTGGGGCGTGAGCGGAAGACGGCCTAACGGTGTGCGGGACCGTAGCCCAGCTTCATGGAGACGGTTGCGAATGGTCCTCGCCGATACCCCAGGAGCAACAGTGTCCATAATTTGCTGGGAAGTGGCGGTGTGGTCCCCTACGGCACTGCGTAGGATCCTACGGTCTTGGCGTGCATCCGTGCGTCGCTGCGGTCCGGTCCCAGGTCGACGGGCACGTGCACCTTCCGCCGACCACTGGCGACAACATCGATGTACTGTGGAGACCTCACGCCCCACGTGTTGAGCAATTCGGCGGTACGTCCACCCGGCCTCCCGCATGCCCACTATACGCCCTCGCTCAAAGTCCGTCAACTGCACATACGGTTCACTTCCACGCTGTCGCGGCATGCTACCAGTGTTAAGGACTGCGATGGAGCTCCGTATGCCACGGCAAACTGGCTGACACTGACGGCGGCGGTGCACAAATGCTGCGCAGCTAGCGCCATTCGACGGCCAACACCGCGGTTGCTGGTGTGTCCGCTGTGCCGTGCGTGTGATCATTGCTTGTACAGCCCTCTCGCAGTGTCCGGAGCAAGTATGGTGGGTCTGACACACCGGTGTCAGTGTGTTCTTTTTTCCATTTCCAGGAGTGTACTTAAACCTAACCAACCCAAGGACATCACACACATCCATGCCCGAGGCAGGATTAGAACCTGCGACCATAGCAGCCGCGTGGTTCCGGTGTGAAGGGCCTAGAACCGCTCGACCACAGCGGCCGGCGTCACGATTGCTTCCATGGTAACTTTCTCATTCCTGGTGAGTTCGCCACTTTATGCAAGGCAGATACTGCATTACGTCTGCAGTTGCCGAGCCATTTTAGCCGCACACTGTGATGCACCTGTTATCCGTATCGCAGCAGAACTGTACCTGCAGCAAACGCGGAACGTGCACACTCTTCGAACACGCTCGTTACAAAATGGTCATAGCTTGAGACGAAATGCGTAACGTGCTTTGTGAAGTTCCTACATGTATTGGCTGCTCACCGGATAGGAAGTTCACGTGTTGACACAACGGCGCAGTAGTAGTTCGGGAGGAGGATAAGGACTTAGCGCTGCTTAAAGTCCCAGGCCCATTAATTCCCATAGATGTTTGTTAGGTAATAATGTCGATGGTTTCCAATGGAAGCCACACTACAACAGTTGCCATTCAAATGGCGTTGTACTGAAAGATTCAAACACAGATATTTTAGGTATGTGTAATCAGAGCCGTTCGTACGCTGAATCGCAAGCAGGAAGTATTTTGTTGGTCGTTGGGACAATGGAGACGTGTTGCAGAGGGCACAATTCGCGCCAAAGTCATAAGGGAAAAACGATTGTCTGAACGCCTCAGTACGAGCTCTAATTTCCCTTATCTTTGGATGGTGATCATTGCGCGATTTGAAAGTTGGTGGTAATAATATATGCTCTACATCATTGGCGAAGATCGGTTTTCGGAATTTAGCGAGGAAGCCCCTGCGTTTAGCGCGCCATCTAACTGCAAGTGTGTCCCACTTCAAACTTTCAATGAGATTTGCAACGCTCTCGCGATGGCTAAATTTACCAGTCGCGAATCTTGCCGCTCTTCTTTGGATCTTCTCAATCTCTTGTCAGACCCAACTGGTAAGGGTCCCACACAGACGTACAATACTCAAAGACTGGACGAACTAACGTATTATAAGCTATTTCCTTTGTCGAAGGACTGCATCGCTTCAGGATTCTACCAATAAACCGCCATCTAGAGTTCGCCTTACCCGTTACTTGTGTAATCTGATCATTCCATTTGAGATCATTTCGAATAGTCACATCCACATACTTGACGGACGTTACCGCTTCCAAAGACTGGGCATTTATTTTTTACTCGTACATTAATGGGGATTTTAGCCTTGTTATACGCAGCATGTTACACTTATATTGAGAGATAACTGCCAGTCATTGCACCGCGCATTTATTTTCTGTAAACCCTCATTGATTTGTTCACAACTTTCGTGTGATACTACTTTCCTGTAGACTACAGCATCATCGGCAAACAGTCTAAGGCCGCTGTCAATATCACCAACGCCAGCCGGTGTGGCCGACCGGTTATAGGCGCTTCAGTCTGGAAAGCTCGACCGCTTCGGTTGCAGGTTCGAATCCTGCCTCGGGTATGGATGTGTGTGATGTCCTTAGGTTAGTTAGGTTTAAGTAGTTCTAAGTTCTAGGGGACTGATGACGTCAGATGATAAGTCCCATAGTGGGGTTGGGGGTTGGGTTGTTTGGGGAAGGAGACCAGACAGCGAGGTCATCGGTCTCAACGGATTAGGGAAGGATGGGGAAGGAAGTCGGCCGTGCCCTTTCAAAGGAAATCACGGAAAACCTAAATCAGGTTGGCCGGACGCGAGATTGAACCGTCGTCCTCCCGAACACGAGTCCAGTATCTAACCACTGCGCCACCTCGCTCGGTAGAGTCCCATGGTGCTCAGAGCCATTTTGAATACCACCAACCAGATAGTTTGTGTAAATTGTAAAAAGCAGAGGGCCTATTACGCTGCTCCTTGTCTGTTAGAAAACTTTATATCCAACCGCATATGTCATCGGATGCTCCGTAAGCGAGCACTTTTTGTAGCAAGCTAGAGCGCGGAACTGAGTCGAACGCCTTTCGAAAGTCGAGAAATATGGCATCAACCTGGGAGCCGGTATCTAGAGCCTGTTGTATATCATGCGCAAAGAGGGCCAGCTGTGTCTCGCATGACCGCTGTTTCCTAAAACCGGGCTGGTTTCTGCAGATGAGCTTCTCAGAGTCTAGAAAGGCCATTATGTCTGAACACAAAATATGTTCCATGATCCTAAAACAAATCGATGTCAGTGAAATTGGCCGCTAATTATGTGCATCCGATTTTCTACCCTTTTTATAGACTGCTATGACCTGGGCCTTCTTCCAGTCTCGTGGAATGATCTCTGATAGATGATGCATAGTAATGGTACTATGCAATCAGCTAAAAAGAAACACGAGAGACTATTTTATTCGAAGTGACAGAAGCGTATGGCTGCTCCTCGTACAACAGGCTGAAGTTCTGAAACGGTAGCGGTAACTGCACGCAGCAACGGGTCGATATTCACCTGTGAGTTGGTGTAGGGGCAAGCAGAAAGGGGAGCTGTGCCTAATTGGATGCGGAGCGGAAACCACGCGCACATGTGTGTGTGTGTGTTGCGTGTGTGTGAGAGAGAGAGAGTTGTGTGTGCCGAGGGCGGCGAGAGGGGGACCGAGTCAATGCGGGAGGGTGGAAAGGGGACGGACGGATCGATGAGAAGTGTATGAGGGATGATGGTGAGGGGTGGAGGAGGTGATGAGGGGTGTGGGAGAGAGGGTTGGGGGAGAGAGAGGGGCGCGTTGGCGGCCGGAATGTGGGGAGGGTCGGAGCGCGGTAGCGTGTCGTGACGTGGCGGGAACGAGGGTGGTGAGGGGGGGGGGTAAGGATTAGAGAGAGGGGGGGGGGGAGAAGGAGAGAAAGAGATAAACGGGAGACACAAACCACTGAATCCCAACCGGCAGTAAGGCTGCTCTGTCCGAGTAGCGGCACTCTTTAATCTGCAGCCCACGCGCCCTCTTGTCAGTGTGAATACAAACGCTGACTCACTTAGCAGCGACATGAGACGACGATGCGGGGAGCAGACAGAGGCACTGACACACAATTCCCTTCAGTTCTCCACTTTCTTCGTAAATCACAGCACGAGTGCGAGCACTCGGTTCTTTCTGTTCATCATTATAACCTGAAATTTCGCGAGATAAAAATTCGTTCCGGTGAAACGTAACAGACGCTTTCGGCTCCTCTATAAAATTATTTGAAATTATCCTATTATTTCAACATCGACCGTTTTTTTCTCAGCTTTTTCCGAGTGCTCCAAGTTTTCCTATTTGGTTTTACATATAATAATTACCCCAGGATTACTCACGTTCGCTGGAGTTCCGGACCACCTCTTACGTGCAGTGACATGACAGGTTTCGTGGATTATACTTTCCATGTACTTATCCTTAATAGCATCACAGGAGAACACTGCTCAACCTACTTCTCGAAATCTTGTTTGAAAGTCTGTGAAGTAACTAAAGTGTTAAAATCAGTGTACAGGGTTCATGTACGTCGCTACAGGTAAAATTACATTCAAAAGACAATGTTCCAACTAATATCAAATAATTAAGACGTTGATACAAATTCATCGATAACTTACGAGATACTTTACCTAGGAATCCAAGCCCCACATAAGCAAGAATCTCCACAATTCTAGTAATATCTGGAACGAACGCGTACATACTGATGGCTGCACACGCTCCCACGAAGGACTACACTAGAAGATATTGGCGGATAATAGACGACTCCTGGAAAACCAATAATACAGACCCTACACATTACGTGAAGCTTCTGTTAGGAGATTTCAATTGTCAGCTCCGCACAGGAAAACGATGGAAGTTCACACGGCTCACAACGGAAGGAATAAAAACGGTGAGAGTCTAATAAAATTCTGCGAATAATGTGGTCTTAAATTCAAGTCCACGCAATTCCTTAAACAGCAAATAAATTTAGAACATGATGAAACTTCTTTATTTAAATGTGGGAATCTTTACTTAAATTGCTGAATGACTGAGAAGATAAAACTTCTACGTTATTTGATTCTGAAACAGCTGAGTAAAACTGAATGTACTGAGACTACTTTCTCTTTGCTTTTTCTTATCATGTCAACACTGACCCACAATATTCTAGCGAACGCAATCTGACTGTTCAAAAATAAAAAAAATAAAATAAAAAAATTACAAACTGACTACAAATAATTAATACAAAAGGGTGGCCCTGAATAAGAAGCAATCCTGATATTAACCTATACATTTCATTAACCACTTACCTCACAAATATCTTCCATACGTGAACTTCTGAAATACAGCGAGCTTCAATACTGCCAGCTAAATAAAAGATTCTAACTACTAAAGCCACTAACTACTAATAGGCATGTGGTTAGCAAAGGAATGATTTTGTTGTAAACCAAATAATGTATTTTTTACCTTAACAATATGACATCCAGTTCAAACACGAATATAAATCGTCATTGACATCCAGTACAAAGATATCTAATCATGAATAATTTTCAGTCTCCAAAACCGGATACTTTCAGGTCGTTAGCCCACGCTAACACTTCAGACCTCTACCCTCCATCAATGCTAACTTCTCACATTTAACATCCATCACTGCTGGCTGTTCGCCTTCAACTCCCCAACAGTACTTCAATCACTGTTGGCGACTGACTTCCAACTGCCCAACACTACTTGCGATTAACTTCGAACAACGAGTCCAACCAACCATAGAGTCTCTTACGATGAAAGCGCAGTCAGGGATCCATTGCAAAGCGCTACACAGCGCTGCCAACACAGAAGCAGCCCACTTACAGTACAAACTTCCTAACTCCATTGTAGACACGCTGCTATTTTGAATATGAATACCGAAGAAGTAGTGAACTTAAGGAGAAGGGAGGGGCCCTTGAGTTGGGTCACCATTTTCTGAAAATAAAAGTTAGACTTCAACCTAACAGAAAAAAACCACAAGTGATCGAAACGCTCAAAATTGATACAGAATACCTGAAATTCGACAAGAACAAAATTCTTCCCGAAACTAGACAATCAAATACCACGTATGGCAAGAAACTTGCAGACGTATTGAAAAACACTTTGAGATTACAAAGAAAGAGAAAACACAAGTTATAGAACACTGAGATGGAAGACAGAGACAACATTGATAGAAGAGAGAATACAAGAATGCAAAACTTTCAGCAGCAACAAAGACCCAGAAAAATGGGGTGGATGCAAAGAAGATCGTCCAAGGCAATACTAATAGAAAAGCAAAGATATGATATACAGTGATGAGACAAAGCGTTATGACCACTGCCCACAGCAACGGTGATCCGCCGGTGGCATTGCGGTCACGTGACGCGGTAACAAAAGCACGTAAGCGGAGCAGACACAGACGGGGATCACCTCAGCGAAGATATGGGCTGCAAATGGGGAAACCTCTTGGTGATAAGCGATTTTGACAAAGGGCAGATTACTATTACGCAGAGCCTGTGAACTGGTATCTGTAAAACGGCGAACTTGATCTACTGTCGTGAGTACCTACGGAAAGAGATAGAACGACAGTAAAACTACTACTAGGCACTAAATGGTTGGACGACCACCAGTCTTCACAGCACGTGGGATTCGGAGGCTTGTCTGCTTTGTAAAGTACGACAGATGGTGAACTGTGGCATCTCTGCCGAAACAGCACAATGCTGGTGCACTAGTAACTGTCTCGGATCACATCGTTCATCGTACATTGTTGAACATGGCGCTCCTGAGCAGATCAACCCGACGTGGTCACATGTTGACCCAACGACATCGTCTGGTATGATTGCAGTTGGCACCGTGTAAGGTGGCTATGATTTCGCACCTTACAAGCACGCATCCACATACGAGGTGTGGCTAGAAAAAAACCGGACTAGTACTGGTGAAACAATAAAACGAATGCAGTAAGGCTGAAAGTCGCGTGGCCTGTCACGTGACTCTCGCTCCACCTACTGCTCGAGTTTCATCTGCCTCCTGCACTCAGTCTGCCCGTGGCGTCTGTATTAAGTAGTTGACGTTTTGTCTGTGCGTCGGAAAATGTTGAGTGTACAGAAAGAACAGCGTGTTAACATCAAATTTTCTTTCAAACTAGGAAAATCTGCAAGTGAAACGTTTGTAATGTTACAACAAGTGTACGGCGATGATTGTTTATCGCGAACACAAGTGTTTGAGTGATTTAAAGATTTAAAGATGGCCGCGAAGACACCAGTGATGACACTCGCACTGGCAGACCATTGCCAGCAAAAACTGATGCAAACATTGAAAAAATCGGTAAACTTGTTCGACGAGATCGCCGTTTAACAATCAGAGCAGTGTCTGAGTTAACAGGAGTTGACAAGGAAAGTCTTAGGCAGATTCTTCATGAAAGTTTCAACATGAACAAAGTGTGTTCAAAAATGGTTGCAAAGTGTCTCACAATTGAACAGAAGGAACGCCGAAGAATGATTTGTTCTGACATCCTGGAAAACATTGAAAGTGATCCCACCTTCTTACAAAATGTTATCGTGGTTTTTTACTTACGATCCCGAAACTAAACGCCAATCGATGCATTGGAAAACTCCTGGTTCTCCACGACAAAAAAAAGCACGAATGTCAAAATCGAAATTCAAGGCAATGATGATTTTTTTTTTTTTTACATCAAAGGGATTGTGCACATTGATTGGGTACCAGAGGGACAAACAGTGAATCAGCATTCCTACATTACCGTCCTGGCTACCCTACGTGAGCGAGTACGGAGAAAACGGAACGATTTGTGGAGAAAAAAGTCATGGATCCTTCACCAAGACAATGTCCCAGCTCACAGTGCGTTGTCAGTGAAGACGTTTTTGGCAAAACACAACATTCCCATCTTAGATCATCCACCCTACTCACCTGATTTGGCCCCCTGTGACTTTTTTCTTTTCCCTAAAATGAAGTCAGTTTTGAAAGGAACTAGATTTGAGACTGTTGAAGTAGTAAAAGAAAAAGCGACGGAAGTAATGTATGGACTTACCGAAAATGATCTGCAGCATTGCTATGAAAAGTGGAAAATTCGTATGGAGCGGTGTAGAGACCGAGGAGGAGAGTACATTGAAGGAGATAACATGAAATTGTAAATAATTGTAAATAAATGTTTTTTCCAGCATCAGTCCGGTTTTTTTCTAGCCGCACCTCGTACTTTGCCGTGATCTACAACCACATTAGGTATTGTTTGATAGGTAGTACATCCATACATGAATATTTAAAGGAGACTAACATTATCACGTAACGCTTATGTAATGAAAGGTGACGGAGTTTCTTTATTATCATACTAGCAGAGGTTGGAACGACAGTGGCAATCAAACGGCGGACGGAACTCAAGCCCTGGGTGGAAGGCTCACACAGGTGTGTTAGTCCTGCTTAAACACAGGAAGTAAGAAGACGGACGTCGTAGCACCAAAGCGCTGTACCACAATAGAGTCGCGACCGGCCGGTGTTGCAGCCGAACCGGATTATACAGGGTGATTCAAAAAGAATACCACAACTTTAGGAATTTAAAACTCTGCAACGACAAAAGGCAGAGCTAAGCACTATCTGTCGGCGAATTAAGGGAGCTATAAAGTTTCATTTAGTTGTACATTTGTTCGCCATTTCAGCCAATAAAGTTTTTGGTCCCTTTTTCTTCGAAGGTGCTACTGTAACTGGACTACAGTATCTGGAGATGTCAGAGAATTGGCTGTTCCCTCAGCTCGAACAAGAAGCACAACAATTCATATTTCAGCAGCATGGAGCGCCACCACATTGGCACTTATCTGTCCGTAACTACGTGAACGTCAACTACCCGAGGCGATGGATCGGCCGCCAGGCAGCCCGTGACAGAGCACGTCATCACTGGCCTCCAAGAAGCCCTGATCTTACCCCCTGCGATTTTTTCTTATGGGGGTATGTTAAGGATATGGTGTTTCGGCCACCTCTCCCAGCCACCATTGATGATTTGAAACGAGAAATGACAGCAGCTATCCAAACTGTTACGCCTGATATGCTACAGAGAGTGTGGAACGAGTTGGAGTATCGGGTTGATATTGCTCGTGTGTCTGGAGGGGGCCATATTGAACATCTCTGAACTTGTTTTTGAGTGAAAAAAGACCTTTTTAAATACTCTTTGTAATGATGTATAACAGAAGGTTATATTATGTTTCTTACATTAAATACACATTTTTAAAGTTGTGGTATTCTTTTTGAATCACCCTGTACTTCGGAAACTACGGAAATCTTGGATGCAGGTGAGAGGAACGAAGACGCGGCACCTCGGAAACCACGTAGGCTGGGTTATTTCCAAGGATTTTTACTCAGAAGCGTACCATTGTACGAGTAAACGTTTTTCCTCGCAAACTTTCCGCGCTGGACGACAAAAGACTAAAATATGGTTGGTCGGCGTTCGGAAGAATCTGAAGAGAGGGAAAATATTCCGTGGTTTTGGGAAGATGATTAGTTTTTGGAATTACGATGGTGGGGAGCTGAGCCTTGCTGGGAAGCCAGCAGTGGAGAGACGAGGTCTTCCGTTGTGAGCACATGTGTGTGATGGTCGCTCGATATCTGCTTTACTTGGTACGGACGGACTTGCTGTCTTTGGTCTGAGGAGAGTTTATAGTTAAAACTGTTGGGAACCTATACGATTCTGGACGTCACCCCCCGGGTTGGAAGTCGTCGTTGAGTATGCAGCATTCAGTAATTGAGAGCACTTCCTCTGCCTATACTTACGTTGAGACGTTATCCGAACTCCGTTCTTGTGGTTGGGAGTTCGTCTGTAGAACACAGAGAGGAGAAGACAGTATTATATAGTTACAGGACCGCCTTCTGCTTTTCTAGTGTTTGAAAGAGTTTATTTGTGGCTGGAGTTCTTCCATCGTCGCAGACGAGAACGAGAACGAGAACCATCACTTCGACGCACCGGACGCAGTACACACGGTGATATCACAAATTGCTTCGGCTTATTAGGGCTATAAAAGCTAAACAGCTGTGATCACGTGAGTTTATTTCCATTGAGGTTCCACACCAGCGTAGATCATCTTTGAAAGTAGCGTCTTCTAGCGTTTGGTACGTAGATGATGTCAGTCATTTCGCCTTATTGATATTAGACTGCGCAGTCGTAATAAGGGGCAGAGATGGGCAATTGATCAGTAATTTTACTTAGGAAACGTGAACTTTGTAATATAAAGTTTTTTTTAATCTACGATAAATATACGAGGTGCATTCAAGTTCTAAGGCCTCCGATTTTTTTTCTAATTAACTACTCACCCGATATCGATGAAACTGGCGTTACTTCTCGACGTAATCGCCCTGCAGACGTACACATTTTTCACAACGCTGACGCCATGATTCCATGGCAGCGGCGAAGGCTTCTTTAGGAGTCTGTTTTGACCACTGGAAAATCGCTGAGGCAATAGCAGCACGGCTGGTGAATGTGCGGCCACGGAGAGTGTCTTTCGTTGGTGGAAAAAGCCAAAAGTCACTAGGAACCAGGTCATGTGGGTAGGGAGCATGAGGAATCACTTCAAAGTTGTTATCACGAAGAAACTGTTGCGTAACGTTAGCTCGATGTGCGGGTGCATTGTCTTGGTGAAACAGCACACGCGCAGCCCTTCCCGGGCGTTTTTGTTGCAGTGCAGGAAGGAATTTGTTCTTCAAAATATTTTCGTAGGATGCACCTGTTACCGTAGTGCCCTTTGGAATGCAATGGGTAAGGATTACGCCCTCGCTGTCCCAGAACATGGACACCGTCATTTTTTCAGCGCTGGCGGTTACCCGAAATTTTTTTGGTAGCGGTGAATCTGTGTGCTTCCATTGAGCTGACTGGCGCTTTGTTTCTGGATTGAAAAATGGCATCCACGTCTCATCCATTGTCACAACCGACGAAAAGAAAGTCCCATTCATGCTGTCGTTGCGCGTCAACATTGCTTGGCAACATGCCACACGGGCAGCCATGTGGTCGTCCGTCAGCATTCGTGGCACCCACCTGGATGACACTTTTCGCATTTTCAGGTCGTCATGCAGGATTGTGTGCACAGAACCCACAGAAATGCCAACTCTGGAGGCGACCTGTTCAACAGTCATTCGGCAATCCCCCAAAACAGTTCTCTCCACTTTGTCGATCGTGTCGTCAGACCGGCTTGTGTGAGCCCGAGGTTGTTTCGGTTTGTTATCACACGATGTCCTGCCTTTATTAAACTGTCGCACCCACGAACGCACTTTCGACTCATCCAAACTCCATCACCACATGTCTCCTTCAACTGTCGATGAATTTCAATTGGTTTCACACCACGCAAATTCAGAAAACGAATGATTACACGCTGTTCAAGTAAGGAGAACGTCGCCATTTTAAGTATTTAAAACAGTTCTCATTCTCGCCGCTGGCGGTAAAATTCCATCTGCTGTACGGTGCTGCCATCTCTGGGACGTATTGACAATGAACGCGGCCTCATTTTAAAACAATGCGCATGTTTCTATCTCTTTCCAGTCTGGAGAAAAAAAATCGGAGGCCTTAGAACTTGAATGCACCTCGTATAAACCGGAACAACGTTTATTATTTAATAGGATTAGTTTCCTTCATGATTCATTTATGTTTGGATTGTAATTTATAGAATTAAGAGATCCTAAGATCTGCTTCAGGGGGTAGTCAGACTGGGCCAAACCTTCATTTTAGCGTTTATTATTTTCCGTTGCGCACATTCATTTTACACCCGCCTGGAGTAGACTCTTGGAATCGGACGATCGGGACTCGAACGACAATCAATAGAAACATGTCGGCTCTCCGGGTGAATCACATTTCGCTGCACTAGGACAATGGTCGGCTCCACTCGCGCCTCATCGAGGTGGACGACGGCTCGAAACGTGATACAGACTGGTGGGAGCAGTATTATGCTATGGGAGACATTCTCCTGCGCTTGCGTGGGACACGTGGTAGTAATAGAAGGCACACTGAACGCTGCGAACCATCTGCATTCCTTCAAACTTGATGTCTTCCCCTACAGCGATGTAATTTTCCAGTAGCATAATTGCCCGTGTCTCGGAGCCAGAAACGTACTGCAGTGGTAGTGAACTCTCGTCGATTTCTCGGCCACCAAACTTGTCTAATGTATAAAACGCTCTAACAAAGTTGACACTCCGCGCTGGCTGATGGGAGCAGCCGTAAATGGCAAATGCCTTTGCAGTCGCTTCCATCAGCCACCGCGCCGAGTGTCAACTTTGTTTGCGCGTTTAATAAATCCTATGGAACCTATCTGCGTCGTCATCTGGCGCCATCACGGCGTAAGCAAATCAGCGACCCTTATTTACGTGGACTGCATCACCTGTGCGTAGACTTCTAATGCCACATATCCCCAAAAACCTACCAACAAGCTGTCGGATCCCTGATACGCAGAATCTGTGATGAATTTCGTTGCAAAGACGGACAAACAAGCTGTTCAGCAGGTGGTCATAATGTTTTGACTCATCAGTATATACCGGCTTAAAGAAATTAAACAAGACTTTGTCGATAATAACCCGAGAAACTTATACAAAATTTTTAGAGAAAACTTAGAAGGCTTTCCCAGGCCAACGGATCACTAGAAACCAACATAAAAAATAACTTTCAAATTTTAACCAACAACTTTTATTCACTTCTCAGCTGTGAACCCGCGATAGAAAACCTAGATTTTTTAAAAACTTCTGTCCAAAATATAAGCAAAACCACAAGCTCTTGAGGAAATACTGGAAACAATCTTCCCAGGGATACGGAATCGTAACGGAAACATGGAAATTAAATGACAGTAATCTCACACAAGCAAATCAGAGAACTGTAACGACATTTGGAAACTGAGCAAATACCTGCAGAGCGGCAATAAAACCTACCCGTGTAAGAGACGAATTTCACTGCTCACTACTGTATACCAAATTCTTTCAAAAGCTCTGTTAAGTCGATTGGAAGAACAGGCAGACTTAATAATAGGAGAGTATCAGGCAGGATTTCGCAAAAAGGGTGATGAGAGATAATATGGAACCAAAAGACAGTTTTGCAAATAAGAAGACGTGGAAATACTGTGGTAGCTTTTGTCGACGTCAAAAAGGATTATGACTAGATAGATAGAAAAACATTATTCCGTTCTTTAGAAGAATTCAGAATCGAAAGGAAAACAATGGAAATTATCCATGAGATATTAATGAGTAAAACCTACAAAGTTAAATTCATGGCTGGAACATTACAAGCATTTCACATCCACATCGGTGTTCCTGAAGAAGACACAATATTTCCCCACCCCCACCCCCATTTAACACAATTTTCCAAAAAATTGTGAATAGATAGGAAAGGAAATTAAAGGGAATCCAGATCGGCATCAAATACGAACAGAGAATGAACGTGAAGTGTGTGGTTTTCGCAGACAGTTTTGCTATTCTTAGAAACAGTAGAGGAGAAATCAGACTTGTCTAGGAGAAGCTTAATGAAATCTCGCAGCAAACTAGAGTATACATCCGCTGCGAGAAAACTCAGTACGTGGAAAGCGTGCAGATAATCTCCCCATAATTCTGTACACGGAAATGCCTTAATTTCGCACTCTAAATACCGAAATGATCACCAAAGCATTAGGATTGAACACGACGGCCACTCAAGGGAGGATCTCAAAGTTACAAAAGGCATATAAGCTCACAAAGAGTCACTAAAATGAAAAATATCTCTCTTTCAAAGCAAAACTAAGGCGCTGCCACACGGTAGTCACACTGGAAACACTCTACCTTGCAGAAACTATGGTGTTCCATTGCCAAGCGGAAATAAGAGAGCGAAAAGCAGGAAGGGAAATTCTCAGGAATATATTCGGTCCAGTTTTTCGTTAAGTAGAGAACTGCAAACAGAAAAAATAACGGACACATTTAGAAAATAAAGGATGAAATTTTAGGGACATATCCACTGAGTTAACAAGAACGGAATGTCAAGGCAAACCTTCTAGATAGCAAAAACTAGCGAAAATGGAAAGAAGAAAAATCACACAAGATAGCCTAAGCAATCGAGACCAGTTCAGAAACATAGGGAAAACATGCACTTAAACAGCGGAAAAGAGAACAGGAAATATACAGTCAGAAGTATGCAAGAGAAAACCCACCTAGCGTATGAAGAGAATTTGGGAGGAACGAGGAACAAGGAAAAATCATGACTACTAAAGTTCGACGCTTTATTAAAAGGGGACCTCAGACTTACTTTCCTGTTCTAAACATTATACCTTCTGAAATACGTTGATTTTAAAGTACGGCAACGGCTCCACAGCTTCTACCGTTAATATGCAGAGCAAGGGTTGCCTAAGGAGGCTTCAGGACAGTGCAGGCAACCCGCATTACGGCAATACATCACTGCTGTGGCACTGTTTCCATTTTTTGCTGCCTAAGTATTTCAGAATGTTATAGGAGTGAAACCAGTTTACACTTGGGTAGAGTCCGCCCCGGTAGCTGAGTGGTCAGCGTGACAGACTGTCAACCCTAAGGGCCCGGGTTCGATTCCCGGCTGCGTCGGAAATTTTCTCCGCTCAGGGACTGGGTGTTGTGTTGTCCTAATCATCATCATTTCATCCCCATCGACGCGCAGGTCGCCGAAGTGGCGTCAACTCAAAATACCTGCACCAGGCGAACGGTCTACCCGACGGGAGGCCCTAGCCACACGACATTTCCATACTTGGGTAGAAAAAACACACATATGACATTTAGAAGAACTTTACGTTTAGTTGAAGGTGATGTTCCTTCACAGGGGTCCAAAAAAATGTATCCACTGTTTAAAAGTCCATAACTTGCAAACTAATTGACAGAGTTGTCTCATTTTTGGTGAAAGTGTAGCTTAAAGTCCAACTTAAAGATATCACTGTAGGTGTTCCACACACAAACGATACCGCCGAACTGCAGCACGAACTACTGACTGCGACGTGTTCAGTTGGATATTTGCACATGAATGTACGATGGATTCTCGAAAACGCCGTCGTTTAGTACTCCCACAGGTAAAAGTCCAGAGGAGTTAGGTCTGGGGAACGCGGTGGATACTCCACAGCACCTCTACGGCCTATCCTCGTAGATTTTCGTCGAGATATGCTCTAACACGATTTTGGTAGTGGGCTGGGGCACCATCTTGTTGAAAGTAGTCTTCCGTCTCCATACAAGTCTCGGATGGCTGGTAAAATGGATGTCTGAAGCTTCTGAAGGTACACCTCACTGGTAACTGTGCCGTCAAAGAAGAATGGCCCAATCAAGCTTCGGTTAGACAACCCACACCACACATTTACTCCTGGCAAATTCACGGCTTTGTCTCCATCGACGTACGGATTTTCGGAGGCCCAGTACATGCAATTGTGGCGATTTACTGTTCCATTGAGTTTGAACTGTGCCTCATCAGACCACACAATCATCACTGCAAACTCTTCATCGTTGCGCACCATGTTAGTAAACCACTCGCAGTACTCCATTCTACGATCTGGGTCATCCTCGTTCATTGCGCGTAGCAATCGTGGGATGTAGCACTTCCACTTTGCCGTTTTCAAAATTCACCGAACACTTGAGCGACTCACTCCAGTTTCAAGGGTACACTGTCTCACAGACTTCTATGGTGAGCGATGAATTGTTGTAACACACGACGGGAGTTAGCTGGTCTTGCTGCTGTTACAGGTCGTCCAGATCGTTGTTTGTGTACATCTTTAACACAGCCTTCGGCTTCAAATTTGTCTCGAAAGCGACGAATCGTTAAACGTGTAGGTGGCTCTGTTTGATACTCATTTCGCCATTACCGTTGAACCTCATTAATGTTTTCATAGTTAAAATACCACTTCAAAACTGACTTCCTTTCATCGAATGTAAGCCTTGCGCCAGCCACGTTTACTCGAGTAACTAGGTGCAACTAAGAACAAAACACTGACTATCTGGCGACTATCATCTGACAAAACAAAACAATGCAATACAACGGTTGTGTGGCGATTGCCGGAACTACAAACTATTAAACTACCAAAGATGAGACAACTCCGTCAGTTAGTTTGCCAGTTATGGACTTTAAAACAGTGGATACATTTTCTTGGAGCCCTCTGTATTTATGGGTTGTGCATTCCTGCGCATTATGTGTGCCTCTGACATAGATGCGTCCATAGTAAACAGTATTTTTCAAATTTTGTCTCATTTCACAAATATATGAAGTAATGCAACATAGGTATTTGAAGTGTGTTCCAAGCAGAACTGTCACTGAGTTTCTTTTGGCGGAAAACCAGAGCGCAGCAGACATTCACAGGCGCTTGCAGAATGTCTGTCCAGATCTGGCGATGGACAAAAGCACGGTGAGTCGTTGGCCGAGGCCTTTGTCACCATCGAAACAAGACCGCCCAAACCTGTCTGATCCGCCGCGTGCCGACCAGCCGCACAGAGTCGTGACTCCAGCGATTTACGAACGTGCGGACACTCTCATTCGAGATGGTCGACAGATCGTATTCAAACCCCTCGCTGCACAACTGGAAGTCTCTGGCGGTGATGGTGCTGACATGTTCGTCCACCAATTGGGATACTCAGAGGTGTGTGCTCGCTGGTTTCCCCGCCGAACAGAAGACCACAGAGAGCAACGAAGGACCTTCGGTGCGGAGTTGCTTGCGCGTTAGGGGGCTGTCAATTTTTTGTCAAAAATCATCAAAGGCGATAAAAATGGGTTCATCTCTTCGAACGGCACTCCAACGAGCTGGGCCAGACCACCGCTCCCACGGAGAAAAAGTTCAGAGCCGCACACATAGCCGCTACTTCTGGGATTCTGAAGGGGTTATCCTGTATGATGTGTTGCGTCAAGGTCCAACGATCAACTCTGTTGTGCTACCCTCGGGAAACTGGAAAAATAACTTCAGCGTGCTCGTCGCTACGAAAATACAAACGAGTTTCTCCTTCTCCATGACAACATATGGCCTCACGCAAGTGTGCGCACCTGATAGGAACTCGCAAAACTTCATTGGACTGGACTTCCTCACCCACACTACAGCCCAGATCTAGCACCTTCCAACGTCCATTTGTTTGGTGCAATGGAGGGAACCAATACTTGGATGATTGCCGGCATAAATGCCCTCCCAGTAAGATGGCGTAAGGCAGTCGCATTAAACGGATATTATGCTGAAAACTGGGGTGTTGTAGCCAAAATTGTGCGGAGTAACGTGGTCTTTTGGAATCCACAATAAACCCAACCTCCTTTCGGAAAAAAATAGTGTTGCGTTACTTGCTGAACACCCCTTGTACATTTATGTATAGTATGTTTGCTTTTAACTTGAGACTACTAAATATATAGAAAACGACTCGTCGTCCAAAAAAGGTTCTAGGTGGAAGGTTAATATTAGTAAAGGAGACATTTGCCTGTGCTACAACTGGCCACCTCCTGCGAAGGCAGAACCACCCATTTTTATTGCATGTCCGATTCTATGCCAAGAAGTATACGAGGTGCGACGGTAAAGTAATGAGACTGATGCTATAAAAGTGTGGTCTGCCCATTTGAAAATACAAACTTCACCCCACTCACTCAGAAAGTGTGGTTAGGAGATCGCCAGCTGTATCACAGACATGTTTCCCCTATACTGATATTAACCTTTCACCTAGAACATTTTTTTCGTGTGATGCGTCGTTGTCGAGACATCTAGTTGTCTGAAGTTAAAACAGATACCCTGTATATACTACAGTCTGTTTAATTTTGACACTTTTGTAGTGATTTTCGGCAGTCTATGAGATTCCCTGAACACTAAATTGATCCACCAAATCATGCCGAAAATTGACCTCCAGCGTACTTGGGAAGTGTAGAAACATTCATTCGTAAGACGCTTTGTAATAGTGTCGTAGGGCTTGTCTGACGCCATGGAAATGACGTAACAAGTCACCATAATAAAATAAGTTGCCTCTGATGAAGGTGGGCGCTCGTGGACTGTTGTTGAAGGCGTTCAGTTCGTTAGGCCAGTTACTAGCAACGTACGAAGCGTGTTTTTTAAGTAAGTACCGTTTTGAAATTAAAAAAAGACCTGCTAAGATATCTCAATAATTTTATTTTTACATGAAAGCCTGTACCTTAATCCACTTTTCTACATAATTTCCTTCAATATTGAGGCACTTGTCATAACGTTGTACCAGTTTTTGAATACCCTCATCATAGAAGTCTGCCGCCTGACTTGTTAACCACTGCATCAACACTGTTTTGATTTCGTCATCGTCTTGAAGACGCCGACCGCCCAGGTGTTTCTTCAAGTGCTGGAACAGATGGTAGTCACTGGGCGCAAGACCGAGGCTGTACGGAGGATGATCTAGAGTTTCCCATCGAAAAGATGTGGTGAGATCTTTGGTATGATTCGCCACATGCGGACGAGCATTGTCTTGCAGCAAAACGATGCCCTTGCTCAACTTCCATGGACTGTTGTTTTGATTCTGGTGTGACGTAGGCCGCCCATGTTTCATCGCCCGTAACAATTTGGCTTAAGAAATCATGACTGTCGTTGTGGTCCAGCTCAAGGAAAGTCAATGCACTGTCTAAACGTTTGGTTTTGGGCACATCCGTCAACATTTTCGGTATCCAACGCGCGCACAATTTTCGGTAATTCAAGTGGTCGGTCACAATGCCATACAAAACACTACGCGAAACATTAGGAAAGTCATCCCGCAAGGAGGAAATCGTAAAGCGTCTGTTTTCTCTCACCTTATTGTCCACTTCCTGCACCAAACTTTCATCAACGACCGAAGGACGCCCACTCCGTTTCTCATCATGCACATTTGTGCGGTCATCTTTAAATGCTCTCAGCCACTTTCTTACCATTCCATCACTCATAATGTTTTCTCCGTGAAATGCACATATCTCACGATGAATATCGATCGCTTTTAGGTCTTTAGCGCTAAGAAATCTTATAACAGCCCGTACTTCACAGTCGGCGGGACTCACGATTATCGGAGGCACCTTAAACAGTTGTAACCTCCCCACAAAAATTTTAAAAGGTGATATTATATAGAAATGCTAATGGACATTGCGCTAAGTGTAACCTCTCCACTGAAATTTTTAAGACAGAAATAATAAATGAATGGGAGCCAAACGTAACCTCCTTGCAATTAAATTTAATGACAATAAAAGTGAGGATCGCAATCTGACTCAAATATAAGTTCTTCACAAAAATTAAAGTCCATTCAGTGATAATGATTATTCAATTAAACCGAAATAACGGTCTTTGGCCCTGTGCAAAAAATCAAAATTAAATTCTTACCTCATTGCAACACCTAGTCAAATTTCTGCTCTTGTTGTTGCGCACCGCTTGGAGGAACTGCATTGCAAATAATAATATTCCTTTTTTTTTTCTTTTGTAATCTAATTGAAAACTGAAACTTTTGTTTAAGGGAAGTGGAACGAAATAGTTACTTCAATTAAATGAAAATTTTATGTAAAATTGCTTTTGAAATCAAAGTTATTATTGGGGGCACTTGTTGAAAATTAGTTACAATAGTTAAACTTTACATTATCCGATGATTATCTTAATTAACAGTATACCTCATTCAGCATCTTGACCAGTGTTGTCGCCAGACCACATCACACAACCGCACTGGGCTGCTACTACTGACCGACCGCTCTGCATGACGACTACTAGCGTACTGCACGTAACTGAACAGAGCTACTGACTCGCAACGACAACTGACAGAGTACTGCTCTGCATAGCGACAAAACTACAGACTCGCAACGACTACTGACAGAGTACTGCACGCAACTAGACAGAGCTACAGACTCGCAACGACAACTGACAGAGTACTGCACGCAACTAGACAGAGCTACAGACTCGCAACGACTGACTGACAGACTGAGAACCGCTCGCAACACTCGCGCGGTCAAGCGCATACTCTCTGGTCACAGATGCTACAATGCCTCGCCATCGCTGCTATGTTACATACGTGTTTCACAGTACACAACGTAAACAAGGAAGAATCAGACTGTAATGGCGTCAGTGCATAGATTAAGTTACAGGCCGTCGTGTAAAAATAAAATTATTGAGATATCTTAGCAAGTCTTTTTTTAATTTAAAAACGGTACTTACTTAAAACACGCCTCGTAATTCTGAAGGTTCTCTTCTGTTATTTAGTGAAGATTACGGAAAGTTCTTTTTTGTCTTTCAACGACTTGAAATTAACTCATTCATTAATACGAAGCCGTGGTCTGAAACCTGGGACAAACCGTGGAGCAGAACATAAGTATAAAGAAAGCTACGGGAGCTGGGAATTTAAGAATCGAATGTAGGTTCTATTCTTATGAGCAAAATAACTGTATAGATAGGTCTCAGCATCGCTCGATATGCAAAAAAGGCGGAAGGCTGGGTTGGTGATATTTAACTCATTACTCGTGAAAGTGAGCCGGCTTGGTGACGAGGTACGGTCAAGATGCAGTTCAAGGCGGTGTACGTTATTACCGCACAGTGTACGCATGGAAATCGATCGCGGAAAACGATTTCGCCAGCAGCCGAGTTGGCTCGCAGTTAAGGATATTAAATTTATTGGCGAGCCGAAGGACAAGAGGGGGGAAAGCGCTGACGGTGAAGGTAAGGGAACGGACAAGCAAAACGTTAAAGCTGAGTCAGTCGATGGCGCGCAGGTTACGGAATAAGGCACGCGGTTCTGAGCCTTGTGCCACTCGAGTATCTGCCACAAACACAAAGCAAAGTACACAATCAGTATCGCACTGACGACACGAACAAACTTGTTATTTCGCTGCAATCTCTGGTGTATTGTGAGCAATACAAAGGAACAACAACTTTACCAGACCGTCACAGCTTTTCTCGCGCAGAACTGGGCGTAAAGACTAACAAAGACGATCTA
Organism: Schistocerca piceifrons; assembly: GCF_021461385.2. Taxonomy (NCBI): domain Eukaryota; kingdom Metazoa; phylum Arthropoda; class Insecta; order Orthoptera; family Acrididae; genus Schistocerca; species Schistocerca piceifrons. Next base: position 128,778,231 of record NC_060142.1, on the reverse strand, counting down.
AGGAAAAGCTATCCATTCTACGCGATTTCGTTTACAAGATATTATGATAAATAACAATGAGATTTGGAAAATGTTCCAAAGTGGTGCAAAGACTGCTAAGTTACTTAGAGTGTTAAGATGTGTTTGATTTTACGAGACGTAAAACGTAGTATCCTGTGATAAGAGTTGGTGCCACTTACCTCATATAAACAACTGGATCTTACTATTGTATGAATATGAAGTGGAACGATGACGCGCGCTCATTTGTAGGTAAAGCAGCACTGGTAAAAAAAATGCTAAGGGTAGAATGCTGACTGCTTATAAAACACTCGTGCTACTCATCCTAGAATACTGATCCAGTATTGGGACTCATACTAAATAGGGCGAACAAGGGATATTCACCGTATGCGCTGAGCGGTATTATGAATGGTTACAGGTTTGTAGAGCGTCATGGAGTTGCTGAACAAACTGAACTGGCAAACGCTTCAAGATAGACGCTATACCGTCCACTGTGAATTACTAAGAAAAGACTTAAAAACAGCATTTACAAAGAAGAGACATTTAAAAATTTTAGTAATTTCTCTGTGTAAGTTTCGAGGGCAAAGAAATATACAGAGCACTCGAAACAAAATGATCTAAAGAGACGACAAGATGCGCTCTTTCGTTAATTTTTTTAGTCTTCTTCGCTTCTTCTCTCGTCTTCTTCGCGTGTAGACAGGCACCTTGCGAGTGCTGGCATATGTAAGCATATTTGTACTAATTAATCAGGTAATATATTGATTTAATATTATTATTTATTTTTAATTTGTAAGTGATGATCCCGAATTCATGTCCGCCTTCCTTGAATTAACCTGCATTCAAGTAATTTACAGTGCAACAATCGCAGCGGCCGATGCAGCCAACGACGCCATTACGTGGAGATATTAACTTATAAAAATTAGCAGAAGCGATAAACTCGCCTGCTATTAATATAAGATACATTTTTCTCCACAGCCGCCCGACGTTGCAGGAAATCCGTAGCTTTAAGATTCTTATTTTCAGTACAACAACTGAGAGACAGAGCCAGGACTCCGACTACAATGCAATGGTTAACGGAGGTAAGAAAAAATACTCTCTCGCTTGTGTGGGCCGCAATTGTAATTAATAACTAAAGATTTTTTTGCTTTAAAGTGAACTGACTAGCCGAGGAAATTAATATGAAAAGTTTATTCTATTGTTCAACTTATATTCTCATGTTTTACAATTCAGCGAGTCTAACGTTCATCAACGTAACAAATAATTTCCACTGAAGATTAATATTGTTAAAAAAAAAGAGAACTTCACAAGAGCATTTAATGGTAAATCAAAATTGAATGAAATATCATTTTGATTAAGGCCCACCAAGTAGCCGGCCGGAGTGGCCGAGCGGTTCTAGGCGCTACAGTCTGGAGCCGCGCGACCGCTACGGTCGCAGGTTCGAATCGTGCCTCGGGCATGGATGTGTGTGATGTCCTTAGGTTAGTTAGGCTTAAGTAGTTCTAAGTTTTAGGGGACTGATGACCTCCGAAGTTAAGTCCCATAGTGTTCAGAGCCATTTGAACCAACCCACCACGTAAGTCGGCAACAATCACCATTACCAATCAATTTGTGTAGTAAATAATAATTTAAATTACGTCGGCCGACGGACGCGAGAACGCCAAACTATCCTCCGAAACCCTAGAACCATTGTTAAGTGAAGAGCCGGCCGTGGTGGCCGAGCGGTTCTAGGCTCTTCAGTCTGGAATCGCGCGACCGCTACGGTGGCAGGTTCGAATCCTGCCTCGGGCATGGATGTGTGTGATGTCCTTAGGTTAGTTAGGCTTAAGTAGTTCTAGGTTTTAGGGGACTGATGACCTCAGCTGTTAAGTCCCACAGTGCTGAGAGCCATTTGGTTTGTTAAGTGAAGAATGTAAGAGTCTACTACAAGCCCTTAAGAATACCTGCCGTAGGGACCACGGAGCAGCGCGCACAAAAGCATTTATTTTTCCCTCGCCTCACTCGCGGATTGGGCTGTATGGAACCTTAATACGTGGTAAAATAGGAAACAGCCTCTATCTTGTACTTCACACTGCGTCGTAGAGTATACATGTACATATAGTACATGTAGAATAAACAAGTCGTCATCTAAGAGCGAGATGACACGGATTGAAAGATGCTATAGTAAATTAGCTTTCTACGAAAAAACGAAACAATGTCTTGCTCCACAGTTTCTTTCAGGGGACTGATCTGGAGCGTGTCTCGTATTGTACTCAGAACTATGGCAATTGGATAACGTAAACACGAGACAAGCTGGAGATTAAGAAAGCCATAGTAAATATTGTCGGGAGTTCCACGAGGCTTTTTGCGGATGACTGAGTTGTATACAGAGAAGTCGTTAATCAAAAAAATTGTACCGAAATGTTTGAGGACCTGCAGAACACTGAGGCTTGGTGCAGGGAGCGGCAATTGATGCTGAACATAATCTAATGTATCGTATTGCGAATACATACACAGAGAGGCCTTTCAACGTGTGATTACACAACTGCAGAGCAATCACTGGAAGTGTTGTGTTCGACTTGTACAGAGCGGCAAGGAGAGGTGGGCTACAGAGGCGTGCGCCAACTGTTGTCGTAGGAAAGCTGGGCAGGAGCAGAAATGATTAGTGAACAAGTTCACACAACAAACAGAAGATTAACTTGTAAAGTATGTATGTAGAACTGTAAACGGATCCTAGCCAAGGCTCGACATACGTTACGGACCAAGAATAATCGAGATGTAACCCTTGTGCTCAATTTCTCCTTAGGCCACCTCATAAGGGCAATTACAAATTTAAAAGTTACAGGGTCGCCACCAGTCCAAGTCCTTCCTAACAATCTAACAATTAAGAAAAATCCGAACTGGAAATTATCAGTTCAATTAAATTAAGGATTTCATTATAAGAATGCAATTTTTTTAAAGACACTAGGAAGATGAACAGCATTTTATGTCGTATATCAATGACCTTGTTTAATTAAACTGATTTTTTTCTCCCATTTCTGTTCATCACAAGCAAGCAGATTAACTTAAAAAAATCAGGGCATAGAAAATTAATTTGAACACTGGCATCAATGAGAAAGATAAAGGACGCAGAGATTATCTTTTACGTAGCACATTTATTTCATTACTGAATTTGATCCACATCTTATGAGTGCACATGACTGGTGCCTGAATAAAAAAATTCAACTACATAATTCGCAAAAAATTGTAGAGTCCCGTAATTAAAAAGGAAAAACACACAAAAGGGAAGTGGAACACAATAATTCAATCATTCCATCTACATAGCCACGACACTCCGAAAGGAACAAAGCAACTGCCACACTTTTAATTTCAACCACTATCATCACCGATTTTTAACAAAATAATTATGCCACATTCCGAAAATACATAACTACACAAGCTTCAATTAAGCTGAAGTTCTTAAATATGCCATAAATTTAACATAGGGAACATCTAATTCGATCTACTTCCTATCAGCAGAAACCTTCTCTTGGAGCTACGAACTGTACTCGCCAACCGCTAGCTGCAGAGCTTCGCCTAACTACGTGTGCAACGGAAGCTGCCAGAGGGGTAGGCTTCCGCCACCAATCTGACAGACAAACCAACCTCACACTAGAAGGGGTAAACCTCTCTGTCCAGGTACTGGGATGCTAAGTTGGTCATCCTGTGCTACCCTCCAAACCGGAAGCAAACATCACCTGCTCCTAGCAGACGACAACCAACTCAGCGTCCCCCACAAAAGAAACACGAAACCACTCGTAGAAACACTCACTCAGTCGCATTCACGCACACACAGAGTAGGGTGAAGAGAAAAACGTAATAAATACGGGTCGTGATTTCCTATGGAACACAAAAAAATCAAACATAACATTACTTAATAAGCCGTAGTTTGATTGCTCAGTCTTTCTGGGAGAGTTAATAAATTAAACCACAGTCAGGCGGTGGACAGAATAGGATGTACAGAATCCAATGAGACAAGCGTCTTATGAAACGACTCCACAGAGACGTTTCAAAATCAACCTACATTTCTGCAAGCGTACGAGGACTCATTACAAAAAAGTCGTTCAAATGGCTCTGAGCACTATGGGACTTCACATCTGAGGTCATCAGTACCCTAGAAATTACAACTACTTAAGCCTAACTAACCTAAGGACATCACACACAGCCATGCCTTAGGCAGGATTCGAACCTGCGACCGTAGCGGTCGCGCAGTTCCATGCTGAAGACTCATTACAAATAATACAGCAAGAAGTAGACTCCAGCTCATACAATAGTAACTACGATGAAACTCACTGTACACCTGTTGCAGGAAATAGAGAAGATAGCAGAAAAGAGCAACACGCTTCGTTACAGGTACATTTAACAAGCAAGAAAGCTTCACAGAGATAATCAAAAAGCTCCATTGAAAGAAGCTGCAAGAGAGGCATTCTGCAACACGGTATGTTCCACTGGTAAAATTCACGAGAGCATATGATCCTAGAAGAGTCAACCGATGTATTGCTTTACGCTGAAAGGTGTCTTTACAATCAAGTAGTAGCTTTACAATTAATCTGAATGAGGAGGGGGGGGGGTAAAGTATGACGTCAATACAACTGTCGCTCAAACGGGATGCTGTAGAATGTGTCGTACATCAGAGTTGGATGAAGCATGGAGTCGAATTTTAGCAGTGAGAGCGTACACAAAAATTCTGGCAGAAGAACATTTATTAGATCGCTAAATTTAATTACATACATGAACTAGGATAGTGAGTAATAAGATAGTTGCTGTTTTCTGCAATCTATTACGTCGCATATTAATTAACCCTAGAACTGCACTTCGGAGTACCCTGCAAGGTCTATGATCTATAGAAGAGGAATAGTCAAAGGATGATTTAATCAAGAACACTTACATTCACACACACTTGAGAGACTTAACAGGAAGGAAAAGAACCACAGCACACATGGGTAGCAAGAGGGGCTGTTCCCTTGATTTCAACATGCGGGATAATGCATAAAATTTCTGAAACTTCCTGGCAGATTAAAACTGTGTGCCCGACCGAGGCTCGAACTCGGGACCTTTGCCTTTCGCGGGAAAGTGCTCTACCAACTGAGCTACCGAAGCACGACTCACGTCCGGTACTCACAGCTTTACTTCTGCCAGTATCTCGTCTCCTTCCTTCCAAACTTTACGGAAGCTCTCCTGCGAACCTTGAAGAACTAGCACTCCTGAAAGAAAGGATATTGCGGAGACATGGCTTAGCCACAGCCTGGGCGATGTTTCCAGAATGAAAGAGATACTGGCAGAAGTAAAGCTGCGAGTACCGGACGTGAGTCGTGCTTCGGTAGCTCAGTTGGTAGAGCACTTGCCCGCAAAAGGCAAAGGTCCCGAGTTCGAGTGTCGGTCGGGCACTCAGTTTTAATCTGCCAGGAAGTTTCATATCAGCGCACACTCCGCTGCAGAGTGAAAATTTCATTCTGAATAAAATTTCTGTTTGAAGTGAATTGCTATAAAAATAAGCATAATTAAGAATCATAATTAATTCAGATATTCTACAGCGGAAGATCACTATGGCCTTGGCAGCGTAAAATTTCTCATTAGATCACGACCACGTGGTCCTCACAAACAAAAGTGGGCACAAAGAAAGTTACCAAATGAGACGAATTGCACAAAGTTCAACCATAGAGTCACGGAAATCATGCTCTTGCGAAATGAATACTAAACAACATGAACTGAATCACGATAAACTCAACACGGCTCCACGTGTTTGACTAACAGTTCAACTGAACAATGGCCTACACCGTCCTTGGACTTTAACGCATTTAACACGCGCGAATTAGCACTTTCTAGCCCTTTGATGTCTCTGACAGAATTACAAACTCATCGGCAAAACCTCAAGGTTTTTGTCTCATCTCCCTGAACTTTAATTCCAAATTTTTCTTTGGTTTTCTTTACTGCCTGCTCAATGTACTGACTGAATGACTTCGGGGGCAAGCTACATTTCCTTCTCAGCCACTGCTTCCCTTTCACGCCTCTCGACTGCCGTCTGGTTTCTGTACATGTTGCCAATAGTCTTTTGTCCCTGTATGTAACATCAAACTGAGTATTCCAGTCAGCACTGTAAAAAGCTTTCTCTAAGTCTAAAAATGCTAGAAACGTAGGTTTCCCTTTCCTTAACCTATCTTAGAAGTCGTAGGATAAGTATTGCCTTGCGTGTTCCTACGTTCTTCCGGAATCCAAACTGATCTTCCTCGAGGTCGGCTTCTTCCACTTTTTACGTTGTTCTTCTGTAAAGATTTTCTGTTAGTCAGCATCTGCTTCCTATGGATCTGGAATTATAACATCCCTTGCATAACACAAGTAATATTCAGTTTAACTGATAAAAGGAGACAACATAAAAGCGCAGCAAATGAAGCAGACAAAAGGGAATACAAACATCTGAAAAAGAGGTTGATAGGAACTGCAAAATGGCTAAGCAGGAATGGCTAAAGTACAAATATAAAGTTTTGGAAGCATATATCACTAGGGGAAAAGATACATACCTCCTAGAGTATTATTAAATAGACCTCTGCAGAAAAGAGAAACAGCTGTATGAACGTCAAGAGCTCAGATGAAAAACCAGTCCCAAGCAAAGACAGGAAAAAAAAGGTTCAAATGACTATGAACACTATGGGACTTAACTTCTGAGGTCATCAGTCCCCTAGAACTTAGAACTACTTAAACCTAACTGACCTAAGAACATCACACACATCCATGCCCGAGGCAGGATTCAAACCTGCGACCTTAGCGGCCGCGCGTTTCCAGACTGAAGCGCCTAGAACCGCTCGGCCACTCCGGCCGCCAAAGAAGGGAAAGCTGAAAGGTGGGAGGAGCACAGTCCATAGAGGGGCTAGACTAGGGAGATCAACTTGAAGGTAGTATTATGCAACTGGGAGAGAAGTAGATGAAGATGAGACGGGAGGTATGATACAACGAGAAGAATTCTATAGAGCACTGAAAGACCTAAGTCGAAACAAGGCGCTGGGTTCAAATGGCTCTGAGCACTATGGGACTTAACATCTGATGTTATCAGTCCCCTAGACTTAGAACTACTTAAACCTAACTAACCTAAGGACACCACACACATCCATGCCAGAGGTAGGATTCGAACCTACGAGCGTAGCAGCAGCGCGGTTCCGGACTGAAGCGCCTAGAACCCCTCGGCCACAACGGCCGGCTAAGGCGCTGGGAGTAGACGACATTCTATTAGAACTACTGATAGCCTTGGGAGGGCCAGCCATAACAAAACTATTCCGTCTGGTGAGCAAGACGTTTAAGACAGGCGAAATAGGCCCAGACTTCAACAATATAATAATTCCCGTTCCAAAGAAAATAGGTGCTGACAGGTGCAAATATTACAGAATAATCAGTTTAATAAGTCACAGTTGCAAAATACTGACACGAGTTCTTTACAGAGAATGGAAAATCTGGTATAAGCCAACCTCGGGAAAGATCAGTTTGGATTCCGTAAAAATGTTGGAACACGGGAGGGAATACTGACCATACGACTTATCTTAGAAGACAGGTTAAGCAAAGGAAAACCTACGTTTCTAGCATTTTTTGATATAGAGAAAGCTTTTGACAATGTTGAATGGAATACTCTCTTTCAAATTTTGAAGGTGGCAGGGGTAAAATAGAACTTGAGAAGTGGGTGAGACTGAGTTGTAGCGTATCCCCGATGTTATTCAATCTGTATATTGAGCAAGCAGTAAAGGAGACAAAACAATAATATGTAGTAGGAATTAAAATCCATGGAGAAGAAATAATAACTTTGAGGTTTGTCAGTGACGTTGTAATTCTGACAGCAAAGGACTTGGAAAAGCAGTTGAACGGAATGGACAATGTCTTGAAAGGAGGATATAAGATGAACATCAACAAAAGCAAAACGAAGATAACGGAAGGTGGTCGAATTAAATCAGGTGATTCTGAGGGAATTAGGTTAGGAAATGGGACTCTTAAGGTAAATGAGTTTCGCTATTTGGGAAGCAAAATAACTGATGCCTGTGGAAGGAGAGAGAATATCAAATGTAGACTGACTATGGCAAGGAAAACGTTCCTAAGGAAGATAAATTTGTTAACATCGAGTATAGATTTAAGTGTCAGGAAGTCTTTTCTGAAAGTTCAAATGGCTCTGAGTACTATGGGACTTAACATCTGAGGTCATCAGTCCCCTAGAACTTAGAACTACTTAAACCTAATTAACATAAGGACATCACACACATCTTTGCCTGACGCAGGATTCGAACCTGCTACCGTAGCTGTCGCGCGGTTCCAGACTGAAGCGCCTAGACCCGCCTGGTCACAGCGGCCGGGCTTTTCTGAAAGTATTTGTATGCAGTGTAGCCATGTATGGAAGTGAAACATAGACGATAAACAGTGCAGACAAAAAGAGAATAGATGCTTTCAAAATGTGGTGCTACAGAAGAAAGCTGAAGATTAGATGGGTAGATCACGTAACTAATGACGAGGTACTGAATAGAATTTCGGAGAAGAGGAATTTATGGCACAACTTGACTAGAAGAAGGGATCAGTTGGCAGGACAAGTCCTGAGGCATCAAGGGATTACCAATTAGGTATTGGAGGGAAGTGTGGAGGGTAAAAATCGTAGAGGGGGACCGAGAGGTGAATACACTCAGCAAATTCAGAAGGATTTAGTAGGTTGCAGTAGTTACTCGGAGATGAAGAAGCTTGTACAGGATAGAGTAGCATGCAGAGGTGCATCGAACCAGTCTCTGGACTGAAGACCACAACAACAATGAGTGTTCACTTCGAAGAGTTCACTAAATGCGTTTCTTGTCCAAGTCAGCCCTGAACGATCAAGTGGACTAGAGCTGCTTTTCTATCTTCCGAGTAGGCTCTTGTCTGTTGTTGTGCTGTCATTGGCGGATTGCACTCGGCCGGAAATTGGCCGAGGCGAAGTCGATACCTTCATTTCTTTATCATCGTGGCGCTGGTGGAACTCGCGTAAGTGACGAATCTCTATGGCACTGGTACCTGGTACCTGGTATCTTTGCGCCTGTGGTGCTTTTGCCCTGGCTGTGTCTCGTTTCGGACGACACAGCTTTCCCTTTTTTGCATTTTTATATTTTCTCCTTTCATCAATTAAAATCCTCCTTCTGAAACTCTCAACAAGTTTTCGTTCTTTCAAATTTTTCTGGTCCCGTCTTCTCAATTTCCTACCTTTTCCCAATATTTTCTGTTTTAATCTGCCCCTGTAATGTCTTACAGCTTAAAATCTGGTTCCGAAAGCTCTGTCTTTCCATTCTGCAATCAATCTGAAACCTTCCGGTGGCTGAAGCTGAGAGACCAATAATCTGTAAAACACACGTTTTAGTAGTCAAAGTGGCTACTCATTCCCATTTTAAAAGCACGCCGAAGCGTGGAAGAAGCGGAAATGTCGCAACTGTGTTTGGCCGGTCCAGACGTTTTGTTATTCGGATAATCCCCATGGACGGATGCTGGAAGAGATACAGGAGAACAGCAAGCATTTGAAACATGTAGTAGTAGTAGTAGTAGTAGCTTTATTCATCCGTATATCTCTTTTTACAATGATATAGCACATGTCAAAGTATTTACAAATTTAGTTCAATTTAAAATAAGCTAATTCGTATAAACATATATTTACAGACTTCTAGTTAGAGACAATCATTAGATTTACTCCTGGTATACAATACCTTTTTTTACAAATAACTTATAAAATAATGTAATGTCACATTGTTCACTCATATCTCACTATCAGTCACAGCACACACTATACACACATTGTTTCGTAACACTTCCCTCACTACACACACACACACACACACACACACACACACACACACACTGGTGATCTCTGGGCCATTTTCTGAATCGCAACTTCCCATTTGCTATCCTGAAAAACTGAGTCAGCATCACCCCATAATGACTGAGTTGTTGAGCGCAGAAATAGAAGAGGTGTTAGTATTGTGCTATGCATAGCTTGGGGGTAAGTATTTCTAGAAAGAAAAAAAAAAGAAGGAAAAACATAAAGTGAAGATGTTACGTGGAATGTTGGATATTTTATAATCATTATTATTACTATTTATTTGTATAACATTTTTTATCAAACCCCTACCCTGTTTTAGCTAAGTAATCCTTCATTGTATAAAATGTACTGTATAGCAGGTACTTTTTAGCTTCATTTTTTAAATAAGTGTATTTTGGCAATTTCTTTAATCTCTTTTGGTAATTTATTGTACAGTTTTACTCCTTGGTAGAAAATGCTGTTTTCAGTTTTATGTTTATTTTTTCTTGGTATATGTAAGTTGAGTCCCTCTTGTCGCATGGTCATGGACAGAGCTGTTTGTGCAGTAATTACCAATGTTATTTTTGATGTGTACAATTGACAGGTAAATGTAGTCTCGTGGAGCAGTGTTCTGAGCAGATCTTTACAATGAGCTCGACTAGTGTTTTTGGTTATTATTCTTATGGCTCTTTTCTGGAGTTTGAAAATTGTGTTCATGTTTTGTGCATTTGTTCCCAAAAAAGAATTCCGTAGCTAAGAATTAAGTGTACATATGAATAATATGTAACTAAAAGACACTGCCTGTTACACGCGGATGATAGGATTCTAAGGGCATAACATGCTGATGACATTCTGTTTGCAAGTACCTTTGCGTGTTCACACCGCTTCAACTGAGAATCAATATTCATTCCCAAAAATTTTGCATTTGTTACACAATCTGTAGAGATGGCATCTACTTTTAATTTAAAATTGTCATTTTTTCTCTTCAAACTGAAATTCTTGGCATTAGTTTTCTTTATGATCAGTGTCACTTTATCACTTATTGACCAATCATAAACTTCTTTGAGAGTTTCATTTGCTTTCTCAGCAAGGAGTTCTCTTGTTTCCTCA